>NC_079320.1:655937-1311875 GCF_029931775.1 Euleptes europaea | reverse complement strand
TGAGCTTAAACGATCTGTGTGGCTGAGCAGAGGTTATGGCAGTTCTGCATTCCAGTCCAGGAATACTTTATGGTTCCAAAGTTCCTAGTACAGCCTGTGCAGTGGTGTTGGTTCAAAGGCCTTGAGGGTTAAGGTACCATCTCTGGTTCCATGCAGGAACAGAACCAGAGCACTTTCTTGTCCTTTGTCCCTGAGTGTTTTCTGCCCTTCCGGCTCAAAAGAAATTATGGCATGGATTAGCCTGTAGTCAAGGTCATAGAATCATAGAGTTGGAAGGGACCACCAGGGTCATCTAGTCCAACCCCCTGCACAATGCAGGAAATTCACAACTCCCTCCCCCCACACACTCCCAGTGACCCATACTCCATGCCCGGAGGATGGCCAAGGTGCCCTCCCTCTCATCATCTGCCTAAGGTCACAGAATCAGCATTGCTGACAGATGGCCACCTAGCCTCTGCTTAAAAACCTCCAGGGAAGGAGAGCTTACCACCACCTCCTGAGGAAGACTGTTCCACTGAGCAACCGCTCTAACTGTTCAAAAATTCTTCCTAGTGTCTAGACGGAAACTCTTTGGATTTAATTTCAACCAATTGGTGCTGGTCCGACCTTCTGGCATCCTCTGGAGTCTTGACCCAGATCAAGGAATGGGTCCGTCATAAAGACACCAGCGTTAAGAGCAGCAGAGAGTGAACAGAGGCATTAGAAGAGAGTTGCAGTTCATGAGAGCCAAACATAAGAAACACACACATTTCTGTCCACACACACCTCTGGTGCACACGATCCCCACTTTAGTTCCTGCCCCTGCTATCAATTCCTATCACGTCCTTGGGCAAACCTATTCCATCTCCTCGCATCAACTGTAAGACCATAAAAGCAGCTTGAACAAGCTCCCTGGGTAGGTTTCCAAAAAGCCCACCCACAAATTGTCCCTCATAGAATGATGAACTTGGAAGAGTGGTGGACTGGATTTACCTAAGAGACCATGGGGGCAAGCAGATTAGAAGTTGAGAATGAAAGCCCCTGGATCATTTTTCCTGAGCCGAATCCTCCCAGGTGTTGCTCAATTTTTACTTATGGCCGTTGCGGCCAATATCCTATGGTGTAAAGAAGATGATTCAAGCTTGGCTAGTTAAGACATCACGAGTCCCTCCGCAGTTGTGTCCCAGAGCCAAGATTAACCCTGTCTCCATGGAATGACACGGATTATCATCTTTGCCTCCTCAGCATCCAACACAAATTATGTCTTTTTGAGCCGGACTGCCCATTTGTTTCAGCCTGTCTTCCCAAGGAGGTGAGCCTTGTGGAAACGACTTGTCAAGATTATGAAACTTCCGCAAAGTCAGAGAAGCTTAGTGGGACCCCGATGAGATAAGTGGTAAGTGGATGTTGTGATGACAAACATGAAAAAGTGGGAGGCCTGAGAGGGGCCCGTAGCTACAGGCAAGAATATGTCAAAAGGGGAAGTACGGCTCCTTCTTGGAGGGGGAGTCCAGGTGAAGAAAACAGCCTCTGCTATTTGGCAAGGTAGAGGGATAAGGGAGGGTGCCGCAAAGAGTTGCCAGCACTGGGTTGGGAAATACCTGGAGATTTGGGGGGTGAAGCCTGAAGAGGGTGGGGTTTGGGGAGGGGAGGGACTTCAATGGGGTGTAATGCCATAGAGTCCACCTTCCAAAGCAGCCATTTTCTCCAGGTGAACTGATGTATGTTGCCTGGAGATCTCCAGCCACAACCTCGAGGTTGGCAACCCTAGTGCCTCACCTTCCTGGGTGGAGAGATTTAGGGTAACAGTACAAATTGCAGGGGGGGGGTCATGGATGGGCCCCTCTCGGTATAACAAAGACCATGGCACCTTGAAGACTGTTCATTCCAGTATGGTGCCGCTGGACTTCTGCTTTGTTTTTAAAATCGTAGAGAATCATAGAATCATCGATCTGGAAGGGTCCACCAGGGTCATCTAGTCCAACCTCCTGTACAATGCAGGAAATTCTGCTATGATAGACTAACACGGCCTAACCCTTTGGAATCCCCCTCAGCGTGCCTTAAGTCCACCTCCCTAGAGGCCAGGGAGAGCCATCCCGGGGTGCCTACAGAGCAGTGAGGGCACCTCTCCCCTCCCACCCTTGCTGATTGTCAGGTCCCAGGGCCAGAGAAGCATGGTCAAGAGAAGTCCGAGTTCAAAGCCAAGGGTCAGAAAGGTAAAGGCAGTGCAAGAGAATAGTCAAAGTCCAGTCCAAAGTCAAAGATACATGAAGGGTTTCAGGTCAGTAACTCACAGGTAGCACAGAGTGAAAACACATATTGTTCCCACACCAGCCTGGCTGCTAAGGTTTGTTTAAATAGCCTAAGAGGACCCAGCTGTTGCTGATTGACTCAGGAGTCCTTGCCTGAGGGAGCTCATCCTCCTCATCGTTGTCAGCTGGCAGGGTTCTCAGTAGAGCTTGCAATCTCACACTTCTCCTACGCTGGAGGAAGCCTCAGCAGACTGATCTCTGGCAGAAGCTTCAGCAGGCTGACCCATGTCGCTGATTCTATGGTGCCCGGCCTGAGCCGCCATTGATAGCTTGGTAGATGGGGATTGGAGAAGGGGACAGAGACCAACTGAAGACTTCCCCCGAAGTCTTCAGTCCTCCTCTTCCCTGAGTCTGGTGATGGTGGAAGTGCCATCAAGTCGCAGCTGACTTACGGTGACCCCTCATGGGGTTTTCAAGGCAAGAGATGTTCAGAGGCAGTTAGCCATTGCCTGTCTCTGCATAGCAACCTTAGACTTTCTTGATGGTCTCCACTAGCCAGGGATTACTCTGCTTAGCTTCCAAGATGTGACTAGATTGGTCTGGCTATCCAGGCTATTCAAGTCAGGACTGATAGGTTGGTGGCGGAAAATGCCGTCTAGTTGCAACTGACTTATGGCGAGCCTGTAGGGTTTTCAGGGCAAGAGACAAACTGAGGTGTTTTGCCATTGCCTGCATAGTAACCCTTGACTTCCATGTCAGTCCCCCACCCAAGTACTTAGCAGCTGAGATCTGATGAGATAGAGCTAGCTTGAGCTATTCAGGTCAGGGCCTCTGAATCTCTTCCCCCTCCCCCCACCATCAAATCACAGCTCACTTATGGCAACCCTTTAGGGTTTTCAAGGCAAGAGACCATCGGAGGTGGTTTGCATTGCCGGCCTCTGTGTCACCCTGGTATTCCTTGGAGGTCTCCCTTCCAAATACTAACCAGGGTCAGGGGTGAGGATGTGTGACTGGCCTAAGGTCATCCAGCCAGCTTCCATGGCACGAATGGGGATTCGAACCTGGTTTTCCCAGGTCTTAGTCTAACACCTTAACCACTACACCACGCTGGCTCTCAGAGTCCGAGTCTCTACATGACGGTAAATGCAGTGGTGAAGCTGACTGGACCAGATGGCCAACTTTTCCTCATCTTGTCAAGCAGAATTCTTGGGAGAGTTTGGGAAGAAGGGAGCAGTGTCTTCTCACAGAAAAAAATGTATATTCACAAAGAAAAGTTCCTCAAACAGCAGGGCATTCCAACTTACTAATAATTAATAAAGGGGATATTTTGAAAGCCCTGACCTGGATGGCCCAGGCTAGCCTGATCTCGTCAGATCTCAGAAGCTAAGCAGGGTCAGCCCTGGTAAGTATTTGGATGGGAGATCGCCAATGAAGTCCAGGGTTGCTGTGCAGAGGAAGGCACTGGCAAACCACCTCTGTTAGTCTCTTGCCATGAAAACCCGAAAAGGGGTCGCCATAAGTCGGCTGCGACTTGACGGCACTTTACACACACACACGCACGCACACACATATTTTAAAAACCTCATGCATCAGCTCACCTATTAAATCATAGAATCATAGAGTTGGAAGGGACCACCAGGGTCATCTAGTCCAACCCCCTGCCCAATGCAGGAAATTAACAACTACCTCCCCCCCCCACATCCCCAGTGACCCCAACCCTCCCCCCCTCCATGCAGGATCCCACAATCAAAGCACTCCCAACAGATGGCCATCCAGCCTCTGCTTAAAGACCTCCAAAGACGGGGGACTCCACCACCCTCCGAGGCAGCACATTCCACAGTTGAACAGCCCTCACCATCAGGAAGTTCTTCCTAATGTTTAGGTGGCATAGCTTTTCTCTTAGTTTAAATCCATTACTCCGTGTCCTAGTCTCTGGAGAAACAGAGAACAAGCTAGCTCCCTCATCAACACGACATCCCTTCAGATATTTAAACATGGCTATCATGTCTCCCCTCAACCTTCTCTTCTCCAAACTAAACAAACCCAACTCCCTAAGTCTCTCCTCATAGGGCATGGATTCCAGATCTTTGACCATTCTGGTCGCCCTCCTCTGGACACGCTCCTACTTGTCAACATCCTTCTTAAATTGTGGAACCCAAAACTAGACACAGTATTCCAAGTGAGGTCTGACCAATGCAGAATACAGTGATACTATTACTTCCCTTGATCTAGACACAATACTCCTATTGATGCAGGCCAGAATTGCATTTGCCTTCTTAGCCGCCAAATCACACTGTTGACTCATGTTCAGTTTGTGGTGCACTAAGACTCCCAGATCTCTTTCATGTGTACTGTTGTCAAGCCAACTCTCTCCCATCCTGTACCTGTGCCTTATGTTGTTTCTGCCTAGGTGAAGTACCTTATACTTCTTCCTACTGAAATCCATTTTATTGCTTATGGGCCAGCTCTCCAGTCTATCAAGTTCATTCTGAACTCTGACCCTATCCTCCGGGGTATTAACTACCCCTCCTAACTTGGTGTCATCTGCAAATTTGATTAGCATGCTCTCTATCCCATCATCCAAGTCATTCATAAAAATATTAAATAGTACCGGTCCCAGGACAGACCCCTGTGGCACCCCATTGGTCACTCCTCTCCAGGATGAAGTTGTGCCATTAATGAGCACCCTTTGGGTTCGGTTGGTCAACCAATTACCAATCCACCTAACAGTAGCAGTGTCCAGCCCACATTTTACTAGCTTTGTTTCAAGAAGATCATGGGAGACTTTATCAAAGGCTTTACTGAAATCAAGGTACACTTGATTCCCTTCATCTACCAAACTTGTCACTCTTTCAAAAAAATATATGAGATTAGTTTGGCATGACCTGTTTTTGAGAAACTCATGTTGACCATCAGTGATCTCGGCATTTCTTTCTAAGTGCTTACAGACCATCTGTTTAATTACCTGCTCTAGTATTTTACCTGGTATTGATGTCAGGCTGACTGGGCGAGAATTGTTTGGGATTTCTTTTTTCTCCTTTTTAAAGATGGGGACCACATTTGCCCTCCTCCAGTCTGCTGGAACTTCTCCTGTTCTCCATGAATTCTCAAAGATTATTGCCAGTGGTTCTGAAATCACTTCAGCCAGTTCTTTTAACACCCTTGGATGCCGTTCGTCCGACCCCGGAGACTTGAATTCATTGAGAGTAGCCAGGTATTCCCATACTATCTCAGTGTCTGTACTATGCTGTAATTCCCCTATTGCGTCCTCTGCTCCATTATTCCTCTTTGTTGATTTCTCCCTTTTTCCACTTCTTGTACATGCCCTTCTTAAATCCTATCTCAACCAAAAGTTCTTTAGACATCCACCCTGGTTTCTTCAAACCTCTACCTTTTTTTCTCCTCATGGGAATTGATTGAAATTGTGCCTTCAATATCTCCCTTTTTAGAATTTCCCATCCTTCATGTTCTCCCTTCTCATTCAATATTCTCACCCACAGGATCACACCCAGTAGTTCCCTAAATTTATTGAAATCCGCTTTCTTAAAGTCTAGAGTACATGTTTGACTATTTCTTGCTTCTCTTTTCTGCTGTATAACAAACTCCAGGAGAACATGGTCACTCCCACCCAAAGATCCCACTCCTTCTATCTCATAAACCAAGTCATCATTATTGGTTACGATCAGATCCAAAATGGCTGTTTCCCTTGTCGCTTCTTCCACTTTTTGGACTATGAAGTTGTCTGCAAGGGAAGTGAGGAATTTGTTGGACCTAGTTGTTTTGGCACAGTTAGCATTCCAACAGATGTCAGGATAATTGAAATCTCCCATTACTACTACATCTTTCTTTTTTGAATGTTTGGACATCTGTTCCAGGAAAGCATCATCTAACTCTTCAGTCTGGCTTGGGGGTCTATAATATACCCCCACAATGACATCACTATTTTTCTCCCCCTTAATTTTTACCCAGATGGTTTCAAGCTGGGTTCCAGTGTTTAAGTCCTGGATCTCCTCGCAGGTGTAATCATCCCTAACGTATAATGCTACCCCTCCCCCCTTCCGATTTGGTCTATTTCTCCAAAATAGGTTATACCCTTCAATTAATACATTCCAATCATGAGACCTGTCCCACCAGGTTTCCGTAATGCCTATTATATCATATTTGCTTTGTACTATTAAAAGTTCTAGTTTGTCTTGCTTATTTCCCATGCTCTGTGCATTAGTGTAGAGACACCTTAGACCACAGGTCCTTCTTCTTGGCAGCCTATTTAAGATTGTTTCCCTCCCATTATTAAGTTTTTGAATGGTCTTTCCTTGCGTATGTGCTACCCTCTGCAGATCATTCATATCTATATTTGCAGTTATTGTCCTCACTTGAGGCTTTAAATTGAAGTCTCGCTCCCTCGGAAGATTTAGTTTAAAGCCCTCCTTATCAGGCTTGCAAGGCTGTGGCCAAACACATTTTTACCTACCTTTGTGAGGTGCAAGCCATCTCCGGACAGAAGAGCATTATCCAGGTAGTGTGTCCAAAAAACCAAACCTTTGCTGGTGACACCATCGACACAGCCACTCATTTATTTCCAGAATTTTTCGTTCTCTTCCCAATCCGCGGCCTACTACAGGAAGAACCGACGAAAACACAACCTGTGCTACCAATGAAACAAAATGCCTTTTGGTTTAGCTTTGAAGGAACTTGGATTGGGTTGCCAACTTCAAGTTGGGAAATTCCTGGAGATTTTGAGGGTGGAGCGTGAAAAGGGTGTGGTTTGGTGAGGAGAGGGACCCCAGTGGGGTGTGATGCCACAGAGTCCACCCTCCAAAGCATCCATTTTCTCCAGGGGAACTGACCTCTGTCATTTGGAGATCAGTTGTAATCCCAGGAGAGCTCCAGGACCAATCTGGAAGTTGGCAACCCTAAATAATCAATGAACTTGGAAGTAGCCTCTTGTCTGAAGAGAATACCATAGTTCTGTAGAGGGTCTCTCTCAAGCCCTTCCGATACTCTCTATCTGCAGAAAAGTCCAACAGCCACTCCCACCAGCTCCGGATGGCCAACTATTCTTTTAGACAGTATGGGCTAAAGTAGCACACCTGAAGGCATCCTCTGTCTTTTGCTCTCAGGTGTTCAAACCCAGGCACTGAAAGTCTTATAAGAATCGGCCAATGAATCATCGCAAGCCAACACTGATGCCGTTTGTTGTTGCCAGGTTCTTTAGGAAGGGAGGGGTGGTCATTAGATTCTGTGTTCTTTTAGTCTTTTTTTTTCCTTCCAGCAATTTGTTCTTTCTAATTGACTTGCAAATTTAGCAGAACATTTCGCTTTTTTCTATGCATGGTAGTTGTTTTGAGAATTGGTTTTGGCCAGGTTGGTCTCAATTTGGCCATAGCTGTTCACACTCAGATCATGTCTTGCTTGCTGACCACCACAATGTGACTTTGCAGAAGGCCTGGAAGCTTCTGTTACAAAATGCAGCTGTGAGATCACTGGGTGATATGGTTACCAACCTCCAGGTATTAGCTGGAGACCTCCTGCTATTAGGACTGATCTCCAGCCGATAGAGATCAGTTCACCTGGATAAAATGGCTTCTTTGGCAATTGGACTCTATGGCATTAAAGTCCCTCCCCTCCCCAAACCCCGCCCTCCTCAGGCTATGCCATAAAAACCTCCCACTGGTGGCGAAGAGGGACCTGGCAACCCTACAGGCTGATACTAGTTGCAGTTGGGTAGCTGTGTTGGTCTCAAGTAGAAGAGCAAGATTTGAGTCCAGCAGCACTTTAAAGACAAACTAGATTTCCAGGGTATAAGCTTTTGGGAGTCCAAGCTCTTTGCAATAGGTACCTGTTGGAATGGAGATTTTTGAGCCCTTATATCCCAGTCAGAAGGTGGGAAAGGTGTTGCAAAGAAGAGAGTTAGGGTGCAAAGGCACAGTGCAAAATGTACTCAGCTTGATTACAGCAGCCAAGAAATGCTTAGGGGTATAAAATTAGCATTGGTATTGAGATAAGAATCCCATGAATAATTCATCCCCGAGGGTCCATTGTTCCAAATTTGTGAATACACTCAAATTCAAAAATCTCACATTGCAATCTCCCTTTGAAGCTTCTCTGTTTGAGGTCTGCCACTAAACAAATCAGTGGGTTATAGATCAAATCAAGCCTGAACTGACCCTAGAAGCTAAAATGACTAAACTGAGGCTGTCGTATTTTGGTCACGTCATGAGACGACAAGAGTCACTGGAAAAGACCGTCATGATAGGAAAAGTTGAGGGCAGCAGGAAAAGAGGAAGACCCAACAAGAGATGGATTGACTCAATAAAGGAAGCCACAGCCTTCAATTTGCAAGATCTGAGCAAGGCTGTCAAAGATAGGACATTTTGGAGGACTTTCATTCATAGGGTCGCCATGAGTCGGAAGCGACTTGACGGCACTTAACACACACACACACTGGTACAAGTTACCAGAATCACACCTAGCCAGGAACAATTCAAAGTGCTGGTAATGAGGATCATAAAAACCATACCCTGTCCAGGACCAGAGTAAATGAAGGACTGCCTGTCCCCACATGATCCTGCCTGAAATCTCCTTCTGATGCCTCCACCATCAGAAGTGAGCCTGGTGGCTGCCTGAGATCGGCCTTTTCTGTGGTGGCACCTTTTTTGCATTGGTGGTCTTAGCCTCAGGTGCTGGGCTGAGACCTTGTACTTTACCCAGAAACTTTTCTTGTTTTGCTTTTATGTTTCTTGTTTTCCAATGGGTGCTCTTTTCTAAAAGATTGAATGCCCATTGTTAGGTTTTGCTTTTTTTGTTACTGAAAACCCCCTTGGAAATGTATGTTGAAAGGCAGAATGTAATCGTTAACTTAATTAAAGAATGAAGATAAAATAGAGGGTTTTAGAAAAAGACTTCCCTTGCTAGAGTACTTCAAGAGTCACTCTAATCCATCGAGCACGTGGAGTCCTCCATCTCCTTCCAGTTGGTCACCCCAAGAATGGGCAATCAGGGCAACTTAGAAATGAGGCAGAAATTTCAAGAAGGTGTATCTGTGCTGGTTTCTCACTGTGTCACTGCACAGGTCAAGAAGACTTGTCTTAACAGGCATGTTCATGGACTTGAGCTAGGGTTGCCAGCTCTGGGTTTTTTTGGGGTGGAGCCTGAGGAAGGTGAGGTTTGGAGAGGGAAGGGACTTCAATGCCACAAAGTCCAATTGCCAAAGCAGCCATTTTATCCAGGGTAACTGATTTCTGTCGCCTGGAGATCAGTTGTAATAGTGGGAGATCTCCAGCCACCACCTGGAGGCTGGCACCCCTAACTAGAGCCCATCTCATCTGATGGCGCATGGAGTGTCTTCTCCGACAGAAGATCTGTGCACTTGGGGAAGGAGAAAGCATTGCGGAGTCTCAAGGCCCAGAAACACAAGTGGTCCCACCTTTTTCCCACACAAGTGGGGCCTTTTTCTATGCAAGTGTCACTCCTCCGTAAGGTAAGCGCCGCTGCTGCAATAGCGATAATGCCTTCTTCCTGGATGTGGTAAGCAAATGGAATGCCTGCAGAGTGAGAAGAAGCCAGTCTGCAGCCGAGAGGGGAGGGAGGGACTCTGGGCATGATGACAGAAGCCCTCTCTGCCCTTTACATCATATGGAAGTGTCACTTTGAGCGTTCGTCATTATAAACAGCCACTGAGGGATTATTGCCACAGGTGAGGCTTAATGTCTACACAGCTCACCTTCTACCAAGTCAGAACCTTGGTCCCTTCAGCTCAGCATTTCTTTCTGACTGGCAGCAGCTCCTCAGGGTTTCCCATCTTTCCCAGGACCAGCTGCCTGAGATCCATTCAGTGGAGATGTTGCCAGGGACTGAACCTGAGGCCTTCGGCAAGCAAAGCTGCGGCTCTTTATATGTTTCTCCACTATGTCCCACCTGATCACTTTAGCTGCCCTGAGCCTGGCTGAGGTCAGGAAAGGGCAGGGTAAAAATGTAATAAAATACATAAAATAAAAATAAATCTTTTTTTTTCCTTTTAAAAATGTTATTTTTTTTTTGTTCCAGTTACATGTTGGAAGGGGTTGTGGCTGAGTGGTAGAGCATGCAGAAGGTCCCAGGTTCAATCCCCAGCATCTCCAGTTAAAGGGACCAGGCAAGTAGGTGATGTGAAAGACCCCTGCCTGAGACCCTGCCGGTCTGAGTAGACAATACTGACTTTGATGGACCAAAGGTCTGATTCACTATAAGGCAGCTTCATGTGTTCATGTGTGCACAAAAATATAAAGACAGGATTTGCATCAGTGTGGAGCCAGTGTGGTATAGTGGTTAAGAGAAATGGACTCTAATCTGGAGAACCAAGTTTGATTCCCCACTCCTTTCTACACATGAAGCTAGCTGGGTGACCCTGGGCTAGTCACAGTTCTCTCAGAACTGTCTCAGCCTCACCTACCTCACAAGTTGCCTGTTGCAGGGAAAGGAAGGAAAGGTGATTGCAAGCCGGTTTGAGACTCCTTAAAGGTAGAGAAAATCAGAATATAAAAGCCAACTCTTCTTCATCATCATCAACAAACACAAGGCAAGCTTAGGGAATATTGTCCATAGTTTCCTCTTCCATTCCATGTAAGTCACTTAAATCACTGTTTCTGGCTCCAGAAAGTTTTGGAAGTATACCTCACACCATTTTCAAGATGTATTTGAAGCAGAAGAGCCAAAACTAGGAACGGAGAGAAATTATTCTCTGAGTTGGCATGTAACCAGCTTAGAAGAATTTAGTCATGGCATAGGGCTGTACAGGGAAGCCAAAGTCAGGGGTGTTGGGAGAAGGAGGGAAGAGGCTCATCCCTAATCAATGTGCTTGTCTGACGAGGACCCCTGAATCTCAGGCTGATATTGACAAGATGTTCACGAGAGTGAATTGCTGAGGGAGGGAGGCTTTGGATCAGGAGCTTGGAAGAGAGTCTTCCCTTTTGCCCTGAGACTCTGGTGGGTGGAAGGCGGGAGCCGCACCCATAATGAGAAAGCCGGGGCCTGGAGCAAAGGCGCCGCCTGACATTTTGCAAAACCTCTTCTTGCACACCAGTGCATCATTTCTCTGAAATCCAAACAGGCACCATCTCAGCCAAGACTTGGCTTCATACTTGAGAGCTATCCTTCCAGAAGAATTTCAGCACCCACAAGAATGGGTCTGTACCTACCCTCAGGCAGGGGGTGCTGTTACCACACTGCCCACCTCCAGGCTTCTCTTCTTCTCTGTTACTGATTCAGCTGTTTCTTGTGTTGTTCCATTCCATTCTGAGGAAGAAACCTTTGACTCTCAAAAGCTCACACCCCTAAAATTGTCTTGGTCCCTACGGTGCTACTGGACTCGAATCTAGCTGTTCCATTGCAGACCAACACGAATACCCTTTGAAACTATTCCACTCTTGCCCCCTGCTTCTCCTTTAGTATCCTTATGGCTTCTGTCACCACACTAACGTTCCTTTGTTGCGTTCATTGCAATATCTACCATGTTCCAGTGTTTACAATGCCTATGCTTATCCAAGTGCTGACTCTTATCTGACCTGGGTCTCAGCTTCAAGCATCCAATCCTTGCTTTTACCTCTCACTGCCCAAGACAATCTTCCTTTGCCCATGCCTTTCTTCCTCTTACCCTCCATTCTTCTCAGATCCATCAACTATTGTCACCTTCTCCCGTCCCCATTTCTTTGTCTTTGACCAGTGCCTGGAACGGCCACCCATTGTCTGTTCACTGGGTGCTTCTTCCTGACATCCTCCAGCAACTGCATCCTCAAGACTCACTCCTTTCAGCACTTCAAGACTCTTCTTTTTCTTCATCATCATCATCTTCTGCTGCTGCTTTTTATTAACAGACTGTCACCATGTCTGCCCCCACAGTCAGTTCCTGACATCATTTAGGTCGTCAGTCTAATGTACTCTGCAAAACACGTTCATTTGCAATTAGATTCAGTGACTAAATATCTAGAACATAACACATATGTGTTCTGTACAACATCTAGATGTCTGTGGAAATTGTGTATGTGGCCCGGAGAAGAAGAAGAGTTTGTTTTTTATACCTCGATTTTCTCTACCTTTAAGGAGTCTCCAACTGGCTTACAATTGCCTTCCCCCCCCCACACACACACATACACATATACACACACATACACAACAGACACCTTGTGAGGTAGGTGGGGCTGAGAGAGTTTGGAGAGAACTGTGACTGACCCAAGGTCACCCAGCAGGCTTCATGTGTAGGAGTGGGGAAACAAACCCAGTTCACCAGATTAGAGTCTGCCACTCATGTGGAGGAGTGGGGAATCAAACCTGGTTCTCCAGATTAGAGCCCACTGCTCTTAACCACTACACCATGCCAGTGTACAAAGTAACCTTCTATCCCACTTCTCTCCGGGATATTCATTGTCTGGAGAAACTGAGCAGAGGCCCAATGGAGCACTGAGCAAAGATTCTGAGCAGATATGAAGCTGCTTCCTACTAAGAAGGCGCATCGTCCCCTCAAGCCTAGCACTTCTTAACCTGGCAGTGGCTTCCCAAGACCTTTTCCACTACTGTTATCAAAGATCCTTTCTTAAATTGGAGATTGAACCTGGGACTTTTGGCATGCAAGGCACAGGAGCCATCCGACAGCAACGTGTAAGCTGCAGGTAAGGTTGGATTCTGCAGGACCTGGGAGAGCTCCCAAGGAAAGCTGATGTTGCACTACCAATGGCCACATTCCAGCTGAAATCCAATACACTGGCTAAGGGTCCCAGACCTGCCCATCAGTGAATTGAAAGGGTCTCCTTGTTTGACTATGCTGAGTAACCTGCAGAGGTACATTCAGTCTTCCCAAGCAGGAGTTTATGGGAGGGGTGGAAGGACTGTGGACTCAGAGCAAATCCAGACCCTTGGGGCAGAGCCAGGCCTTAAGTCCTCTCCTGCTGGGCCACATATTACTCTTCCCTTGGCAGCCTCAAGCAGTCTCAGGAAATAGGGAGGGAGTCCCTGAGGAAGGTTCCTGTTGACCCTCAGCTGAACAAATACCTTCTGCCGCAGATTCACTGGCAGGAATCCAACAACCTGCTGTCTATGTGGAGCAAGATTTTCCCTGATGCAGCTGACTGACAGCTGTGAAATGTGGTTCCTTGGGGTCAACAGACTCTCAGGATCAGCATGGGGGAAGTGGGGGTTTGCAGTGGGAGGGGCAATCAATAGAAATGACCTCCCCCTCTTCCACAAAAGGAAATCATAGAATCACAGTTGGAAGGGGCCATACAGGCCATCTAGTCCAACCCCCTGCTCAATGCAGGATCAGCCCAGAGCATCCCTAACAAATGCTTGTCAGCCTGGACTGATTCAGCAGGGCTCTTCTTGGGTTCTTATATTCTGATCAGTCTGACCTCATGTGTGGATCAGCAGGGGATGAACATGCATGCCTGTGACAGGTGCTCATGTTTAATTTTAGTAAGGGAGTTACAGAGTAAGCATTGGTTTTTAATGTTTTGCTTTACGTTTTTGTTTTTTTCGATTGTTTATATTCTTTTATGCTGTTGCTACCCACCTTGGGTCCCAGGATGCCTGGGAGAAAGGCAGGCATACAAATATATTTAAATAAATAAATAAATTTGAAAGACGTGAGAATGTGGAATTGTGCCGGTGACCTGGGAAGGGGTTTCCAGAGATAACGGGCAACAAGGAAGCGAGAATGGCATTGTTGGACAGCTGAGAGTGAGGGAGGTGGAGCAGCAAAGACCCTGAGAGGTGAGAGGTAAGGGGGGGGGCATGAAAGGCTTTGAATGATGAGGAGGTGATGCAGGATCTGGGTTTGGACAGGAAGGTAAGCTATGGGCTGCAAAAGCTCATACTCCCCCCCACACACACACACACACAAAGAGCTTCTCACAATACTTGCTGTTCTAGGAGTCTATAGAAGCAGTTCCAAGGAGTGGGGAGGTGGATGATGGGAAGAACAAGAAAGGAGTTTCCTCTATAATTTACCAGCCTGCTTTAATTAAGCCCCTGAGGTGAAGGTTCCAAAAACGTGTATAATTTGTTGCAGGTTTTTTTACAAAAGAGAAAGGCAGGAAGGAAGACTCAATGCATCTCTCAGGTCTCTGCGGGTGATGAATGGAGTGTGAAGCGTTGAGGGTGTTGCCCGCCGCTGCCTCCTGTCATTACCAGCCTGTCAGATCACTCGGCATCAAAGAGGCACGAAAGGTATGCACCAAAGAGGTGATTTCCTCACCGCTCTTTCTGTGGAAGTTTAAAGTTCAGCAGGACCAGCCATTGTGTGCTGACTTTCCCAAGGCAGGACGGTGGTCTCCAAGTGGCAAGGACCATTCTGCAATGGGATGGTGACATATCCCTGGGTTGCAGAACTCGGGAAGCATCAGACGCCATCACACCTGTCCCTGACAAAATGTGAAAAAGCAAATCTGGGTGGGGGTGGGAAGAGAGGCAGGTTCCTCCCAATTACCTTGAATTCTCCACTCCTACTTAAACACATGTTTAAAATGCTTCATATTGTCATGCTTAGAATGGTCACCACATTTTTTACTTCCGTCTCACATTGTGAGAATGGCATCTCCCTCAAGGTTTGGTTGGAGCTTCTGAACTTGATCTGACCAGCAGTCCAGTTTTATTGGCAGTGTTGCAGAAATTAAGCCAGGAGCTCTGCTTTGAGCCCTCCACGGCTCTAGTTCCTAGAGCTAGACTGAGGAGAGCCATTGAGGCAGGATCCACGGTATGTTCAGTTTATCCACACAACCAGCAGGGTTTGCATGTGTCATGTCATTGCTGTGGACTCAGCCGCCAACGGGCAAATCCCCTACCAAAACTGCTCCTGGAGTCAATCTGAAAGCACCCAAGTAAGGATTGATCCACATCTTAATTAGGCTTGTGAATGGCATACATGGCAACTTTTGAAAATCCAAAAATTTAAACAGCTGGATTCCAGTCCAGCACCCTAGAGACCAACAAGATTTGGGAGTTATAAGCTTTCAAGAATCAGATGAAGGAAGCTTTGACTGGCAAAAGCACGCTGCTGGACTCGAATCTAGAACTGTTCTACTGCAGATCAACACGGCTACCTTCAGAAACAAACATTTCAAGCACCTCTCGCTGACTGTAGAGGAACCACCCCTTAGGCCCCAACTTCTTGATGTTGACATTTGACTTTTAAAGTCAACATTGTGGAATAAAGGTAGAACAAAATTCTGCTGTTTGGATTGTCCAAATGAATTAGCGATATCTATAGGAAGTGTACTTTCTTCGGCATAATCAGATACTGCTAAATAAGGAATGTTACATTTCCAATATGACAGCTCTTCCGAGTTAACCATGATTGGGCTGCCATGATTCAGGTTAGAATACTGCAGTGCATTTCACATGCCTGTGAAGATGGTTCATTAGCTTCGGTTGGTTCAAAATGCAGCACCAGATCTTAATGGTGCTGGAAAGTGCCGTCAAGTCACAAACAACTTCTGACAGCCCTGTAGGATTTTCAAGGCTAGAGGCCAACAGAGGTGATTTGCCATTGCCTGCCTCTGCATAGTGACCCTTCCTTGGTGGTCTTCCATCCAAGTACCAACCGGGGCCAACCTTGCTTAGCTTCTGAGAAAGGACAAGATCGGGCTAGCCTGGGCCATCCAGGTCAGGGCAAAAGACATATCATACCAGAGGCAAAAGAATTCC
The DNA here is from genome assembly GCF_029931775.1 of Euleptes europaea. Lineage (NCBI taxonomy): Eukaryota > Metazoa > Chordata > Lepidosauria > Squamata > Sphaerodactylidae > Euleptes > Euleptes europaea. Next base: position 1,295,973 of record NC_079320.1, on the reverse strand, counting down.
ACTCACCTGAGCTCAATTGAGCCTTCCTGTTACCTTTAAAGCCCTAAAAAGATTGGGATCAGAGAATCTTAGAGGTTGCTTCCTCCCATATAAGCTTGCCCAGCAGGTGTGATCTTCACCTGAGGCCATGCTCCACAGGCCCCCAGCTCCAGGGATGAGATGAGTCACCATGAATGACAGGGCCTCCTCTGTTACGGCACGTTGTTTGTGGAACACCCAATCGACAGCTCACCATCAGGCACCAACTGCTTGTCACAATTGTTTTATAACGATGCACTATTTGTTATTGTTGCTGGGATTCGGTCTGATTTTAGAGCTGTTCTTTTATGGAACATGATTTCTGTGGATTTGGTAGTTTTATTAGATTTGTGGGCATTTGGGAATCACCTCAAGAACTCTGTTGAGGGGCAGTAGAAAAACGTGTTAACTACATCCAGAGACGTTTACCAGGAAGGGGGGGAATCCTTTCAGCTCTAGATCAAACACATTGTGATGGAACTACCAGGGTCTTAGAGGACCTCAGAGGACTAGGGGCCTAGAGCCCCAGGCCTTCCCAGCTCCATAGCCTCCCAAAGCGGGAAAGATCCGCCTTACAAATGATTCAAGGCTGCTTCACACACAAATGCAGGTCTCTGACCTCTTGACACTTGATGACTCTTGGTTGAAAGTGAGCAATTCCACTGTTAAGAAGTATCATCACATTTGAACCTTACCAAATGTCAAAAGTGTTGCAAAAGTTCTGCTTATGGCAATTAATCTGTGGAGAATCATCCACATTAAATGGGTCATCAATGAATGAATCAATCAGCGAATGATGAATGTTAAGTGTCTCAGGTTTGTATTCACTAATGCCAAAGTTTGGACCTCAATTCTTGTGGCTCAGAGTAGGGCCTTTGGCAAGGATGAGGAGGAGGAAGAGGAAAAGGCTCAGAAAAGCTGACTCTCCCCCCGGCATCCTTTCTGATGGCTGTTATCGGTGCTTGCTGCTGTTGACTGGTAATATTTTTCCCTTCTGTTGCCCAACCAAATGGGACAATGTGAGAGGAGGAAGTCTTCCACACATGAACCCAAATAAAGCTGCCTACACAGAATCAGGCCTTTGGTCCATCCAGGTCAGTATTGTCTACTCAGACTGGCAGCGGCTTTCCAGGATCTTCCACATCACCTCCTGCCTTTTCCTTTTTGACTGGAGATGCCAAGCAGATGCTCTGCCACTGAGCCATGGCCCCTCACTCAGAGAGCCAGCATGGTGTTGTGGTCAGGCTGGGATCTGGGAAACCCAGGTTTGAATGCCCACTCTTGCCATGGAAGCTTGCTGGGTGACCGAGGGCCAGTCACTCTTTCTCCACATAACAGCACAGGTGGTTGTTATGGGGATTAAACAGAAGGAGGAGGAGGTGGTGGTTTTTATATGCTGACTTACTCTACCTTTTAAGGAGAAGCAAAGAGGCTTCCAATCTCCTTCCCTTCCTCTCCCCACAACAGACACTCTGTGAGGCAGGTGGTGCTGAGAGAGTGCTAAGAGAGCAGAGAACTAGCCCAAAGACACCCAGCTGGCTTCATGTGGAGGAATGGGGAATCAAACCTGGTTCACCAGATTAGAGTCCGCCGCAAGAATGATGGAAGGAAGAAAGCAAGTATGATGCTATAAGGAAGCAAGAATGCTGCTGTAAGCCATTTTAGCTCCCTGTTGGCGAGAAAAGCAGGGTAATTTTTTTAAAATAAATCGAACAAACATTATGACTTCCGGCATCAATGCCTGACATTTTTGCTTGAAGAGTGGAACCTGGCAGCAGGAGAGAGCATGCTATCCACCATCAGCCAGTGAGGAGACCATTTCATACCTGTTTGTAGCTGCCGCCCCTGACAAATCAGCCCAGAGGAGTACCCTGTTTGCAAAGAAGGCTGTTAAATGGTATGTGTGTGTGTGGAGGGGGGGGTCAGCTCAGCCCTATTTATTTCTTAGTTCTCCAAAAGCAGGCTGGACTGAAATCAGCCAGCGAATCCTTGGGAAACAGAGAACCAATGCTCAATGCCTCCCCCAAGGCCCACAGTTCTACTAAGAAAAGATTGGACTTGGCACATTTTCTGACTGCTGGACATCCAATGATGTGTCTGGGCCGCTCAAGCCAGCCGCTGCACAATATCAGAGGGGCTCTCCCAGTGCCTCTTGGTTTTCAGTAGTGGGCAAGGATGCTTCACAGCCCAAAAAGTTGTTTTTATGAGTTCTCTGCAGGTCAAGAGAGTGTGGATTGTCAGGCATAATTGCTGCAACTTCCCCTCTGCAGAAAAATGCCTCCTTCCAGAGCACTTGAACTTTTTAATAGCAAGCTAAGTGCCATGCTGAATATGCGCAAGTGCAAATGTACCTGATGCTTCAGGCAATTTATGAATGCTCATTTATGAGCGCAAGTCACATTCCTGGGCAGAACTTGAAAGCACACAGTCTTTTCTTCCCATTCTATCTCATGACATCCACAAAAGGTTCTAACATCTAGTAACTAATTTATGAGTGTTAATAACTCGTATTTATGTAGCAGCTTTGATCCAAAGGAATTATGAAGTATGACACGTATTTAAGTAGAAGAAGAAGAGTTGGTTTTTATATGCCAGCTTTCTCTCCCACTTAAGGAAGAATCAAACCGGCTTACAATCACCTTCCCTCCCCCCCCCCACAACAGACACCGTGTGAGGTAGGTGGGGCTGAGAGAGCTCTAAAACAACTGTGACTAGCCCAAGGTCACCCAGCTGGCTTCATGTGAAGGAGTGGGGAAACCAACCTGGTTCACCAGATTAGTTAACGTCACTCATGTGGAGGAGTGGGGGAATCAAACCCAGTTCTCCAGATCAGAGTGCACCACTCCTAACCACCACTCTTAGCCACTACACCACGCTGGCAGGTGCAGAGGAAGACATCCTAAGTTATATTCTGGTGCATTTTGGTCTGGTAATGAATGTTAAACAGGGGCCGTGCAATTAGCAGCTGGCCGACTAGCCCCTTGTATTGAATCCAGCCTCTGCTTAAAGACTGCCAGTGAGGGGGAGCTCACCACCTCCCTAAGAAGCTGATTCCACTGTCGAACCACTGTAAAAACATGTTTCCTAATATCCAGCCGGTATCTCTCTGCCTGCGATTTAAACCCATTATTGTGAGTCCAGCCCTCTGTTGCTGACGGGAACAGCTCCCTGCCCTCCTCTAGGTGACAGCCCTTCAAATACGATCCTGTCCCCCCTCCACCTCCTCTTCTCCAGACTAAACATTCCCAGCTCCCTCAGCCTTTCCTCGCAGGGCTGGGTCTCCAGGCCCCTGGTCATCCTCGTCGCTCTCCTCTGTGCCCGCCCCATTCTGTCTATAACCTTTTTGAAGTGAGGCCTCCGGAACTGCACACAATACTCTGTAGAGAGTGTATATTTGTTCAGTGTACACACTGAGCAGTCCCTTGCTGTTAGCTGCACTACTTTATTATTAGTATAACTGCTGTTCCTCTCCTTCCTGGCCAGTGCAACCCATTCCAAGCAGAAGGCAGGCCTGCCCTGGGAAAGTCTGCTCAGGGTTATGCGCCATGCTTTATCCTATGGCCATCTCTGGCCAATGGCTATTCCCAAGTGTGGTCCGATCACTTTCTCCTACAGCCAGAACTAAATAGGTGGATTCCCTAAAGTTGCTGGCCTCCCTAGAGTTGCTGGGGTCTGGAGATCTCCCAGAATTTCAACTGATCTCTAGTCTACAGTCCCCCTGGAGAAAATGGCAGCTTTGGAGAGTAGGCTCTATGACATTATACCCTACTACCTGTGTGTTCCTCCTGGCCCTGGTCCGGTAACGCTCCTTGATCTTGGCTCCCCACCCCCACCCCGCTTTGTGAAACTTATGAAGCAAACATGAATCAACCATCATATCTCAGGGCCATTCCTGATGGGCTGGCCTGAAGTTTTCCATCCAAGGTGAGCAAGCACAGTTCAGAATTTTCTGTTGAATTCTTCCTTGGTCATTGAGAGGCGGCAGCACACTTTGAAAAGAAAAAGGAGAGCAAATGCTCTGCATACTCCACATGTTCCCTGAGAATGATGTTGGAAGCTGGGTGTGTTGGGGCTGAACTCTCCCACAAAAGGGGGGGGGGATATTTGCACACGATATGGATCTCGTTCCTTGCAGATTGAGGTCCCCACCCTCCGCATCCGGAAAAGGAAGCAAGGGAGGGGCCCACCAAGACAGCCATCGTGTCTGCACCAAAGGGAGGACTCCAATCCAACCTCATTCCTTTGCAAAAAATGGCAGCCACTCCAAAGGGGCACCGACTCCTTGGTGTTTCACAACCTCCTCCGTGGAGAAGGAATGTTCAACAGGCATTGAGGGAAAGTGGCATTGGTGACTTTAGCTGATGACCTCCATTTGAATGATGACAAATATATTTACTTGTTGGATCTACCAGTTGCCTTTGATATGATGATATGCTATCTAATACGGGGATAGATGTGCTATCTAATAGATATGCTATCTAAAATGGGGATGACAACCAGCTCGGGTGGGTCTGTAGAAATCCTGAACAGGTTCCTGGAGAAGATAATGGGTTGGATGAGGGCCAGCAAACTGAAGCTCAATCCAGATAAGACTGAGGTGCTGTTGACCAATGAAAAAGCTGCTCAAAGACTGAGGAGTCAGCTGGCTCTGGAGGAGGGGCAGTCTCACAGCTTGCAGAGTTGCTGCCAGGTCCTCTTATCAGTTTTACTGGGCTTGCCCACAAAATGTTGCCTTCCAGCACCAGAAAGGCCAGAGGAAGAAAATGAAGGCAACCCGGGGGGGGGGGGAGTGCATACCAACTTCATACTGCTGCACAACATCTCTTCCAGTGAAAACTGGAAGTAACATCATAAGATGCTCTGGGACAGGGGTGTCGAACTCAATTTTATGAGGCCCTGCCTGAGACCCTGGAGAGCTGCTGTCGATCTAAGTAGACAATACTGATTTTGATGGATCGAGGTATCTCAGCTTCCTGCATATTCAAACCCACTGAATGGGAGGGGAAAGTGTGGATGCCCTGTGACAACAGAAGGGCACTCTGCACATGCACAGACACCTGCTTCACATGTTTCATGGGTCAACCTGACCACAGCCAGGTGTGGGTGAGTGCAGCTGCCTGGCAGGTACTCCTTGGACCTCTTTTGCTGGGGAGAGTCTGTGGCTCAGTTTGTTGAGCATCTGCTTGGCATGCAGAAGGTCCCAGGTTCAATCCACAGCAGCATCTCCAGTTAAAAGGACCAGGCAAGGAGGTGATGTGAAAGACCCCTGCCTGAGACCCTGGAGAGCCACTGCCGGTCTGAGTAGACGATACTGACTTTAATGGACCAAGGGTCTGATTCAGTAGAAGGCAGCTTCATCTGTTCAAGGTCCTTCTGTTCCTGCCAACAGCCCATCGCCTTGCATGATGATAGTGTGGTGAAGATCTGTCATTTTGAAGATCTCCCTAACCTTTTCCAAATAGGATCTGGGGTTGGGACATCTCCCAGAGGGGAAATGCCCCCCCAAAGTTTTAGTTCTAGAAGCAATATGGAATCAAGCCTGAACTGTCCCTAGGAGCTAAAATGACTAAAGTGAGGCTATCGTACTTTGCTCACATAATGGAAGACAAGAGTCATTGGAAAAGACAATAATGCTAGGAAGAGTTGAGGGCAGCAGGAAAAGAGCAAAATCCAACATGAGATGGATTGACTCAATTAAGGAAGTCACATTCCTTGGTTTGCAAGATCTGAGCAAGGCATTAACAAGAGGCATTGGAGGTCATTAATTCATAAGGTAGCCATGAGTCAGAAATGACTTGATGGCACTTCTCACACACACACATGGTCATCGAAGCAGCAACCACCAGCAGGGCATCTTGTCGTGTCCCACTCTGGGAAGGCTTTCTGAAGACCACGGTTCTTGAGAAGATGGGGCCCTCTCAGCAGATGGAGAGTTCCACCATTGCAAAGGCCAGGCCCTCTGCTCTCTTGACCCTCTTCCTTTGGCCCCAGCCTCTCCTGCCACTGACCTCTGCCATTTCTAGGGAGTGAACAACTGTTCCCCCACAAGAAGACTCATTTCATGGTAACTCCACACCAGTAGCTAGAAGAGGGTCAAGCATAGTTCTACTAAGATGCATCATTCCAGAGCCTTCAGACAGATGACGGGACATTGAGGCAAAGCATTTCCTAATAAATTGAGCTGTCTTCCTTTACCACACATGGAAATTCTCTGCAGCTGACCCCTTGGCAGGCCCATAGGAAGCCTTTTCAGTAAAACTAGCAGTTGAGGGAACAATCCCCAAGGAAACCAGACTTCTTGGATATTGCCTTCACCACCCTCCATTTCTAAGAGCAAGAGTTTCCAAGTAATCCAACTGATGTGCTAGTTAATAGTCATGTATGCCGATCAATGGCAAGACCTCAGAGGAGATAAATTATCCCAGAGACCAAACAGCAACAGCAAAATGCAATGGGCTTTTTCTTCTTCTTCCTCTCATGAACGTTGCCAAAAGCAGATGAGCTGAGGGGAATCTGCTTGCAATCTGCAGGCAAGGAGATGCGCCTGGGAGGAACATAATCTCTTCTGCATTGAGTCTGGACCATGCTTCCATTGAGAGACGTGCGGGGTCGTGCGTTCCAGTGTCATCTTGAAACATCTAAAGAGCTGAGAAATGAGTGGGCCTGCCACTTGAAGAAGGTATTAGCAGCCCCTCAGACTGAGAGAAGCCTCCAACTGGTTGTGGGGGGTTGTTTGACTATCTTCTCCAGAGTGTCCTGCAATTGGCCCTCTGGCCCCAGTACAAGGGCAAGAAGGCAAACGACAGGAATCATAGAATCATAGAGTTGGAAGGGTCCATGAAGGCCATCTAGTCCAGCCCCCTGCTCAATGCAGGGTCAGCTTAAAGAGCATCCCTGACAAGTTCTTGTCCAGCCGCTGCTTAAAATGAGGGGGAGCTCACCACCCTCCTAAGCAGCTGATTCCACTGCTGAAAAACTCTTACTGTAAAAAACCTTTTCCTAATATCTAGCCGGTACCTCTCTATCAGCCGGTACCTCTCCATTTAAACCCTCTCCTCTGCTGCCAACAGGAACAAGCTGCCAGGCTAGTAGCCCAGAGGTTAGAGGTTCGGCCCTATGTAGCCTGTCATGAAAATCTTAGAATCATAGAATCATAGAGTTGAAAGGGACACCAGGGGGTCATCTAGTCCAACCCCCTGCACAATGCAGGAAATTCCAAACTACCTCCCCCCCAAAACCCCAGTGACCCCTACTACATGCCCAGAAGATGGCCAAGATTCCCTCCCTCTCATGAACTGCCTAAGGTCATAGAATCAGCATTGCTGATAGATGGCCATCTAACCTCTTCTTTAAAACCTCCAGGGAAGGAGAGCTCACCACCTCCCAAGGAAGCCTGTTCCACTGAGGAACCGCTCTAACGGTTAGAAAATTCTTCCTAATGTCTAGACGGAAACTCTTTTGATTTAATTTCAACCCATTGGTTCTGGTCCGGCCTTCTGGAGCAAGAGAAAACAACTCGGCACCCTCCTCTACATGACGGCCCTTCAAGTACTTGAAGATGGTTATCCTATCCCCCTCTCAGTCATCTCCTCTCCAGGCTAAACATACCCAGCTCCTTCAACCTTTCCTCATAGGACTTGGTCTCCAGACCCCTCACCATCTTAGTTGCCCTCCTCTGGACACAAAAGATGAACCCTTCTGGCCACTGTTCATCTCAAAATGACTGTCCCCAAGATGCTTGGATACCTACGAGAGAACAGATATGGTGGGGGTGCACAAAAGCTGAAGCTGGAGAGAGATTTTAGGTCATGTGTGTTAAGTGCCATCAAGTTGCTTCTGACTCACGGTGACTCGATTAATGAATGACCTCCAAAACACCTATTGTTAACAGCCTTGCTCAAGTATTGCTCAAGGGCTGCTTGATGGAGTCCACCTCATGTGGGGTCTTCCTCTTTTCCTGCTAACTTTCACTTTTCCTAGCACTACTGTATTTTCCTGTGAATCTTGTCTTCTCATAATGTGACCAGACTCGGTTTAGTCATTTTAGCTTCTAGGAAGAATTCAGGCTTTATTTGATCTGGAGCCCACTGATTTGTCTTTTTGGCTGTCCATGGTAAAAATCTCCTCCAGCACCACATTCCAAACAAATCAACTTTCTTCCTGTCAGCTTTCTTCATTGTCCAACTTTCACACCCATACATAGTAATTGGGGAATACTGCGGCATGAATTAGGGGTTTTAGTTTAGGGGAATGTAACCAGCAGACCGGGGGTTTAATCCAGCCTCAGAGACTTTCCAGCTGGATGCTTGGAATACAATGATTGAGATGTAGATTGGGTGCATATGTTTTGGAGTTGTCTGTTGATCACCCTTTTTGGAGGGACATTGTGTACCAGCTTGATTTGGTTTTGTCTTTCAAGTCAGCATTTCCTTGAATCACAATATGGGGCTCTAGGCCAGGAATGCAACCGCTCCCAAAACTGCTGTACCATCAGTTGCTTGGATGTCTTTAATAGCCGCATGGATTCTGCTGCAGTGTTGAAATCAAACTATTTGCCAACTATAGAATTGTTTAAAGTAAACATGTATGTGTGTGCTAAGTGCCGTCAAGTCGCTTCTGACTTATGGTGACCCTATGAATTAATGACCTCTTTAATTCATCGTTAACAGCCTTGCTGTATACACATTGCTTATATTAGGAGGAGTGGTTTGAATTCAGTTCCACCTGACAGCCATTTCTGGGCACCTTTTTTAACGGAGGTGGTGCTTTGCAGTCACTTACACACAAGAGTCTCCTTTCTTCTAAGTTACAATGTGCATGAAAATACATGAACTGACTTATAATGAATCAGACCCTTGGTCCATCAGGGTCGGTATTGTCTACTCCTAGTGGCAGCGCCTCTCCAGCGTTTCAGGAAGAGGCCTTTAATTTCACCTCCTGTCTGGTCCTTTTTTAACTAGAGATGCCGGGGATTGAACCTGGTATCTTCTGCATGCCAAGCAGATGCTCTAGCAGTGAACCACAGCCCTTCCCTGTGCATGCCATGCTCAGGGACAAGAAGGTATAGTGGGATAGGGGCCTGTGTATGCAGTGGCTCTGTTGGGCTGCTGGGCCTTGTTCTCTTGGATGATAATGATGTGAATATCTTTTGAATATGTACTGAACCTTTAATTTAAAAAGCTGGTCCCTCTTGGTGGTTCTTGTTCTTTTTCTAACCCTGATGCCTTGAGCATCTTGTACGAACTGCAGAATCCTGGATTTAGCTCCCTTAAATTAGTAAACCAGATCCCTGCTTGCTGCTGGAGTAATTAGCACCTGCAGAGATGCCTCCAAGCAGGGCGTGGTTGCTTGGTGTGCCCAGCCATGGCTCACGGTCTCATTTGTACCCTTAGCTACCAGCAGAGAGCCGGTGTGGTCTATCCTGCTGGGTGTTACATTTGAGAATTGGTCAGGAGATGTTCCCTTCCCGGTTCAGCCAGGCGCTCCTGCTGCATGCCCTTGAGCAAGTTCAGAGCTCCCATACAAAACTTTCCCAGCTTGCTACCCCGTGGACCAGAGGTCACAGGGAGGGCAAGGCTGGTCAGTTGTAGCCACTGGGAGCCTTTCCTCTTGGTGGGGTCCAGAATCATGACTAGGGGTGTGCACCTGGAACATTTTCATAACAATTTCGGATCTGGATTTCGGATAGGGCACTGTTAGTGTTAGCCTGATTTTTCAAAAATGCTTTTACTGGTTTAGGATTTTATTCCAATTTGGGGGGGGGGTCCCCAAGATTTGGAACCATTATTTTTGTCATCCTCCACCCAGTCCCAGATATACCATACCGGCATCATCCAATTAGCGGCTTCTGGAAACTGGTGGGCAGGATGGCTGGCTCCTGGACTCCCATGAAGGGTGGCTTTCCCAGTGGCTGGCTTCCCTTCCCACTCCTTGCTCTTGGAACCCCCAAACACTCCTGAAATTCTGGGAGATAAATTTATATTACTCTTTTGTCTGTCCTGAATCTCCTAATCTTCAGCTTCCCTGGATGGCCCCAGGTTCAAGTATTATACGGGAGGGAGAAAAAGAGGAGGAGGAAGCTAAAATCTCCCGACATGGCAACCCCCTTCCATCAGTTCTTCAGGCACCATCTTCCACCTTCTCTGTCTGGCCCTGATCTCCCTGTTTTTTCTCCTCCTCAGCAGATTCAGCAACCAATTCCTGCCTGACCATCCCCACTTTTAAATATTTGGGAACTGTCAGCATATTCCTGCTCCTTTTAAAAAATTTGCCCTTGGAAAAAAATGCTTGCCTTTTATAACTCTCATCTGGTTGTGACAGAAATCATCTTGGAGCAGAATTCTAAGTCTCTTTCCCCCCTGTTGTGCCGGGGATGGAAGTCTCGTTCCGACCCTGTTCCTCGGCACCTGTCCGGGCTGTGCTCCTTCAGAAGGAGAGGACCGTGGTGCCAGAGAAGCCCTTCCTCCAACATGCCCCAGCAAGCGTGTCAGAAAATACCTTCTGAGCAGAGCCCCTTTCTTGGCTTTCCCACAGCCAAAGGAATTCCACACAGCTCCCCAAGAGGACCACGCCTCACCCCGAACTTGTTTAGCTTGAGTGTGCTGGGATTGAGCAACTCGATGAATTGTTTTATGGGGAAGAGTCTTCCAGACAGCATCTCTATGACCTCCCACAAACTCCCTCCAGACCCGTGGGTAGAAGGCCTCACTTTCACCGCCGCCCCCCCATGTTGGCACAGAGCGCTCATTCCGTTGGGATGGTTTCCGGAGGGGAAACAGTTGAAAAGGGCATTGTTTGTAAGCTGCTTTGAGTCCCCCTTGAGCAGTAAAGGGAAATAAAATATACAAAAATAAATAAATAACTGCATGCAAATTACAAAACCTCAGAAGAGATACTGCAGTGCTTGTATAATGACTTACAATTTAATCAACAAAAGCCGCAACTCAATATTAGAAGGAGAGACAATTGTCATAATGTTCATTTCCCTTCTTTATTATTTGTTTATGTATAACATTTATCTGCCGCCTTTCCACCCAAATAGGGTCTCCAAGGCAGCCAGCATCAAAATATTAAAACATTGAAAACGTTAGAGCAGATTTTTAAATACAGTTTGTATAAAATATAACAATTCAACAAATACATACAAGCAAACATATGTAATAAAAACAACACAGCCAGGGAGGAGGGCCAAAAAGAGTTGCTGGGCGTATGCTGAACAAAGCCAAAAAATCTTCACTCACTGGCAGAAGACAACAGTAGAGGGAAATAGACAAATCTCCCTTGGGAAGGAGTTCCAAAGTTTCGGCACCACAACCGAGAAGGCCCTTTATCAGGCTGCCACCCGCCTAGCCTCAGACACCAAGAAATGCCTCCCAGAATGCCTGTATCCTGCTCCTTCTCTCTTTTCCTCCGAATCCTTCCTCAAAATTCTCCTTGAACATGAAGTCTTCCTTCCCTACTGAAATTATGCCAAAGTGTAAGAAACAGGAATGGATGTATCATCTTCCTCTCTTTCCCTATTATCTCCAGGATCAGAGGAGCATGCCTGTTATATTAGGTGCTGTGAAACACAGGTAGGACAGTGCTGCTGCTGTTGTGTTGTTTGTGGGCTTCCTAGAGGCACCTGGTTGGCCACTGTATGAACAGACTGCTAGACTTGATGGGCCTTGGTCTGATCCAGCAGTGCTTGTCTTATGTTCAAAACCAAAAATAGGAAGAAATTCTTCACACAATGTGTAGTTACATTGTAGAACTCCCTGCCCCAGGATGTGGTGATGGCTGCCAATTTGGAAGGCTTTAAGAGGGAAATTCGTGGAAGATAGGGCAATCCATGACTGCTAGTCAAAATGGATACTAGTCATGATGCCTACTTATTCTCTCCAGGATCAGAGGAACATGTCTATTCTATGAGGTGCTGGTGAACACAGGCAGGATGGTGCTGCTGCAGTCATCTTGTTTGTGGGCTTCCTAGAGGCACCTGGTTGGCCACTTTGTGAACAGACTGCTGGACTTGATGGGCCTTGGTCTGATCCAGCAGGGCCTTTCTTATGTTCTTATGTTCATGCCTATTCTCTCCAGGATTAGAGGAGCATGCCTATTATTGGGTGCTCTGGAACACAGGCAGGATAATGCTGCTGCAGTCGTCTTGTTTGTGGGCTTCCTAGAGGCACCTGGTTGGTCACTGTGTGAACAGTCTGCTGAACTTGATGGACCTTGGTTTGATCCAGCATGGCCTTTCTTATGTTCTTATGTTTCCCTGCCCCCACTTCTTTTTGCCATAACTTAGAATTTGGAAGCTCATTGGAGTGAGGGCCGGTCTGCTAGAACTCAGTAACATGCCATGCGCTCTGATGGAACTCTCTTTATGTTTTTTAAGTCATGCATAATGTAGGAGTGAAGATATAGAAAATGTAAAAGGAGAAGCATCCTTTACCAAAACAGGCTAGGACCACAGTCTGGCATGGTGGTAGTGGAAAATGTCGTCAAGTTGCAGGTGACTTATGGCAACCCTTTAGGGTTTTCAAGGCAAGTGATGTGCTGGGGTGGTTTGCCATCACTTGCCTCCACGTCCTGACCCTGGATTTCCTTGGTGGCCTGCCATCCAAGTATTAACTAGGGCTGACCCTATTTAGCTTCCAAGAGCTGAGGAGATCGGGCTAGCCAGGCCATCTAGGTAGGGCTACAGTTTGCATAGAAGGGCAAATTCTAGTGGACTCATGAGGAAGTGGGGTTTGACATGGGGGCACATTGCAGAAGCTGCAATTTGTGGGCCCTCTCCATCACAGGCAACGCAGTTCCTAAAGTTCCCAGAAGCCCCAGATGCTGCAGTGTGCAACCGTGTCTAGGCATGTGGGCAATGCTTCAGAGCAGCCCCCGAGGAAACCAAAAGCCATGGAAACTACCCACAGTTCACTGGAAAGTTCTCCTGTTTTAATGAACGGGAGCTGCTTCTGAACAGAGTCCTTCTCAGTTTCGTTTTCCTTCCTCTTTGACCTTAAGACGGTCATTAAACATCCCCGTAACTCAAATCCTTTGTGCATGCCTAACCTGGAGAGGGCAATGACATAACAAACGCCTCCTTTGCCCTTTGAGGAACAGGGAGCAGCCCAAGGAAGCCGCGTCTTTACAGCTGGGCGTGCAGCGCTGGGGGCTGCCTGATGCACCTCTGACAAATTGACGCTTTGTTTCCCTCGGTGTAAAAGGTGCTAATTAAATGTAGGAGGTGACGAAAGGAATGTTTATAGGGTGGCGCCCTCCGAGTCTGGAAAAGAAGGGATTTGGGCACCAGGGCTTGAAGCTGAGTTACTCATATAGGGGATTTTTACCCTTTAATTTCCATTAAAACAAATGAAGCTAAGACTATGAGTAAAAACACACGCTGTAAAGAAATTCCTTTTTTTATTACAAAAATGTTGGAAACAAGAAGCCCTTTTATTTTTCATTTATCTCCTTTCTTGTATTACTGCTCCATATTTCTGCCAAATTGTTATGGCTACCAGCTTCAATAAATAAAGTAAACCTTGCCTAATTGAACAAATGAGTTAAAGGCGGGAGAAAAAGGTTCTCTTGTGTTGCCTTATTTATTTGTCTGTTTGTTTATTAAAGCATTTATATCCAGCCTTTCCTCTTGGTTCAAGGTGGCTTACAATAATAGTTAAAACATCCCCAGCTAAAACTAAAGATAAAATAGCAAGCCCCAAACCCCCCTCCCCCTTAAAAGACACCTGCCAATTCATTTTTTTAAAAATAAATGTTTATTGGTTTTTTAGAATACAAAATTAAAGGGGGAAAATTAGGGGGGAAAGAAAGAATTATAAAGGGTAAAATTACCTGGTTTGCATACCTTGTAACCCTTCTACAGTTTGAAACAAAACTTTACGTTTAAATCAATATGCCAATAAAGGTATTGAAATTGAAACATTTAAATCAAGTATTTCATTCTTATAAATCATTCTAGATTACAGGAAACACATTTTATAAACTATTGACTTATCTAAAGCTCATCAAGTTATACTACTTCACATACTATTTCATATACTCATCAGGCTCTGCTACTTCATATCTTTTACCATTCTTCTATACTTAACTATAACTCAAAATCGATACTTTTCAAGGTAATATTAAAATATTAAAATCATGTCTAAAACGAAAACACTATCAACCATACATAGAATAAAACGGTTGCCATTTCTGTTGGTGCTCTTCCTTCTGTTTTCCTTGTAGTCGATTAGTTAGTCTTGCCATAGTAGCGAACCTGCCTATTCAGACTCCCTATGTAAGCCCTGGCAAACAGGCAGGCCTCGCAGCGCCTCCTGAAGATCTCCAAGGAGGTGGGGGGGCTCACCTCCATCCACAGAGCCGGAGCCACGATGGGAAAAAACCCGGGCTCTGGCTGATGCCAGACAGGCGACTTTGGGGAGTGGGATACCCAACAATTGGTGCCTGATGACCGTAGTTGGCAGACAAGACAAAGTAGAAGAGTTGTTTTTAATATGCCAACTTTCTCTACCACTTAAGGGATAATCAAACCAGCTTACAATCACCTTCCCTTCCCCTCCCCACAACAGACACCCTGTGAGGACAGTGGGGCTGAGAGAGCTCTAAGAGAGTTGTGACTAGCCAAAGGTCACCCAGCTGGCTTCATGTGTGGGAGTAGGGGAAACCAATCCAGTTCACCAGATTAGCATCCGCCACTCATGTGGAGGAGTGGGGAAATCAAACCTGGTTTCCAGATCAGTCACCACTGTTTCAAACCACCGCTCTTAACCACTACACCACACTGGCTCTCATACAGGGACATATGGAAGGAGATAAGATCTTCCAAGTTCCTTCTGCTGGGCTGCCTCTCCGCCCAGTCACCCCTCCATCTCCACAGACAAGATTAAGGACTAGTACATGGAGACTTTTATGCTGAAATATAAATATTGGGGAGTGAAAATGGAGTAATGCAGAGATTATTCTGTGATCATTCAATTACTGTCTGTTTAATGATTGGGAAATGATCTGATTGTAGTTCAAGGCTTTTAACCATTTCCTGTCCTGATGTTCTCTCTGTGTGTGTTAAGTGCTGTCACGTCGCTTCCAACTTACAGTGACCCTATGGCCTCAAAATGTCCTCTCGTTCACAGCCTTGCTCAGGTCTTGCAGACCAAAGGCCATGAACCAACCCATCTCATGTTGTGTCTTCCCCTTTTCCTGCTGCCTTCAACTTGGCTTGTCATTACTGTCTTTTCCAGTGACCAAATACGATAGCCTCAGTTTGGTCATTTTAGCTTCAAGGGAGAGTTCAGGCTTGATCTGATCCGGAACTCATTGATTTGTCTTTTTGTCAGTCCATGGTATCCATACAACTGCCCCTCAACACCACATTTCAAATGCTTTTCTACTTGTGGAAAATTTGGGGGACAATCCCAGAGGCATTCTTTCCCAGAGAATGTTTATTTTTTCCAAGCAAAATAAAGACTAAATGTCTCTGCACAGCCCAAGAATCACTTTTTCCCCACCAAGAGCAAATAGAATTTGCCTCCCTTTTTGTCTCCCCATCTTTTTTAAATAAAGGAAACAGGGTTTTAGTTTTAATGACTGGGGAAAGTTGTTTAAGGGATGGATTGTCCCATCTTTATCTAATTGTTCTGGAGTGCTGCAATCCAATTTTGTGGCATTGTCTGTTGAATAAATTACACTGGTCTTTTTTTATTTTACAGTGGTTCCTAACGCTGCAATCCACCTTGAGTCTTGATGGAAAAGCATCTTACAATTGAAGGGAGGAGGAGGGAGCCCTGTTGCACTAGAAACCCAAGCAGTTGTCTCAGGTCTGCTAGTCAAGCAGAATGTCAAAACAGATAAAAGGAAGTATTTCTTCAGACCACACATAGTTAAATTGTGGAACTCCCTGCCCCAGGATGTTGTGATGGCTGCCAACTTGGAAGGCTTTAAGAGCGGAGCGGACATGTTCATGGAGAGGGATATCTATGGCTGTTAGTAAAAATGGGTACTAGTCATGATGTATACCTATTCTCTCCAGGATCAGAGGAGCAGGCCCATTCTATGAGGTGCTGTGAAACACAGGCAGGAAAATGCTGCTGCAGTCGCCTTGCTTGTAGGCTTCCAAGAGGCACCAGGTTGGCCACTGTGTGAACAGACTGCTGGACTTGATGGACCTCTGTCTGATCCAGCATGGCCTTTCTTATGTTCTTATGTTCTTATGCCTACTTCAAGAGGTCACCCCACTCTTTGTTCAGTCATATTGCTGTGGCTGCTTTGGTGTCATGATCATTTCTGCACACAGCAGGAGAGCGGCAGCTCTGCATGCGTGGAGTCTGCAAAGGCTCATGAACCCACAAAGCTGCCTTATAACTGAATCTGACCATTGGACTATCAAGGTCAGCCTTGTATACTCAGACTGGCAGCGATTCTCCAGGGTCTCAGGCAGAAAAGGGTCTTTCACATGACCAACTGCCTAGTAGTTTACTGGGGATACAGTGGATTGAACCTGGGACCTTCCGCATGCTCTACCACCATGGGACTTCAGATTGTTGGGGTGGCCCTAGCCACAGAAAACTAGAGCTGAACTGAAACCCAACTCCAAATTCTCCTTTTTAAAAGACACCACATTTCAACCTTTCTGCATAACATTTTTGAAAGTTAACATAAGGGAGTCCTGTGGCTCTTTGAAGTGCAACACTTTTATTCTGGCAGAAGCCTCATTCTTCAGACATGTAAAGTAGACCCTCAGATGTTGTAGACATTCATACACAAAAAGAAAAATGCAGACAGTTAGCATGAGATGCAACAGGTGTGTCTAGGCAAAGCTCAAATGCGTTCAAGAAATGCAGCAAAAATGATAAGATTGTCCCAGCTGCGTTCAGCTAATTTAACACCTCCTTTAACAAAGCTAGGAGACCCTCAGAAAGTGGAAACTGCTGACAAGTATCCCAATGTTTGCTTCAGCATTAAAACCACATTAGCCTGGGAGACAGATGCAGCTGCCCTTTCCTTAGCAGGAGGTACCATGGACAGCGATGGATCCAAGTGACCTCCCTCTTATTTATGGAAAGATCAGCAGTTAACTTGAGTGGTTGGGCACTCTCAGCCAAGTAAGACTTGTGTAAATTGTTACACAGTGTAGCCATTCCTACATTCTAACTCTTCAGAGGGTGGGGGGAATGCATGATTGAATGTTCTTCAACTTTAAAAAAAAACCTCCCTGCCTATGGAAAGCCTATCTGGCAGAAGGCCAGACATCCCCCCAGGCCTTCAGTAAGCAACCAAATGCCTCGGGGAATCCACATCATACCCAGTCACCTGTCAGATCTTTGCAGCCTTATTGGTGATATGACATAAGGACAAAAGAAAAGCCCTGCTGGATCAGACCAAGAAGGCCCATCGAGTCCAGCAGTCTGTTCACACCGTGGCCAACCAGATGGTGCCTCTAGGAAGCCCCCAAACAAGACGGCTGCAGGAGCACCATCCTGCCTGTGTTCCACGGCACCTAAGATAACAGGCCTGCTCCTCTGATCCTGGAGAGAATAGGCATGCATCATGACTAGTATTCATTTTGACTAGCAGCCATGGATAGCCCTCTCCTCCATGAACATGCCCACTCCCCTCTTAAAGCCTTCCATTTGTCTAGAGGTATGGCTTTTGCTAGGGTCGCCATGAGTCGGAAGCGACTTAATGGCACTTAACACGCACACACACATGGTTTTTGCTGGGAAAACCAGGTAGGAAAATCATACTGTGCCTTGATCTGGAGTTACAGTCCTACCCTACACTTTTGGAGGAAGCACCATTGATTTTAGTAAGATTTGCTTCTGTATAGATGTGTACAAGATTGGGCAGCCAATGCTGTAATGTCAGGATCGTACCAACTGCAAACACAGCATCAGAAGAAGGCCTTGTCCTCTATGCTCTGTCTGTAGGTGCTCCAGAGTAACTGGTCGGCCCTTGCATGAAACAGGGTTCTGGACTAGATGGAATGTTGGTCTTACCCAGCAGGGTTTTTCTTTTGATCTTATGAGAACATGGCCAGGAGCAAGAAGAAGGATCCCTGCCCTCACTCAAGGGCTCTTTTTCATCTTTGAGGATGCTGGCTGAACATTCAAGGATGGTTGGCCTACCCACCACACATATACAGACCCCCTTTCAATTACATGAGGAACAGGTAGGGATTCTTCTGATGCTCCACAAGGTCTACTTCTCTCTGTCCCCGGCAGTCTGGATGGTGGCTGGCTGTGGCATAGGGAGTGATGATGGAAGAGCCCCCATAGCTACCTACATGAGGCTGCCTTCCCACCCTTCTTCAGTCACTGACAGAGGATGGTGATCATGCTTTGCTCTGCCCTCAGCTTCACCAGAGCTCATTCTCTTCGGCAGAGATCATTGGGCTAACAGCAGAGGAGAGCCATTGCCATCATTGGGACATCAGCAGGGGCATTTGTCCTTTTTGTGACCTGACAGCCAGCATGGTGTAGTGGTTAAGAGCAGTGGACTCTAATCTGAAGAACTGGGTTTGATTCCCCACTTCTCCACATAAGCAAGGGACTCTAATCTGGTGGATCAGGTTGGTTTCCCCACTCCTCCGCATGAAGCCTGCTGAGTGACCTTGGGCTAGTCACAGTTCTCTTAGAGCTCTCTCAGCCCCACCTACTTGACAGGGTGTCTGTTGTAGGGAGGGGATGGGAAGATGATTGTAAGCCAGTTTGATTCTTCCTTAAGTGGTAGAGAAAGTCGGTATATAAAAACCAACTCTTCTTCTTCTTCTTCTTCTTGTTTGAATCATAGAATCAAAGAATCTTCTTCTTCATCATCCTCATGGCCTTCCCAGAAGTACATGCTGTCTACTGCTGGAAACAAGATGGTGGGCTTGTCAGACCTTCCTTGGTCTGATCCAGCAGGGTCTGATCCTATGAACTTGGGATAAGGTCCAGTGGAGAAGGGCTATGGCTCAGTAGAACAGTCTCTGATTGGCATGCAGAAGGTCCCAGGTTTAATCCCCAGCATCTCCAGTTAAAAAGGACCAGGCAGGAGGTGATGTAAAAGACCTCAGCCTGAGACCCTGGAGAGCCGCTGCCAGTCTGAGTAGAAAATACTGATCTCGATGGACTGATGGTTTGATTCTGTATAAGGCAGCTTCATGTGTTTATGTGACCAAAATATTTGTTTATTTACAGTATTTATAGTCTGCCTTTCTCACTGGGACTCAAAACGGATTACACAGTATAAGTTGATAGGAGCCCATACAAAGAGACATCTAATCAGCACAGTGTAGGCAGATATGATCAATATAAAGGGACATTGGTTGAGCAATGTACGAGGACTGCGATTACTGAAATGTAAATGAGCGTAGCATATTAGACATGATACATAGTGTGGATATAACGAAGAAAATGATATTACATTAGTAGGAAACAAAGAATAACAGGGTAATAATTCAGCAAAGTGATGATATGTCCTACACACAGAGGTACAGTCCACAGTCCCTTTCCCTTTATAAAGCGACTTCCTGAAACATCCTGCTATAATGTAGCCCTATTGTGTGTGTAAGTGCCATCAAGTGACAGCCAGTTTATGGCAACCTTTCGAGGCAAGCGAGGAGCTGAGGGGGTTTGCCATTGCCTTCCTCTACAGAGTCTTCCTTGGTGGACTCCCTTCCAAGCACTGACCCTGCTTAGCTTCTGATGGGATTGGGCCATACCATGCCACCTTCCCACCCATAGCGCTATCACCTGAATAGAAGAGCTCTCCTGAGCAACTCCACTTTACATAGTTTGTGGAATGACCTCAGGAAATGACCTCAGTTTGTGTTGCCCTTCTCTGGAACGTGTCCAGAGGAGGGCAACAAGGATGGTGAGGGGTCTGGTGACCAAGTCCTATGAGGAAAGGTTGAAGGAGCTGGGTATGTTTAGCATGAAGAGGAGAAGACTGAGAGGGGATATGATAACCATGTTCAAGTACTTGAAGGGCTGTCATATAGAGGAGGGTGCCAAGTTGTTTTCTGTTGCTCAAGGAGGTCGGACCAGAACCAACGAGCTGAAATTAAATCAAAAGAGTTTC
The DNA here is from genome assembly GCF_029931775.1 of Euleptes europaea. Taxonomy (NCBI): domain Eukaryota; kingdom Metazoa; phylum Chordata; class Lepidosauria; order Squamata; family Sphaerodactylidae; genus Euleptes; species Euleptes europaea. The sequence goes on along the minus strand of NC_079320.1, from coordinate 1,275,900 downwards.
CATCTAGACATTAGGAAGAATTTTCTAACAGTTAGAGCAGTTCCTCAGTGGAACAGGCTTCCTCAGGAGGTGGTGGGCTCGCCTTCCCTGGAGGTTTTTAAGAGGAGGTTAGATGGCCATCTGTCAGCAATGCTGATTCTGTGACCTTAGGCAGATGATGAGAGGCCATCTTCTGGTCACTAGGGGTGTGGAGGGGGGAGGTAGTTGTGAATTTCCTGCATTGTGCAGGGGGTTGGACTTGATGGTCCTGGTGGTCCCTTCCAACTCTATGATTCTATGAAATGGCATTGAGTATCCGCTAACACTCAGGATCCATGTATGATTTCTTCCTACAAGCCACCCACCAAAGTGCCTATCATCCTTTTACCACCACCACTACTGTTCCGATTAATTCCACTCTTACCCCTCCAAACCAAACGATGCTCTAGACAGGTTACAGCAGCCCTTCACAGCCACGGGATTGCAGCAGGTGGATGCCCCAGGTGGAGGGAGGGTGCTTTGCTTATGGCCACCCAGCAAGTGTATGGGTAGGCCACTGTGGCCTCAGCGCTCTCTTTTTGCAGACTCTCATACAACAACCCCTGCAGTCCAGCAGGAAGAGCTTTAGAGCTGGGCCTCGGGGTTCTTCCTCAGGCCAGATGAGCCAGTGGGTGGCCTCAGTAAGCCATTGTCAGCTTTAGAACCTAATCTATAAAGAGGAGCTATAATACCTATTATCTTCCAGGGTGGTTGCAAGGATGGACAAGATAAACAGCACAGAACATGTTCCCCATGCCAAGAGCTATATAGGTAGATGATAGGTAATGATCACCTTCAGACATGGGTGTGTCTCTCAAGCACAAACGGCTTGCAAAGGCTCACAGCAACATGAGAATGAGAACCGTCCTGCTAGAGCAGAGCCAGGTGACACCATCCAATCCAGCATTCCTTCCCTTTCTAGAGGAAGGCAGCTGGATGGGAAACGAGGAGACTGTGAGGGCAGCAGCCCATGGCTTGTCCCCAGCACTGCATATCCATGCCCAAGTGGGAGGCTGGAAGGATTTGGCAAGTGGCGAGAAGGAGACAAGTGTATCTACCAGGAGGAGAGTCTTTGGCAACCCTTAGCCATAGCATTGGGAGACAGAGCGTGGGCGGTCTGGCAGGATCCTGTCCAGATATAGACAGGTTTATGCAGGCTTATGAGGCTCCAGGGGATTGCCAAGCCAGAGCCAGGATTAGGGCACATCAGGGATCAATTGCCGGGCACAGGTGAGTCATTAAATACGGCAGGCAAGGGTCAAAGTCTACGATGGAGGGCAGGGTGCAAAGACAGAGAGGAGGCTTCTGGGTGAGGTCAACAGGCAGGTGCAGACGTGGGTGCATGAGCGTTAGCTGAGCTTGGCATGGCTCTCCTGTAGACCCCGAAACCATAGAATCATAGAGTTGGAAGGTACCACCAGGGTCATCTAGTCCAACCCCCTGCACAATGCCGGAAATTAACAACTACCCCCACACACACACACACACACTCCATACCCAGAAGATGCCCTCCCTCTCATGATCTGCCTAAGGTCATAGAATCAGCCATCTTGCCCATGCTTAAAAACCTCCAGGGAAGGAGAGCTCACCACCTCCCAAGGAAGCCTGATCCACTGAGGAAGCGCTCTAACGGTTAGAAAATTCTTCCTAATGACTAGACGGAAACTCTTTTGATTTAATTTCAACCCGTTGGTTCTGGTCCGACCTTCTTGGGGCAACAGAAAACAACTCGGCACCATCCTCTATATGACAGCCTTTCAGGTACAGTACTTGAAGATGGTTATCATATAATCTCTCAGTCTTCTCTCCAGGCTAAACATACCCAGCTCCTTCAACCTTTCCTCATGGATTTGGTCTCCAGACCCCTCGCCATCTTTGCTGCCTTCCTCTGGACACGTTCCAGCTTGTCTACATCCTTCTTAAATTGTGGTGCCCAAAACTGAACACAATACTCTAGGTGAGGTCTAACCAGAGCAGGGTAAAGAGAGACAATCACTTCACGTGATCTGGACACTATACTTCTGTTGATACAGCCCAAGATCACATTTGCCTACCCTCATCCCTAGTTGCTGCTCACTCCTCCTAGTGAGTAGGAAGCTCCCTACAGATAGGGCTGCCAACCTCCAGGTACTAGCTGGAGATCTGCTATTACAACTGATCTCCAGCTGATAGAGATCAGTTCACCTGGAGAAAATGGCCGCTTTGGCAATTGGACTCTATGGCATTGAAGTCCCTCGCCTCCCCAAGCCCCACCCTCCTCAGGCTCCCCCCACAAAATCTCGAGGTATTTCCCAACCTGGAGCTGACAACCCTACCTATGGACAAGACAAAACTTGGGTCTAAATCCCAGCTTACCCTGCTCCCAAGGAGACAAAAGAAGAGCAGCTGCACATTTCATCCATGTGCAAATAATGTCTGTAGAGGGTGGATAGGGTACCCAACCTTCAGATGGGCCTGGAGATCTCCTGGATTTACAACTGATCTCCAGACTACAGAGATCAGCTCCCCAAGAGAAAATGGCAGCTTTGGAGGGTGGACTCAATGGTGTACCATAGATTCCAGGTGAAATCCCTCACTCTCCCACATATCCAGGAATTTCCATTCCAGAGTTGGCATCCCTAGCTGGGCAGGATTGTACTTGATGGTTGTGCCCCAGACATCTTGTTGTTCACAGGTCTGGCAGAATGTGTGGAGGTCAGGGTTGAGCTCAGCAGGTACATTTCTGTTTCCCCCTCCAGGCATTCATTCTATAGAGGAATATGTGGAAGTTGCAAAGGCCGCTGGGGCCCAAATTGAGACAGTGAGTTGTTTTAACCAGGCTCTTAATGGTTCTTTAGTATTATTATTTTTATAGAAAACATAGAAAAAGTAAAATCACATTAACACATTGGTGCTTAAAGCTGCTAATGTGTGTTTCAGTGGACTCAGATCTCTTTGGTAATAGCGCCATATGTTGGTCCTTTTAACTGGAGTTGCCAGAGGTAGAACCTGGGACCTCCTGCATGAAGAACAGAGGCTCCTCCACTGAGCCATGGCCCCTGTCCACCTCCTGTCTCTCCCCCTCCTCTTCAGTTATGCATGTGGGAAACTCAGACTCAAAGTAATAATAAAGCAAATAACCCTCTGTTGAAACTACAGTTCGATCAGAAATTGTGAGCAGCACCCTTGAACAGTTTCCCCTTCCCAGTGTGTTGTAGTGGTTAAGAGCGAGGGTTTGGACCGGTGGACTCTGATCTGGAGAACCGGGTTTGATTCCCCCACTCCTCCACATGAGCGGTGGAGGCTAATCTGGTGAACTGGATTTGTTTCCCCACTCCTTCACATGAAGCCAGCTGGGTGACCTTGGGCTAGTCACAGCTCTGCTAGAGCTCTCTCAGCCCCACCTACCTCCCAGGGTGTCTGTTGTGGGGAGGGAAAGGGAAGGTGATTGTAAGCCGGTTTGAGTCTTCCTTAAGTGGTAGAGAAAGTCAGCGTATAAAAACCAACCCTTCTTCTTTCCTTTCCATCCCCAATGCTCCCAATTGTGCTAAGCCATGCCACAGCTGTTTTGTGCAAGCTGGTTCTCATGTGCCACTCCTCAGGCACCCAGCCTGACCTCCACCCAAAGTGCTTCCCTTGGTTACCTTGAGTCTGCTGGGCTGAGGGTGGAGCTGTGTGGTTTGTCCCTGGAGATGTCTAGCTTTGCCCATTTTTTGGATCCCACCGCTGAGCATGCTCCTCATGGCCATTGCATATTCTCAACTGGATCACAAATACTTTTTGCATTGCTGCTGAAAACTGTGGTTTGATCTAGCAAGCTCGGATCATGTGCCAGCATGGTAAATGCTACCATCTGAGCAGATGCAAAAACAGGAAATACGTTGGGAATGCCTTTGTTCGTAAATGATCCTTGACCTGCCCACAGTGTCACTGGGGCAGATGTGAGCCCTGCATCCAGTCAATTGCCAGCCAGCACCACCGGCACCCCATGCTGGAAGAGTCCCCCTCTGTGCAGGCACAAAATGCTGCTGTGTGGAACAGGCTCTAGAATAGAATAGAATAGAATAGAATAGAATAGAATAGAATAGAATAGAATATCCTCTTCCTTTCCCTAGATTTAACAGTCATTGGCTATTCGTATACCATTTCACACTTTAAAAAAAGGGGGATGAAAATTAATTTTTTTCTTGACACTTTAATGCACTGGTTCCCAACCAGGGGTCCGTGGACCCCCAGGGGTCCGCGAGAACTAAATTAAGGTCCGCGAAACAAAGTTATAAACCCATAATAAATTAATATTTTCAATTAAAAGTTCTCTATTATAAAATATATATATTCAAATATTATTCTAAGTTTAATGTTTAACTAACAGTTATGATTAAAGTTTATTTTCAAATTGTTGGAATTTTTATTTTGAACCTTGGGGTCCCTGCACCGAACAAAAAAGTCCTAGTGGTCCCTGGTCAAAAAAAGGTTGGGAACCACTGCTTTAATGGATAAAGTTGTCACATCTCTCACACAATTCACTGATCTACTTCACAGTCGATAACGCGGTATCTGCTTCTCAGAAAGTGTCATTAGCTTTTTTATCCAGGGAGTAATATATTTATTTCATGCAGTATTATTTTGTGAACATCTTAAAACAATGTGGGCTAGGGAGTCTACTTGATCTGGACAAAATTGGCATTTGCATTCTCCTGTGATAATTTTATTGTTTTCTCCCTTGCATTCGGGGGAGGGTTGGCACCTTGCCAATAGAATAGAATAGAATAACGGGCCCACCAAGTCCTGAGCCCACCCAGCGTCTCTTCAGGAGGCTTTCCAGTGCAGCCAGAATATCAAGGAACCCTTTAAAGGAAACCCGCTTTAAGAAGCCACACAGGATCACCAGATGTGATAGATGAGTTATGTTAATTGCCCACAATGGAAATGTGGAAATTACCTTTAACTCTGTGGCTCAGGGTATATTTCCGTCATGACCCTGAGCCCCAAACGAGTTCCCCAGCCCTGCCTTACAGGGATCAACAACCTGTGTGCATTACTCCTGAAACGGCTTCGTCATATCTGAGATACACCGACCAAGACATCGGGTGTGGGAAGGGAATGCATTTGGAGAGCATGTGTGTGTTCATATGAAAATCTGTGCCTGTCCACGCAGGCCCTGTGCTCTCCCTCGAGAGGTTGGAATCAGTAACCCTTCCTGAACTATTGCAACTGGAGTTTCCAGGCTGCTCAGCACCTGTGGGCGAGTTACCTGCTGGCGGCACCTGGGAAATGAATGTTAAGCAGCTAGGACGGTTTGGCGGGGCTGGCACTGGGGCAGCGGCTGACGGAGGTCAAGTCGGAGGAGTGTGGGTGAAACTTCACTCGAAAAAAGTTGTGCAATGGTTTGAGATAAACATGCTGCTGTTGTAACCAGGAAGGAAAACGGATCCTCCCTGAACACTACTCTGAACCAACACGCTTCCTAAATTGCTTGGGTCTGCTCCCTGGAGAACGTCCCTACTTCTCCACTCTTGGACACAGCTCAGAGATTGGGATATTCCAGCCTCCAGTGTCACCTGCGGGTGTACACTCCAGGGGTCGGGACTGGGCATTTACACTGCTGTGGCCTGGTTTCAATTCCCAATCAAGGGAGCCTTTGAGGGCAAAAGGGAACGGAAGGGGAAGGGAACGGCTCAGCAGTAGACCATTTGCTTTGTGTTGATGGTTCCAGGTTTGGTGGTGGTAGGGTTTTTAAGGCAAGAGACGAATAGTGCTAGTTTGCCCTTGCCTGCCTCTGCATAGCAGCTCTGGACTTCCTTGGTGGTCTCCCATCCAAGTACTAACCAGGGCTGACCTTGCTTAGCTTTCAAGTGCTGATGAGATCGGGCCAGCCTGGGCAACCCAAGGGGCAAGGCTGGCTCCAGGCGTAGACCTTGGCATATCCATAGGGTTGCCAACCTGCAGATGGGGCCTGGAGATCCCCTGAAATTACAACTGGTTGGACTAGATGACCCCGGTGGTCCCTTCCAACTCTGATTCTATGAGGGTCTCTGAAGTTCTTGGTGTGTGGAGTCAGGCAGGCATTCTGTGATGAGCATGGTAGGGGCAGAACAGTGTCCGCACAGGGGCCGGGACCAGGATCATGGAACATGAGATTCAGGGTTCCATGCATGAGGCTGTCTCTGGGCTACTGGGAAATGTGGGAAAGGAGACCTGCAATTATGTGAACATCACCAGTTGCTCCAACATGTACATATCCATTGGGACAAAGGTGGAAAGCCTACTGGCATGTTCTACATGTGCTTTCACATTAAAAGGCTACTTTATAGTGAATCAGACCACTGACCTATCAAGGTCAGTATTGTCTGCTCAAATTGGCAGCTGCTTTGCAGGGTCTCAGGCAGGGGTCTTTCACATCACCTACTGCCTGGTCCTTTTCAACTGGAGATGCCAGGGATTGAACCTGGGACCTTCTGCATGCCAAGCAGAGGCTCTTCCACTGAGCCATAGCCCATCCCCAATGGACATGCATCGCTTGGGATGCAGTTGCATAGGACTCTACTATATTGGTATCAATGTTTGGTCTTTCAGTGTCTGATAGCTCATAACCACCTAGCCAGATGACAGAACCAAATAAGCAAATTTCACATTTGGAGGCAAAAAAATTCAATTCTGAAACTCTGGTTTTGGACGTTAAGGGAAAATCTGTGCTTCAAAATGCAAGTTTGAAATTTTTTAAAAGTATGTTTTTTAAAAAGCCATCATTTAATATGCTTTAAAATGACTGTTAAATGGTAGCAGTCAAAAGAGGCGATTTCCCTGCTGATAGTTTTGCCAAGAAGTGGAAAAGGCCTCAGGAGGCATTTCAGTTGCAACCAGTTCCACCGTAGGCCCATGTTGCTAATTTCTACCCATCTGTACTTCCAATTTAATCTTTCTGTCTCGACCCGATTCATTATCTTATTTGTTTAGATTACTTTTCCAGGCTCCTCTATGGAAACAGAAGACGCAACTTGTTCCCCTCTCTGCCCCTGCCTCCCCTTCTTTTAGTTAATCTTTGTATCTGGATGAATTATTTCTCTTGATGGTCCATTTATCAGGCGCATGTTTGTTCTCTCTCTGATGCGCTTCCAAAAAGAAACGAAAATAAGATCCAGACTCGTTACCCCGAAAGCATCCACCGTTCCTAATTCCTTGTTATTGCTAAGACGCACACTCAATCAGAGGCGAACCGTGTCGGCCGCCGGCCTCCGCCAACATCACGGGCCACCTTCCTGGACTGCTTTCCCCAAATTTTCCCTCTTGATTCTCAGACTTCCCTCAAGACTCATTTCTTCCAACAGGAGTCAAGGGTGGCCAAGAGCCCCCTCCCCCCGAACCTGTATGAGATACATAGGCCAGGCACTGCCCCCTCCCAGAGCTGGAAAGCCCCTGAAGACCCCCTACCTGTAGCAGTTTTGAGGCACTCAGACTCAAATAGTTACATGGAGTAACTATTGCAGGTAGTAGGGTTGCCAACCTCCAGGAACTAGTTGGAGATCTCCTACTATTACAACTGATCTCCAGCCGACAGAGATCAGTTCCCCTAGAGAAAATGGCCGCTTTGGCCATTGGACTCTATGGCATTGAAGTCCCTCCCCAAACCCCACCCTCAGGCTCTGCCCGAAAAACCTCCCAGTGGCGGCATAGAGGGACCTAGCAGGTAGGGTTGCTAGGTATGGGTTGAGAAATATCTGGAGATTTGGGGGGTGGATCCTGAGGAGGGTGGGCTTTGGGGAGGGGAGGGACTTCAATGAGCTATAATGCCATAGTCCACCTTCCAAAGCGACCATTTTCTCCAGGGGAACTGATCTCTGTTGCCTGGAGATCAGTTGTAATCGTGGGAGATCTCCAGCCATCACCTGTAGGTTGGCAACCCTAATGGCAGGCAATCAGGGCCTCGGGACAGTCTCTGTACCCACACATGAAACTCAGTTCTCTCAGGATAGCATATGGGTGCTTCCCCCTACATTTTCTCCTAACAACAACCCTGTCAGATAGGCTAGGTTGAGAGAGAGTGACTCAACCAAGCTCCCCCAATGAGCTTCCTGGCTGAGTGGAGATTTGAACCCAGGTCTCCCAAGCTGGATTGCAATCACTATACCACACTGATTTTCCCTAGATAGGTCAGCCAATCAAGTAGATTTGTACTAGCAGGTTTGTAGAACAAAGGAAGTCCTCAACTAGGGTTGCCAACCTCCAGGTGGGGCCTGGAGATCTCCCAGAATTACAACTGGAGAAAAGGGCTGCTTTAGAGGGGGGACTTCTCCACAGCATTATACTTGGCTGAGGTCCCTGCCCTCCCCAAACCCTGCCCTCCCCAGGACCCACTCCACAATCTCCAGGAGTTTCCCAAACAGGAATTGGCAGCCCTGTCCACAATGTTAACTTGTGGAATTCACTGCCAGAAGACATGGTTAGGATGCAGAGGGGAGTGGCAAGAATGATGAGGGGGTAAGCAGAACAGTCACTGTAAGAGAAAGGCCTAAAAGAGCAAGAGAAGGACATCAGAAATTAAGGGATGGAATTCATGGACAATATCCAAAGTAGGTCAAAAAGCAAATATTTTCCCTAGACAACTGAGGATAAGACAAAATAGCCGAGGCCAGGAGGGTGGGGGAAAGACAGGCAAGACCACCACCTCTGTTAGTCTCTTGCCATGAAAACCCCAAAAAGGGGTCGCCATAAGTCAGCTGCGACTTGAAGGCACTTCACACACACAAGAACAGCTTTCAGAGGGTTATCTGAGAAAGACAAAGATGCCTAGAGTTGCCAACCCCAGGTTAGGAATTCCTAGAGATTTGGGGGTAGAGCTTGGGAAGAGTGAGGTCTGGGGAATACTTATTCTCTCCAGGATCAGAGGAGCATGAGGTGCTTTGGAACACAGGCAGGACAATGCTGCTGCCGTCGTCTTGCTTGTGGGCTTCCCTAGAGGCACCTGGCTGGCCACTGTGTGAGCAGACTGCTGGACTTGATGGGCCTGGGTCTGATCCAGCAGGGCTTTTCTTATGTTCTTATGAAAAGGGGGGAACCTCGGTGGGGTATAACTGCATACAGTCCATCCTCCAAAGGAGCCATTTTTTCCCAGGGGAACCAATCTCTGTAGTCTGGAGATCAGCAAGAGATCTCCAGGTCCTGCCTGCAGGTTGGCCACCCCAAAATTCCTATGGCATCTGGCATGCTCAGTTGTGCCTCAAGCTTTGCCAGTTTCGGCAGTGCTTCAAAAACCTGCCATGTCTGTTGGACCATGGCAGCAGCACAAAAGTGATACCTCTGTACCCGGAGGGCAGCTACAACAGTGGCACACACACACAGCCTGAGGCAAGCTGGACTGCAGAAAACATGGAAAGGCGAGTTACAAAGGCAGAAGGCCATGCTGTAGAAGCAAGGGGTACCTACAGTAATCGTGTCAGTAGACTACAATCCTAACCTGAACCCTGTTCCCTTTATAAAGCTGTCCTCCTCCTGCACATTTCTGTTTTGCACATTTTGAGGAATGACAGGAGCGTCGGAGCTTTCCTGACTTCCTTGGGATGGCCATTCCACAAAGTGGGGGCCACCCCAGAGAATGGGGGTGAGTGGGCAGTAGCTGATCTTGCTAGGGTTACCAGATCCAGGTTGAGAGATTTCATGGAGATTTGGGCGTGGAGCCTGGGGTAGGTGGGGTTTGGAGAGGGGAGGGAGATCAGCAGGGATGTGGCACCATAGCGCCTAGCTTCCAAAGCAGCCATTTCCTTCAGGGAAACTGATCTCTGTAGTCTGGAGATCAGTTGTAATTCTGGGGGATCTCCAGGCCCCACCTGCAGGTTGGCAACCCTAGGTCTTGCCTGTTTGCAAGACAACATTTTCAGAAGGCTCTGCTCAGACGTTGTGGCGAAGCATAGCTGGAGAGGCAGCGCTCAGGGGCAGCCCATCTACTAGGCAATTGCCTAGGGCAGAGCCACGTAGAGTGCATTACAGCAGTCTAGTCTCAGTGTTACCGTGGCATGGACCCAGGAGGCTAGATCAGCCTCATCAGGGAGCCATCTTCCCAGATAAATGAAGGATCACCTTTTTTTCCTTAACTTGCTTCTCCAGGAGCAATGCTGGATCCAGAATAAGCCCTACACTCTTAGCTGAGTCAGTGGGCATCAGCTCGACCCCTTCGAAAGTGAGAAGCGCAACATCTCTCAAGACTCCAGTCTTCCCAACAACATCCCCTCCATCTTGTCAGGATGCAGCTCTGACTTTTTTACCCTTATTCATGTAACTACAGCAGTCAGATGCTGATTCAGAGTCTTTACCACATCACCAGGCAATTTGGATGAATAAATACAGAGCTGGGTGTTATCAGCACATTGATGACGCCCAACTCCAAAGACACAAATGATTGCCCCCAGGGCAAGGATAAGACTACTTCATGAGGAACCCCACAAGGCAAGTCCCACATTGATGACAACCGGTCTTCAACAGCAACCCTCTGAGCCCTGCCCATACAGAAAGATCTAAACGAATCCAAGGCACATCCCTTAACCCTGCCTCCAAACACATCTGGAGGTTGGCAACCCTAAGAATGAATGGGGGAAAACCTTTTTGGAAATGGAATGTGCTAGACATGATCAGCCACCCTGGACTCCAGGGCCAGGCCAGAGACTGTGATGCCTCCAGCAGCACGTGGGAGCTAGAAAGACGGCCCTGCTTGGAAAACGCCTCTGTGGCTGACTCAAGGCAGCCTGGGCTTGTCAAGAGCAGGAAGGCTCGAGGGCCCTTCGCAGAGGAAGTCATTAACTGCCCGGCTATTACCTGTCATTATTGCCATTACCCACAGTGGGAGCTGAGCAGCAGCCCTTCGTCTCACCCCACGCCTGCACACGTGGCTGACGCCCTCCCAACCTTTTCGAGCAAGGGAAATGCTTTGGCCTCTCTGCATGCACTTTATTCGGCCGCTGCAACCCAGAGACACAATTCCAGACCGTGCAAAAGGAAGAGGTCACTCCAGATGCTCCTCCCTGACATTCCCTGGGTCTCTGGGCTTAGGGACTAGTCTAATAACACCCCATGCAGAAACCTTGCCAGTGCCACACCGGGAAAACATCAGGCGGGCTCCGCTTCAGCATCCAAAGGGGCTTCTTGCTTCCAAAAGTTCTGGCTTCTCCCAGTGTGGCAGATAGGAGAGCATGGGCAGATAATGTAGGAGCTGGAGCGATGTTGTAGTTACACTGTCAGACCAGGACTGGGGAGCCTCAGGTGCAAATCCCTACTCTGCTGTAGAAGTTGGTTGGGTGACGTTGGGCCAGTGTGAACACTCTCTGCCTAAGCTACCTCACAGGGTTGTTGTGATGATAAAATGGAGGAGAGGAGAATGATGTGAGCTGCTTGGAGTCCCCGTGGGAGAGAAAGGTGGAAAATGAATGAATGAGTGAGTGAGTGAGTGAGTGAGTGAGTGAGTGAGTGAGTGAGTGAATGAATGAATGAATGAATGAATGAATGAATGAATGAATGAAGATAATGGTCAACAAGCATAGGAATGACCATTCAGAACACTGGTGTACAATGGAGAGAACAGAAGCTCCAGACCTGAAAACCTGAGTTCTTCGGCAATATACTTGTGGAACAATTTTTAAATGCTGCACAGTCTCACCATAGATTTGTACAAGGGCTGGGCAGTATGATATCAGCAGTTTTATTCTCTGTTCCTCGTCTAATTATAACCAGCATGGAATTTGCCTTTTTTACAGCAGCCACACACTGGGTTGACATCTTCATTGAGCTATCCACTACCACCCCAAGATCCCTTTCTTGGTCTGTCGCTGCCAGCACAGATCCCATCAATATATATGTGAAGTTGGGATTTTTTGCCCCAATATGCATCACTTTACACTTACTCACATTGAATCTCATTTGCCATTTTAATGCCCATTTTTCCAGTATGCAGAGATCCTTCTGGAGCTCTTCACAGTCCAATTTTGTTTTAACCACCCTAAATAATTTGGTGTCATCTGCAAACTTGGCTACTTCACTGTTTAACCCCAACTCCAGGTCATTGATGAACAGGTTGAAAAGCTCCGGTCCCAACACAGATCCCTGAGGCACCCCACTGCTCACATCCCGCCATTGTGAGAACTGACCATTGATTCCTATTCTCTGCTTCACCTCTGGTCGGTTTCCAGTCAAAGCCTCTTGCATTATCTAACGGATTGTGAGAACTGACCATTGATTCCTACTCTTTGCTTCCTCTTGTTAACAGCCTTGCTCAGGGCTTGCAGACTGAGAGCCATGGTGGAGTCCATCCATCTCGTGTGGGGTCTTCCTCCTTTCCTGCTAACTTTCACTTTTCCTAGCATTACTGTCTTTTCCAGTGAGTCTTGTCTTCTCATAATGTGACCAGACTCGGTTTAGTCATTTCAGCTTCTAGGAAGAATTCAGGCTTGATTTGATCTAGAACCCACTGATTTGTCTTTTTGGTGGTGCATGGCAAAACTCTCCTCCAACACCACATTTCAAAGGAATCAACTTTCTTCCTGTCAGCTTTCTTCATTTGTCCCACTTTCACACCCATACATAGTAATAGGGAATATGATGGCATGAATTATCTTGATCTTGGTTGCCGGTGAAACATCCTTACACTTCAGAATCTTTTCTGGCTCTTTCATGGCTGCCTTCCCAGCCTCAATCGCCTTCTGATTTCTTGGTTGCAGTCTCCCTTTTGGTTGATGATGGAGCCAAGGGACATTAAATAATACCAGACTTTTGCTCTGGTGTGATAATAAAGACTCAGTTACCCCATATTTTAAGCTTTATTCCTTTGGCATAGATACTGGAACAGAGTGCCAAAATCAATTCAAGAGCTGAACTGGGAGAACGTGGGAGCTGAGAGTGGTGAGCAAAACCTGGGCAGTAGCAAGCCTAGTGATACTAGCAGGTGTCTGAACCAGGCAGAAACACCTCAAGGGGTCTGTGCCTGGGGACTGGTTGGCTCACCCACACTATGACCCTATAAGGACTCTCAGCAATGGTGGAGGTCCTTTAGGAGGAAGAACTGCTCCTGGTTAGTAATTTTAGAATCCTAGTGTTCTGAGACAAATTATTTGACCACAGGGGGCAGCCAAATAGCTGCCTTTTTCACAGTCTGACCGGTAGCCCATCATCCCTGCATTATTTGATAGTGGCTCTGTAGGGTTTCAGGCAGAGATAATTCTCAGTCCTGCTATCCAATTTCCTTTTATTAGGGTGCCACGGACTGAACATAGGATCAGGCTGCATGCAGTGCTTTGAGCTGCATCTCCCAGGATGTAAAGATGAGTTTCATGCAGACATGATGCAGGCATAACTGATTGCCATTTTAAGCTGAATTACCAACCATACCTGGAGGGGAAATGGTTACTTTTCATGACAGTCTTTCTAGGGGATCCAGGACCTGAACTCAGATGTCCTAAAGATAAGTCCAGCTTCAAGCTGGTATACATTGCTGTGTGTGTGTGTGTGTGTTAAGTGCCATCAGGTCACTTCCGACTCATGGCAACTCTATCAATCAATGTCCTCCAAAATGTCCTATCCTTAACAACCTTGCTCAGGTCTTACAGACTGAGGGCCGTGGCTGCCTTTATAGAGTCAATCCAACTCATGTTAGGTCTTCCTCTTTTCCTGCTGCCTTCAACTTTTCCTAGCATGATAGTCTTTTCTAATAACTCTTTTCTCATAATGTGACCAAATACAATAGCCTCAGTTTAGTCATTTTAGCTTCTAGGGACAGTTTAGGCTTGATTTGATCTAGAACCCACTGATTTGTCTATTTGGTGTCCACAGTATCCGTAACACACTTCCAACACCACATTTCAAAGGAATCTACTTTCTTCCTGTCATCTTTCCTCGTTTGTCCAACTTTCACACCCATACTAGGGCTGTCAAAAAAAAAAATTCGGTACAGTTCGGATTCGGCCGAATTTGGCCCTTGTGGGTTCGGTACGTGCCGAAGTCCGAACTCCCCCACTTCGGATCCGTTCAATTCGGCGGGAATTCAAAGTTCGGAAACAAATTCGGCCGAATAAAGCCATTAAAAACACAACCGCACTTTTCCGCGGCTCTGGGGGGGGCATTTTTGGGCTTAGAGGTCCCAAACTTTTGGCAGAGCTTCAAAGGACGTTTATTGAAAGACTCCCCAAGTTTTGTAAAGATTGGGTCAGGGGGGGCTGAGATATGGGCCCTGAAAGGGGTCCCCTCCACCCTTAATGTGCATCTCTCAGCAGAGCTTGCCGCCCACGCACAAAGCTCCCAGCCCCGACAACAGCGGAGAAATTAGCAAAACAACTGCAAACACAACCTTGTTAAACAACACCTTTTCAACACACAACTGAAACCTCCCCCCTCAAACCAGGGAGCGAGAGACTCGAGGGGGAACACACACCCCAGGCAGAACCGATGAAAGCCCCCTTTGGCTTCCCCCCCACCCACAGAAACTGCTCCCTCCCCACACACACACAGACTCTGCTTTCACACACACACACACACATACACAGGAGAAAAAATATAGATTAAAGCCCCCAAAGGGGTCTTACTGTGGCTGTCTTCTGTTCCATCAAGAGGGGCTGTAATCCAAGATGATTCCAATTAGGCACGGAACGTTTTGCTCTGGAGAGGAGATGCACACAGGATCGGCTGCTCCATTCATCCCAATAGGGAAAAGGGGAAAGGGGAAAGCCCATATCTTGGGACCCCCTGACCCAATGTTCACAAAACTTGGGGGGTATCTTAAGAACACTGGTCTGAAACTCCGCTCAAAGTTTGGGATCTGCACCCCCCAAAATGTGCCCCCTGCAGCCATGGAAAGAGAAAAGGGGGAGGCGATATTTCTGCCCCCACTGAACCCATCTTTACAAAACTTGGGTAGTATCTTAAGAATAATTCACTGAAGCTATGCTAAAAGTTTGGGGGCTGCCCCCAAAAAGCGCCCCCTGCAGCCACATAAATGGAAAAGGGGGGAGAGAAAAGGGGGAGAGCCCATATCTCGAGACTCCCTGACCCAATGTTTACAAAACTTGGGGGGTATCTTAAGAACACTGGTCTGAAACTCCGCTCAAAGTTTGGGATTTGTACCCCCAAAAATGCGCCCCCTGCAGCCATGGAAAGAAAAAGAGGGGGAACCCATATCTCGGGACCCCCTGACCCAATGTTTACAAAACTTGGGGGGTACCTTAAGAAGCTTCATCTGAAGTTCCAGTGAAAGTTTTGTGTCTGTACCCCAAAAAATGCGCCCCCTGCAGCCACAGAAGGAGCGAATGTGCACAAGCACCCCCCCACACACACATGAGGATTTCGCTCTCTCTCTCTCTCTCTCTCCCTGGCCGGGCCGCACATCAGCTGATTCCTCCAGTACTCAATCCTGACTGATTGGCCAGAAGAAGACCCAGCTTGGCCACCGATTGGCCGGGGGAGGAGAATGCTGCTTACTGACGGTTATGCTGCTTACTGACGGCCGAATTGGCCGAATTTATTCGCGAACTCCCGAACTCGCTGAATTCGCCCCCCCCGGTTGCCCGCCAGTTTTGAGTTCGGATCAGTCCAAACAGAAAAGCACCGAATCAGGGGAAATTCGGTTGATTTTCAGTTCGGGCCGAACCGAATTGACAGCCCTAACCCATACATAGTAATGGGGATTACTATGGTATGCATTATCTTTATCTTGGTTGCCAGTGACACATCCTTACACTTCAGAATCTTTTCTGGCTCTTTCATGGCTTCCTTTTCAGCCTCAACCTCCTTCTGATTTCTTGGTTGCAGTCTCCATTTTGGTTGATGAGAACATTGCTGGAGGAATGGGAAAATGAATATCTCTGCTTCACATGTTCTGCGCCTGAAACCTGCCATGAAACATGAGTTGCATGTCTGAGTCCTGTCTCAAATTAAGCTCAACTTTCCGGAGGTTTCCCCAGAATAATGCCAAGGTAACTGAGATGAAACTCTCTTACGGGAATGGTAACCACACCAGAAAGCCAGAGCCTCATTCCTAGCATGCCATGTGGCTTCCAAATTCATTTTGTTTATAGATTTTCATGTTGTGTAATTGGATGGTTTGTCCACAATGGACAAATTTAAATTGTGAATTAAACACTTTGTAGCTGAAAAGGAAGAGAAGCCAGCTTTGTGAGTTGCAGCTGAGTAGCCATAGATGCAGCTGGCTGCGACAGACGTTTTGGACACTGACAAGACGAGACAGCGTAAATCAACTCACTGGTCCTTGCTTGCCAAGGCCAGGGTAAGATAAGAAAGGCAGGGCTGGGGGGACGGGGGACAGACTCCTCTGAGGCCTAAACACCAAGCCTATTGAATCACACAAGCTGTGAGCCCTGACCTAAATCCAGCAGCTCCTGAGCCTATTTGAATGTGATCTGTGGAGCACCTGCCTATTGTGGGGAAGGTGAAAACAGCATACGTCACAGGGTTGCCAAGTCCCTCTTTGCCATTGGCGGGAGGTTTTTGGGGCAGAGCCTGAGGAGGGCAGGGTTTGGGGAGGGCAGGGCCTCTGAAGACGACCAGAGTGAACAGGTAGGTTCGTATGTGATAAGGTCATCCTTAAGGCATCAATATTAAAATGACATAAAAACAACATAGAAAAGCCTAAAACTGTATTTAAAAAACCATCCTCAGACTAGAAGTTCATCAAAACATCTAAAAAAGATGGAAGACTTCAATTAAAACCCTGGGAAATGTTTTGGCCTGAGACCTTAGGGGGGGAAGAAGACGAAGACGAAGAAGAAGAAGAAGAGTTGGTTTTTATATGCCGACTTTCTCAACCACTTAAGGAAGATTCAAACCAGCTTACAATCACCTTCCCCTCCCCACAACAGACACCCTGTGAGGCAGGTGGGGCTGAGAGAGCTCGAAGAGAGCTGTGACTAGCCTAAGGTCACCCAGCTGGCTTCATGTGTAGGAGTGGGGAACCAACCCGGTTCACCAGATTAGCCTCCATCGCTCATGTGGAGGAATGGGGAATCAAACCCCGTTCTCCAGCTTAGATTCCACACCTCCACCACTGCTCTTAACCACTACACCATGTTGGCAGAAGGTCTGGCCTAACCCTACTAATGCCTGAAGGACTCCCACACCTCTCCTGACCACACAGCAACAGTCAGCATCTTCACCTTCCTGTGAACCTCCGTTGCGTGAGACAATTGACACATTTTTTGTTAAAAATTAAAAAAAGCTCTGAATTAATGAACTGGGCTGGGCTGGGCAGGTCAACCATCAGCACCTGTCGTGTGACACCCGTTGGGAGATGCGTTTCCTTCAAAGCCTTTCTCTAAATAGAATGTTCTTCTCTCCTCTGCTTGGAATACAGCCAGGGTGACTCCCTCTGCAGCCAGCAAACAAACAACCAATGTGTGAGAGACTTCCTTGACAGATGGGAAAGATTAGCTGTGATTCACAATTTAAGTCGTGCTTACCCTGAAAAGGATTCTCCTGGATCCTTCAAGGTCCAGCATCCACTTTCCAGGAGCAGCCAGTTAGATGCCCCATGTCCCGACAAGCACCGCTTTTCACTTATATTTGTCACATTCTTGCTCATTCTCCCAGTTCAGAGAGATAAGAACATCAGAAGAGGCCTGTTGGATCAAACCAGTGGTCCATCTAGTCCAGCATCCTATCTCACACAGTAGCCAACCAGTTCCTCTGGAGGTCTTACAGGGCATAGAGGCCAAGACCTTCCCCTGACATTTGCCTAATTACGGAGAAATACGGCTCCTTGAAAGACCTTCCTTCCAGTGAGGACACTCTTTCTTCCTACCCTTTTCTTCTTGAGGAGGGTCTCTTCTCATGTGTAGCAAAAATGGAGGGGGAAGTAAGCAAACAGGCCAGGGTATGCCAAGGCAGCCAGATGGTCCAACTAGTTGCAGAACACTCTGCTTCAGCAGAATGGAGATAACCTTGACCAAAAAAATGTCAATTGTCAGGAGGCTCACAAAGTAGAAATAATTACATTAAAACCATTTAAACAGTCATGACATTGTTTAGTTTATTTAAAATATTTTTATGCTGCCTTTCTACCCAATCTGGGTCCCCAAAGTGGAGAACATAAAAGCATTAAAACATTTGAACAATTTAAAACATTTAAAATTATAAAATCCTTCAATAAAAACATATAACAATACCGGAGGAGGGGGCAAAATAACCAGTATGGGGGGGGGGATACAAAACTAAACAGAAAAGTCTTCACCCACTGGCAGAAGACAGCAATTGAGGGAGGGAGAGGAATCTCCCTGGGGAGAAAATTCCAAAGTCTGGTGATATGACCGAGAAGTGCCTTTCTTGGATTGCCAGCTGCCTGTCCTCAGGTGACCGAAGCAGGGCCTCTGAAGAGGACCACAGTGAACAGGTAGGTTTGTATGGGAGAAGGTGGTCCTTATGGTATCAATATTAAAAATGACATAAAAACAACATGAAACAGCCTAAAATTATATTTAAAAAAACACATCCTCAGGCTACAAGTTCATCAAAACAGCTAAAAAAGATGGAAGACTTTAATTAAAATCCTGGGAAATGTTTTCACCTGAGGAAGAGGAGGAGGAGGAGGAGGAGGAGGAGGAAGAAGAAGAAGAAGAAGAAGAAGAAGAGTTGGGTTTTATATGCCAACTTTCTCCACCACTTAAGGGAGAATCAAACTGTCTTACAATCACCTTCCCTTCCCCTCCCCACAACAGCCACCCTGTGAGGTAGGTGGGGCTGAGAGAGTGTGACTAGCCCAAGGTCACCCAGCTGGCTTTATGTGGAGGAGTGGGGAAACCAACCTGGTTCACCAGATTAGAATCCACCACTCCAAACCACTGCTCTTAACCACAACACCACGCTGGCCAGGTGTAGGTGCCAGGTGAGCCTCAAGGGCAGGGCATTCCACAGGTGAGGTGCCACCACTGAAGAAGCCCTGGGAGGGCCAAAGGGAGCAGGGCGAGAAGAGGATGCGAACTGGGGACCTTGCTGACCTAAGGGTTGCTTCCTTGGTTGGAGTGTAGAGAAAAATAGTGCTGGGAGCCCCCAGACGTCAACTGGGGGGGGGGGGGGAGAGAGAAGGTTCTCTTCTGTAAGATTTGGTTAGGAGGGGTCCACAGCTCCACCTCTTTGCTCATTCAGGACCCTGGACAACAGCAGGAAACACGGGGGGGGGGTGGAGAGTCAGAATAGCCACATCTGCTAACCAGCTATCTTCTCAAGCTGTCGAAAACACCACAGTGTCAGTGGGATAAACACCAGGGGCGAAAACGCACGGTCGCTTGAGCCTCCTTTCTTCCCTGTTCCAGCCAGGATTCAGCCAGGATCGAACGCATGTTCGTGCGTTCGATCCTGGCTGAATCCTGGCTGGAACAGGGAAGAAAGGAGGCTCAAGCGACCGTGCATTTTCGCCCCACGACTCCAGGAAGGGAAAGGGGGGGCTGTTCCCTTCACCGGGTCATTGGGGGGGGGGTTGTGGCCAATCGCTAAGAACGGGGAAAGCCTTTCCCAGGCCATTTGGCTAGTCTGCCAGGCTTGTTGGGTGCACCGTAACTGTGAGGCCGTGGCGAATCCAGTGCCTCTTTTGTGCCGCCTTGAAGACCGTCCAGAATCCCTCCGGCCACAGACCCAAAGCTCAGTCCCTCTTGAACCCAGGGCCCTGGGCAGCCCTGGCTGGGCTGCAGAAGTCTGCTCACTGTGCCACTCCCTTCTTGTGAGGGGCTGGCAGATACCCGGGCCTGACACATGCCAGGGGGCACTCTCCACAGGCTACGCTGCCCCGGTGCCCTGTCTATAGGGTTGCCAACCTCCAAGTGGTGGCTGGAGATGTCCTGCTGTGACAACTGATCTCCAGGGGGTAGAGATCAGTTCTCCTGGAGAAAAAAGCCACTTTGCCAACTGGACTCTAGGGCACTGAAGCCCCTCTCCTCTCCAAACCCCTATGCCCTCCTCAGGCTCCACCCCCAAAATCTCCAGGTATTTTCCAACCCAGGGCTGGCAACCCTACCTGTCTGGTCCAGCCTAACTTTATTGCACTGAGGCAGGGGCACCATGCGGCCCCCCACCACCTTTTCCGGCATCCACCACATGTTCTGAGAAGTTGGTGGAGCCACTTTGGGCTCTTGCTGTGTAGGCTAAAATAATTTTGTTTCAGTGGCTGCTGCAACCATGGCTGCTTTTATTCTCTCTCACTCTTCTTTCCAATTCTATTTTTCAATTACCCCTCTTCTCGCCTGTAGCTGGCCTTTCCCTGTGGGTGTGGTTTTGTCACCTGCCACAACTATTTTGTGGTTGGCTCCGCCTCCAGCAGCAGCCATTTTGGGTTTGCGCCCACCACCCTGTGTCAGACTTCCAAAGGCGTCCACAGGCTGACAAAGGTTGGGGGGGCCCTGCTGTAAGGAATCAGCAGGCAACCTTTTACCTGGCAAACACCTGGTCCAACCGCAGCTTCCAGGAGTCTGCTCTGCTTGGGACTGCAAAGAGTTAAAGATATTTATTCACAGAAAGGCAGTAATGAGCTGTTTGTCAAAGCAGTTTTTCATCTCCCTCTGACTGAAATACAGCAGAAATTCTAGGCACATAAATCTCAGCCCAATATTTCAAACCCCTTCTCCTCCCTCCCTCCCTCCCTTCCCCGCGCAGCTCTTCCTGCCACTGGCCTGGGTTTCCAAGCTCTGGAATACCTCTCGGCCCTTGAACTTCCTGCGTTCTGCTTCAGGATTCACGGCACATTCCTCGTGGCAGATGGAGGTGCCAGACAGACCCGGGCCTGATTTATGGCCTGCCTCTTCTCAAGCCCTACTTTTGTTGGGACTGGCTAGCTAAGGAGGAGGCAGAGGCAGAGGCAGCGAGGGAGAGAGCATGTGGGCGTGTGTTCATTCCCATACGTCCAACCAAAAGAGCTCGTGCACAGCAAGATGAACAGCGAGGTGGCCAAGTTTGCAGATGACACCAAATTATTTAGGTGGTTAAAACAGAATTGGATTGTGAAGAGCTCCAGAAGGATAAACATTAGGAAGAACTTTCTGACGGTGAGGGCTGTTCGATGGTGGAATGCGCTGCCTCGGAGGGTGGTGGAGTCCCCGTCTTTGGAGGTTTTTAAGCAGAGGCTGGATGGCCATCTGTCGGGAGTGCTTTGATTGTGGGATCCTGCATGGTGGTGGGAGGGTTGGGGTCACTGGGGATGTGTGGGGGGGTAATTGTTAATTTCCTGCATTGTGCAGGGGGTTGGACTAGATGACCCTGGTGGTCCCTTCCAACTCTATGATTCTTTGATCTCTACCAACGGGAAGAAAGGGCATTAAAATGGCAAATGTGATTCAATGTGAGCAAATGTAAAGTGATGCATATTTGGGCAAAAAATCCCAACTTCACATATACACTGATGGGATCTGTGCTGGAAGCGACAGACCAAGAAAGGGATCTTGGGGTGGTAGTGGATAGGTCAATGAAGATGTCAACCCAGTGTGCGGCTGCTGTGAAAAAGGCAAATTCCATGCTGGCCGTAATTAGACAAGGAACAGAGAATAAAACTGCTGCTATCATACTGCCCTTGTACAAATCTATGGTGAGACCACACTTGGAGTACTGTGTACAGTTCTGGTCACCACACCTAAAAAAGGACATTACAGAGCTTCAGAAGGTGCAGAAAAGAGCAACCAAAATGATTAGGGGACTAGAGCAACTGCCCTATGAGGAGCGGTGAAAAAGCTTAGGGCTGTTTAGCTTGGAAATAAGGTGGCTAAGGGGAGACATGATAGAGGTATATAAATTTATGCATGGTATGGAGAGAGTGGCAAATGCCGACATTCTTAAGCTGCCAGGCTGGGCTGAAACTGGCTGCTAAAGACTCTGGTGAATATAAGCCACAGGC
This sequence comes from Euleptes europaea, assembly GCF_029931775.1. Lineage (NCBI taxonomy): Eukaryota > Metazoa > Chordata > Lepidosauria > Squamata > Sphaerodactylidae > Euleptes > Euleptes europaea. Next base: position 1,254,047 of record NC_079320.1, on the reverse strand, counting down.
AAGAACTGGTCCTTTCAAGACTGAGAAGCCCTGGCTGGGCTTCCCAGACCCCGAATCATCCTCGTCACTCTCCTCTGCACATGCTTGATTCTGTCCACATCCTTTTCAAAGTGAGGCCTCTAGAACTGCACACAATACTCCAGGTGCAACCTGACCATTGCAGTGTGTTCAGCAGAACTATGACATCTTGTGATTTGGAAGTTACGCCCCTGCTGATGCACCCCAAGATCGCATTAACTTTTTTTGTTGCTGTGTCACACTGGCTGCTCATATTTCACTTACGGTCCATCCGTACCCCAAGATCCTGTTCCCACATACTGCTGCCCAGAAGTGTATCCCCCCCATCTAGAATGCATGTCCCTCATTTCTGTTACCCAGATGTAGAACTTGGCACCTATTCTTGTTGAATTGCACCTTGATCACATCCGCCCACTTTTCCAGTGTGTTCATGTTTTACCACCAAAGCATTTGTTGAGTTTTATTTTGTATTAGTATATCTTATTTGATAGTAACCCTTTAGTTGAGGAATAATTTGAATGAAACATATGGTCTTCAGACTACATTGAACATCTATCCCTGTTGTCACTTGCAGAAGCCCACCCCTGAAACCAGGAAGGCTCTGGGCTCAGATCAGGCGGGTTCTTTTCCAGTCTGCACAACACCTGGGCCTTCAAGGAGGCAGCTGCAACAGCTACCCCACGGCTTCGCTGCCAGCTGTGTTCCACAGAAGCTCCATTTGGGGGCTTTCCTGCTGGTTCCCCCCCACCACCAGACCTCTGCACGTTTCCCAGCTGGAGAGCTTCCCATTTGAGTCAAGGGAGATAGGATCTGTGGAGAGACAGGATGACAAATGGTAATTAGGTGAGCAAGGTGCAGACAGATGTTCTGCTGGCAGCGCCATGGATCCCGGGCCAAGCTAGTGCTGTTGCTCAATCTCAAGACAGCAAGGCGTGTCCACAAAACTTGGTGGGAAAACAATAGGACAGGTTTGCACATGGGATTGCAGCCCTCAGAGCAGAAAGGAAGGGAGTGGTTTTCACGGACCAAAGCCCACTTCATCACATGCATGATGTGTGTCCTGAGCCAGCAGGTACGTATACATGGATACAGAGGAAAAGACATGTGAACAGTGTTACCAAAAGCCAATGGAAGGTAAGCTGTCCTCGCTGTCACATGTCTATGAAAAGCTCACATGTGTTTGAAATAGCACAGTGATGATGTACAGCGATAGAGGCCAATCTTACAGCAGAGTGCCCTGTTTGTTGATCCACCATCCGAACTCAAACATAAATTACAGTCAAATTTGCAGATACTTTCCAATTTAGTTATTTCACCCTGGACTCTTCCATTGAAGTTCTGTTGTGGAAGAATGGAGGCTTTCGGGTCCGTTACAAAGTGTCCTGGTGTTTCCAGATGGGTAGTGTTAGTTTGTGGAAGGAAAATAAAATAGGAGTTCAGTGGCAGTTCAGAGATGAACAGCATTTATTCTGATGTAAGATTTTATGAGTTCACTTAATCAGATGCACAGATGCATTGATAAGACCAATGAACTTCTAGTAAAAGCCACAAACACCAGAAAGGCAGCAGGAGATGTTACAAAGAGAGGGCAGTTTAAAACAAGATCCTATCAAAAAAGAAGCTGATAGATAAGGACCATTCTCAAGCACTGATAGATAGGTAAAGTAGAATCGGCATGACTGTATTGTTTTTATATGGTTGTTACCCAGCTTGGGTCCTGCGATGCCTCGGAGAAAGGCTGGTATATAAATATTTTAAATAAACAAATAAATAAAATGTTGTCGAAGGCTTTCTCAAGGAAGAAATTAATCATCTAAATCACGCACTGCTAGCAAATGGCTATTCCAGAAATGAAATCAGAAGGGCCATTAAACCAAACAAAAATCAGAAAACTCAGGAAAAACAGTCTCCCGTAGGAAAAGGTATTCTTGCCATTTATTAAAGGAGTCACTGATAGGATGGAGAAACTTTTGAAAAAACATAACCTACAAATAGTGTTTAAACCCACCAAGGAAATACAACAGATGCTACGATCAGCAAAAGACAAAAGAGACCCCCTCACCTCTGCAGGAATATATCGTATACCTTGCAGTTGTGGACAAGTTTACATCGGGACCACAAAACGCAGCATACAAACAAGGATAAAAGAACATGAAAGATACTGCAGACTTGGCCAACCTGAGAAATCAGCAGTGGCTGAACATGGACTGACACAAACAGGACACAGGGTCTTATTCCAAGACACTGAAAGACTGGACAATTCTACCAACTATTTTCTCAGATTGCACAGAGAAGCCATTGAAATTCCCAAACATCAGCACAACTTTAACAGAAAAGAAGAGAGTTTAAGAATGAATAAGGCTTGGCTTCCTGTCCTGAAAACCTCCAGACTAACAAAGACTACAGCCCACAATAGCCATGCAGATTAGCTTTGGATTTCACACATTAACAGATCACTTCAGGACACAATGGTTCCATATTAACATACCACACCCTCATTAGCACATTATCTTGATACTTACAGGACAATGATTAGCACATTACCTTTAATACTTTGCAGGACAATGACTCAGCTCAAACCCAACCCCTTTCTGACTATATATTACTCTTCCTACACACTTGACACTGAGAGACACTGTCCTTCAGTGTTACTCCTCTGAAGATGCCTGCCACAGCTGCTGGCGAAACGTCAGGAAAGAAAAGACCAAGACCACGGTCACACAGCCCGGATAACCTACAAGAACCAAATAAAATGTTATCTGGGACGGTGCAGGATGAAACAAAGTACACTAACTGAACTAATTAGCATTTGTAAGGAATGGGATATAAAAGATATTACCACTTGTCATAGAAAGAACTTGTTAAGACTCCACCAGAGATGGTCTTAAACTTCTTGATGAATTCTACTTCAGCAATTTCACATTGGATTATCGTTTTGAAGTTATTTGGTGAGAAAATAGTGACTTTTAGATCAGGAACAGAATGCTCCAGAAGATTAAAATATTCAGCTACTGGTTACTATATACTGCGATTTTTTATATCAGCTTTGTGTCCATTTATAGAAGGGCAATGTTGACACATGACGGAACATTTTACAGTGGAAGGTGAGCAAGTGAAGCAGAGTCTGTGAGGTGGTTCATTGTTGTAGTTGAGAAACTGTTTTAGGTTGGGGAGCTGTCTTTAAGGTGGCAACCTATGAACACCTGAACACACCTGAAGCTGCCTTCTGCTGAATCAGACCCCCCTTGGTCCATCAAGGTCACTATTGTTCACTCAGACTGACAGCGGTTCTCCAGGGTCTCAGGCAGGGGTCTGTCAATCACCTACAGCCAGATCCATTCTAACTGGAGATGCTGGGGATTGATTTTGGGACCTTCTGCATGCAAAGCAGATGCTCTACCACTAAGCCACGCCCCCTCCCCTGGTGTTGTGGTGTTATCCTTTTAATGTCTGTCTTGTACTAGGCTATTTCTGGATACCAGTCTGGCTTTGTTAATCCACTTGTTTACTTCATTGGGTGAGTATTGTAACCCCAAGAACGCCTGTCATAAATCCTTCAGGTGAAAGTAGGGCTGCCAGGGTCCCTCTTTGCCACCGGTGGCGGGGTTTGGGGAGGGGACGGACTTCAATGCCATAGAATCCAATTGCCAAAGTGGCCCTTTTCTCCAGGTGAACTGATCCCTATCAGCTGGAGGTCAGTTGTAATAGCAGGAATACCTAGAGGTTGGCAACCCTAGGCCCAAATGGTATTTCCTGGAAGATTGTTGATGGGATGTCAGTTCCTGGAAGCCTGAAATGTTGTCCCACCAGTTTCTGAATGTTGCCATTTTTTATTTCAATTTTTTTTTCTTTTGCGTGCAAACTGACCATCCTTTGTAGAGAGAAGAAGGGCATTGTTTGCACATGATGGCATACATCATATTGGAGGATAAACAGTTGATGGGGACCCTGATGTGCCATCAGCAAAGAGGTATTAAAGTAACTCCATAGACAGAAAATGCTCCAGTAACAGGAAGACAGGGATATTTATGCTTATGAATAGTCCTCATCTACTGTTGGAGGCATCTCCATTTATGAATGCAGAGGAGAAACATCCATCTTGCAGAACTTTACTACACCCATCTTCTCCCTCCTGTCATGGCCAGTGGATGAGGGAAATAGTGTAAGATGGCCCAGATGGATTCTGGGAAAGGAATGTTCCTGGGGGATCTCTGTCATTGTTGACAGAGGTCACCACCAGTGGTACAAAAGATTAGCATTTCATCTCATGATGTCTTCCCCTCCAGTTCAGGAAGAAGTGGTGGATATCAGAGAACTGGTGGATATCTCCCATTTAGCAATTTGTAATAGGAAGGCTTGGGGGGGGGGGGCTATTGCCACAATCCATCTCCACTTCCCACTTGTTCCACATATACCGCTCAGTAGCATGAATATAGACTGGCAATCCACGCAAGCTAAATAAATATGATTGGTATGCACCATGCAGACAAAGAATTTTGACATAGCCTCCACCTTTGTACTAGACATTAAGATAGGGAGTAGTCCTTATCTGTATACCTCAGTTTATCTCCTGGTTGTAATTACAATGTTCTTAGAGGATTAATTATTGTTGTGAAATGTAATAACCTAATAAATTAGCATCTTTAAAACCATGGTGCCGACAACAGATTCTAGGGTTAAGCCATGGTGGGGTCTAGCTTAAACTACAGATTAAACAAAACTTTCCCTGTCTCTAACAATTAGCAATATACAGCGCTATTCAGAATCGGTACTGCAAAGATCCAAGTGGGATTTGAAGTCCTATAGGTAGGACTGTGTTCCATCCCATTATGATAGGGGAGCATTCCAAATAAACTTCTCACTAGGAAGAGGAACTAACTGATGCAGTGATAGCAGTTTCTGGCTTCCAGTACCTTGACCTTAAGTTGGGAATCAAGAAGTACCTCTTGGAATAGATGGAATCAAGTAGTGTTGCCTATTCTCCTGGATCCATAGGGTTGCCATGAGTCAGAAGCGATTTGATGGCACTTAACACAGATACAATATCCCTTGCAATGATCTCAGCCCATAATATGTGGGGTTTCCCTCGTTTCTTATGGGCTAAGTGTCAGCTCAAAGAAAAAGAGGGGGGAAGCAGAAGGAAAACAACCTAAAACAGCATTAAGGAAATCTGGTGTGCCCGGCCCTGCTAATTGTTGTGGTTCGAATAGATTCACTTTTCTCTCCATTCTGCTATGGATGCTCACTGGGCGACCTTCGGCCATTCACTCTCTCTCAGCCTAATCTACCTCACAAGGTTGTTGGGAGGATAAAACAGAGGAGGGGAGAATGATGTACGCCACTTGAGTCCCCATTGGAGAAGAAATCAGGGAATAGATAGATAGACAGACAGACAGACAGACAGACAGAAAGATAGATAGATAGATAGATAGATAGATAGATAGATAGATAGATAGATAGATAGATAGATAGATAGATAGAACTACCACTCAACCACAGCCACTTGTCAGGGGAGCTGTGTGGATCCCCTCAGTTGTCCTTTGTGTTGGGGTGGCGGACCTAAGCAGAGCTGTGAGACCAGGTTGTGTGGCGTCAATGTGCAACTGATTTTATCCCCCACTTTTGGAAAACTCTTTATTTCTCTACATATGAGATAGAGATTTTGGGAGGGGCAGGAGAATTCCTTATATGATCTCTAGCTATGATTTGTTAAACATTCATACCACTAAAATGTAGCTAGAAAAGCCCTGGGAAGCCGTTCTTTATTAGGGTTAGGACACAGCCAGTTCAAAGTAAAAGAAGGAATCAGCAAAGAAAGATTTGGAGGCTACAGTTTGCAGTGGGCGTTTTTTCCAGTTGCTCCCCTCCTTACCACTGCTCATTGTGGTAGCCTAAATCTGCTTGGCAAAGGGAAGAAGGAAATCTCCAATTTGTGGAAACTAATGGTGTTTCAGTGGGAACCCAGAGAGATTTTTATTTTAAGTTTCTCATATTGTTAGCTCAAAGAGCTATTTTTACAGTGGCACACAAATAGATGAAGAATTATGAAAGCCATCTAAAAGAGACTTGTCCAACTATTCCTTGAAAGTATCCAGAAGGTGGAGTAAGAGAGTTTTCTTCTGGCCTTGCCCAAAGGGCTTCATCGGGGCTGGCTCACAGCACCCTAGAATCATAGAATCATAGAGTTGGAAGGGACCTCCAGGGTCATCTAGTCCAACCCCCTGTACAAGGCAGGAAATTCACAACTACCTCCCCCCCCAAAACCCCAGTGACCCCCCCCACTACATGCCCAGAAGATGGCCAAGATGCCTTCCCTCTCATCATCTGCCTCTGATCCATCAGTAGTTGCAAACCAAGCCATGAAAACAGATAATGAGAAGCCACATTTCCCCTGGATCTGCAGAACAAACTTATGCAGGACGTCCCAACACTATCAAACCCTTCCTAGGTGTCATATCCCTTGTGGGGGTGGGGGAGCTGTCTATGTGTCCCAAACTGGTAGAGAATCAGAGAAAGGGTTAATAGATTCTAGACTGATGGTGTTTCTCTTTGAATTGAATTTGAGATGTTCTTTATAATTGGATGGTAGCCACCCAAGAAACATTTTTGGTGCAAAGAAATGCCCAAGTATAGATTTCCAAAGTGAGAATTCTCTCAGAATGCAGCTCTTCAACCACCTTGTGGCTGGGAAGACCCGGTGATTTCTTGGGGCCTGTGTAAAATGCACTGCAGGGTAGCACTTGCTTTCACTCACTAATTCCTCACCACGCCCAGACTTCTAGCCAACATGCATCATGTTGAAGGGCCATGCGCTAGGCTGTTCCCAGATCCAGAAGCCAGTGGGACATTAGCAATGGAAAAATGTGTTTTGGCAACTTCCCTCTCAGTCTCATGGGTAGCGCTTAGCCTTGATCTCAACCCAGGCAGACATGGAGGGTTCTACAAGGATTTTCCCATCACCACGGAGCCAAGGGCTACATCATCCCTATGTTCCTCCTCTACCTCGGGGGACGCTGGATTTTGCACACGCTTCCGGACACCTCAATACCATTTGGATGCTGTCGAACTGGAGGGGGTTCAAAAGCCCAAGAAGATGATTAAGTGGCTGGAAAGATTGGGCTGTTATGAGAGGAAAAACAAACGATGCATGGCTTGGCAGCCAAAGAGGACAGGGATGATCCTGAACCACACATTCAAAAAACAGCCCAAATGGGGAAACCACAGAGAAACCGGCCGGGGTGGGGGTGGGGGGCAAGAAAAGGCACAAGAGCATTGGAAGACATGCTCATCAACGGGTCACCACCCCAAGTCACACTCCTAAGCCCCCTCCCCCCAGAGCCTCTTCCCTGCCCTCCCCCAGCTTATCTGTTTTCAACTGGCGTGGAAGAGCCACAAGTCCCCCTGAGACTCTGAAAAGGCTTTAATATCAGTGAGAAAGGAACGTTCTGGCAAGCCCTGTTCTCATGTGCCCAGAAGACCAGGAAAGCCCCCACTGCTGTTCTGGCTTTACAGACAGCCTTCCGCCTACTTTCAGGGGTTATCAGTGTCTCTCTGGGTAGTAGCTTCTACCACCAGCAAAGCTGGTATCTCCTGCTAGACAAAGGGAGCTTCAGCTCTGGAGAGCTCCTACCCCGCAAATCTTGTTGGTCTCAAAGGTGCCACATGGACTTCATTCGAGCTGTTCTACCACAGACCAACATGGCTGCCCTCCTGAAACTGTCTCCTGCTAGAAGGATTTGTACTTCTAACACTATACTGTGTTTATAATCTCCCCATTGGGTGCACTCACCCATTGGGGATCATTCCCAGTCTTTCTTACCCTCAAGAAAGAAATACTATCTCGTCTCCTGGCTTTCCCAGCCTTTGCCCCTTTAGGTGTGACAACCTCGCAAAGTTGGTAAACTTTTTGTCTTACTTGGCCAGAGCCATCTGCATTTCTAAGAGTTACAGATTTATTTGTTTCTTATTTATTTGGAATAGTTCTATGCTGCCTCTTCACGGTCCTACTTGAGGCAGCTTGCAATCAAAACAACTTTTTTTAAAAAAAAAGCAATTAAAGACAAGCCATTGGACATATGCTGCATACAAAAATGATCCATAAAACAGAAGGAGACCATTTTTAAAGGCTAGGAAAGTTGGCAGGAGCTTAGAGATCCTCCAACTCAGCGATCTTCAATCCTAAAGGAAGATGCACAAAGCGTTTCAGATCATATTGGTGGTCTCCAACTCAAGAATGATAGTTGGATGCAAAAGGAGGGCCACATGGGAAGTCCAAAAGGGCAAGGGAGGCAGGGATCTTTGGAGCAAGAAACAAGGTACAAGTGCCAATACTCCAATGCTGGAAGCTTCCAAACCAAGATGGTGGAGCTGCACTGCTTGTTGATTGAGACATCTCTTCAGAGGACCACTCCCCAGGTGGAGTGCCAGAACAGGTGCCTGACTGAAGGTGATCTAAATATGCACAGAGAATGCTAGACAGGAAGTGTGCTTTGCAGAGCTTACGCAATGGCCTTGTAGGCTCCAACTCACAGTCAACTGGGGCATCCTACATGTTCCCTTATTCATTTTTCCTGGTAGCAGCTGGCCAAACCCAGCAAGCACAGCTTGCTCCTCCCAAATCACATTTCTGCCCTGAATACAAATGCCTGTAGGCTGGCTTGGCCTTGGAAAGTCTCCATGTGAATGGGAGGATCCATGCAGCAAGCTGTCTAGACAGCTTGCATGGGCAGTTGCCAAATGAAAGGGGCTCCCACTCAGCTAAGAGCAGATACAGCAGTCCTAAGCCTGTCCTGGTCCTGACCTGGTTGGCCCAGGGAGGATAGTCCTATCATGTTAGATCTCAGAAGCTAAGCAGGGTTGACCCTGATTAGGACTTGGATGAGAGATCACCAAGGAAGACCAGGGTTGTTCTGCAAAGGCAGGCAATGGCAAAACACCTCTGAATGTTTCTTGATTTGAAAACCCTATGAGGTCGCCATAAGTCAGCTTCAACTTGATAGCACTTTCTACCACCAAGACGGTCCCAAACATCCAGAGAGGAGGAAGGGTTGAGGGAGTCTCAGAGGTAGAGTTTTTTAAAAGTCAGCCAAGATTCCAGAAATGCAAGAAGGAAAGCTAGGAGATTCAGAGTGTCTTTCTTTTTTTAAAAATATATATATATTTTTATTATTTTTCAATAATAACGTACATATCATTTGACCATGCATCCTCTGTATCGATAAAAAAAATAGTAAAAGAAATTTAAAAATTATTGGGTGTATGTCTTCAGTATTTATATACAATTAATAATAGTTGACTTCCCCTCCGTCTTCTTCCCTCTCTAAAATATCTAAAATCTCCTTTGCATTCTTACATTCTAATTCATTATAAGTCATCATATTCATATTATACTTTCCCCTTATCTGGTAACTTTCAATAAACAATAGTCATATAATGTTAATAATAAGAAGGAAAGAGAAATAAAAACATTTAAAAAATAAAGAGGTACAAATCTCATTTAGCATAATTCCCTCCAGTTGTTCATCTCTAAATAATTTGTGTAGATCTTAAAAAAAAATAGAAAAAGATAAAAAACCTTATATATCCAAAATAAAAAAATCATAATGATAATATTTTTCTTCCACCCCCCACCTTTCCCATATTAAAAGTCAAATTGGTGTTCTTCCAACTTTCTCAGCCTTTCTTCTTATACTTTTTCTTCTGTCAGGAATTTCTGTCGCCATTCACTTGCTTTCTTGAAGTGGTCTCCTGTCTGGAACAGTCAATACCCTGAGCTCCATGGGCTGCTGAATCTTCTTCTTGTATGCCAACAGTTTGAGTTGTCAGCTCACTATTTCTTGTCAAAAAAATTTCAACATCTTCCAGTGAATTGATAGCATGTTTGATTTGTTTATAAGTAAAGGTAAGGCCTTGTGGTAACAGCCAGGTGTACTTTATTCCTTTATTTCTTAGCAATTCAGCAAAGTCTTTATATATGGCTCTCTTTTCAATCAGGTGACGTGGGATGTCTTTGAGAATTATCAGCGGTGTATTATCGACACTCAGTTGATTCTCCAGTTGGAATTTCATGATAATATTTTTCATCCTGATATCAAAGAAGGAGATGAAGATCTCTCTGGCTTTTGTTTTCTGTACCCGTGTTGATAAAGGAATTCTATATATCTTGTTTATTGCATCATTCAATTCTCGTACATTTAAATGAAATATTTCAGCCAGTGATCTGATGATATCTTCTCTGGTGCCCCCAAGTCTTTCCGGTAAATTGCGTATGCGTAAATTAAATTCTCTTTGTTGTAAATCCAGAATGGCTAATTGATCTTTCATTTTTTGTTCCTGAAGTTGTATTGCTTCAATTTGTTGTGGTTGGGATTTCATGTCTTTTTTAAGTCCTTTCAAATCTTCCGTATTATTTTTAAATGAAAGTTACATCTTGTTCATGCCATCTTTCATTTGTATAATTTGGTCTTTTATTTCCTTGATCTCATTTATGATGCCAGCAAATTTCTGAGTAATAATTAAAGTCATTTGTGTAGCTGATTGTTCTTGTTGCTTGGAGACCTGTTCAAGATTCTTCTTTACTAGTTCATTTATTAATTCATTTTGCTTAGCCAACATTTCCTGTACCTTTTGATAATTAATTTCCATGATTCTCTGTGGCTTTTTCTCCTTTTCCCCGACTAAAAATATATGTAAGCAGGCAATCCAGTGTTAGAAAGCTACTGAGTTATGAAGAGAGTCTATTGGCTTTGGTGCTGTTGCTAGGCAGAACAGGAAGATACGAGGTTGTAAGCCTTCCGTGACTCTCACTCTAATTAAAGAGGGTAGGATCTGTTTTGTTGCTGCACTGAGTAAGGCACATCCGGCTCAACCCTCCTCTTTGATTTCCAAGTCCTAGAAAAGTCACTTCCTGCGTACGTGCCTGGAGGATTCTTCCAAGATAGCCAAACAGGGAAATCGAAAGCAAAGAAATACTCCTCCTCCCCTTCACACCGCGGCCGCCTATTGGAAGCTATCGATGCCGCTCAGGTCTTTCAGATTGTTTTTATTTGCCTGCTAATTCAATTTTTGCTAATTGAACAGTCTTTTTAGTCGGAAGATTATTTAAAGTCCTGGGTAATGGGGTGCAGAGTCTTAATCATATTTTTAAAAGTTCCAGTCATCCAAAATCAGATTTGATAAGCAAAGGGAGTTCATGAAACTTACATGGAGATTGGAAGACGGGGTTCTCTGTTATTTACTTGTTCGATGTTTGGTGTAAGGTTGAGGAGATCACAGCTTCTATCCTCAAGGCGTTCGCGGCAGTGGACGTCCTCCTCAGCCGGCGGGACTTCGACCAACCCTCCTCCTCAGCGAGAGCTCTCACGGGAGGGAGTTGGGAGTCAAACCGCTCTTCTACAGCAGCAGGGGGTTGCCTGCATTCCGATCCACTGTTTAGGATTGGAGATGGGGTTTTTTGATGGAACCCCGATTCAAAATGCCTCTTGGTTCCTCCGAGTGAACTCGGGGGACATGGCGCTGGGTCAGCGTCTCTACCGGAAGTCCCGAGATTCAGAGTGTCTTCCAATCCCCAAGTGTCCTGAGATGATTGAGGGACAGATGTCTGTTCCAGTCCTGAATTTTGATCACATAGATGCACAAGCTGCTTTGCCCAGTCTAGGCTCAGACAGTCAGATTCATCCCTGGTGTTGATGCCCCAGGGCAACACAAATACACAAATCAAAACAAATCACAACACTCAAAAACCAGTAGGAGGGCATTTTAATCTTCCAGGGCACTCCATTGCTGCCCTAAGAGTAGTAGTCTGCAAACAGAGAAGCTTCAAAGGGAGATTGCAACATGAGATTGCTGAACTTGGGTTCATTCACAACTTCAGAACAAATGTACTCTCCTGGTGCTGAACAGGGATGTAGGGTTCTCATCTCCTTATAGACGCTAATTTTCTGCCCCTAAGCAATTCTCCTGCTCTAATCAAGATGGTTACAATGTGCATTCTACCTCTGCATCCTTTACAAGCATTCTTTACAACACCCTTTGTATCTTCTGGCTGGGATATCAGGACTCAGGGATCTCCATTCCTGCTTGTATCCGACAACAAGAGCTTTGACTATCAAAAGCTCACACCCCGAAAATCGTATTGGCCTCTAAAGTGCTACTAGACTCAAATCTAGCTCAACAAATACCCAACCATCACAAGCTGTTCACACTGTTCCAGTTTCAGGCTTATGCTGACCAGTATTTTCCAGGGCTGCTGAGTTATCCAGGGCTTCCTCCAGAGCAAAGAGAGGGTTTTAATTACTTTATTTGCCTGTATAATACTACAAATGGCTTAGGTAGGTAACAGTATGTTAAAAATGCGATCTCTATTTGATTCATGTTAGTAACTATTAGAAAAACTCCAAGATCTGAATTCATCAACAGATCAGTTTGCCAGGAGCAGTTGTAGAATCTCCTTTCTTGGAGGTTTTTCATGGAAAAGTTTGGCCAGGCATCCCTCTGGAATCCTCGGGGCATAGGATGTCCTTTGTCCTGGACAGAGAAGTCGGCAAGCCTCCCTTGTAACCTGATCAACCCTCCCCATTCCAGAAGACTTGAAGCCCTTGGCCAATGTCATCAGCACAGTAGCGATGGCAAGCACAGAGCACGTCAACAGAGTCTGGATTGTCTGCCAAGCTCAGAGGACGGAGGGGAGGTGGAATCCCCTTGGAGCAAATTTCAGAGCTGTCCCATCAGCCGTCCTTTGCAAGTCTACACTGCTACCCTTGGAATGGGAGAGAACGAATGGGACGTCTCCTCTTTCATCCCTGTGGTTTCCCGAGGAGGGGACGTGCATGCCTTTAGCATCATCAGTATGGATGGGAAGTCCAAGTGGTTTGTTTTCTCAAGGCTCTTGCTTCTGTCCCAGCCAGTCCTTTCAAAGTCCTCTGGGATGGCGTTGCATTTTGTGCTCTTAAAATAGCCACATTCGGTAAGCCATTCCGACCCTCTAAGTGAATAATGACAGAGGCATCTGGCCAGCCCTGGTGGGTTCTCCTGCCTGCTGAGACTTGGGGTTTCCAAGGCAAAGGGCAAAGTTCTCCCTCTGGTCTTGGCCCTTTGGTGGCTTTGACTCATGACTGAGGGTGGATTCCGATGACCTGGTTTTCCCACTGTGCTGGGACCGCCGAGTGGGAACCCAGGGACGCCTGCTGCAGGGTGGGATCCAGGGAGCCCCGAGTGGTTTAGAGCCAGTGTGGTGTAGTGGTTAAGAGTGGTGGGTTGGAGCAGTGGACTCTGATATGGAGAACTGGGTTTGATTCCCCACTCCTCCACATGAGCGGCGGAGGCTACTCTGGTGAACTGGATTTGTTTCCCCCACTCTTCCACACGAAGCCAGCTGGGTGACCTTGGGCAAGTCACAGCTCTCTTAGAGCTCTCTCAGCCCCACCTACCTCACAGGGTGTCTGTTGTGGGGAGGGGAAGGGAAGGCGATTGTAAGCCAGTTTGAGTCTCCCTTAAGTGGTAGAGAAAGTCTGCATATCAAAACCAACTCTTCTTCTCCTTCTTCTTCATCTTCTGGAGGCACAGCCTTCTTCTCGCTGGCCCACGGGGACCTTCATGGTCTTGGTAAGAGCCCCCAGGCAGAGGGCCCAAGCAGCCAGGACATTTCATGCCACAAGGGCTGCCTTTGGGACTTTGGGACTCCCTCCTTGCAGAGAAAGACCAAGCCTGAAACAGTTCGAGCCTCTTCCAGAAGTGACGTAAAATCTTCTTTAACCAGCCAATGATTTTGCGGCCAGGAGTGAGTTTGGGAGGGGTTCTTTCAGTGGCTGCTTTTTGAATGTCAGGGGTTTATTTTTAAAACTGTTTCTAATGCCGCAATTATAAATGCGACTTGCTTTGAGCCTTTGTAGTCAATACTAAAGACGCGATCCAAGGGGAAGTTCTGTGGTGCCCTTGCTGAGCTCCCAGTCATTTCAAAGAAAGTTCTGCAAGAAAACTGGGATGTGGCTCAATTTTGCAGATAGTGGGGGGGAGCAGGGGAGTGGGACCCTGGAATCCATTTGAAGAACAGACATCAACAGGCATGAAGCTGCCTTCTGCTGAGTCAGATCCCTGGTTCATCAAGGCCAGTATTCTCTGGTCAGACTGGCAGCGGCTCTCCAGGGTCTCAGGCAGAGGTCTTTCACATCACCTACTGCAATTCTCGGCCATAACTGCTCAAGCAGCAGAAAACCAGCATCAGCTGGAAGAGTGGTTCTCTCTCTCTCTCTCTCTCTTTCTGAGCGCTCGCACCAGCTCCTACATACACGCTGCCCTAGTGCAAAATTTCCAGTCCTTAGTGCCTGCCTTGTCGTTTCCACCATTTGTACTCAGCAGCCGCTCTGGTTCATCCCAGCTTGTTTCTTTTCAGCTTCCTTCGTCTCTCCCCCTCCATCATCTCCACATTTTCTGCCCTGCCTCAAAGGGCCTCCCCGACACACACATTCTCCCAGCCCCGACACACTCACAATCCACTTCCTGAACCACCTCCCTCGTTTAATTTCATGGCCGTCCCTCCTTTTCTGCTCGGTCTCTCGTTCCCAGTACAGTTTAGATATTTAGTTAGTCAGTTCATTTATATACCACCTTTCTCCCAATGGGGATTCGAAGCGTCTTACATCATTCTCCTTTCCTCCATTTGTATCCTCACAACCACCCTGTGGGGTAGGTTAGGCTGAGAGTGTCACCCAGCAAGCTTCCATGGCAAAGTGGGGATTCGAACCTGGGTCTCCCAGATCCTAGTCTGGCAATCTAAGCACTACACCATGCTGGCTTTCTTGCATGCCTTGTTATAGAATCATAGAGTCATAAGGGGCCATAGAGGCCATGTAGTCCAACCCCCTGCTCAATGCAGGATCAGCCTAGAGCATCCCTGACAAGTGTTTGTCCAGCCGCTGCTTAAAGACTGCCAGGGAGGGGGAGCTCACCCACCTCGCTCCCTAGGCAGCCCATTCCACTGTCAGAACAACTCTTACAGACAAAAGTTTTTTCCTAACTGAAGAAGTGTTTCCTAGCCGGGAGAAGCAGCAACAGGGGAATCTCTTCCTGTTAAATGGTTTATTTTATGCTTTAATAACTTGTTTTCTTTTATAATTTATACTTTTAGTTACAGTCATAAACTGTGGCTTGCCCTAGGGTTGCCAGCTCTGGGTTGGCAAATTCCTGGAGATTTGGGAGCAGAGCCTGAGGAAGGCAGAGTTTGGAGAGGGGAGGGAGCTTAGTAGGGATGGGATGTCATAGAGTCCACCCTCCAAAGATGCCATTTTCTCCCAGGGAAATAATCCCCGCAGTCTGGAGTTCAGTTGTAATTCTGGGAGATCTCCTGCCACCACCTGGAGGTTACTCAACAACCAGCACAGAGGCCAAAAGAAAACCCAGAGAAATGAAGTCAAGTGAATTACAAAAAATATAATAAAGTCAATGAGGAATTCAAAGCAAAATGGTTAGCCATACTTAAAAAATGATTTTTGTTGTTGACCACCTGGAGGTTGGCAATTCTAAGAAAGCCTGGCAAGAAGAAGAAGAAGATTTGGCTTTTATATGCCAACTTTCTCTACCACTTAAAGAAGAATCAAACTGCTTACAATCACCTTCCCTTCCTCTCCCCACAACAGACACCTTGTGAGGTAGGTGAAGCTGAGAGAGCTCTAAAAAAGCTGTGACTAGCCCAAGGTCACCCAGCTGGCTTCATGTGGAAGAGTGGGGAAACCAACCCGGTTCACCAGATGAGCGTCCACTGCTCATGTGGAGGAGTGAGGAATCAAACCTGGTTCTCCAGATTATCCACCACTCCTAAACACCACTCTTAACCACTCTCACCATGCTGGCTAGAGCCCTTCGTCAGGGTCGGCAGCCCCAGCCAGCTGAGGGATGTTTCTCGCCTCCCCTGCAAGCACCCTGTAAATAAATCCCAAAGGGCCCTGAAACAAATCGCTGGGAGTCCCGGGGCTGTGGGTTAGTGCAGCCGCGCCTTCCTTTCTGTCTGCTCCAGAAGTCTCTGCAGACGTGCCAGCCCAGAGCCCAGGGCAGCTGGCACTCAGGGCCTCTTTGGTTTGGCTGTCTGAACCACAGAAGTCCCCGTGCCTGCCACCCAGATGGCCTCTTCCCTCCCAACAGACAAAACACTGGGCTGTGGCATGGCGTGGACTCCCTCAGCCAGAGACAACCCTCGCAGTCTGACTAGAACAGAAATATCCCAGCAAGAAAGTCCGCCGCCTCTTGTTTGAGGGTGTGGACTGTGGAGACCGGCTCCCTGCCACTCCGGCACTGGGCAGGTGATCTCTCTCCCATCAAGTTGGCAACCTGACCTCCCAACTGTGCCACGGCATCAGTTTCGTCCTTCTCAGTGACTGCCCAAGAGCTGATCCCGACAGCTCGATAGTAAACTCACTACAACCCAGATTAGCTCCTTGAAAACCACCACTCTAACCCTGGAGCCTTAATAAGCCTGATAGCACATGGCCTTCTACTCCCAAGCAGGGCTGTTTGCAAGACATCCGTTCTTTTGCACTCTCATTTGAATTAAAATAACGGTTGCTAAAACAGAGCCTGCTAGACAGGTTAGGTTTGGATTTTGGCTCACCTGCATTTTAGTCTTTCTGGGATATACTCCTGAGACCATGTGCCTTTTTAAATTTAATATTACCAGTCCTGTGCTGTTCATTGTCTTAAACCTGAAAACCAGGAGCAATTCTGAACTTTCTTAGTTCAGGAATTCTGTAACTGGGTCCCGCAATTGCCTTGCAGGAAGAAAGAATTTCACTGCATTCAAGGCAGAATTGGGTCTGTGAGTGACGCCTCCTCGTCTTCATTTATTAAGGCTTATTGGTTTGGCTTTGTTCTGTGCAAGAACTGGAATACTGGAGTGGATGTATTAGTCCAGAAATTCCTTTGTAATCATTTGAAAGTTATGAAATGGATCCTCTGCGCACCACCTTGTCAAAAACCTTTTGGAAGTCCAAGCATGTGGCCTCTACTGAATTGCCCTTATCCACATGCTTGTTAACCTGCTCAAAGACCAAAAAGTGGGTGAGGCAGAACTTCCCATGGCAGAAGCCAGGCTGATTTTTCCCTCAGCAGCCTTTGTTCCTCGAGGTGCTTAATAATTCTATCTTTAATAACAGTTTCTACCAACCTGCCTGGAAGAGACGTTAGGCTAATAGTTCTGTAATGCCCTGGATCCCCACTGGACCACTTTTTAAGCATCGGAGTGACATTTGCTACTTTCCAATCATCTGGCACTGAGGCCAATTTTGGCAATGTTACGGTCTCCATACCAGAGGACTGGAAAGTGACAAATGCACAAAAGCACTAACTGTGCTCTTTGGCAGAATTTGCACAAGAGAACTCCGGTGGATTTACTTTGATGAATTTTTAATGGGAAAATTTGTTTATGTATTGATCTAATCCCTTTAATTTAGAATAATAGAATGTTATATAGAGACAATGATGATAATATTATAACTAGGTAGGACTTGAAATTGCTTATAGAAGTAGTATAGATAGCTTAAAGCAAGTCTGTATGAGAGAAAATAAGGATTAGAAATTAATTTGAAATGCAAAAGTGTTAACCAGTAGAATTAGTGACTGAAGAAGATGCGGGGAAGTCACATATACTAGATAGCATAGAATATTATAGATAACATATTCTCAGTAATAGCAATGAACTTTTTTGTTACAAGCAGTTACAACTGAATATATTGTTGAGATATGTTTATTTTAGTTGAATTGTAGAAAATAATAAAAATAATAATAGTAAAAAAAAAGAGAACTCCCTGTTTGTTCATGGGCTCTCTCTTCCTCACGTGTGCACACAAACGCACAGACACACACAATGCACACACAGGGCATTCCTCTCCCCTAATAAAAGGCGATGAATGGCATGATCCCAAGTAGACAAAAGACACAATATCCCATTGTTTTCTTGTTTCCGGTAAACGGGAGGAATTAATTGCCCAGTGAGTAAGCAAACCCAGTTGGCGGGTGGGGGGGAGTGCTTCCCTCTGGCAGTAATTGGACTTATTAAACTTCAGAAATTGCTTTGCCTGCAGAGAGCATCCCACCAAGGGAGACATTTCCAATGTAGGAAGTCTTTGGCTTCGTAGGAGTAAAATTCCTGAAAACATATTTTGATCTGGAAGTGAGGATTCCAAAGATGGCTTATACTCACCTTCCCTTCCCCACCCCACAACAGACATCTTGAGTTGTAGGTGAGGCTGAGAGAGTTCGGAGAGAACTGTAACTAGCCCAAGGTCACTTCATGTGGAGGAGTGGGGAATCGAACCCGGTTCTCCAGATTACAGTCCACTGCTCATTACATCATGCTGAGCCCTTTGGCCTGTGCCCCCATGGGTGCCATCTTTTCTGCCATATTTTTAACATCTATGAATAGGGTTGCCAACCTCCTGCTATTACAACTGACCTCCAGCCGATAGAGATCAGTTCACCTGAAGAAAATAGCTACTTTGGAAATTGGACTCTATGGAATTGAACTCCCTCCCCTTCCCAAACCCCACCCTCCTCAGGCTCTGCCCCAAAAATCCCCAGGTATTTTCCAACCTGGAGCTGGCAACCCTAGCTGTTTGGGCAGCTCTGGGTCAGTGAGAAATCCACCCAAGGGTTGCTTGGCACTTCTGGGGGTTGCTGTCCTGTGTTCACATGAGAAGTTGGTTGACTGCAATTGATCCATACGCTGAGCCATGCACAGTTCCTGGTCCCACAGATACCTTCCAAGTCCTGCCCATGTAAATGCTGTCATGTGTTTTGGATGGGCAGGATCCCTCCTCCCCCTTTTATATTTTGTCAAGCTGCTTGATCCTGAGAGCTAACAAAGCTACAAGCCCATTCATCTTCATATATCACGTGGCAAGCTCACACCCCCAGATCCACCAGTCGCTTCTTTTCCTCATGGGTCCTTCCCTACTCCCTCTGTCCTTTAGGGCCCTGGAGGGGGAGCGCAGGCATGCTTTTCGGCCAGGGGCAGGTGACCACCAGAAACCTTCTCACTGCCCATTGTCTCCATGTTTCTTGAGGTCGCAAAGCACATCCTTTCCAGTTGTGGCCAGACAAATGCTCGTCTACCTGCCAATACACCTGGGGTGAGGTATCTGGATATTGAAAGGCAGCATGATTTGAACAGAGTGAAGAGCTTCCTTTATGATCCAGGCATGTTAAATAAGGTAGCTTTGATGCCTTATGTTAAGCATTTAGATAACCATTATCATAGAAGGATTTTCACCTTATTAAGATATGATATGCTGCCCTCAGCGATTCTTGAGGGTAGATATAGAGGATTACCATCTACAGAATGTGCATGCTTATGTGGAGATGGAAATATTGAGACCCTAGAGCATATCTTGTTTGATTGTAAGATCCATAGTCATATTAGGGAAACTCTGATTACCCCCATAATTTCTCGCCATCCCGGTAAAAATAGAAGGAGTCTTCTCTTAGTAATGCTAGCAGATAAGAATCAAGAGATCACTTTTAAGGTCACCAAATTTGGATGGATAGCCTATAAGATTAGGAAAATTTGGGTAAGCCATATATAGGCTTTTTAGCAATACTTTTTAGCCTACAAGACTAGGAATCTTGGATAAGCCATATATAGGCCTTTTAGTTATAAGTTTTATAAGATAATGTATAATTCTGTAAATTTATAAATTTAAATGTTTCTTTTCTTATTAGTTATTTGATATTCTGGAAGTTTGAATTATTGTATTGATTCTATTTTTATTGGTCTTGGACTGTATTAAATAAATTTGATTTGAAAATAGACCTGGGGAAGGGATCCACGCTTGTCTATTTCAAAGGCATCCACAGCTCTTGCTTTCATTTCAGTCAACGGGAAATTATTGGAAAGTCAGCTTTTCCGCTCAGGGGCCAGTGGGACAGTGACTGGCTATCTCCCATTAGAAAGAAAGAAAGAAAGAAAGAAAGAAAGAAAGAAAGAAAGAAAGAAAGAAAGAAAGAAAGAAAGAAAGAAAGAAAGAAAGAAAGAAAGAAAGAAAGAAAGAAAGAAAGAAAGAAAGAAAGAAAGAAAGAAAGACGTGGACTGAACAGAGCCTCCCAGAGAACGAGATGCAACCAGATGCCGTCTGGACAATGAAGCTGACCTAATGGCCGGCTTGCATCTCGCAGAGGATGCGCGCAAGATCAGATCTTAACATCCTGACCTGAACAATCTGGTTTCCAGTCCACCCTTTATACAATCTTGTAGCCTCCAGCCTACTGAAGAGTGTGGTGTTGAGCTTGGGAGCTTGGATAATGTAGTGTGTCCACTTGGTTGGACCCAATCGAAGGCAGTACTCGGATGCCGGTCTTGCTTTTGGAATTTGTCTGTGATTTGTCAGGTTTGGAAACCGGGTGCCTGATTTGTGGAAGTTTCTAAGGTGGGGGAAAGTGAGTTGAGCCAAGGGAAACTGGGAGAGCAGGAAGAGGGAGGGAGAGATTTGGGGTCTGCTGTTTTATGCTGCTTTTGTTCTTTAACTATTGTCGTAAGGCACTGTGAACCACAAGGAAAGACTGGGTATGCATGTTCTGATACAGGGGTCCCCCAACCTTTTTGAGGTTGGCATTTTGAGAGGGGATGGTGAGCAACAACTCAAAATGGCTGCCACAGGAGGTGGAGCCAAGCCTAAAACAGTTGCCTCCAGAGGCGGAGCCAAATGGAATACCTCCCTCCTCCGACCTCCTGGGAAGAAGGAAATCTTGAAAGGGGGAATTGAACCATGCACAGACTAAGGAAACCCCAGGGGCTTACCAATTCTCCTCATCCTCCAGTAGAAAACCCTTTCCTTTGAATGAGGGCAGCCGATAACAAGCCCTACCTTACAACTGCCCCACCCACCTTCTGAAAAACTTAGCAGATGCCAAGGAAAGTACCAGGCGGGCATCATGGAGCCCACAAGCACCAGTTGGGGAACCCTGTTCTAATAAACAAACAAACAAACAAACAAACAAAAAGTGAAGGAAACCCTGTTAAGAAAACAGGGCCTAGCAAGGAAAGCGCAGGTCGTAGATGGACTGGAAATTGGGAAAGTCACTGTATCTGCAGGGCCAGTAGCTAGGCGCAGTGGTTCCCAACCTTTTTTTGACCAGGGACCACTAGGACTTTTTTGTTCGGTGTAGGGACCCCAAGGTTCAAAATAAAAATTCAGAGAATTTGAAAATAAACTTTAATCATAACTGTTAGTTAAACATTAAACTTAGAATAATAGTTGAATATATATATTTTTATAATAGAGAACTTTTAATTGAAAATATTAATTTATTATGGGCTTATAACTTTGTTTCGCAGACCTTAATTTAGTTCTCGCGGACCCCTGGGGGTCCACGGACCCCTGGTTGGGAACCAGTGAGCTAGAGCTATGTTGCTTTTTTATATTATTGATCCTGGCTTAGTATACTTTGAGTTGATTGCCCAGTTATTTAACTCTATCAACCCATTTCCATAATCAATGCCTATGTCAAGGAACAGAATAACCTGAGTGGTGGAAGTACCCTGAGAGAAAACCCGTGCAGTGCATGAGCCATCATGTCAAAGTCCCTAGAAATAAAAAGGGAACCCGTGGTGACTTCATCAGTGAGCCAGCCCTCGCCTGCACATGAGGAGGTGCAGAACGGCAGCCAGGTTTGACCCAAAGAGATCCAAAGTTGCTTGTTGGGAAGAAGTGTCAGGATGCCATTTGCGAACTGCAAATTAAATCCAGAGCTCTGAAAAATAGACTCGCTCACGCGTTCAGCACCGTTTTATTTCAGGGGTCTCTCCAGCAACGGGCTTTGCGAATGCCCCCTTCGGTGTTCACGAGAGAGGGGGAGGCTTGAAAGAGAGAAACTTTCCAGGAGTTCAGCTAAAGTTAAAATAAAAGTGCGTAACATGAAACTCAATCCCAGAGCAGAGTGGAAAGCCTGCTTTGGCTGTGTGTGTGACCTGCCGCCCCGAACATATGGAAGGCCCCACAAAAGCAGCCCATAAAGCACGGGGCTTCTGTTGCAGCCGGGATGCCTGCGTTGGCGCTGGCGTGCTCTCTCTCAGGGGCGGCTGCTGCTTTTCAATAAAGTTGTAAATTAAAGGCAAAATAAATAAAATGAAAAGGAGGAAGACAAAACCTGCAGGGAGGAAAGGCTGGAAGGAAATGACCCTCTCTTCTATTAAGTAGGTGCGAGGTGGGTATTGGAAAGGCCGTGGGGCTGGGGGCGATCTGGCAACGGCGCCAGGCGCCCATCATTTGGGGGCAGGAAAGCAAGCCCCAAGAGGTTCCTCTGGGCCGTGGCTGTAAAGGACGCTTCGAGCCAGGGCCTGGAAGGGGAGCCCCTGTGCCGAGAAAGAAAAGCAGGCCTCAGAGGGGAAGGAGATCTGGTTTCGCCGGTCTGGGAGAAGGAACCAGTCCTCTGGACCGCTGGCACGGTCATATTTTCCAGTGAGCCATAAAGCACTTCATTAATTCCTCAGGAGTTTTCTTTTCACTGAGAACAAGACTAAGTTTGTACGGAGGAAAAGGCTTCCTATACAGGAGCTTTGGAATCTGTTCCCGGGGAGGGGGAAAGCAACAGGCCCGTAGGGCTGCCAACCTCCAGGTCAGGCCTGGAGATTTCCTGGAATTATAACTGATCCTCACTTAGGGACGACAGGCTCCAGGTAGGACCTGGGGGTCCCCCAGAATTACACCTTATCTCCAGAGATCAGTTTCCCTGGAAAAAACGGATGCTTTGGAGGGAGGGTGGACTTGTGGCCTTTTACCCCACGGAGGCCCCTGTCTTCCCCAGGCTCCTTCCCCAAATCTCCAGGAGTTTCCCAACCTGGATCGAGCAATCCTAAACCCCCACACCCCCCACACCCCAATCCCTTGCTGGTGGCCAGGGGGGAACAAATAACTCTCTTTTTCTCCCAAGACTCAGTCAGAGTGCTATTATACCCATGAAGTCCCGCTTCAGTTTCTGAACTGAAAGACATTTATTTGGGAAGGGTGCTTCCCTAGGATTTTCTGGAGCTACCAGGAAGAAACTCCACTTGAACTTGGGTCTTCAATGGGGCAGATACCCTTGGCACTCTGAACCCTTCCCTGAGCGAAGACAGACTCTTGGCCCTTTCAAACCCTTCCCTGAGCCATAAGAATATCAGAACAGCCCTGCGGGATCAGACCAGTGAGGGTCCGTCCATCCCATCTCACACAGTGGCCAACCAGTTCCTCTGGAGGGCCAACAACTGGACACAGCAGCTGAGGCCAAGAGCATCAGAAGAGCCCTGCGGGATCAGACCAGTGAAGGTCCGTCCATCCCATCTCACACAGTGGCCAACCAGTTCCTTTGGAGGGCCAACAACTGGACACAGAAGCTGAGGCCAAGAGCATCAGAACAGCCCTGCGGGATCAGACCAGTGAGGGTCCGTCCATCCCATCTCACACAGTGGCCAACCAGTTCCTCTGGAGGGCCAACAACTGGACACAGCAGCTGAGGCCAAGAGCATCAGAAGAGCCCTGCGGGATCAGACCAGTGAAGGTCCGTCCATCCCATCTCACACAGTGGCCAACCAGTTCCTTTGGAGGGCCAACAACTGGACACAGAAGCTGAGGCCAAGAGCATCAGAACAGCCCTGCGGGATCAGACCAGTGAGGGTCCGTCCATCCCATCTCACCCAGTGGCCTACCAGTTCCTCTGGAGGGCCAACAACTGGACACAGCAGCTGAGGCCAAGAGCATCAGAAGAGCCCTGCTGGATCAGACCAGTGAGTGTCCATCTGGTCCAGCATCCTGTCTCACACAATGGTCAACCAATTCCTTTGGCAGTCCAACAGCAGGGCATAGAGGCCGAGGCCGTCCCTTGATGTTGCTTCCCGATAGTGGGATTCAGGGGCTGGCCGCCTCTGAACGTGGAGGTTGCCTTCAGTCGCCATGGCTCGGTGCCACTGATAGACCTCTCCTCCCTGAATCTGTCTCATCCCACTTTAAGGCCGTGTCTGCCTGTGGCCATCACCACATCCTTTGGCAGCGAATCCCACATTTTAATCATTTGTTGTGTAAAGAAGTATTTCCTTTTGGCCTTCTCCCATCCTAGCTCTGGTCCCTGCATCTCAGCAGCCCCACCTCCATTACCCCAGGTCTCCTCAGCACCCCACCCCTTCTTGGTCTGTTCTATCTCTAGATCCAGTGTCGAGTTTTCCCCCTTAGCCAAACTGCACCGCTGTTTCCCTTCTGTAGAAGCGGCCAGTTGTCGATGCCGTACCGGGGGGGCCGGGGGGCACTGTTGTCTGATGCTGCCATCCGGACAAGGGCTGGTGGGAAGAAGGAAGCCTCACTCAGCTGTGTGCTGCGAGCATTTTTCCTTGGCTGAAGCAGAGCACAGGTAGCTCCAGTCATACAATCTGTGAAGGTACCGAGTATCTGTTCAGGGGAGCACAGAGGCCGGAATCCACCTTTCTGTTCCCCCGCTCACCTTCACGCACAGATTATTGGGGGCAAAAGCCCACCGTGGAGCTCTTGGGGTTCTTCAGCCTGGGAAAAAGTACGAACTCAGGTCATAAAGTTTGAGAACGTCAACTGCACAGGTGACAGGAAGATGGGCCGTCTCCAAAACAAAGGACAACATCTGAAGATTTGACTCTTTTTTTATTATGGAAGTCTATAAAATAGCCACACTGATGATTTTCTTTATAAGATCATCGTGAAATACACAACATTAATTTATTCAACACATCGTGGAGGCAGCCGACCAAAATGTCTTCACATGTGAGCCCCACGGATATGAATGGGAGTTGCACAACAGCGCATGAGAGCACTGGCGTGCAAATCCCGCCCCTTTCGACAGAGCTGCCATAAGAGACCTTCCTGGCGAGTTGACCCCAGTATTATATACACATTAAAAACCACGTGACACATAGCACATCTTCACACTGCACCAGCAGGTGCTTATTTGCTTTCTTTAATATTAATAACAGCGGGCCCAATACGAGGGAAGAGGTTTCCTGTGCAAGCCCCATTCATGCCAATGGAGCGTGTGCAGGTGACCCACACTCAAATGGTGCGCCTACAGATAAAACTTTTTTTCTTGCCAGACACTGTTTACAATAAAGGAAGCGGCTGGAGGAAGGAGCAGGAATTCATATTTTACTAAATAACAATATTTAACAGCAAAACTTTTTATACTAAATATCTATTTTGAATTATAACAAAAATAGTACTCATAATAATTATTATAATAATAGTTTATAAACTCAGACCAAAACAAAAACAAAAAACACACACACACACACAGACCACCTTTGTATATAAAATAATATATCAAATTAGACTGGACTCCAAAGTACAAAGAACACCAGACAAACATATTCAGGGAATCAAAAGTGCTTAATCCTGCAAATTCACTGCAGCAACATTTTTAATCGTTTTAGTCAAGTTATATTAGTTAAGAATGATAATTCTTCGCCTACATACAATACGCACAATTATACAGATACACGCACACACGCACATACACACATTTTATATATATATATATAGTTCATAGGATGTGTGCCTCTTACATTTCCCTCCCCCCATTACTGGTCATTCAAAGAATCGCACCAAACTTTAAATGAAATGCCATCTCTCTCTCTCTCTCTCTCTCTCTCTCTTCTTTTTGTACGAGAACAAGTAATTGGATATCTAAACTTCTGCGGCAGCAGCTCCCGCTCCTCGGCCTCAGCACGCTGACGGTGCAGGGAGTGCCCCGTGCAGTCTGAGAATCCACCCCCAGTTGCCTTGGCTTTTCTGCAAGCAATCCCGGATGCACCTCTCAAACTCCAAGCTATTTCACTGGTATCTTTAAAAAATATTTCCCCCACCAGCAAGCTAAGTTCTTGCTAATGGGTCGTCCCCTTCTCCACACACACACACACAAATAAAACACATACAGTATCTTGTTCGTAGAGAAGGGCCATCACAAACGTCAGGCATCTAACTTGGCATCTCTGGAGAGAAGAAGCCAGGGAAGGTGTTTCGGCAGAACCCACACTGCTCCACTCATGGAGATAGATCATGATGGGTGGCCGCGTTAGTCTGTCACTAGCAGTAGAAAAGAGCCAGAGTCCAGGAGCACCTGAAAGACTCACAAAATTTCTGGCAGGGTCTGAGCTTTCGTGAGCCACAGGCCAGAAATTTTGTGAGTCTTTCAGGTGCTCCTGGACTCTGGCTCTTTTCTCCTCCACTCAGTGCAGGCTGGCTCCAAATTAAAAAAACAAAGTCTGGACTTGGGAAATGAACTCCCACCTCTGCATCACCATCCGTTTTCCAATTTTATCTTGCTGGCCAAAGAACGACTGCCCTGCCACACAGTTTGCGCATGTGCTGATTCCCAGTCCAATTTGCACACTCTTATAACACCATACAAGATGGCAGCAAATGATTTGGCATTTTAAACTGGCTTTAATATTTTTTATGGACTCATTCATTCAAGGAGCTTTAAGCAGACCTGCCAAGTGGGCAGTCTTTCGGGTAACCTCCATTGTCCCTTATTTTGGTTACCCTCAAGAGTCTTCCCTAAACTCCCCTTGACCTTGGCACAAAAGGCTCACTGGAGACAACACAGTGTGAATGCCCAGAACTGATGAGGAGGGGGTGGGGATGGAAAGCTTGACACACTGCTGAACATGCCCCTGGTCCAAATATCTCAGACAGCAGTCATAGAATCACAGAATCATAGAGTTGGAAGGGACCACCAGGGTCGTCTAGCCCAAACCCCTGCACAATGCAGGAAATTCACAACTACCTCCCCCCACACCCCCAGTGACCCCTACTCCATGCCCAGAAGCTGGCCAAGGTGCCCTCCCTCTCATGCTCTGCTGAAGGTCATAGGATCAGCATTGCTGACAGATGGCCATCTAGCCTCTGCTTAAAAACCTCCAGGGAAGGAGTCAGTGGGGGTTAGGGTGTCGATTCATGGGGGTAGCTCCCATTTGGAATTCAACTGATGGCCCTACAGGTCTCCAAGAGGCACATTACTGAACTCTTCCCAATCTCCATAGTTTGCCAGACAGCTCCCTCTTGGAGCACGGCTTCTCTCTCCCCAATGATGGATATGATGGCATTTCTAAGAGTACAACAACGTATATGTGTGAAGATGCGGATGGATGCAACACCATTGTGTGGACAAAAGAACTTGAAAGCTAAACTACACCCGCTATACCATTGCTCAGTGCCTTTGACCTAGGCTGCTCTTTTAAGTAGGATTAGACTTCCTTCCGTGCAAGGGGGAAACTTCACGTGCCTGAAGCCATAGCATGGCTCTGGACACCCTGGCAGGTCTTGGCCTCCCGCTACTGAGAAGCCTTCTAGGAAACCGACGATTGTCCTGGGGTGCGTTTGGCAGGATGGGGACCACAGGGGGTTGAAAGCCAGGCAGAATAGCAACAGTTGGCAGACTTCAGAAAACACATTTGTTCACCACCTCGGTTCTCTGCAGTGACACAGGCTTGTACCCTAGTTGATGTAAGATGCCCACTGCTGGGATCTGACTGTGGATTTGAGTCTTGGAGAGAAAGACCAGAATGCTTTCCTGCTCACCAAGCACAGAAGCAATTTCTCTGATAGCCTAGAATCCAAAAGAACACTTCCCGAACTGGTTCCTAAAGTGGGTGGAGGGGAGCAGCCAGCGAACAGCCGCAGCCACACCTCGGTGAGGCCAGAAGGAGAAGACTGCAGTGTCGGCTGCAGAAGCTCCAGAGGAAGTCCCAAGACAATATTTTGAAGTCCCAAGAGTTTTGCACAAACGTGAATGCGTACCCACGCCTGATCCTTTCGACTTCCTAAGTCTCCCTCAACCTTATTCTGGCCACACTCCCCAAAGGGTGCTTTGAAAAGACAAAGAGGTAAACATTCACACCGGAAAGGGCCCATGAGCTTCCGATCCAGCGGCACAGCAGTCAGCCTCGGCTTCGCCAGGCCCCTGCTGCCCACGGCAAAGCGGTCCCTGTGGGAGGGGGAAAGGCTTCTCCGAGACCACGCCGTCAACCACACAATACTGACTGGAGCAGGGCCTGCGGAGAGATTCTCTTGGCCACGGAGACCCTAACCCAAAAATATTCCCCAAATACTGTTGCTGCTGATTAATTTAACACTGTTAGTTATTTCAAGGGTCGAAGTCTGCCCAAGGTCACAGCTTCCGTTCCCATCAGGAAATGCTCCCCATGCCAAAGAGATAGGAGACTCAGACCTGGGGAGAATGAGTCAAGTCCAGAAGCCTTTTTCCTTCTCCACCACCAGATCAACCCCTCTTGCAGTGCACACGTTTCCGTTTCAGATCATGTTCATAAATATATATCTATATATCTATATATAACATCTCTGTTCTGTTTTATGGTCAAGACAATCCCTTTTCTCCTTTATGTTCAGAAAAATAAAACATAAACTATCGAGATGATCCCCTCAGCGTGCCCCCACACGCACACACACATACACAAACACACATAATTTTGTTTTGGCATGTTCATCAGAGCAGGTTTCGACCGAAGACATACCACGGGAGCGGGCCTGGTAGCACAACTGCATTGGCAGGGGGGCCTTCCTTGTTCCCTTCCCTCCCGGCCCCTCAAGCGCCCCAGCCCAGAGAAGCAGGCCGGGGCTCTGCCTTAGACAGTGGCATCCAGCAGGGCTTCTGTCTCTGTCAAGATCTCGTTCTGGTTTGAGTCGAGTCCAAAGAACTTCACCTTCAGCCCGTCGACCGGATGGACCACGGGCACCAGCGTGACCCGAGAGAAAGTCCTTGTGGCCAGCTCAAACCGGCTCGTGCTGGCCAGCTCGATGGCTAGTGCTTTGAGGAAGAGTTTGGCGAGGTGTTTGCCCAGACAGGTCCGTACGCCTCCGCCAAAAGGGAGGTAGTGGAACCTGCCGTCCTTGTCTTCGGTGCGGCCCTGTCCAAAGCGGTCGGGGTCAAAGACGTCCACATCCTTGAACACGGGAGCCGTGTCGTGGGTGTCCCGGATGCTGTACATGACGCTCCAGCCTTTGGGGATTTGGAAGCCCTGTAGGGAAGAGGCGGGAGGGAAAGAGGGCAGAAGGCGTCAGAAGTGATCCGAGCCTCCGAGTAGCAAGCAAGGCACCCACAATCACACACAAGGTCTCAAGCCACCAGAGCGTGGGACAAGGCAGCTGCCACACCAGAATCCCATCTCAGAGCTGCATGTGGGCATGGAAGCAACCCCAGAGCAGGCACAAAGTCCACCGCCTTCTGGTGGGTCGGAGGCCCGCTCTGGAAACCAAAAGAGGTCTCCGGTGCAAGGCGGAAGGGAACACACATGAACACACACGAAGCTGCCTTCTACTGAATCAGACCCTGGGCCCATCAAGGTCAGTAGTGTCTACTCAGACTGAGAGTGGCTCTCCAGGGTCTCAGGCAGAGGTCTTTCACATCACCTCCTTGCCTAGTCCTTTTGAACTGGAGATGCTGGGGATTGAAGCTGGGATCTTCTGCATGCCGAACAGATGCTCTGTCACTGAGCCCCTCCCCTCCTCCCTGCCTCAGAGGAGAGAGCTTTGGGGGACTGAGAAGCGGGGAGCCAGGGGGCTCCAAAAGCATGAGCCTTGACTGCTTCAGAGCCCTCCAGCAATGCAAGGTGGAGAATCTTTTTGCTAACGTCATCTCTTCTCTCCTGCAGCCCAGCAAGTCTCAACACCCACGAAGCAAAGTACTCCACTACACAGTGGAAGAGCAGCCGTTGTGCCTGCAAACTGCCCCGGAGGATCTGGGCATTTGCAGAGTCTCACTCATGCCAGTCCACTTGGCACAGGCCCGGAGTGATTTGCAGGAGCTGTTCCCACTTCCTCAATCCACTCTGGAGGTGTTGGCAGGGAAGAACAACATCATTCATCACTCGGCAGAGCAGATCTGAGCCGCTGGGCCCCTCCCTGAAATCTACTCATACTCATTCTAGGTGTGAAATATTAGGCAGAGGTGGCGGAGTCAGGAGCCGGGGACCTGGGCCTGTGGGTCTGGGCAGAGGCCCCCAAACCAAGGACACAGATCCATGCGCCTCAGAGGGAGCGCACCGCTAACCCACCAGCCAAGGCTGCCTTCTTCCAGTGAAAAATTCCCCCCAGAGCAAATGTCAGCCGCGGCTTTGGCTTCAGTGGAATGAAATGAGCCCAGGCAGAGGCCAAACCTCTGCGCAGCTAAAGCAAAGCCGCCCCCAAGAGTCCTGCAGCCTGCTCCACAGGGGCCTGGTGCTGGATCCACACTGGTGAGCCCTGTGCAGACCAGTGTGGTCTCAGGGCTTGAGAGTCATACGAGGACTGGAAAGGTGTGGGTTCAAATAACCACTCTGCCATAAAACGCGTGACCTTGGGCCAATCACTCTCCCTCTCTGATCACAAATGCAAGATCCAATAAATTCCTGACTTGTCTTGCTGACAACTTCCTGTTCCAGAAGGTGGACAGGGAAACAAGGGGGTCTGCTATCTTAGACTTGATTCTCAACAACAGGGAAGAACTGGTCGATGAGGTTAAAGTAGTAGGCACCCTGCGTAGTAGTGACCACGTACTCTTGGAATTTACAATCTTGGGGAGAGGAAAACCTGTATGTAGTTAGACATATAGGTTGGACTTTAACAGAGCAAATTTTAACCAACTTAAACTTATGCTAGGTAGAATCCCATGGTCAGAAATACTTAAGGAGAAGGAAGTTCAAGAAGGGTGGGAGTTTCTTCAAAATGAAATACTGAAGGCGCAATCACAAACCATTCCTATGAGAAGGAAAAATGGAAGGAGCCAAAAGAGGCCAGGGTGGCTCCATAAACCGCTTTTTAAAGAGTTGAGAAATAAAAAAGACTAATTTAGGAAGTGGAAGGAGGGCCTTATAACCAAAGAGGAATATAAGCAACTAACTAGTGCTTCTAGGGAGAGTGTTAGGAAAGCTAAAGCTCAGTATGAACTTAGGCTAGCAAGAGATGCTAAACGCAACAAAAAAAGGGTTCTTTTCCTATGTACAGGGTAAGAACAAGGACAAGATAAGCCCATTGCGTGGACCAGAAAGTGAAATTGTAACAGGAGATGAAGAGAGGGCAGAACTCCTCAATTACTACTTTTCCTCAGTCTTTTCCCATGAGGGAAGAGGTGCTCAACATGGCATAAACAGAACATGTGATGTGGGAAGGGATTTGCAGCCTAGAATTGGCATTGGGGTAGTCCACAAACACTGGTTTCTTTAAATGAAACAAAATCCTCTGGGCCAGATGAATAGCATCCAAGGGTACTCAAAGAACTTGCAGATGCAATTTCTGAACCTCTGTCCATTATTTTTGAAAAGTCTTGGCAAACAGGTGAGGTGCCAGAAGATTGGAGGCGGGCAAATGTTGTCCCCATCTTCAAGAAGGGGAAAAAGGAGGATCCAGGTAACTACCGACCCATCAGCTTAACTTCTATACCAGGAAAAGTGTGCGAACAAATCATCAAACAGTCCGTCCTTGAGCATTTAGAAATGATGGATCTGATCACTAAGAGCCAGCATAGGTTTCTCAAGAACAAGTCATGTCAGACTAATCTTTTCTCCTTTTTTGAGAAAGTTACTACCTTGCTGGATCAGGGGAATGCTGTAGACATAGTTTATCTAGATTTCAGTAAGACTTTTGATAAGGTTCCACATAGTGTTCTAGTTGACAAATTGGAAAAATGTGGTTTAGATCCTATTATTGTTAGGTGGATCTGCAACTGGTTGACAGATCGTACCCAAAGAGTGCTACTTAATGGTTCCTCATCCACTTGGAGAGAAGTGACTAGTGGAGTTCCCTTTCTCTTAAAGCCCTCCAAGCTGGCAGCCATCACTCCCTGCCCCAGGATGGGGTGATGGCTGCCAGCTTGGAGGGCTTTAAGAGGGGAGTGGACATATTCATGGAGGAGAGGGGTATTCATGGCTGTTAGTTAGAATGGATACTAGTCATGCAGCATACCTATTCTCTCTAGTATCAGAGGAGCATGCCTATTATTTTGGGTGCAGTGGAACACAGGCAGGATGGTGCTGCTGCACTTGGCCACTGTGTGAACAGACGGCTGGACTTGATGGGCCTTGGTCTGATCCAGCAGGGCCTTTCTTACGTTCTTATGTTCTTATAACCATGTTCAAGTACTTGAGGGGCTGTCATACAGAGGATGGTGCTGAGTTGTTTTCTGTTGCCCAAGAAGGCCGGACCAGAACCAACGGGTTGAAATTAAATCCAAAGAGTTTCCGTCTAGACATTAGGAAGAATTTTCTAACCGTTAGAGCGGTTCCTCAGTGGAGCAGGCTTCCTCGGGAGGTGGTAAGCTCTCCTTCCATGGAGGTTTTTAAGAAGAGGATAGATGGCCATCTGTCAGCAATGCTGATTCTGTGACCTTAGGCAGATGATGAGAGGGAGGGCATCATGGCCATCTTCTGGTCACTAGGGGTGTGTGGGGGGGAGGTAGTTGTAAATTTCCTGCATTGTGCAGGGGGTTGGACTTGATGACCCTGGTGGTCCCTTCTAACTCTATGACTCTATGATTCTCTCAAACTAACCTATTTCACAGGGTCGTTGTGAGGGCACAATGGGGTAAGCTCCCCCAAACCCCTTGGTGGAAGGGTGGGATAAGAGGGAAATAATACGTTATTCCCCACACCTGTTAATTCCCAGCAAGTGCTGGGTGGTGAGAAATGGTGGTCTGGACCCATCCTGTGACTTGCTACATTCTTAAAATGTTCGCAATGCAGGTTGAGGTGTAATTCGAGGAGCCCTTGGTCAGTCTGTGTCCCAGCATTCATGCCCTGGCTCAGTGGCAGAGCCTTGGCATACACAAGCTCCCGGGTTCGATCCCCAGCAGCATCTCCAGTTAAAGGGACCAGGTAGGAGGTGATGGAAAAGACCACTCTTTGCCTGAGACTCGGGAGAGCTGCAGCCAGTCTGACAGTACTGACTCTGATGGAACAAGATGAGCATTCCCATTATATGAGGTGCGGTGGAACACAGGCAGGATGGTGCTGCTGCAGTCTTCTTGTATGTGGGCTTCCTAGAGGCACCTGGTTGGCCGCTGTGTGAACAGACTGCTGGAATTGATGGGCCTGGGTCTGATCCAGCAGGGCCTTTCTTAAGAGCTGGACTCTATAAAGGCAGTAAAGGCCACTTTGGGGTCAGGAAGCAATTTTCCTCCAGACCAGATTGGCCAGGAATCCTGGAGGGAAGGGTGGGCCATCTTCTGGGCATGAAGTAGGGGTCACTTGTGAGTGAGAGGGGAGGTTGTTGTGAATTTCCTGCATTATGCAGGGGGTTGGACTAGATGACCCTGGTGATCCCTTCCAAGTCTATGGTTCTATGTGTTCACCAGCCACAACTCCACACAAAGAGTCAACAGACGGCGAGTTGAAGACATAAATACACAGCCCATGAAGAAGCTGCAAGTCAAAAGTATTTTGCGAGACAAGTAGCAACAGAATAGTCTTGGATGGCCGCCCCTTGTGAATGTTAGCTATGTATCTGTGGGGAGCAGCCAAGTATGCCTGGGGTGTGAAGGGCCGGCTGTGTGGAAAGCAAGCGAGAGAGCAACACCAGAGAGCAACGATCACGCCCCAGTCCCATTCCGAAGGGGATGAGCACATCCCTTGATGCTCGGGAAGGTGTGCCGAAATAGCCAGGCCACGAGAGCTTGTTTTGTTAGCAGGCAACTCCATCCGCTCCCAGTGACTAATCCCCGTGTCATCCAAACAATTGGATCTAGCCCTCACTCCTTTCATTCCCAAGGAGATTTCTGTCATTGCATGAACACCCATGAAGCTGCCTCACACTGAATCAGGCCCCTCTCGGTCCATCAAGGTCAGTCTTGTCTACTCAGACTGGCAGCAGCTCTCCAGGGTCTTAAGCGGATGTTTTTCACATCACTTCCTACCTGATCATGGAGATGCCGGCGATTGAACCTGGGACCTTCTGCATGCCAGGCAGATGCTCTGCCACTGAGCCACAGCCCCTCTCCAAATGTGACTGCATCCTCAAACCACTAGTTTCCAATTGAGAACGGGCTGCTAAGATCTCAAGAAGAGGGGCCAGCTCGGAGTTTTCACTGGCTCCTCTATAAGATACCTGCAGCAGATGCCCTGTGCAAGGTGGTTGGCCCTTCTCCAGGGAGAGAGGACCAAAGAGCAGCCCCTTCTGGTGGGCACTTTACTCGCCAACACGAACTCCAGACTTCCTTTAATGCCATGAACCTGGAGCCTGATGCTCTTTCAAAAACATTGGAAACGCCCTTTAGAAACAAACCCAGCACTGTACTACCTATAGAACCACGCAAGATGCACCTTCACCAATTAGTACATGCTAAGGCCTGACCTGGGTGGCTCCGGCTAGCCTGATCTCCTTGGCAGCTAAGCAGGGTCAGCCCTGGTTAGTACTTGGATGGGAGACCACCAGGGAAGTCCAGGGTTGTTACACAGAGGCAGGCAATGGTAAACCACCTGTTTCTGTCTCTTGCCTGGGAAACCCCATGGGGGTCTCCATCGGTTGGATGCACCTGCATGGCATTTTCCACCCCCACCATGGGACAACACCTCTGCCGAGGGAGGGTGAAACCCCTGGGGAAGCGCCGCGGCGTTCCTATACTCACATCCAGCTCAAAGGTCTGCAGCACGGTCCTGTAGCCCCCCGAGATGGGGGTGAAGAGCCGCAGGACCTCCTTGATGACGCAGTCCAGGTAGTGGAGGCCGTTGAGAGTGTCCAGCTGGAGGGAGCCTTCGCACAGGCAGCCGTTGTGGAGCATCCCTTGACTCCTCAGTTCCTCAC
This sequence comes from Euleptes europaea, assembly GCF_029931775.1. NCBI lineage: Eukaryota > Metazoa > Chordata > Lepidosauria > Squamata > Sphaerodactylidae > Euleptes > Euleptes europaea. Next base: position 1,219,266 of record NC_079320.1, on the reverse strand, counting down.
GGAGCTTCTCAAGGACTTGGGGGTGCTTCAGCAACTGCATGATCAGGGAGGTGCTGGCGCTGGCGGTGGTCGCATAGGCAGCAAAGATCAGCTCCAGGGTGCCGTCCTGAAAGGCCAAGAGAACCCCCGGGTTACAAAGGCCAGCTCTGCCACGGGGTCCTTTGCGGCGCTTTCCTAGAACGCCTCCTTATTCTGGGAAGCCACCTTTCTCACCTCCAAAACATGTGCCCTGCAGAAGCCGGCTAACCTGAGTATGTTTGTTGCTGCTGCCCTCACACAGGTGTGCTTCACCTGGGCAGGAACTGCCACATTCTCTTTGGTTTGTATTTTAGGCAAAATGGGGGCATGGATGAGAAATATTGTAAGCCCCTTAGAATGGGGTCCCCAACATGATGCTCGCAGGTGCCATGGCGCCTATGAATACCCTTCCCAGTGCCCTCCGGGTGTTTTTAGAAAGTGGGTGGGGACAGGTGGGGCTTTTGTACGGCCACTGGAGATTTGATTGGCTGTGCAGATTTTTTTGTTAAGAACATAAGAAGGGCCATGCTGGATCAGACCCAGGAGGCCCATCAGGTCCAGCAGTCTGTTCGCACAGTGGCCAGCCAGGTGCCTCCAGGAAGCCCACAAGCAAGACGAGTGCAGCAGCACCACCCCGCCTGTGTTCCACAGCACCTCATAGAATAGGCCTGCTCCTCTGATCCTGGAGAGAATAGGTATGCATCATGACTAGAAGCCATTTTAACTAGTAGCCATGAATAGCTCTTTCCTCCATGAACATGCCCACTCCCCTCTTAAAGGCTTCCAAGCTGGTAGCCATCACTACATCCTGGGGCAGGGAGTTCCACAATTTAACTATGTGCTGTGTGAAGAAATACTTCCTCTTGCCTGTTTTGAATCGGTCACCCTCCAGCTTCAGCAGATGACCCCGCGTTCTGGTATTATGAAAGAGGGAGAAAAGCTTCTCCCGGTCCCCTCTCTCCACGCCATGCATAATTTTATAGACCTCTAAGTTGCTTTGTCACCCCAGCACAGCGACTGAAGGTAAGCTGCTGCAGCCATGTGGTGGCTCTGGGCTCTGCCTCCTGCAGCAAGGATTTGTGTGTCAGAATTCCCAAGGCTCCCGCAGCAGGCTCAAAAAGGTACTTCAGGGCTCAGAGACGCGGGGCGACAGGAAGGCTCAGCAGGCAGAGAAGGCCCAAAGGGGAGTGAAGAGCTGCCGCTCAGCCGAAAGGGCTGCCCACAACTGCAGGGGAGGCTGCCTGAAAAGTCCCGCCACTGAATTCATCCCACGACAGTTCTTGCCCTGTAGGCACTAATGACTGAGTCTCGTTTCCCCTCCCCACCCTGCACCAGGGACTCTCGGCCTCCCGTCCCCGCACCTTCAGCTCTTGCATGGTCAGCTCCTTCCCGTGCTCCTTGCCGCTTTCAATCAGCAGGTCCAGGGCATCCGAGTAGTCCTTGCCCTGTGTGTTCTGCAGCTTTTCCCGGATGGCTCTCTCCAGACCCTTCTGCAACGCTTCCCGGGCACGAATCCCCTGCAGGAGACAAATGGAGGAGAGATGCTGCTCAGCCAAAACCTGGGAGAGATGCTGCCCAGCCAAGACCAGGGCACTTTCCCAGTCACCTGTTCCTATGGCTGAAGAACAGGTGGCAGCAGAAGCCTTCCCCCCCCCCCGCCCCCCGCTCATGGAGACTGCTGGCAGGGGAAGGGCCAACCACCCCAGAGCCCTGAAGCCAGAGTGACCTTCTCCGGCTCCACCCAGGGGCCCCTCGACCAAGCCAGCTCTTACCTTCCGGTAGCCACTGAAAGGCAGGTCCAAAGGCAAGGAGAAGACGTTCTCCACAAACTGCTGGAAGACCTCAAAGAGGTGGCTGAGCTCTTCGTCCGGGATGCGGAAGCCCAGCAGGACTCGGATGGCCATGCGGAAGGTGAGCTTCTGCGCCTCGTAGTAGACGTTGATGGGCTCCGGGTTGCTGCTCCAGGCCCGCAATGTGTCTTGGATCACCAGCTGGATCTTCGGGAGGTAGCTCTGCAGGGCTTCGTGGCTGAATATTTTGGAGAGCACCTGGAAAGAAGAAGGTCGCCGGGATCAGGAGAGCTGCAAACAGAGATGTGGACAGAACCCAACCATCACTAGAGATGAGGCATGGAAGAGCCTCGGGGGCCAGGGACGCTCTCAACGGAGGCAGAGGGAGCAGCGGGGCAGGGGCAGCAAGAGCATCTGGGGCTTCTGAGAAGCAGGTCTGCAGTCCAATCAGACACCCAGGTTCCCTCACAACAACACAGAGCAGGAAGCCGTGCCCTTCTCAGGAAGCTGCCTTCGGCTGACTCAGACCCCCCTGGGTCCATCCAAGTCAGTATTGACTCCTCAGGCTGGCAGCGGCTCTCCAGGGATCTCAGGCAGAAAAGGGTCTTTCACATCACCCACTACCTCATCCAGATGCCGGGGATTGAACCTGGGACCTTCTGCATGCCGAGGGGATGCACTGCCACTGAGCCACCACATAGCAGTGTGGTCAACGGAATTCATGAAGCCAGAAGTGAGCATAGACACACACACACACACACACACACACTACCGCTCGCAGCCTCCACATTTAAGGTAGCCAGAGACTGGAGATCAGGGCCAGCACCAAGGGCAGGAAGCGCCATGGGACTCACGGACCAGCTATGAAAACACTCCAGCTAAAGATCAAGCCAGGCAGCACACCAAGGAACTACTCGGAAGGGGGGTTATTCACAGGCCGATGCGCCCCCCTGCCCCAGCACCTCCAGCCCCAGCCGTCTCAGGGGTGCATGCAACAGTGTGCAGCTTCCATGGAGCACCAAGCGTGCAGCAGCCCCCATGCGAGCCCCAGCAGGCAGGGCCAACGTCAACAGACCCTGGGGTGGGGCAGCTGCCAAAGCCCAGGTCTTCCGGTGGGGCCCACTGCTGCCAGCGCCCACCCACTCACCTCCCCTGCTGCCCACCTGCTTGTGGCGAGACCTCCTGCCAGCCATGCAGGGCCCAGTGCAGTCAGGGAAAGGCGGCCCCACACTGGCAGGGCCTGGAAAAGGAGCACGTGGCGGGGGGATGACAGAGGGCTAAGGCAGTGGAGGAGGGGAACCCAGGCAGGTGGGCAGGAATCGGGGCCCACGATGGCACGCAGAGGAGGGGAGGGGGACCCAGACACTCTCTGCCCATGGAAACCTGGAAGCGGCCCTGCCAGGGGATCCTGGGACCTCCAGCTCACATTGCCCCAGCAAACATCTCAAACGGTGGTTTCTGGCCAACGGAGCCTGGCAAAGGGCATCATCAGTGGCAGGCCTCAGCAATGCCACATCCAAGCGGCAGGAAAGCACTGGCGAGATCTGCTCTGCAGCTCATGTTGCAAGTCTGTGCCCCACAGTGCCCCTTCCAGCAGGATTGAGTCAAAGGAGACAGTCTGCTTACTTTTTATTAGTGGACATGGGCGCTGCCATGCTCCAGGCCTGGCGGCCCTCACAGCAGAGGGCACATGCCAAGGTAAAGGTCAGACACAAGTCTAATCACATCTGGCTCATGTCGGGGAAGCGGGAGGGGTGGAGAGGCTTGAATTTGGGAGGGCAAAGGGAGACCCAGGCTCCATTTCCAGCCTGGGAAGCATCTCTGCCACAGCACCCCTTCCAGGCAGCAAATGTGGGAATCCCCCCCCACTTGCCCCACCATCAGTACCAGTGCAGGAAGAGAACCGTTTCCTAGACACAGAATAGACCGAAAGTCTGGGGGAGCCTTAAGAACGAACATTTATTTCAATATGAGTTCCCGTGAGTCGTGGCTCGCTTGAATACATGCAGCTGCTTTCTACTGAATCAGCCCACCGGTCCATGAATAGGTAAAGTTGTACTACGGAAAATAATACTTACTCTAAAGTGGAAAGATAAGCAGGAGGACCTAAAGGCCACTCTCTAAAAACGAAAATATAAGCTGGGCATCTCCAGGCCCTGCCTGGAGGCTGGCAACCCTCCTGAACAGCCGAGGCCTGGCCACAGCCGAAGCACCCCCGGGGATCTGGGCAGCCCCTCCGCCCCCAAACCAGAGCCACACCGAGGCACTTTTCAGAGAGAAGGAAGGAGCAGGAGAGGCGCGAGGCCAGGGCCTGGGCCAGAGCATCCATTTCACACATCCAAAGGCCATTTCCTGCGTTCTATTTTAAGGCCGTGCAAGAGGCCTTTGCTCCGTTCCAGCAGACTTGTGTGCCGGCCGTGCGTGTGTGTGTGTGTGTGTGTGTGCAAGAGAGAGAGAGCAGCGTAGGGGTTTTTCCAAGCTGTCGCTATAAAATCTGACAACAGCCCCGCCTTGCCAAGCCTGGCTGCCTTTTCCCGCCGGAGCTCCTAATGAGGGGCACGGCCTCTTTCCACACACGCCCAACCCACCCAGAACCACCTGGGGAGGAGCAGGAGGGGGAGGCACGGAGAGCTGCGCGCCAGGCGAGTGCGCTCGGGAGCCAGGAAGGAGGCAGTTCCCTGGCAGGCGGGAGGGTCAGGTCCGGTGCCAACGACAGCCGCTGCCACCGGTGATTTTTGGCACCCAGGCTCCAGCGTGGCAGGGCTGCTGCTCAGAGGAATTTTGCTGCCTCTGTAAGGCGGGGGGAAAAGAGGCAAGACGCCGGAAACTCTGCAAACACCTCGCCTTCCGAGGGTGGATTCGGAGACGCATGTGGCACCGGTGGTGATCCAGCCTGCATATTTTGGGTTCCTGTTCTTTGAATGACAACCAAAGCACAGAAGATTCTGTGCCATTCTTCAGCGGGGGCCTCCGTAACCATGCACAAGGCCAAGCACCAGCCTCCCCCCCCCAGGACAGCAAGAGTGGCTCTGGAGGGGAAAGGGCAGATCTCAAAACACATGGCAGGCCAGCCAGCAACCACAGTATCGTGATCAGTCCCTGCCACACCAGACCCCACCAGAAGTGTACGTGTGAAATCTGGAATGTTGTTGCCACAAACTAAGTCACTTTACACTCACATGAAACCTCCTTTGCCGTGCTTGCACCCACTCACCCAGGCGGAAGGGGCCCAAACAAGTTGCGCAAGCATGCGCCAAACCCAAACCAAGTAAGCCTTACTGGCAAAATGTAAAACTTACATCCTGAATAAATTTCAGCCCTTGCCCTGATGGCAATCAGGCCACTGAGAGTCTGTTTGATTTGGAAAGGGGGGTGGCATGCCAGCTCGGCAGGTCCCAAATTCAATCCCTGACGTCTTCATAAAAGGCTGCATGCGCAGGGGAAAGACGGCACTGAGCTAAATGGACCCCTGGCTCAGCCTGGGCCAAGACAGCTTCACGGGTTCTGCTTGCAAATGCCTTGCCAGGCTCACCTGCTGTGTCTATCATGCCCTCAAGGGCATGATGCTACTCCCAGGGTAGAAAACAAGCCAGGCACTGATGAGCTTCCAGTTGTGTGGAAACTTTGAGATGTGTGGCCGAATTCTGTGCTGCTATCTATAAGGCCCGAAAGGATGTAATGTACAAATAGGTACAATTTGATAGATAAACGTTTTAGAAGCTAGTTTGCTTACCTTTTTAGAGATGGGATTTTATTGATATATTTTATTCTGTGGACTTTTCGATTGTCTGATATTGTTTTATTACGAATTTATGTTGCTGTTGATTAGATGTTCTACTTTTGGTCAAATGACCGTAAAATAAAGATTGATTGATGAGCTTCCAGAATTACAACTGACCTCCGGAGAGCAGTTTCCCTGGAGAAAATGGCATCTGTAGAGGGGGGAACCGATAGCACTTTACCAATCTGAAGTCCCTCCCCCTGCCAAGCTCCCCCTCCCAAACCTCCAGGAATTTCCCAACCAGGAGTTGGCAACCGTATGCAAGAGACTGACAGGTCCAGCAGAGCCTCCGGCCAGCCCTTCTTCAAGCCACCAGACTGAGGCAGCACGGGCAACTGAGCCCAGCCGCCGGTCCCTTTCCTGCTCCCACGCCTGCCTCCACCATCGGTGGTCTCCCTTTCATCCACCTGCTGGAAGCCCGGCTTCTTTTCGGCTTCTCTCGAGCCCCCTGTGCCCTCTAGCGGGCATTCCCTGAATAGCTCTCCCCAGAATCCACAGAGGTGGGCACGGAAGAGCCCAGGCAGGGCAGACTGGCCCTTTCACCCCACTGGGGACCTCTTTGGTGGGCTGCTGCCCCCGAGGGCCACTGGGGGCCAAGAAACCATTCCCTGAAATGCAGGTGGGGGCACTGCTGCATGACTTCCTCTGCTTTATCAGGGAAAGAGAGGTGAGCTCAGCTGAAATTTGCTTTGGATTAACCGAGCTCCGTGGCACCATTTGTGATCCAATAGCAACCCAGGATGTGTGGAAGGTTACAGCTGGGCTGTGAGTCTCTGTCTCAACAAAACAAAATGTGCTTTACTCATCCCATGTGTGTGGGGGGGTAAGGGGGTCCAATGGACTCCCGTCATAAAAACTAAGAAAAATCTGGGGATTTGTTTCAGCGTGCCACCAACAAGAAGTCTGAAAAACCTCTGGCAGGGGCGAAGGCACCAAGCAGCAAGAGAGAGGAGCAAAAGGAATCCTCGACATGACACAAAGCGCTGGACATGACACACGTCTCCGCAGCACTGGAACACTGCAAGGTACCCTGGGAGGCCACTGCTTGAGGCAACCTCCAAGGATGGTAGTTGCACTCATGCAACTAGGTCATAACAACTGGCTCAGCAAAGACTCATCATTAAAAAAATGAGAGAAGCGTGTGCATTTCAAGTCCCATTGAATACATTCAGACAGTTTTGGGATTCATTAAGGAAGGACCTGGTCTGGCTAGCCTGATCTCATAAAATCTTGGAAGCTGAAGAGGGTGGGCCCTGGTTAGTACTTGCCTGGGAGACCACCGAGGAAGCCCAAGGCTGCTACACAGACGTAGACAATGGCAAACCCCCTCCGAACATCTCTTGCCTTGAAATCCCTACGGGGGTTGCCACTTGAGGGCCCCGTCCACCACCAGCAAAGAAGAATAATGTTGAAAATGGGCTCATCCTATCCTAATGTCGTGGGTAAAATCTGATTCGTACCAGACAATCATTTGGTAGTGGCTAAACTTTGTGGTTGGACTTTGGATCCTGGTATTCTCGAGGGGGCCTGATCAGTCTCAAGTATGTGTTCTCAGAAGCAAGTCCTACTAAGCATAAAGGATCTGAGTTTAGGATAAAAGAAGAAGAAAAAGAGTTGGCTTTTATATGCCGACTTTCTGTACCACTTAAGGGAGACGCAAACTGGCTTACAATCACCTTCCCTTTTCGTCCCCACAACAGACACCCTATGAGGTAGGTAGGGCTGAGAGAGCTCTAAGAGAGCTGTGACTAGCCCAAGGTCTCCCAGCTGGCTTCATGTGGAGGAGAGGGGAAACCAACCCAGTTCACCAGATTAGCGTCCGCCGCTCATAGGGGGGAGTGGGGAATCAAACCCGGTTCTCTAGATCAGAGCTCACCGCTCCAAACCACCGCTCTTAACCACTATACCACGCTGGCAGTCCAAAGCCATGTTGAATGTATGGAACTGCGGGGCTGAGGCAGACAAGTGGCTGAAAGGATGACTTGTGATCCAGGATGTCCCTGTTTCGAATCCTGCCTCTGGCACAAGCTCATGAGGTGACCACAGGCAAGCTATTCTCTCGCCGGTTCAGCCCCCCTGACTGCAACGTGGTTGGAATACTGGCCTAACCCACAGGGCCATTGTAAGGGTTGCTATGATGAGTGTCAAGTGTACCACCAGGCATTACAGAGATGATAAATAAGATGTGTTATTATGCTCTGAAGGAAGAAGCAGCAGGCGGCTCTTTGGGGCACCAGAGCAGCAATATACGGGGCCGTTCTTTCAAAACAAAGGAAACCTGGCCAGCCCCAAGCTGACCCCAAGCACACACCACAAAGAGGTGTGTGGGTGGGGGGGGAGCCCACTAAGAACAGAGACTGAATGATCTTGACTGTAAACGTCCAACTCAGCCACTGCCTGGAATGAAAACAGGATATTTCAAGCTTTACGGTTTTCCTTAGGCAGAAAATTCTTGCCCTGGGTGTCTCGGCAGCAGGATGTACCGAGCACTCCAGGTATGCGCAATGCTGAGCCGCGGTCCCTGGGAACCTCAGAGCCTCGTTTCTGTTTGGAAGAAGGGCAGACGGCATCATGGCCGTTGGGCCTCGGAGGGAGAATCTCCCACCCAGACTGGCACCGCGCAAATCCCCTCTCAGAGTTGCCAGACACAATCTTCTTGAAACTATTCCACCTAGCAGCACAGGAGACTTTGTTAAATGGGGACGCCGGCATGCCAGCCCAGCGGCATGATCAGCGACCCTCCAATGAGGACTGAACTCGCAGCAGCCTCTGATCTGTTTACACGCTCCGGAGGTGAATCCAGGGCGACAGTGAGGTGGCAGAGAACCGGCAGCTGTGGCAAGGTCACAGACTCTTCCCTCGCCTCTCGTACACCCTGGGACCAGTGAATAGCAACCAGGTGGTTATTGCTAGTGGGACGCTTTGCAGGGCACCTTTGTGGCAGCCTGGATTTCCTGGCACATGTCCCCGAGAGCCCAGAGCCCTCAACTCCAAAGAAGCCCTCAATGGGCAAGAAACAAACAAATGCACCAACAATCGCATGCTGCAGCACATAAGCAATTTGAGAATACACCAACACGTTAAATCTCCATGCCGAAGATTTGCCAAGCCCTACAAGGACGAGAGAGAGGTTGGTTTTCAAATGTGCCAGAAAGAAGAAAGAGTAAGTCTGCCCGAAAAGCCACGGCGCAAGGAGCTTAAACTGGAGAACTGAGTTTAGGTTCAAAGGCAGCCAGGAAAATCTGGGCTCTACGAGCGCCGTATCTGCTAACACGCCAGCCAGCTCCCAGCCATGGTGCTGCAGTGCAGTGGCCCCTCCAGAGCCGCCGGCGCTGACTATTACTCGAGACATGATACCCAGCTTGATGGTTCAGTGGTCTTGCCAATCTTATGCACCAATGGTTTTGGTTCCTGCAGCAGAGCTCAGAAGCCGGAGCCGGTCTCAGAACCGCCAGCTCCAGAACTGGAGGAGCCAACCCAGCAAGGGCTTCAGGGTCAGGCACTTGGCCCAGTAGCCAGGAAGGGAAGAGAACAAAAAGTCCTCTGGATGTTCCTTTGTACCAGGGAGGCTGACTGACAAAACTGGGACCAGGGCTGAGAAAGGCTGAGCCCCAGAACTGAATGAGGCCATCGGGGGAGACCCTCCCAAGAGCAGAAGTGCTTAATGAGGAAGGTTCGGCTGAGAAACCCTCCCAACAACAGACTGGGAGCAAAGGTGGTGGGAGCCAGTCACAAGTCAAGAGCTCCCAGCATTTGGGCCACAGCCACACCAGGCAGACGGTTGACAGGGAGGACCGGGGCTCTTGGCTCAGGCTGACTGACCTGACACCGCTGGGAAAGGCTCACCTGTCCTGACGCTGGCAGTGCGAGAGGAGGGAGAGTTAAATTGACAGGAGGCATAGTTAAATTGTGGAACTCCCTGCCCCAGGATGTGGTGGTGGCTGCCAGCTTGGAGGGCTTTAAGAGGGGAGTGGACATGTTCATGGAGGAAAAGGGTATCCGTGGCTAATAGTCAAAATGGATGCTAGTCATGATGCATGCCTATTCTCTCTAGTATCAGAGGAGCATGCCTATTATATCAGGTGCTGTGGAACACAGGCAGGATGGTGCTGCTGCAGTCAAAGTCTTGTTTGGGGGCTTCCTGGAGGCCCCTGGTTGGCCACTGTGTGAACAGACTGCTGGACTTGATGGGCCTGGGTCTGATCCAGCAGGGCCTTTCCTATGTTCTTATGAGAGCTCTCAGTACACCCAGCGAGGTTTCGAAGGCTGTGAGGATTCAAAGGAAAATGGGCCAACCAACCCTGCATTCCTCAGGTCTACAGGTGGGAAACTGACCACATTTCCGACGTGAGCGGAGCTGGAGCTCCTCTAGGCTGTGGCTCCTCTCAAGAGGCACCCTCACCTGGAGATGGGCAAGGGCCAGGCCATGCTCAGAGGCACATGCAGCACCTTCCACAGCTGCTCACAGCTGGAAAACATTCAAGCGGTGCACTCCCTCTCCACCCCAGAGGAAAATGGAAAAAGACGCCAAGGTCCCTAAAGCCACCGGCCACACGAAACTGGAGCATCGCTGAAGCCGAAGGCTTTCCTTGAGAGAGCCAGCGTGGTGTAGTGGTTAAGAGTGGTGGTTGGTACTGGTGGACTCTAATCTGGTGAACTGGATTGGTTTCCCCACTCCTACAAATGAAGGCAGATGGTGTCCTTGGGCTAGTCACAGCTCTCTTAGAGCTCTCTCAGCCCCACCTACCTCCCAGGGTGTCTGTTGTGGGGAGGGGAAGGGAAGGCGATTGTAAGCTGGCTTGTTTCTTCCTTAAGCGGCAGAGAAAGTCGGCATATAAAAACCAACCCTTCTTATCGACACAGTGCCTGATTGCTCCCCCCACCCACCCCGGCCTGGGACCTTCACCAGAGAATCGTTTTGTTGTTTTTGCTAATCCTGCCCGGCACAGCAACTGCAAGACATGGGCCCGATTCCAGCCAGAGACCAAATGGTCAGCTCTCTGGCTCTGGAGAACGGCTCCAGGCCAAGCTTCACTGACGGCACAGCTCAAAGAACCACAAAGCTAACCTGTGTTGCCCCGGGGCTGTCCACGCCACTGGCCTTCAGCACGCGCGGGAGGTGGGGGGAATCCACAATCAAATCTACAGCAAGTCACCAGCGTGTCCCCTTTGGGCACAGGGAAAGAAGCAGCAAGGACCAGACGGAGAAGGCGAGGCTCCCAAGCCAGGAAAGCTGAGGCCAGGCAACAAGAGAGCTCTTTTCCTGCAGAAAGGAGCCACCTACTCTCGAGTGGAGCTGTGCCCCAGTGGAGCTGGGCCTGCATTGACGCCTGTCCTTCATGGCCAGGAGGGCATCTTTAAAAGTGACTTGGGTTTCTGAAATGTGTGTGTGTGTGTAAAGTGTTGCAAAGCGCAGCTGACATATGGTGACCCCTTTCAAGGCAAGAGGCATACAGAGGAGGTTTGTCTTTTCTTGCCTCTGCAAAGCAACCCTGGGCTTCCTTGGTGGTCTCCCATCCAAATACTGACCAGGGCCGACCCTGCTGAGCTCCTGAGAGCTGAGGAGATTGGGCTAGCTGGAGCTTTCCAGGTCAGAGCTTTCTAAAACTATATGAGCTTTCTAAAACAGAGCTTTCTAAAACTTTCTAAAACTTCTCCACCGAGAAGACAGCGCTCAGCAAAGAAAGCGGGCAGTGCTATTCTGAAGAATGGCTTCGGAGGGGGTAACTCTGTTTCGGGGGGCCCTGAGGACCTCCACCAGAAGGCCCCACCCTCTCTCGCAGGGCAGGGATAAGGGGATGCCTTTGATTCAAGCAGCTCAGCAGAAGCCCTCCAGTTTCCTTGAAACAGCCCTGAGAATCCGGGTCCCCCCCACCCAACGGAGGGGCCCCCATTCCTCACGAATTCGGGCAGCCTTCAGGATCCGGCTTTCCGTGGCCCTGCCCTTCCCTGCGGGCGACCCAGCGGCACCCTGCCCACCCAAGCGACCTGCCCCGGACCAGGGCTGGACGCTGGGCGGCGGGGTGGGGGCTGGGGGGTTAGTCTCTGGGGCAGAATCGGAACCGGTGGCCAGAGGCGAGTCTGCCAGCCCAGCGCTGCCCCCCACTGCACACGCTCAGAGGCACCCCCGCTCTCTGCGCGTGCTTGGCAACAGCGCAGGCTGAAGCCCCGCCGCCCCGGAGCAGCAGGCGCCACGTGGAGGGAGCCCCGCGGGCGCCGGGCGCTTACCTTCCTCTTGTGGCGGTGGATGTCCCCGATGGAGTTGGCGACGGTGTTGGGTCCGAGGAGCATGCGGGTGCTGCGCGGCCACTCGGTGCTGACCAGGCTGTGCTCGCCCATCAGGATCTTGCGCACGTTCTCGGCGCCGGTCACGCGCACCAGCGGCCGGCCCAGCAGGTGCGTCTTGAAGACCGGCCCGTACTTCTCCCGCCGCGACGACTGGAAGTAGGAGCCCTGCAACACGCCGGCGGACAGCGGCTCAGCCCGGGAGCCCTGGCGCGCGCGACCCCCACCCGCCCACGCCCCCCACCCCGGCTCGTGCGCGCGCGGCTGCTCTCCCCGCAGGAAGCCTCTGAGCGCGGACAGAGGGTCTTTCTCGTTCCTCTCGCTAGCATTCTCCTTGCTGTTCGCCCACGTTGCTTCGCCACCCCCCTTGGGGCTCAAAGCGACTTTCAGAAGGTGCTTCTCCCCTCCTCCTTTTCCCAGCCCTGTTGCTGTGTTTGGGATGGGCCACCCAGCAAGCCAGAAGGGGGGATTCGAGCCCAGATCGCCCAGGGGCCCCAGGCCACCTGTTGATCTGCTACACCAAACGGGCTCTCTCGCACCTGGGCATCTGGGGCTGGGGAGGGTTGGGGGGCCCTCGGTGTTCCCTCATTCGGGAGGTTTAAAAGCATCCAAGAGACACCCCCCCCCCAGTTTGATGTGGTCAACATTTCAGTGCACACTGATGCATGAGAAACAGTGGGGGAGCTCGACTCTGAACATGGCAAAAAAGGATCTGATGAGAGGGATGCTTCAGGAGCGCCCAGGAGTGAGTGGCCCTGTGCATTTGGGACAATGCACCTCACTCCCAAACACACACACACAAAGACTTATCCGCCCGACTGACTTTTCTCGCCCCCTTCCAGGATTGGCATCTATTTGCCTCCCGTCCTGCCAACTCTTCCAGGAAAGACTCCTCCAGCCCAGTGCAATTTTGTCCATTTAGAAAGGAGCTATCGAATGCCCAGGCTTCCTGCATATGTCCAGCCTTCACCTTCCCTGCTGTGAAACTCTCTAATTCACCTCCTCAGTTGTCAGTGCCTGACCTACCCACTCATTGCACACAGTGGGGGGGGGGGGCAATTCCAGATCAGGCCCTGATCCGAGGCTGGAGCTAGGGGTGTACAGGGAGGAGCACGGGGTTCTCCTCCACACCCGGAGGGCAGGAGCACCCAGCAGTTTGCCTTGGAGAAATCCCCTCTCGCTAGAGATGCTTGGGAAATGGAGGCGCCTGGGGCTGGACCCTTGACAGGAGGGGGGATAAAGTCTCCATTGGAGGAATTCTACCCCCTCCCTTGCTGCCCAGGGGAATGGAGTATGGAAGACCCAAGGCCAGCCATCTTAGAGCACAGCCCCCTCTCCAGCCCCTCACCCCAACAAGAGCCCCCATCTGCTAATACTTCCAGAGAAAATGAAGGGATACATACTGTACATAACACCTAATGTAGAGGAAGGGTATGTCTTGGCCCCAGAGGGCCATGGCCAGTACAATCCCTTGTCTGGGCGTAAATGGGCATAAGAATGTCTGAGGAGGGGTCTCCCACACTGTGAAGAGGAAGAGGCTGGGCTGCTCAAGCCCTGGGAGGCTCGCTCCAGATGTGGAGCCATGGCAGTGATGATAAAGGACCCCCGTGCATACTCAGAGTTGTCCTTTTGTTCCACAGTTGGTGATGGGGGAAAGCGCCATCAAGGCACAGCTGAATTATGGTGACCTTATAAAATTGTCAGGGCAAGAGATGTTCAGAGTTGATTCTTCTGCCTCTGCTGAGTAGCCCTGGACTTCCTCAGCAGTCTCCCATTCAAATACTGACCAGGGCTGATCCTGCTGAACTTCGGAGATCTGCTGAGATTGGGCTCGCCTGAGCCATCCAGGTCAAGGCAAGAGGCGTTCAGAGGGGTTTCGCCATTGCCTGCCTCTGCACAGCAACCCTGGCTGGACTTCCCTGGTGGTCTCCCATCCAAGTACTAACCGGGCCGACCCTGCTTAGCTTCTGACATCTGATGAGATGGGGCCAGCCTGGGGCCATCTAGGTCAGAGTTTCTTTTTACAGGGTTTTCAAAGCAAGGGACCAACAGGGACCTCTGAATAGCAACCCTGGACTTCCTCGGTGGTCTCCCATCCAAATAATAACCAGGGCCGACCCTGCTTAGCTTCCAGCATCCGATGAGATAGGGCCACATCTAGGTCAGTGCTCCACAGCTCAGCCTGCCTCCAGAAGAGGTTGGGGCCAAGTCACCTGGAGCCCTTCAAAAAGCCCCACAAGAGATTGTCAGGCCCCATTCAGCACACAGAAGGCAGGGTGTGGGACTCAATCCCAGACTGGCCGACTTCCTGCTTATGCCAGGGAGGGTCGCTGGAACATTGGGAGGGGCTTGTCAGGGTTTCCTCACTCCTGAAATGCTGAGGGACTCCAATCCATGGGTGCTCTTGGCCGGAGCACTTGGATTGGAGGACTGGAAGGGAGACCCAGGAAGCAGCATGTCTCTTCAGGGCACGGGGTACAATGTAAGAACATAAGAAAGGCCCTGCTGGATCAGACCAAGGCCCATCAAGTCAATGTATGGCCGAGGAGCTTCAAATCCCCCCCACGTGACCCCCAACCATCAAATATTGCCATCTCTGTGACTTGCTGCAGGCCCCCAGCTCAGCTTTCCCCCCCCCCAATTTAGGCTGGATTGTTTCCCATCAGGGCAGATGAACTCCCTACACATCCAGGAGAGAGAAACTGACCTGTCCTGGGTTTTTCCGGCTGTTCTCCAGCTTCCCCCCCCCCCCCAATAAGAGAAGCTGCTCCCCCCTGCCGGTCCCCTTGGCTTCCCCCTCCCCAAAAAAGAACTTGCCTTCTCGCAAAGTATGTGCATTTTTGCAAAAGGGGAAAGCAAGAGAATGACCGATTCAATAATCTTTGGGCAGAGTCTGGGATTTCTAATGACTTTCCCACATGCTGGTCAGAGCCATCCATGAGAAGGGGGGAAGCCGAGAAGGGGAGCCGCCAAGAGAGCCCTGCGGTGCGGGGCAGCCGCCTCTTTCCTTGCCCCTTTAAGTGTCGGCTTTGGGAAGGAGGCTGAGCTCCCAACTTTCCCCTTAACCATTGCAAGCCTCAAAGTTGAGGGTGGGTGGGTTTGGAGGTCGGGTTTTTTTAAAACAAAAGCACAGTTGTGAAGTTCAGATGTTCAGGTGACCCTGGTTCTTGATCTGCGTAAATATAATTAAAGTACTTTTTGTGGCATTAATAAAGGGTTATTTGTACAACATTTCCATGGCTGCACAAAGGACACCTTTATGTGGCAAAGAGTTTTCAAGCAGAGTCCAACTTATACAAAAAAAATTGTATTTTTAGCTCTGGACTCTGTTTGGATGGAGCCTTGTGGAAAAGGGAGAACCCTTTCTCGGTCCCCCTGTAAAAATCTGATAAATTTCTTTTAAAAATAAAGCCCTATTGAGTGAGGGCTATTAACCCTTTGGCTGCTGGCAGGGAGCCCCCCTCCCAAAGCCTGGAATCTCTTCTGGGTATCCCACTGTGAGTTCTGGTTATTGCAAAAAGTGAGGGAGCAGAGATGGACACCCCCCACCCCACCCCACCCCGCTTTGTTTCTACTCTGAAATGTCAACTGCGGGCGGGTGGGGGGTCTGGGGGACCTGCAGACGCGTCCTCCGGATGCGAACCCCTGCCTGCCCGTTCACACGGGCATCCCACTGGCACCGAGCGCGCGGCTGCAGCCGGCTGGGCCGCCAGTCAGCCAATCAAACGCGCCGTCGGCTGCTGACAGACGCGCCGAAAGGAGACATTAGTGCGGGGGGGGGGGGGAGAGGGAGTCCCCTTCCCATTCTGGAGCAGTTCAAACATGCGCACGTGCGGGGGGGGGGCGAGAGCAGGGCGGGAGAAAGTTGCCTTTTTCTGCCTCCACGTGCGGCATTTCCCCCCCCCCCTATTTCCCCACCGGAGCCGGCTCCGGAGGGCGGGCGAGTAAGCCGGGGGTGGGGGTGGGGGTGGGGGTGGGGGGCAGGCGCTGGCTCCGCTCGGGCTCGGACTTGGTGGCGGTTCCTCTCTGGCAGGGAAACCCCCGCCGGTCGGGAAGGAATTCCTCGAAGTTGTTCTGCACTTGGGAAGGTTAATCCCGGGTTAATCCCCCGACATGGCGGGGGGGGAGCGCTTGCCCGGCGGAGGGCGCGCACACTGGCGGGGATTCCTGCCTGGGGGGGGGGGTCGGCTTAAAAAAAAACCCTCCGGGCACTGGGCTGGTTGCGGGGAGCGAACTCGGGAGTGGACCGGCCGGAACTTTTCGAGCCCTTTGGGGCAGTTGGCCCTGCCTCGTGCCCGGGTTGGCTGGCTGCCCCCGTGGGCCTTACTTCCGAGTAGACGCACCTCCGAGCTTGACTTGGGTCTCCCCCCGCCCCGCTAGACTTTCCCCAGGTCTCCGCCCCAGGCGCGCGCGCCCCCCGTGCCTGCTCCGGCGAGCCGCGCTCCGACGGCCGGACGGGACCCGCGGGGCGCTGTCCAGCCGGCGCCCAGGCTGCCGCCCCCCCCCTCGGGCCCGGCGGGGCGCCTTACCTGCAGGAGCCAGTGGCAGGTCTCTCCGACGAGCGGGAAGCCCATGGAGCCCTTGGGGATGGGCAGCTTGCAGGCCTTGTCGCGGGTGGCGGCCCAGCGCAGCTGCCACAGCTGCTGCGAGACGGCCAGCAGCAGCGTCACCGACACCAGGCAGGCGACCACGGTGGCCAGCGCAGACACCACGTCGAAGGGCGGGAACAGCATCTTGCCGCCAGCTGCCGTCGGGGAGAGAAGCGCGGCGAGGCGAGGCGAGGCTCAGCGGCCGAGCCCGCCCCCCGCCCCCCGCCCCCCGCCCCGCAGGGCGCCCCGGCCGCCGGGGCCAAGAGCCGCGCGCCCCGCCTGGCCTCGCCTTCGCCCCCCGACGACCCCGAGCCCAAGCGGCCCAGCCTCGCCGGCCGGCCGGCCGGGCTCCGCGCTGCCCGCCTGCCCGCCGGACGGGTGCGCCGGCGCCGGCGGAGAGGGAGCGGGAGCGGCGAGAGGAGCGCCCCGACGGCCAACTGGGGCCCCCCGGAGCGGCGGCCGGCGGGCGGGCGGGCGGGCGGGCTGGCGGGGAGGAGGAGCCGCGGTGCGCCGCGCCGCTTTGCGGGCGAAGACAGCCCCGGCGCGCTTTATATAGAGGCGGCGCGGCCCGCGGGCGGCCATCGGGCGGGCGGGCGAGCGGGGGGGCAGCCCCTCCCCGTCTCCCCTCCCTCCCCTCCCCGTCTCCCCTCCTCCTGCCCCCTCCCTCGGCGGGGCGGGGGCCGGGCGTCGGAGCGTGCCAGCCCTGGCCCAGGGCCCGCGCCGGCCCGCGAACATCCCCCGCCGGCTCCGCGGCCGCCCGGCAGGGAGGCGGCGGCCACCTCACCTGGGCGCTTCTCGAAATGGGGGGGGGGGGCTTCTCGCCTGCAGACGGCTGCAGACTTTTGCAAGCCCGACGGGAAAAAAGAGACACCCTCCCCCCACCCCACCCCCCAAAAAGTTACAGCAGCTCACCGTCCCGGCTAGGAAAGGGGCGCAAGACGCAGAGGGAGGCAGGAGGGGGGAGATGGTCTTCCCTATTTTCCCAGTCCGGAGGTGCAACGGGGGGGGGGGCTCATGCCGCCCCGGCCCCTCCCCACTGCTCAGGCCCCGGAGCCAGAGCCCCTCAGCCGCCGGACAGCAGCAGCCCTTAGGAAGGGAGCAGCGAGTATTTCCCCACTGCTCCTTCCCCATGGCAGAGATGGCTTAGGGACTTTGCCCTGAGGGGCCGTCTCTCTCAGCCCATCTGCACTGGGGTTGTTTTTTTTTTGGGGGGGGGGGTTTCCAAGGAACCGACCAGATGCATTTATTTGTTTGGATTTATTTATTCATATGCCCATAGTTGGGACCCAAAGCAGCCTTACACAGCTGTTCTCCCCTCCTCCATTTTCTCAGGACAACCCTGTGAAGCAGGCCCTTCTGAGAGTGTGTGACTGGCCCAAGGTCACCCAGCCAGCTTCCAGGGCAGGAGTGGGGATTCGAACCCGGGTTTCCCAGTTCCTAGTTCCACACTTTAACCACTCCCCCACACTGGCTCCCTTGAAAATGTACAGTTGTGGAGTCTGCAGCAGTGCTGGATTTCCCGTTCAGAATCCTCCTCTGGGAATCAAACCTGTTCAGATATCCCCAGTTTGACAATTTGACTCTCTCCACTACCCCACACTGGTGGTAAGCTTTGGGAAGGCCCTGCCCAGGGGCTGCTTTGGGGGGTCTCTCTGCTGCTGGGGAGTGCCCCTCATCTCTCTCAGCCCTGCGCAGAAACGGCCAGAGGCATTGGGGGTACCCGCTGGAAAGAGGCGCCCAAAGAGCTGCCCACATTCAACTCCAGCAATGGCTCGGAGCAGGAGTCCAGCAGCGGCACCTGAGAGCCACACACAGGAGCTTTGGGGAGTCCGAGCAAAAGCAGGGCTGGAATTAATGCTGCAGCCCTGTCGAACACTGCTTGAAGGGAAGTCCCTTTGTGGCCCCAGAAAACCGCCTCGGCTCTCTTCCTCGCAGACAGAAAAGCAAACGCTCTTGCAGCTTTTGGGGAGGAAGGAACGACTCAGGACCCCTCAAGAGCAGACGGAGCCACGCAAGAGGGGCCTGGGGCCCATTAAGCGGCTGGGGGGGGGGCAGCCTAGGCATTTCCATACTCCCAATGGCTGCTGACCTCAAGTTCTGGTGCAGTACACCGAGCTTGCTACCCAGGTTGCTTGTGCCCCCGGAGAGCGGCTCAGTTGCCATCACTGGGACAGAAACACAGTCCAAAGGGGGGGGGGGAATCACCTTGTTCATGTAGATGGGCTGCCAAGGAATGTGTGTGGCTGTGGGAAACCTCCCCACCCCCACCCGAATGGGCTGGGGCAGGAGAGGTCCCAAGAACACCAGGAGAGCCCCGCTGGGTCAGGCCAGGAAGGGCGCCTCTAGGCCCCCGTCCTGTCTCACACGGCAGGTGGCCAACCACTCCCTCTGAATGGTGTAGAGACCGAGGCCTTCTCTGAAGTGGCCTCCCGGCACTGGTGGTATTCACAGGCTGACTGCCTCTGAATGTGGAGGTTCCCTTGGGTCACTATGGCTACTGATAGATCTTTCCTCCACGAAGCTGTCTAATCTCCTATTAAAGCTGTCTATGCCTGCGGTCATCACCGCATCCTCTGGCAGTGAATTCCACATCTTAATCACTCGCTGCGTAAGGAAGTATTTCCGTTTGCCCAACCTGAATACACTGCCCATCAGCTTCATTGGATGGCCTTGTGTTCTAGTATTTTGGGAGAGGGAGAAAAAGTCCTCTCTGTCCACTTTCTTCACCCCATGCATAATTTCATGAACCTCTATCACATTCCCCCTTAGGTAGGTAAAGGTAGTCCCCTGTGCAAGCACCGGGTCATTCCTGACCCATGAGGTGACATCACATCTCGACGTTTACTAGGCGGACTGTGTTTATGGGGTGGTTTGCCAGTACCTGCCCCAGTCATCCCTTAGTTGGCTCTTTCCTAAACTGAAAAATCCCAGACTCTTGAAAAGACTGGCTTGTATGTGAAACAAGCAAGGCAAAGCGCTTCCCTTCCCTGGGCAACTTTGCATGGCCATGCCCTGCGTTTGCACACTGATGTGCAACTGACACTCCTGCAGCAGCGTTGCATAGATCGTGGTTCAGTTTAAACAAGGCCCTGAGCCCGGGGAAAGTTGCACAGGGAAGATCTTTTGCCTTGCCAGCCTCAGACTGAAAGCGAGCATAAGCTGGACTGCTAACTGCCAAGCATGCCAAGGAGATGCTTGTGGCAACCCACTCTCAATGCGCCAAGTCCACTTGGTAGTGCAGCCAGGGGCATGCTTAAATCTTGCTGAAATTGGACATTGATGCTTGCATCATGCTGAAAATGGGAATTAAAGCTTAAAATGCTATTTAGAACTGTGTTTGCTTAAATCAGGTCTTAATTGCGCTGTTATTAACATTTGCATTGTCAAGGGAGATTTAAACATCCCTGGATTTATGCAAATAGGCCCTGATCCAGAAAAGTGCCTCCCTGCGTGGGAAGGTTGATGTAGCGGGCTTTTCAGTTCCTCCGATTCCTCCCCCCTTCAGAATGACAAAGTTAAGTTTGGTTTTGTCCATATGGGCCAATCCAGAGAGAGGGACATTGGTTTGCATATGCATGCTTGAACCCAAGAGCTCTGCATGTGAGACCCTTTTCCCATTTTTATTCACAGCTTTTGATTCATTCTTCTGCCTGGCAGTTTTAAATTATTGATTTTAATGTATTTTATTATTATTTACATTGTAAGTGGCCTTAAGTTTCTATAAGGTAGACAGGAAGCTGATAATTTTTTTTTAAATGAAGGAAGGAAGGGCCTGTGGGCCCCTGCTGAATTGGGGGGAGCGATTTTAAGGGCTTGCAGATTGTCGGGTTTTGCCTTGGATGCAGGAAGGGCCCCTTGGGGAGGAAAGCAAGCACACACACACCCGCTTACTCTCTCATCTGTTTTCAACCCTTGTCTCAGGCCTTCCCTGAAATGCTAATGGCCTCCACCGCATATCTGGGACATTATTTTATCTGAATTGCTCCCAGTTCTCCCTCTGTAGCCAAAGAGACAGCCCCCTCCCCCTTCTCCAGGCCAATCAGGAGCAACACGCAGGCTGGTCCAAACGGTATTTGCTCCAGATTGCCAGGAAGCAGAAGAGCTGCTTATACTGGGCATGATCCAGTGGGAAGTGGCCCTGTGCGAGCCCCCATGGAGTGGAAGTATGCGGGAGCCCCTTCACTGCAGCATAAACCTGCATGAACAGCTGCCTTCATATTGAATCAGACCCTTGGTCCATCAGTTTCAGTATTGCCTGCTCAGACTGGCAGCAGCTGTCCAGGGTCTCAGGTGGAGGTCTTTTACGCATCTCCTACCTGGAGATGCCAGGGATTGAACCAGGGATCTTCTGCATGCCAAGCACAGGCTCTTCCACTGAGCCACGGCCCCTGACACCTTCAGGACTAAGTGACCTGCTGCGGCAAAGGTGAGTTTGTGCAGCCTGAAGGGGCGTCAGAGCTTGCCTCGCCGCCACCGTGCAGAGGGACTGGAGATTTTCTGGGCTGAGTCTGTCCCTTCCCCCTCTGACAGTGTTTCAAAGATAGCTAACGGGTTTCCTTTTATTCTTCAGAACAGACTCCAGAAGGGAGAAGACTGCTTTTTTGAAGGGGGACAAGAAGACCCCAGTCGCAGCGCAGTCCTCCTGGGGTTGAGCCGTGGATGCTGGAGCAGGGAGCCGGCCAGGGAGGGAGGCTCACTCTTTGCCCTGCAACTCCACCTCGTGGACAGCCTGGGCTGTGCCGCCGCCTGCCAGAAACCCCGCCGCTGAACTCGGACGCTCTGGGGGCTGGTCCCAGTTTCGGGACTGGCTTTGGGTGCAGCGGCCAAGCAGCGAGGCCTTCTTTTCCCAGTCACCCTCCCTCATCGTTACGAGCCAGCGTAGTGTAGTGGTTAGTGTCAGACTAGGATCAGGTTCGAATCCCCATTCTGCCTGCCATGGAAGCTTGCTGGGTGACCTTGGGCCAGTCATAAGAACATAAGAAAGGCCCTGCTGGATCAGACCCAGGCCCATCAAGTCCAGCAGTCTGTTTGCACAGTGGCCAACCAGGGGCCTCCAGGAAGCCACAAACAAGACGAGTGCAGCAGCACCATCCTGCCTGTGTTCCACCTCATAGAATAGGCCTGCTCCTCTGATCATGGAGAGAACAGTGACTAGTATCCATTTTTTACTAGTAGCAATGGATAGCCCTCTCCTCCATGAACTTGTCCACTCCCCTCTTAAAGTCTTCCAAATTGGCAGCCATCACCACATCCTGGGGCAGGGAGTTCCACAATTTAACTATGCTCTCTGCCTAGCCTACACCACAGGGTTGTTGTGAGGATAAAATGGAGGACAGAATTCTGTAAGCCACCATGGGTCCTCTTTAGGGGGAAAGGTGGGATATAATTTTTTAAAAATTATTTGCCAGCACATCTCTTTCTTGCTGCTGGATTGGGAGGGGGGATCTTCCCTTGGACCAACACCCGCAATGAGCCCTCCCCTCGGTTCCCCTTCACACCATGTGAACAAATGTGCCTGGCTTTGCAGAAACGAGCCAGCATGCATAGTGGGCAGAGCAAAGGGGCTGGAATCTGAACCGTCCCTGGTTCAAATCTCCCCTCTCACTAGTTGCCTTTAGGAGAGAGACTCTCAGCCTCAGCCCACCCCAATATGGGAGGGATGGCATAGGCCTACCTTAAAGGGCTGTTTTGAGTACTACAAAATAATATATGGGTTGCTTTGAACACTGAAAGAACTACAGAAATAATAATAACAATAGTAATAACAATACAAACAAACTTCATTGTAACCATGGGAAGAACAGGGGAAGGAGGAAACAAAGGGGGGTTTAAACAGAAATCCAGGGGCTGTTGGTGAAAACGGAAGGTTGGTTTTCTGCCTTTCCTCGGCAGAGATAAGGGGGAAATGAAAGGCAAGTTTAAGGTGGAGAAGCCAACTCAGTGCTGAGGAGAAGCCACAGCCAGCAGCAGCAGCCGCCGGGCTTGTACTGGCAGCCATGGCATCTCTCATTTCCATCACGGTCACTGTGAGGCTGGGGTTCCTCTGCTTCGCTCTGCCTGGGCTCAATGGGTGCCATTTATTTATTTATTTATTTATTTATTTATTTATTTATTTATTTATTTATTTATTTATTTATTACAAACCCTTCCTAGCCACCTTTCTACCATGTGGAACTCAAGGCAGCTCACCACATAAGTCAAACAGCAATGATACAATACACATAAAAGACCACAGTTTAAAATCGCCAGTCAGGACCGCCAAGAAATTTGACTCAATTGGTCAAAGGCAGTCCTAGATAAAACTGTCTTCAGCTGCCTCCTGAAGATTGGGAGGGGGCCAGACACTCCTCCCTGGGGAGGTTGCTCCATAATTGTGAGGCTGCCACCGAAAAGGCCCTCTCTCGTGTGCCCTCCCAATGAGCTGTTTTGATTGGTGGTGCGGTCAGGAGAGCCCTAGTCTGCTGCATTGGCGCTTGTGTCTCTTGTGGCCAGGAATCCCAGCCTGGGCAACTGGGATAGAAATATAATAATAAATAAACTGGTGTTAGCATAGTGAACACGATCATGTTAGCCACTATGGAGCCAATCACACTTGGCTCCATAAAACTGCTGAAGGCGGCAAAGTCAAGCAGAGGCGTTGCTTCCTGGGGCACCACTTTGATTTGTGAAGGTTGCTCCAAAAGGGGGCATTTTTTGAATGCCCTGAAAATGTTTGAAAATCAACCGCACTGTTTTGGCATAGCTGCACTCCAACTGCATCGGAGCCATAACTGACCAAGAGCACACACACCAGCTGCTCTTTTTTAAAATTATTGGAGTTGTAAGAGGGCAGCTCGTGGTTGTTTCGCAGCCCACGAATACTGTGTGAGAACACGTACATGCTCTCTGTTTACTTTCCATGGTGGAAATGCCGTCAAGTCACCGCCGACTTATGGCAACCCACAGGGTTTTCAAGGCAAGAGATGAACGGAGGTGTTTTGCTATTGCCTGCCTCTGTGGAGCGGCCTTGGACTTTCCTGGTGGTCTCCCATCCAAGTACTGACCAGGGCCGACCCGGCTTAGCTGCAGAGATGGCCGTCCAGGTCAGGGCAGGTTTTCTGCTCTGGGGGTTTCATGAAAGACTTTGCTGCCCATGGAAGTGACCTGACTCGGCTGTCATCACCGTTTGGAAATGTTTGGCATTCCGCTCTATGGATACATCTTAATATGCAACTGGCATAACAACGTTCAGGTCCAGCCTGCTCGGAAGCTCTGTTGTACTTGGCCAGAAACAGTCAACGGGAAAAGCAGCAGCATGCCAGGGTTGGCCAGGGGCTACCTTTTCTTAACAGCTTCTGCAAAGCCAGTGAGTTTTTCCTATTTTTTCCACAGGACTGTCTGCTGTCAGAGCTGCTTTGGGAAACTTGCGCACCGTCCAGTGGGTGGGAAGCTCTGCTGAAGAAATCCCACCACACAGAAGCCCTAGGCTTGCCGTTTAAGTTGCAAGGGAGAAGAACTCTCACCCAAACCCTCCGTTTTCTCTGTGATTTGGTCTGCGTTTCCCATCATTCCATGGCCCCGTGAGCCTGCCGTTGGTTTCTTCCCCGGCCTGTTACATAAATGACTCTGCCTGGTGAGGAATCCCTCATTGCATTGGAAGAATCAGGCTCCCTTCCATCAAAGTTTATGCCGGACTAAGATTGTATTTGTCTTTAAAGTGCCACCGAACTCCTGTTTGGATTAGAAGAAGGTAACCCTTTTTGCCTTGGTTGTTTCTGTAAGCACCCTGGGGCATTCTTCCAACAGAAAGCAGGATATACATTCTCAAAAGAAATATGGGCAATAACTTTGAAGCATGATATACATGCTTATTATTGTATGGGAATCCCACTAATAGACCAAATGGATTGCAACATGGGACCAAAGAAGCATTTACTGGGATTTGGGTTTTTAAAAATGCGTGCCCTCATAAACCACCATCTTCCTGACCCAGGGAACTGTGAGGTGAGCATGAGGTGGGAATTCCACACCCTGCAGTATTCATGAGGAAAGTTCAAGCCCTGTCTTGTAGGAACCTCAGTGAGGAAATCCTGGGGGGCGGGGGGTCATGCCTGCTGCAGAAGACTTTTCACTCCTTTCTAGATCTACCTTCATGAGCCTGTTTTTCCACATCAGCTACCTTATTGAATGATGTGATTATCTTTTATGTTTCAAGGCATAGTCTAGCCATGCTAACAAGTCCCGTCCATTTCTGTAGGCAACTCTCAGACACATGTCCCTGTCTGCATTCATTTGCTAGGGCTGCAAAGTGTTTGACTCTGGCTGGATTATGCCCCAGAGTTTGTCATGTTATCACATTGGAAATCTGCTCTCAGCTCCTCTGACTGATTCACAAAATTACATTTGCCCGCCCGCCCCCCACCCCCACCCCCCCAGTCGCTGAGCTCTAATTCTTGCCCTAGTGGGAGAGCAACACAGACCTCCGTTTACTGCTGAGGTTTTGGAGGCAGCAAGAAGGCAGCTTCCGACTGCGGGTCTCCTTACCCGGCATCTTGTGCCACCTGCCCATTTGAAACCGTGGTCCATATTCCACCTGTATCAGGGTGGCATACAACAAATGGCTATTTGCGTGTTAGAGCTCAAGGAATGAGTCAATTACTACTAATACGAATGTCATGTTATTTCAAAGCCATTCATGTTTTCTCTCCCAATAGCACCAGATTTTTGATCCAGTATTATAGCATCCCAGTGGAAATTGAACAGCCAACAGGTCTTTAGAAATTAATTGTTTAGAAGACAATTTAATGTCTATGCTTAAACTCTTACCTAGGCTCAATTGATCAATTCAGTTTCAGAAGTCTGAATCATCCTTGCTAACTTAAGGCTCTTATAATCAAATGTGCAGAGCTTCTGGAAACATTTAATTATTGGTATAGGGGGTTTTTTAATGCCTTATTTTTTTACAAAAACAAATAAGCAAATGATTTGGAAATATTCAGAGGAAGAAAGGAACGGCTGGTGATTCCAGCAAGAAGCCAGTGCTGCTAAGTGGAATGAAAAATCGCTCCCAACTTACCAAATCCGGAAAAGCCCTTCCAGAGAGTCCAAGGCGCAACCTCACCCTGGGGAGTGTTCGGTCGCCTCTTCGGCACTCTCACTGGGAAGAACTTTTATAGACTCAGCAGTGGCCTGATTCCGCCCACTAGGCAACCCCAAGGAAGATTCATAAGTGTTTAAAAGTTAGGGGAATGGATGATATGCTGAACCTTCCCCACACAACCAGACTACACAGACCACCGGCTGCTGTCGCCAACAAATTTACACATTGCAGATCAGAAACGGGCTATTTCCCCCCTCCCCAGCTAGTTTTTTTTTTTTTTTGAATGTTCAATTGAGCAAATATCAAATATCTCACCCCTTTCCCCCTTTCTCTTTCCCCGGTCTGTAACAGGTTCTGAAAAGAATCGGAAACCCGTGTGTTTCTGCAAGGAGTTTATCAAATTACATTTCGTGACAAAGAGATAGAGTGCATTTTCTTGATGGCTCAACAATTGGAGATCCATCAAGGAAATGAAAAGAATGACAGAAAACCAGGGGCTTTTGTCAAATGCGGAGGACACCCCCTCGGAAAAGCTCTTTAGGCACACTCGGCATATCCCTTGCTTGTGCAGAGGCTGGTTTTGATACATGCCCCCCTCCCTCCCCTTTTTGAAGTTTGGGAGGCCTGGAGTGGGGCTGGAGGGCTGGGACAGTTGGGGGGTGTACGTGGGCATTTTTTTTTTAATTTAAAAAGGAACACAGAACACCTGACCATCTCCCGCGGAACAAGATGGCAGTGTCTAAAGAGGCTCTTTAGAAATGTGAGGCATCCCGGATAACGACCCCGATGCTCCCAAGATTGTCTGGGAACAGGTGATTTTCTTCCCCTTTCCTTGCCTCTCCTTTGTTTCCTATGGATACCAAAGAGAGAAAGGAGCCAGATCGTTCTGATATTCGCTTTGTGGCCGCATTGTGATTTTGCTTGAGAAAATTGCTTCTTGGGCAGCATCCAGACTTTATTAGAGGCGATGCCGGTCGAGCCGGATCGCCTCTGGCCTCTGGCTTTTAAAATCATTTTTAAAGGCTTATTTGAAACTTCAGGGGTGCTTTGAAGAGGCTGGCGAGGACAGCGGCTTTTTCCTGGGGGTATTCCCACTGACGCATTTACCCAGATTGCTCCCCTCGTGCTCTGGCCCATGTTGCAGGGGAGCACAGCTTCCACCCAGCCAGCCCCCCCCCAAACTAGCCACAGGCAGATTCGTTGTCTCCAAGGAAATCACAGATGGACAAAACGACAGCCAAGCCTGGTTGGGTGAGTGGGACAGCCTGAACTGGGTCAGTCGAGTGGCACACCCAGGCCAACAGGTGATCCCAAGGGCTTCAAAACAGGCCCATGCACAGAGCACGTGTGTGTGATGCATTTTGTGTGTTTGCTGACTTCATTCATACGCCCACCTTTCTCCCCAACAGGGACAGAAAGCGGCTTACATCCTTCTCCTCTCCTCCATTTTATGCTCACAACCCTGTGAGGTAGGTTAGGCTAAAAGGCTGGTACACCCCCCCCCCAAAGAGTGCTACGCTCTGCTGATCAAAATCTGTTGGTGGTCCTCAGCCCTAAGAGCATACAGCTGTCCTGGACGAGAGCCAGGGCTTTCTCGGCCCTGGCTCTGGCCTGGTGGAAGACTCTGCGTGGTAACGTCTGGGCCCTGCGGGACCTGAAAGAGTGCCACAAGGCCTGTAAGACAGAGCTCTTCCACCAGGCCTGCAACTGAGGACAGCCGCAGGTGAGATCAGTGCTGGCCTTAAGAATATAAAAAAGGCCCTGCTGGATCAGACCAAGGCCCATCAAATCCAGCAGTCTGTTCACACAGTGGCCAACCAGGGGCCTCTAGCAAGCCCACTAGCAAGACGACAGCAGCAGCACCATCCTGCCTGTGTTCCACCGCACCCAAAACAATAGGCCTGCTCCTCTGATACTAGAGAGAATAGGTATGCAGCATGACTAGTATCCATTCTAACTAACAGCCATGAATACCCCTCTCCTCCATGAATATGTCCACTCCCCTCTTAAAGCTCTCCAAGCTGGCAGCCATCACCACATCCTGGGGCAGGAAGTTCCACAGTTTAACTATGCGTTGTGTGAAAAAACCTTCCTTTTATCTGTTTTGAATCTCTCACCCTCCAGCTTTAGCAGATGACCCCGTGTTCTAGTATTATGGGAGAGGGAGAAAAACATCTCCCTGTCTACTCTCTCCAAACCATGCATAATTTTATAGACCTCTATCATGTCTCCCCTCAACCGCCTTCTATCCAAGCTAAACAGCCCTAAGTGTCCTAACTGCTCCCCATAGGACAGTTGCTCTAGTCCCATAATCCCTCCCCCTCTAGTCCTACTCCCTCCCCCCTTTATTTACAACTATTGTGTTACTAATTTTAGAAATGATATTTTATTGGTTTTAATGTATTTTATCGTTATAATGTTGTTTTAATGTTGTTACCCACCCTGAACCTGGCCTGGGCCGGGGAGGGCGGGTTATAAATTTAACAAACAAACAAATAAATAAATAAAGTGACTGGCCCATGTAGGCACAAAGAGAGCCATGTTCTGGACATTTGCGCAGGAGCAATATGGGGGTTGGACACTGCTTTTCCAGGCAATGCTGTTTCCTTTCTGTGCCCAAAATTGCACCCCCACATGTGGAACACGCTTGTGGGAATGACCCCCCATTCACACACACACACACACACACACACACACACACACACACACACACTGTTTTATGGCTGAAGGCCAGCCTGGTGGAAAGCAGCTGGCAGCTTCCAATCTGTAGTCCTTCTGTCATCAGTCTGTGGCACCCTGAGTTTTGCACTCCGACAACACACCGGAGAAGCGATGCCATACCGGCAGGGAAGAGGGCTATGAATGCAACGGGGCCAAACACAGTGTAATATTCGCAACGTGCACTTCGAGCACTTCCCAAAAAAAACTTGGCCTGGTGCATCAAGGAGGGTTTGCTCAGGAGCCGTGTCGGACTGTGCAGCAGCTAAAATAGGGTGGGAATTGCAGGACTTTTCTTGGCCAACAGGAACATTCGGTGGGGAAAGTGCTGGAGAAGAGCAACTTGGTTTCCTTTCTGGGATAATAGAGGAAGAAGCCACAGGGGTCTTGCCTGCCCCAAACCCTAGCGGAGATCTATCGGCATATTGTTAATCACTGCACTGGTTTTCCCAGCTTTGGAGGACATGGCTTTTCAGTGCCCCCCCCCCCAAAGTGTAGGCTTCCACAGCTTGCTTGCTTCTCTCTCTCTCTCTCTCTCTCTCTTTTTCTGTCTTTCTGGGAGGAATCAATCGTTTTTATGCCTTAAAGTAACCCATATGAAAAGAAATCTGTGGTTAAATCAGGGCAAATGTTTCCCCATGTTCCTGCAAAAATGAAAGTTAGGTGATATGGATTTGGCATTGAAGCAGGACGGGTTTGCTCTGTTGTATACCTTCATTTGGCTATTTAGATCACTTCATCTACCGTTTGTATTTTAGTATAAGTAAGTTTTCCTAGGAAATACACGGGTGTGTTTTTTTTAGAACAAACCTGCCGTTTTCAACCGTACTTTTGAAGTCTCTGTAGATGTTTAATGAAGGCCCACCCCTTTCTTATAAGAAATGCCTGCCTGTTTTGAGCGCTCTCCTATTTCAGCATTTGCGCGAGGGTCTGTCGCCGTCGGGGGCCTTCCTTCCCCCCCCCCAAGGCTTCTTGCCTGGTTGCAAGCATGCTGCCCCCCCCCCACACACACACACACACACTTCTGCTGCACCTTTGCTGGCCCTCGAGACCCCCCCTGGGACCCAGCGGGCCGCGGAGAGGTGGGGCGCGTTTGCCCGGCCGGCGGCGAAAGCCGGGGGGGGGGGGTTGCGGAGACGGCTTTTGGGGGGGGGGGGGGTCGCGGCCAGCGCTCCCGAAGGCTCCTGCTGGCGAAGCCGGCTTGGTGGGGAGGAGACCTTTGCATTTGCAGCCGGCGGGGGCGGCGAAGGGTTGGTGGCCCGTGCGCTGGCTGAGGCGCTCCGTGGGCCACCGGGGGGGGGGCGGGGGGGGGGCTCGCGGGGCAGGGCCCGGGGGCGGAAGGCCGAGAGGTCTCTCCCCCCCCCCAGCCCCCTTTGTTAAGCCTTTGGACAACTGAGCTCGGCTGTCCGGTGGTCTCTATTGGCTGGAGGACGTTTTGCAAAAAGTGGGGCGGGGGGAGCGCCTGCCTCTCTTCTGTATACTGGGGCCGGGGGGGGGCAGAGCCCCCCCCCGGCCCCAGTATACAGAAGAGAGGCAGGCGCTCCCCCCGCCCCACTTTTTGCAAAACGTCCCACAAATGGAGAGCCGCCGGGGCCGCGGTCCTGCGGTTGGCTCCGCCTGCGACCCCGGCCGGAGGCTTGCCGCTGTCCAGCAGCCCTGGGCTTCGCTGCCCGTTTGCCCCGGGCCGCTGCAGCGCAGCGCGGAGGGAGGCCGGCAGGCAGGCAGGCGGCGCGGGGCTTGGGCGCCTCCCTCCGACGGCCGGAGCAGGACGGCCCGCCCGGCCCGGCTCCGTCCCGGGAGGGGCCACCCCCAGGGAGGTCGAGGCCGGCCACGGGCGGCCCCCCGACTCCGGCTTCTCCCCGGGCTGGCCTCAAGCCGCTGCCGCCGCCGCCCCCCTCTCGCCCCGCACAGAGCGCCTATAGGGCGTTGCAACGGCCCACCCAATGGACATACGGATACGACGCAGTAAGACATACAAGAGCGCAACTAGACTCCGGCCATACACCTTTCAGCCAGGCCAGGCCCAAAAGCGTATGGCCAGAGTCGAATTGTGCTCTTTTATGTCTTACTGAGTCATATCAAAAAGGGCCAGAGTCCAGTAGCACCTTAAAGACTAACAAAAATATTTTCTGGTAGGGTACGAGCTTTCGTGAGCCACAGCTCACTTCTTCAGATACGTCATATCAGTATGTCCATTGGGTGGGCCGTTGCAACGCCCTATAGGTGTTCTGTGGGGGATTAGATTTTATCCTGAAATAAAGGTATACATATTTTGACCTTGCATAATTTTTAGAGCGTATGACCTTGGGCCTTGGTTTTTTACTTTTATATTTTCTTGACCTTTTGGGTACTTAATTCTGGTGTTCAGGGTTCTGGTTTCCCCCCCCCCCTTTGTTGCTGGGGGGAAAACTTAGTTTGTTTCCCCCTTTGTTGCTGGGGGAAAAACTCATCACTTCTTGGAAGCCAAGCAGGGTCAGCCCCGTCAGTGTTTGGGTGAGAGACTTGGATTTTTACTTTTATATTTTCTTGACCTTTTGGGTACTTAATTCTGGTGTTCAGGGTTCAGATTCCCCCCCCCCTTTGTTGCTGGGCGAAAAACTCATCACTTCTTGGAAGCCAAGCAGGGTCAGCCCCATCAGTGTTTGGGTGAGAGACCACCAAGTTGCAGGGGCAGGCAATGGCAGACCCCTCTGAACGGCTGCTGCAACTGGATGGCAAAAATAAACTCGTGCATCAATAAAGCAGATACTTCTTGGTTCAGAAAGGGCCCCCGCCAGCCCCTGGGCCCGTGTGAACTGAGGCCCCTGGGGGCTGAATGAACGCTCTGAAGTCATCCAAGGGAGGTGGGGGGGAGAGAATGGGGGGGGCAGAGGGCCTTTTGATCCCCGCTGATTAGCTGCAATCAACTCCGGTGTGTCTGAGATGAAGAGGAGAGGAAATCAAGAGTTAGTCCTGTACAAATGGGAGGAAGCAGAGAACCAGATGTGTGCAAGACCTACACAGGGAAGAAAGAAACACAACCTGGAAAGGGAATCTTCATCTCCTACAGTGTAGGTTTGTTTCAAGGATATATGTGGGGTGGGATCCTCAGCCAGTTTTCACAGTTTTTACCAAGGAGATTTCTTTTAGTACCTACTGGGCAGATTTTTTGTTAGCTTCTCTCTATTAAAATGCACATCAAGCATTCCCATTAGCACTTATGTTATTGCATGACCGTACCACTGTGCAGCTCATGAAGCTGCTTCCATACTGACTCAGACCCTTGGTCCATCAAGGTCAGTATTGTCTACTCAGACTGGCAGAGGCCCTCCAGGGTCTCAGGCAGAGGTCTTTCACATCACCTACTTGCCTATGCTGGAATATCTATTGTGGGGATATTCCGGTATTTAGCAGAGTGCCTTAAGCTTAGCAGCAGCAGAAGCTACACGTGCGTGCGTGTGTGTGTGAAAATAAAAGGAGCATCAGTCGTTTGCTCTAATCAAACTAAAGTACATTTATTGTTGAAATACACATTGGATAGGAAAGGACAAACAAGGGTCCCCCATCCTGATCTGCCTTGCTAATTCTCTAGGTATAAAAGGGTATCTGAATTCCACTCCATCTTTGGGGTGGGAAGGCCTGGACGCGCGGAATGCCCGGCTCTAATCTTGCTTGGATGATGGGCAAAGGGAAAGAGAGGGGGGGGGGAGTTTCCCTGACAATACATCCTCTAAACATCAAAGGGGCAGGAAATGAGGGCAAGGTGTAACTAGAGATGACCTCCCCCTGTCCTGTCTATCTATCTGACTCTGTGGTCAGTTCCCCCTCTCAATGTGCAGGCAAGTGACACCATCCTAGAAGGGCAGATTTTCCAACAGCCTACTCCTTTCAACGAGATGCTGGGGATTGAACCGGGGACCTTCTGCATACCATGCAGAGGCTCTTCCACTGAGCCACGGCCCTCCCCAGGTCCCCCATAACCCATGTGTCCCACTCCCACCTAGAGAACATGTAGGGTTAACCCAGTTCCACAAGATAAGGATGATTTCCACAACAGTCTTCATTTTTTAAATTAATTTAATTTTATCCTCTTCATTTATACCCCACCTTTCTCCCCATCATGCTCTTCTCCATTTTATCCTCACAACAACCCTGTGAGGTAAGCTACTTTCATCAAAAGGAGTTAGATTAAATGCAGAAATAAACTCCAACCAGGGAACTAAAGGCGGTTTTCAAAGAGGGGAGGGAGGAGAAACGACTTGACACACAGGTATTTCTAAGTTCTTTCTAATTACTACATCCCCTGACATTTTTAAATTGCCTGTTGCATTTTTTTCAAGTTATCCAAACACTGCTTCTACCTGGAGGTTTTTCTCTGGATTGGCATTCAAACCAGAGTGGGTTGGGGGGGATTATCCACATGACACTCCCCAATTTGTGGTGATCTTTCCCAAACCTGGTTTTGTATGGTCTTATTGGAAAGATCACATCCAGTGCAACTTTGGATGCTTCATAGACAGGAAGGCATGCATTTTCACAAGCCTTGCCCAAGTTAGAGCTGTTTTCCTTTACACCCATTCCCTAACTACTGAAGGGCTTTTTAGGTGCCTTAAATAAAATGCAATGTTCCTATTAAAGACTGGGGAAATGAAGCATAAATTGTGAAAAGATTAATCTATGAAAATTGGTCAAAATTTATTTATTTATGTGGGCAATTTATATGCCATCTCCAGAGTTGTCCTTGAGGTGGCTTAAAGTAAAAATGATTCCATAAAATTATAGCTAGAGATAAGTCCAGTAGAACCTTAGAGATAGGGTTGCCCATATCAATATACCCAAACTGAAAATAAATCTGAAATTAGCCATTTCAGCAATATTCGAGTTGACCGAATACCAAAACCTGGGAACCTGCCCAAAGTCGAATAGGCGATTCCTAAAAAAGCCAAATAGATATTCGGCTTTTTTGGGTTTCGACTATTTGCCTTTGCTCAGATGCACGGCTCTGTGCTTTCTCCCCTTTTCTATCTTTGACTGGTTTTGCTAGGGCCCCATTGTTGGGGCCCTTTTGAGGTAGGGGTCTATGCCCTGTTGTTGGCCCTCCAGAGGAACTGGTTGACCACTGTGTGAGACAAGATGTGTGGACTAGATGGACCCTCACCGATGGGATCCAGCAGGGCTCTTCGTATGTTCGCATGGATGCAACAGTGGTAGAGAAGCCACCACCATCACCACAGAGTAAACATGATCCTGGGTTCTCAGCCGTGTTTGGTCACATTCACTTTGGATTTTCCTACGCTTGCATCCGAACGTCTGCCCAAGGCCCTCAGTAATCCAGCAGGCATCACAGGCTCCCTAGGCAGGAAAGAAGAGGGCTCTCTGGAGCAATTTTGCCCACAGCTGGGGTCATCTCTGTCTTCTGTCAATCACCCAGAGCTGCAACAGGAGCACCAACCCCACTGACCAGAAGACCGCCAAGAGAAGGCAGGATCCATCCCCATCCCACCACCGTGCTGCACGCATGGCCCTTCATCCCGATCTGCTTTGCATGAGCAAGTGCGAACACTGCCCCCCCCCCATACACACACACTTTTCCCAGCCCAAATTTGACATGGGAGATGCACAGAAGCAGCCTGCAGCTCCTTAATGAAGACAGATGGGCCGCCTGTCACTCCCCAGCACAGCCCCTCTCCCACTTTATGGATGAGGCTGGGGGCAAAAGGCCAGGAAGCGAATGCAAAGCGAGGCGGATGCTTCCAGGAGTCGGGGTGCAAAAACGGACCGCCAGCCTGGCTTCCCCCATCCATCATTCCCACCAGGCTTTAGTGAATGCAGAATCCTGTGAAGTCTCTGCGTAATGGAGAAGAGACTGTTGGAGCACGGTCCGCTTTCTAAAGAGGTTCCCGTCTGCCTCATTCCAAGCTGTGTATCAAAAAACCATCCAGTTGCCAACTCTGGCTCAGGAAATCACTTGGGGTGGTGCCTGGGGAGGGCAGAGTGGGGGAAGGGAGCCCAGCGGGGGTGTGAAGCCATAGAGCCCCACACACCAGAGCAGCCCTTTTCTCCAGGGGAACTGATCTCTATAGTCTGGAGATTAGTTGTCATGCCAGGAGATCTGCAGGCCCCACCTGGAGGTTGGCAACTTAACCACACCAGAAGAAGACGAAGAACAGTTGGTTTTCATATGCCGACTTTCTCTACCACTTTGTTTATTTATTTATTTATTCCATTTATTACCCCGCTCTCCCCGGCCAAAGCCGGGCTCAGAGAGGCTTACAAAATATAAAGCACAATAGTCTCGCTACATCAACTGAGTCATCTTCTTGCAGCTTTAGATCACCTTTTTAAAAACAGAAAAGGCTTTGCTGCAAGGACTGAGCCAGTGTGGTGTAGTCACTGGATTGTTGGCCTAGGATCTGGGAGTCCTGGGTTCCAAACTCCACCACCACCATGTAACTCGCTGGGTGATCTTTGGTCAGTAACATTCTCTGGACTTAAATAAGATTACAGGCTTGTTGCAAAGATAAAAGAAGAAGAGTTGGTTTTTTAAGGAAGAATCAATCGCCTTCCCTTCCCCTCCCCTCCCCACAACAGACACTGTGTGAGGTAGGTGGGACTGAGAGAGCTTGAAGAGAGCTGTGACTAGCACAAGGTCACCCAGCTGGCTTCATGTGGAGGAGTGGGGAAACCAACCTGGTTCACCAGATTAACCTCCACCGCTCATGTGGAGGAGTGGGGAATCAAACCCGGTTCTCCAGATCAGAGTCCACAGATTAGAGTACAGACACACACACACCCAGGACAGCTGCAGTTCACAAGAAAACCCCAACTATTCCAGAGAGCAGCCAGCTAATACCTGACAACAGCCATGGAGTGTGTGTGTGTGTGGGGTGGCACTAATAACATCCATCCACGTTGAGGCCACAACTTGACGAGTCCTGGGCTCTCCTCCACACCCACCCAGCACCCTGGCTGACTGGAGGCTTGGGGGTTAATGTATAGGGAGGGTGGAGTTTGGGGAGAAGAGTATGGTTGCCAACTTTGGGTTGGAAAATTCCTGGAGATTTTGGGGCAGAACCTGGGGAGAGCAGAAATTTGGAAGGGGAGGGATGTCAGTGGTATATAATGCTGTAGAGTCCAGACTCCAAAGCAGCCATTTTCTCCAGGGGAACTAATCACCAGGCCTTACCTGGAGGTTGGCAACTCTAGAGATGGAGCTCATTGGGGATGTGATGCCATAGAGCTGATCTCTGTAGGCTGGAGATCCGTTGTCATTATGGGAGTACTCCACCTGGAGGTTGGTATCCCTGGGCCAAGGCTCCCAGAATGGTGAGCTTTATGCCTCGCCAGCCACTCCAGAGCGGGCATCTTTGGCTCTTTTTTCGGCCACATCTTGATACAACATGTGCCTTCAACGTGCAAGAAGAAACATGCTCCAAAACTGCCAGGGGAACAGGGTGTGGGTGGGATTGCATGGGGGAGGTCTTTTCACCAGCGCTGTGAAAGGAAGGGGGAGTGGTGGAACTAAGGCAGAAACAGACCTCTGAGTGGAGCCTTTCCCAGGGAAACTGTCCCTTTGGGACTCAGCGTGGCTATTCATTTCCCAGTGATTACCCCGCCCTACTTGAGCTAATAGGGAGTTTCCGACACCCAGGAGTTCATTCCTTTGCCATTTATCTTCCATTGTTTGCTGACACGCCTCCTGCAAGAGCCAGTGAATGTAGTCCTCTCAAGGCCCATTTGACCACAAGGGGACCTTTGGAGCAGGGCTCTGGACATGCCCCAAAGTTCCCACTTCCCCCACAAGCTGTGAGATTTGGACATAAAATAGCCAGAATCTTCTGCTTTTCACTTTTAACCAGGGGAGACCAGTCCTCGATGTTGGACACTGGAGAGAGAGGAGCAAGGCTGAATGTGGAGAAACCCAACATTTCATAATGGCCAAAGAAGGCATGCGAGGAAGTCATGCGGCAGTCCAATGGGTTGCCCTGCAACAAGCCTGGTGGTGGTGGTGGTGGGGGAGTGCCGTCGAATCTTAGCTGACTTATGGCGACCCTGTGGGGTTTTCAAGGCAAGAGACATTCAGTTGGGTTTTGCCATTGCCTGCCTCTGCACAGCAACCCTGGACTTCCTTAGTGGAGAGAGGCGGTGTGAAATGGAAATGGTACATTGCTGACTCCCAGCAATCTCCTGCCCAAACGATATAGCTATTTGAATATCTCTGAATATATCTCACAGCCTAGGGACAGTGTCCTGACTAGGATGGTCCAGGCTAGCCTAGTCGTGTCAGATCTCAGAAGCTAAGCAGGGTAAGCCCTGGCTAGTGCTTGGATGGGAGACCACCAAGAAAGTCTAAGAGTTGCTGTGTGTGTGTGTAAAGTGCCGTCAAGCTGCAGCCGACTTATGGCGACCCCTTTTTTGGGGTTTTCATGGCAAGAGACTAACAGAGGTGGTTTGCCAGTGCCTTCCTCTGCACAGCAACCCTGGTATTCCTTGGTGGTCTCCCATCCAAATACTAACCAGGGCTGACCCTGCTTAGCTTCTGAGATCTGACGAGATCAGTCTAGCCTGGGACATCCAGGTCAGGGCAAGAGTTGCTACACCGAGGTAAATAAACCCCATCTGAATGTCCCTTGCCTTCAGAACCCTATACGGGGTTGCCATATATCAGCTGCGACTTGACAGCACTGTCCACCAGTGCTGCTTCAGAACATGGAAGATCCATTTCGTCATCATGTCTAATAGCCACTGATGGACCTCTCTTCCATGAATCTGACTAGTCCAGCTACAGCAAGTGGCCATCGCTGCATCCAGTGAGTTCTGCAAATTACTCTTGGAAGAAATACTTCCTTTTGCCCACCCTGAGTTTACTGCCCATCAACTTCATTGGCTGTCCCCAGCTTCTAATAATATCTTGCCACCTTGCGGCATACAATTACAGACAGGTACTCATTAGTTGTGGAGGGTGCATAGCTCAGTGGTATAATAGCCAATATTATAATGTATTGAGCTATGGGGTGGCCTTGCTTGGAAGTCTGAGTCCAGTGCTGTTTGCTAGACCTCAAAAAAGTCAAGCACCTTTGTGGCAGATCTAAGACACTATGGCAGTGTTCAA
Source organism: Euleptes europaea (assembly GCF_029931775.1). Taxonomy (NCBI): domain Eukaryota; kingdom Metazoa; phylum Chordata; class Lepidosauria; order Squamata; family Sphaerodactylidae; genus Euleptes; species Euleptes europaea. Next base: position 1,181,915 of record NC_079320.1, on the reverse strand, counting down.
AAGTGCCTTCTCAGGTGCTAGAAGGAAAAAACTGAACCGAGTCCTGAAGACAGAGCAGAGCTGCCTCGCTCAGAGCACTGCCAGACAGAAGGCAACCTTTCGCTCACCGGCAGCACACCCACAACAGGAGGCAGCAAGGAGGCAGCGGCGACCAGCCCCAGCTCTCTGGAGGCTGCGCTGGCTGGGAAGAGCCCTGGCGGAGACAGGAGAGGCTGGAGGTAGCAGAGGCTTCGGAGCAGCAGGCAAGGAAACTGGGCAACTTGGCAGGGACTGAGGGTGGGTGGGCAGGAACAGGCCAGGAAAGTGCAACCCAGGCCAGGGAGGAAGGAAGGACTGTGCATGTAGGGTGGGGCAGAGAGAGAGAGAGAGAGAGAGCTAGGGTGAGCCAGTTCTGGGAAGGAAGAGGAACTGGGTGCTGGTGGGAACCCCCTCTCCTTTCCATTCTGAGGCCTGTGGTGGAGCTCACTCAGAGGGCGGTTGGACCACCAAGGAGAGTGAGGAGCCCCACAAGGACCTTTCCCTTCACTGCCCAAGACTCATGAATTCCCAGCCCATCCACTTCTCTCAATGATGTTCGATGCCAAACCAGAGGGCACTGGCCGGCCTGCTCTCAAAAGGTCAGGCTGGGTGAGGTCCCCTTTCCTGGGCAATGGGGAGCCTCCCAGCTGGGGCAGAGCAAGCGGCCCTGAGACTGCCTAGGCGAGCTCCCTTGGGCTGCTGCTCTGGAGGGCCGCAGGTGGCCAGAAGGCTGAGTTAAGTAAGCCTTGTGGTGCTGATGCAGCGGCAGGATCCACTGGGCTTGGAACACAGCTGCCATGATGAAGCCCTGCCCCGGGGGAGGCATCACCCATTAACATCCCATAAGGCTGGATGTGAGCTGCAGGGCTTTTGTGACGCTGCACACACTGCAGGGCCCCTGGCTCAGCTTGCCCTAGGGATGTTTTAGTACCCCCCTTGGGCATGTGCAGGTGGGCTCACAATCAAGTAGGCATTCTGGGCCGATCGGAACCATCGTAATGTGGCAGCATCCTGGGGGTGCTCGCTTCAACCATGGGCAACTGGGCTAGGACCAAGAGCAGGATGCTTCTTCATGGTCTCCTGTGTATGGCCAACATTGGAGGGGAGGCTGAGAGCCCAAACTGGGACACACACACACACACACACACACCCCAAGAACGTAGCTTGTGTGTGGAAGAGCAGCTTGACAAGTGCGGCACCAGCAGCCTAACCGAAACAAACGAGCTCGGCCTGCCCTACCAGGGGGGTCATTAACACCTCTCTTTGTCAGGGTGACACTGAGCGATGGCCTCGCACTGTTCCACTCCCGGCGAGATGCAATAACTCGTCCCATCCGCACAGAGATGGATGGGATGGTCGGAGGGGACAGAACGGCGACAATTTGTCATCCCCGTCATGGCTTAACCTCTGGCGAGGAAATGTGATCAGAGCCCAGCGGGCCTCTCCCTAGGCTGGAACAGCAACTCCCGGTACGGCAGCCGTCCGACCGGGAGCGCAGGGGTGATTTACAGCCGCTTGGTCCTAATTGTGTTCTGCCCAGCAGAAAAATGGATGGACGGATCCTTCTGATGGATGGCTCTCGAGAAGCGTCATTCAGTTAGTGTGGTTTAATAAGTGTAGCTCCTTAGGAAGAGATGGGCAGATGGAGCGCTTGTCAAAAGGAGAGAATCTGTCTAGACCCTCAGAGGAAAGAGCGCCACAGGGTTGTTACAGGATGTGATGGGAAGCAGAAGGGCGAGGGAAAGAAGGTGGACTTTGACAGCGGGCCTGCTGAGCGCTGGGGACAGAAAGTCCTGCACCTGTCCCAAAACAGCCAGTCGGTTTCACAAGCTCTGAACAAGGAACGAGGTTCTTTTAATGGTCATTGCTAACAGCCACTGATGGGCCATGGATTTCTGACTCAGGCTGGGTCTTGTGATAAGTTAGGGGTCAATCATAGGAAGGGCACACCAAAGTCAACATAAAGGCAATAGTTTATTGCCCAACAAACATGGTATTCTCATTGTTTCCCTGAGGACTCTCTCCTTTTGGCTGCCTGCAGCTATTCTGCCCTGGCTTGGGTGGCCCGGGCCAGCCCCATCTCCTCAAATCTCAGAAGCAAAGCAGGGTCAGGCTTTGGGTTGGCCTTGGATGGGAGGCCACCAAGGAAGTCCAGGGTCCCTCCACAGAGGCAGGCAATGGTAAACCCCCTCTGAATGTCTCTTGCATTGAAACCCCCATGGGGTCGCCATAAATTGGATGCCACTTGTCTGCACTTTTCACCATCATAAGAACATAAGAACATCATGCTCTTCCTCTCTGGCCAGGAGGGATCCTCCATGTGCTCCCACCCTCTATACTCCTTATAAGGAGGTGTAGGGGGTGTTGGAATGTGCGTAGTTGCATATTCCTAATATTTAGCAGAGTGCCTTAAGCTTAGCAGCAGCAGAAGCTACACATGCGTGTGTGAAAATAAAAGGAGCAGTCGTTTGCTCTAATCAAACTAAATACATTTATTGTGGAAATACACTTTGGATAGGAAAGGACATACAGGGTCCCCTATCCTAATCTATCTAGCTAATTCCTTAGATATAAAAGAAGTTGCCTGCCTTCCACTCCATCTCTGGAGTGGCAAGGCCTGAGCTCATGAAGAGCCCGGCTCCTAGGGCTTGCTTCGATGAGGGTGAGGGGGAAGAGAGTAGGAAGAGGATATTGTCCCTGACAATATAGCTCTAAACATCAAAGGGCAGGAAACGAAGGGAGAGGTGCAACTGCTAACAACCTCCCATTTATCTATCTGACTATCTGGTCAGTTCCCCCCACCCACCCCTTTTGAGTGTGGAGGCAAGTGTCACCATTAGGGAGAGCCCAATTTCCAACAGGGGGAAACTGCTGGCTGTGAGCCGTCTAGGAAGCTCAAAGCACCTGCTTCTTTAAAGAAAGCCTGTCCTGGCACCCTGGGCCTGTTTACCTCACCTGCAGGCCCCTCTTGCGCTTGTTATGTCAACCACAGCTGGTGCAGAGGTAGGGGTGCTTGGTGGGAGCCGGGCAGCTCCTAGCCTGTTGCTTCCAGCTTGTGGCCATATCAATTGATGAAGGCTGGGGGGGGGGGGGATCCTTGTGTTGCTGTGATTGAGCAAGTGATGCAGGTGGAACATCTGCTGGGCACATGGAAGGGGGAGAGCTAATCTTTTTCTTTCTTTCTTTCTTTCTTTCTTTCTTTCTTTCTTTCTTTCTTTCTTTCTTTCTTTCTTTCTTTCTTTCTTTCTAATTTAACTTCTTTAAAAAAAAGAGAGAAAAAAGAAGAGGGGGGAAGCCCCTTCAAATCCAGCAACTAAATAAGAGTTTTCAAGGGAAAAGAGAACAGAGGTGTTTCACCATTGCCTGACTCTGCGTAGTGACCCTGGACTTCCTTGGTGGTCTCCTATCCAAGTACTAACCAGGGCCAATCCTGCTTAGCTTCCAAGATGATGATGATGAAGAAGAGTTGGTTTTTATATGCCGACTTTCTCTACCACTTGAGACTCAAACCCCTTTGAAAAAACAGCCCCCCGATCTTACTGTTCCCCCCCCGCCCCGCCCCAGTATGTTGTTCTTGCAAAACAGTGACCTGGACACCTGAGTCCGGTTTAAAAGACCCTTCCTTTTTCCTTTTATTTCAGGCTCTTTTGACCAAAGGTCTTAAGCAGAAATACATAAATTAAAACAATTTAAATACGATAGTATACAAATTTAAAATAGACAACAGGAGTAATTTAGGATTCTTAAAATACTTAATCAAGATCGCTTGACCAAAATTTTAAATTATTCTACAGACACAGCAGAGACTGCAATAGTACTCATGTCGCTCTACAGATACAACAGCAACTACAATGGTAAACATAACGCGGTAACAATGATTTTAATCTTGTCGTCCCTTTAGAGAGATTACTGTTACCAAATATTTCACAACAGATTTAGTTATCCCTGGATCAACATCACTCATCAGATATGAGGCCACCCAGGATTCAGCAGGGAGATGGCATCTTGATAAAATAGGTGCGATCCAGGTGGCCCTGGGTATAGCCCACAGATCACAGAGTAGCAAAAGGTGGTCTATTGACTCAATTGCTCCTGATGCACAGGAGCAAAGCCTATCTGAGAATGGGATTTTATTAAATCAGCCGCTCAGTTCAGCTGTTGGAAGGACGTTCAGTCTGGCGAGCATAAATGCTTGTCTGTGGCTGGGAGTTGTGAGAAGTTTTAGATACGATGGGAGGGTGGTAGGTGGAGATTCCTAGGGCAGCAGTGGAGCACACTCGCCTTGCCCTCCTCCGTGGACTCACACGATCAAGGTCTGCCACCCTTGTGCTGAGTAGCTTCATCACTTCCTGGGTACCCATGTTATTGGTTTGTGAAAGGCCCAGGGCTTCAATCCTGCTATCCACACATCTCATCCATTCACTCCTAAAGTGAGCTCCCCAGTTTCATCCGCAACCCAAGCCAGAAGTCCCTACGGTTGTGGGGGGGGGGGGAGAAGTGCATCTTGAAGTTTCGAAAGTGTTGGATTCAAAACTGAAAAAGGGAAAGTTGTTCTATTTGGTCCGTTGGAAACATCTGAGCCCTGCTCAGGATGAATGGGTGGCGGCCCCCCATGTGGCAGCTCCCCGATTGGTACAAGAGTTCCATACCGCTTATCCCCACAAACCACGGCCCGACGAGACGGGGGTAGGGGGGCCTTAAGGGGGGCAGAATGTGAGGAACTGCTCTGGTTCTTGTCCTGGTCTGCCCATACAAGCGGCAGGTCAGACCCTTGTTGGGACTTTGGTTCAGGCTTGGCTAGAATATTCCCCTGCGTAGGCCTCTGCTGGAATGCATCGCTCTCACTCCTCTCGAGGTGCCCTCCTCCCTTCCCTGACCTTGGCTTGCAGAGTTGTATTAACGAGCTTCTGGATGTCTTTGATGTCTGCCCAGTAGTCTGGCTTGGTAATGTTATCGGCCCATTCCCAAAACATGTACTGACACCTGCGTGGTAGAACTGTTTATAATCTCACTCTTTTGTAAATGCAAGCACTTGCAACTTGGACCGTGTAAGGGCCTAGATATTCCTGATGCCTTTCAATAAACTTACCTGCTTCTGATGGTCGTCTGAGCGAGTGATTTTATGGAAGTTGCCCAGGGAGGCTGGAAAGCCTTACATTGATGTAGGAACCCACCCTGAATATTTGGCACTGCAAATAAGACCTTCATTCTTAATTTGAAAGCGGCAGCCCAAGCCCTGGACTCAAATGAGCGTTGCGCAAGCTCCACCCTAAGGGCAGTTCTTGCCACGCAGTTGGGTACCCCAGCCAGCTTCCGTAAGAATTGTATGGGTGTACTACCCAAGTTTTCAGTGACTCCGGTTATCCACACACCTGCCCCAAACAAAACCTGGGGGATTATTTTGGCATTAAAGGCCTCCAAGGCTGCAGGTATATATTGCCCACCTTTAGAGTGGAAAAACCTTAAGAGTGCATTTGCACTTATCTTAGCCACTTCAGTTACTAGGCGGGCATGGGGTTTCCATTTTAGGTTATAGCGGAACGTAAGCCCTAGATATTTAAAACTTTGCCCTTGCTCAATTTTCCCTCCCTTGAGTTTCCAGGCTTTCTGCCCTGTTTTGGATCCAGAAAAAACCCACTTTAGATTTATTGTAATTTATTGATAGACCTTTCCAGAAGCAATAGTCAATAAACATGTTTAGAGCTCTGCAGAGTCCAATTTCGGTTCTTGATAGTAAGACAGTGTCATCTGCATAGAGCAGTACCGAGATTTCACGGACGGCCAATATAGGTGCATGGAAAGATGGTTTTTGTAAATAAGGGATCATATCATTCAAATAAAGATTGAAGAGTAGTAAAAGACACTCCTCTGCTCCTTGTGCTTCCAGGGGCGGGCGCTCCTCCTCTGCGTCTCAGCCACGTCATGCCTTCTTGCTGTGAGGATACTCTGGTGCAGTTGCAACGGGACCGGCATGCCCACCCATTCTCACCCCCTGGGGAAGGGCAACCAGACCCGCCTCCTCCCCCCTTAAAGAGCAAGGCCTCCTTCCTGAAGGCGGGACCCATGCAGCAGCTGGGTCTCCTGAAGGAGGGGGCTGAGGCTCAGAAACCTCTGCCTCCTCCCTCCCACGCTTTTGGCCAGGCTGCCATCAGCTGTGAGGAGCTCGAAAGCTTCCATACAGCCCCACCTGCCTCACAAGGTGCCTGTGGTGGGGAGGGGAAGGCGATGGGAAGCCGGTTTGAGACTCCTTAAAAGGTAGAGAAAGCTGGCACATAAAAACCAACTCTTCTTTTTATGTGCCCTTCGGTGGGCCCTAATGAAAGGTACTGTGTAGGCTGTGCTCAAAGACAGACATGCTCTGCTCTGAGTTGGGTGGAGTGTGCGCACAGACACACACCTTATTTTATCTGGACAGATTTTACTGCTCACGTGTAGGTCTTTAGAATGAACCTGTCTGGGGCCTGGGACTGCACACACACACCCAGTTTTAAGTGCATTCTGCTGAAAGTCCATCAACAGCAGTCCCTGATCTAGTAATGCCACAACTGGAAAGACAACCCGCTTCTACCCTCCTGTCTTTTGTCTTTTAAAATGACTTTTCTTGGTGTGGCCCAGACCTGTCTGAGGCCTCGGGTGATTGCCGGTGGGCACTCTGCCTACAAAGACTCATGAGAAGCAATTCCCAAAAGGAGAGAAACAGTGGGGGCCTTCTGGTCTTCCATTTGACTACCTTTCCCCAACTGGTAAGCTTCATGCATGTGGCCAGCCGCAACAAGCCCCTGAAACACCAAGACCACAGCAGCCTCAGTCCAAATCCGCAGGCTGTCCAATCAATAGAAGGCCCTTTGAAACAGAATCATATGAACATAAGAACGGCCATGGTGAGTCAGACCCAGGCCCATCAAGTCCAGCAGTCTGTTCACACAGTGGCCAACCAGGTGCCTCCAGGAAGCCCACAAGCAAGACGACTGCAGCAGCAGCATCCTGCCTGTGTTCCACGGCGTCTAATATAATAGGCCTGCTCCTCTGATCCAGGAGAGAATAGGGATGCATCATGACCAGTATCCATTTTGACTAGCAGCCATGAATAGCCCTCCCCTCCATGAACATGTCCACTCCCCTCTTAAAGCCTTCCAAGTTGGCAGCCGTCACCACATCCTGGGGCAGGGAGTTCCACAATTTAACTAGGTGTTGTGTGAAGAAATACTTCATCAGTTTTGAATCTCTGTTTTTAATCCTTTTGCATGCTCTCAGAAATGCAGGGGGTGAGGGGGGCCGCTGCCTCCTCTGCTGGCAGCCCTTTCCAGAGCATCTGAATACCCATGCATGGACAGTCCACACAACGGACGGAAGTGAGCAGCAGGGCCCCACAGGGACCGGCACTGGGGCCGGTGCTATTTCATTTGCCCACAAATGATCTGGGGCTGGGGGTGAGTAGCGTAGGGGCCAAGTCTGCAGATAATACAAAATTATTCCAGATGGTGAAAACCAAGGATGACAGTGAAGACCTCCAGGAAGACCTCCATAAACTGGGCGAATGGGCAACGATGTGGCAAATGAAGTTCAATTTTGGTTAGTGTCAGGTGATTCACAGTAGAACAAAAAATCCCAACATTCATTCATTATTTAAGAAAAGAATCAGGGCTTCAATTAAGAAAGTGATAAGGGTTGCAACTGCGCTAGAGGAAGGAGAGAAGTGATGTATATTCTTTTCCCCCTTTCCCATATTTTTCTTTTCTGTACCCTGGAACATTTAATAATTTTTTTTTAAAATCCCAACATCAAGTATAGGCCAACGGAGCCTGAACTTGCTGAGACGGAGAGGGAAAGAGACCTTGGGGTCATTGTGGATAGCTCAATGAAAGAGTCAAGCCAGTTATGTTGCAGCAAAGAAAAAGGAAAACTCTCTGCTGTGGATTATTAGGGAAAGGACTGCAAATAAAACAGACAATTTAATAGATCTATGGTGTGACCTCCTTTGGAATACTGTGTGCCGTTCTGGTCACTATATCTCAGAAAGAACATTACAGAACTGGAAAAGTACAGAAGAGGGCAACCAAGATGATGGGGGGGGGGGTTTGGGGCACATTTCCTATGAGGCAGCACTCGAGAGTCTGGAACTTTTCAGTTTAGAAAAGAGAAGATTAACTTGGGACATAACAGAGGTTTATTCATAATGCCCGGGGTAGAGAGAGTAGACAGAGATACCTTTCTCTCTCTCTCTCTCTCTCTCTCTCTCTCTCTCAACATACGAGAACTCAAGGGCATCAACTGAAGCTGATGGGCAGTAGATTCAGGATGGACAAAAGGAAATACTCCTTTACACAGAGATTAAAATGTGGAATTCACTGTGGGTATGTGGTGATGGCCATGGGAATAGACAGATTTAAAAAGGGATCAGGTAGATTGATGGAGGAGAGGTCTATCAGTGGCTACTGGCCATGGTGACTAAAGGGAACCTCCACTTTCAGAGGCAGTCAACCTCTGAATCCCAGAGCCAGGAGGCAACATCAGGGGAAGGCCTCAGCCTCTGTGCCCTGCCGTTGGACTGCCAAAGGAATTGATTGGCCATTGCGTGAGACAGGATGCTGGACTAGACGGACCCTCACTGGTCTGATCCAGCAGGGCTGTTCTGGTGTTCTTATCTTTACCCAACATAAGTGGAAGACGGCGGTTTTATGATCAGCCCCAACCTACCTACCCGTAGGGTCCAGAATCATCCCTAAGCTCACAGCAGTCTGCCAAATGTAGCACTTCCCCCCCCATCCAAGGTGGGCAGCACATTTGCCCCCAAACTATCACACTCTCCCAGCAGCACCACCTCTGCCTCGTCTGGATTCCACGTCAGCTTGCTCTCCCGTACCCACTGGGCCATGGCATCCAGGCAGTGAGCCTGGGCAGAAATAGCTGCTTCTGAGGCCTGGTGCCTGTTTGATTATGGATAGTTTTTCCATTGGTTTTATTTTAAATATTTTTTTAACCTAGGGCGCCATTTCAAGAAGGTCTTTGGAGGGGAGGAGCACATGTTGTCAAGATAAATGGAAAACAAGATATACAGCTGAAGTTTCAATTCAGCTGTGCACTGCTTCTCCAAAATCTCTTTCCGCTTTTCAGACCCCACCAGCATGTCCAAAATGCATAACTTTGTACTTACCCAGAATCTCATTTGCCATGCTTTTGCCCGTTGGTCCACGTCTTCCACAACAAAGGCCCATGCAAATAACTTACGTGGTTTTGCTGCAATTTCCCTATCCTCCATTAGCAATCCTTTCATGCCTTTGGCATCCCGAAAGCCCCACCCCCTCACTGGCCAGTTTCCTGCCACTGATATATTTAAAGAGAGCCACCCCGACCATTCTGTGGACTTATTTTGCCCAAATTTGTGCTAGTTCTTGTCCTTCCATTTGCTAAGGCACTTAAATAAAAACACACATTGAAACAGATCGGTGATATGGTTTTAATAAAAGTTACAGATGGATAATAAATGTACAGTTCAACTCAACATGCTAATATCTACTGCAGTTTCCTCTGTAAACCTCATGCAGCCCCATTACCTCGCCGCTAGAAACAGCTTTGCTAGGACCAAAGAAATAAAAAAGTGCTCCCTTTCATATTAACACTTCCTAAGAATTTCCCTTTGTTGTGCAATGATGTGTGTGCAAAAGAAGCTCCTTTCACCATACTAATTTATAAAATACACTAAAAAAACCAAGCCCAGAAAATAAATCAATAAACACAATCAATAAACATATTAGGTTTGTGTTGGACGTGGTTGTGATGCCAGCAGAAAACGGAGGATCTAAACCCTTTTGGGCTGTTCGCTCCTGCCAGGCTCCTGCCATGGTCCTCTTACATTCAGAAGTCCTGGGTTTGAGTCTAACCAGCATTCACCTCTTGGGTACGCAGCGGTTTCTCTCATGATGTGTTCAACACAGGCTAACTCTTCCGAGTAGTTTTAGTGTGGGAAGTAGTCTGGCAAATGCTCCCAACAAGCGGAAGGGCTCAACTCCAGCAGGGCCTCTTTCGACCCTCTTTTCAAAGCATTTATGGCAACTAAGGTTGCAACCACATGGATGCAGCTTTCAGAAGACCGCTTCGAAGTCCCACGACTTCCAGTGTGGCAAGAACTGGATGTCGCAAGGCAGATCTCTACAGCGCAAGTTACAGACTGGTCCATGGGTGAAGTGCTAAACAGGAGCGACGGACGGACGTCCACCCCTGGGCCCCCGCAAAAGGAACAGGAGCAGAGGAGGACGCGAGTGTTTGCCAGCTTCTGACTGGCTGCCATCCCGTCTCCCTGCGCTGCAGCACCAAAGCCCCTGCTCCCAGACCTACCTGCAAGCCTTCTTTCAACTAGCCAGAGAGGCTCTCCTTTGAAAGGCATGGACAGAAATCATTTCTAAGCGACAGGAATAGGAATAAATTCATGAAAAAATAGTTTTGCTTAAAAAAAAACCCCATAAAAATAAAACATACACAAGACAACAGATAGTTTCCCTCATGAAAACAGACAGTGGGGGCAGATCTAACTCAAGTGCAAAATAGCGAAGAACTTTTGCTTTCTGATCTCCTGCAAAAGGGCTACATGAAGGATGCTGCCAGGAGAAACCCCCCACCCCCCCATGCAGACGAGCTCAGAGCCTTTGGCCCTGAAGAGCAGCCCCCCCCCCCATGCCCAAGAAGTCCCTCTCCAAGGGAGGTTCACAGAGGATTTTGCCAGCATTCCCCAGGGCTGCCTCTTTGAAACCTCACAGCAAGGGAACACGAGGGCTTTATCCTAGTCAGGGCAGCGAGGCCCAGAGGGGAAGGGGCAACAGAGTTCTGCCACCCAAGTGGCTGCAAGGAAGCACAGAAAGTTTATTGGGGGGGTGGTCCTTCTCATCACAACAATACCCCCTCCCTCTGTCTGCATCAAACTATTCACAGCAGAGGATGTAAGTCCTTCAGGAGAGCCGAAAGGCATTTAGATGGGTGGGGGAAGATCGTCCATTGTGTGTGTGTGTGTGTGTGCGTGGCACAACTTTTATTTCTTCAGAAAAGCACTCTGTTGAAATGATTAATTTCCTTTTGAAGGGATAGGACTGCACGGTTTGGAACAAAATGTTAATTAGGAACAGAGCACCAAAATTCCATTTTTCACCCCCATTGTGTGACTTGTGGTTTGGAGCCCCGACTCTGCTGAAGCCGGGCACTGTCAGAATGAACCTCCCACATGCCAAAGACGGGGGCTCGCTGGCTCCAGAGTATTTGCATGTGCCAGCCAGTCCACTCACAGGATCAGGGCCAAGACGGTTACATTTTAGATGTTCCCAGGAGAAACTGGTCCTACCCGTGTTTGGCAATTCTCCTGTGCTCCTCTTTAAATCTAGTATCTTAGACTCTCGAAGGAGGGCCCATTTGGAGGTCACGGAACATTTCTGGCTGGCTGAAGCCTTTTAGTCAAGAATGGCCTGGCTTTTCTTGATAAGACGACTCAACAGAACACCGTTTGCTACAAAACCACCGGCTGCATGCTGAACCAGCTGCCTGGAGAACGGAGAAGGTTCTGTGGTGCAGGCTCAGTGGTTCTTTGGCTTTCCCTTCTCAGCCTAATAACTGTGTCCAGCTGAGCTGATGTGACAACACCCCAGCGGTAGCAAGTGCTATTCTCTTTGCTTCAATGTGGAGACACAGAAACCATCAGCAGAAAATACAGCCAAATTGCCAGCTGACACATGAAACTAAAAATGGGACTGGCCAGGCCACGAGCCACCTCAGACGAAGCTCTGCCTTGCCCGTCATCAGCAGAGGTGGAAACAGCCCTCTGTGTCCTGGCCAGGTCTCATCCACTGTCCTTGGTTGCTTCCAGGTGGGGTGCCCAGCAGAAGCCAACCCCAGTGGCCATTGACAGGTAAATGTTGCAAGAGAGGTGGCCCAGAATTCCTTGCAATGTCACAAGGGATGCCATTTTGACTTGAGAAACAGGCCCTCTTGCCTGGTGGCTCTGTGTACGTTCTTTCCATGCATGAAGAAAAAGAGGTTCAACATTCAAAAGGAATTTGAACCAGAGGTGGTTGTTGAGCCCCACGTTAGCTTCTGCGACTTGGTTGTTGAAGCCACCCAACGGCCGGAGGGAGACCGCAGGGAAGCATCTCCATTAGGAATGTGAGACTGGCTCCTTCCATCCTCGGCAGCCTTTGGGAGGTTCTCATCACAAGACGAGCTTTGATATCTAAGTTGGGACATCAAGTATACGCCACACTGCAGAAACAGGGCCTGGCTCACCCCACTGGCAGTGACCCACCACGTATATACCTAAATTAACTAAGATGCAAAGGCAAACAAATGGCAACCAGGTGAATGGCAACCTTCACTAGGCAGTCCTCCATCATGAATTTTTGGCAGCTACTGCCTGCACCCTCTAGGTTCACCACCACCGACATCACAACACACGTTGGTCACTTCGCTAACAAACACAAATACGACCATGCCCAGGTAAACAGTGGACTGGGTTTGGCAGACCTCTGTAGGTCATGGATGCTGCACCCTCACTGGTATCCTCTAAGGTACTGATGAAGTTGCCCCAGGCAAGGATTCGGGTCACCAGGTTTCCAAGAACATTCACCCCAATCCAGCCGGCCTTGCAGAAAGATTTCCCTTGCACTGAGACCCCCCCTGGTGATCCTCTAAGGTACTGATGAAGTTGCCCCAGGCAAGGATTCGGGTCACCAGGTTTCCAAGAACATTCACCCCAATCCAGCCGGCCTTGCAGAAAGATTTCCCTTGAACTGAGACCCCCCCAACATCACCCCCCTGGTGATGTTGGGCATGGACGGAGTGGCCAACAAGACCACTTGACCAAGACCACAGCCTGCCCAAGTGCCCCTGGAGTGAGCAGCAGCTGCGTGGGGATGCTGCAGAACTCTTGTGCGACAATGGGAGGTGTCCCGTCCTATCAACTACCAACAACGGAGCCCTTCAGAGGGGCTGGGATAACCGCCAGCAAAAGACCCATCAGCTACCTTCCTCGCCTGGCCATTTCCCATGGTCCTGTTGAGCACATCCTTGACTTAGCCCAGGACCAACTGGAATTGCTGCCCTGCTCTTTCTTTAGCTAAGGAAAGCAGAAACATGGAGCCCAGCAGAGGAGGAAGGGGGCACAGGAACGGAGGAGGTTGAGATCTTGCCGGCAGCAAGCCATGCCCCATTTTCAAGCCCTGGTCCCCACACTTGACCTATAAAGACAACTTTCTTGGCACAACGATGCCCTCCTGGGCAGCAGCCATAGATCCCTTTATGCCCTGGACCCTTGCCCTGGCTATGGCACGCATGGAAGTCCAACTGCACCCCTCAGCTAGCTGGCCCTTTCCCAAGCTATCTGAAATCTCTCGGGGAGCACATGGGGTAGTTCCTTGCAATCTTCAAACACACTGGCTTTCCCCTCGGGCGTGATCTACCTTGAAGTCTTACGGTACAGGCCTCAGGGAGATGTGTGGGAGCAGAGCAAGAGAACAGCTACCTCTCAGTGGAATCTGCTCCTACATGATCTACCCCAGCCAAGCAGCAGAATCAACTGGGATCTCTCCTGAGAGAAGAGAAGCAAACTTTAGCTGGAGTGAGGAGACCATGAGCCCAGAAAACCAAAACAGGCCTCTTTTTCTGGCTCTGCTCTTTCCCCTCTTTAAAAGCTTTTTTAGTGAATTGAAAAGTAAGGTCCTGGCACCGTGCTCCCCACAGATATTAAACAAAGGCCTCTGTATCCCTGAGAACATCTAGGAAAGGAAGGTTCTCCCATAAACGAACAGCTTACAAATATGGCCACAAACACTGGCAAATCCTAGTTACAAAAATGCACTGCTGAGAAAAAAATTGCTGAGGCCACACAGAGCTGCCCGTCAGAAGAAGTCAAGAACACAAGAGAAGCACATTCAGGAGACGCCACCAGTCCAGATGGACACACAAGCTGTAGTCCCAGAGCCCTTTGGCAGAAATGGCCCCACGGCTCCGGTGGAAGGCTGAGAAAAACAAGCCGGCTCTCCAACAAACCCAAATGCACCGACCTTGGTGTGAAAGCAAGGCGCAAACCAGGGGATTTGGCCCATGGGACTGCAGAATCGTGAAAGGCTTGTCTCGGTGGCCTCCGGCACCAAAGGCCTCTCATGTCATGACTGGAGTAGAGGGGAGTTGGAGTGACCGGGGACCTTCTTCCATCTCCCAAAACCCCACACGCCTTCTGCTTACTGATTGCTCCAGGAGGCCAAAGGCTTTCCAGGCCGGTCAAGGGGGAGAGGGGGTGCCCTTACCAAGGGGCTTTGGGCAGAACCCCCTGCTGTTCCAGAATCACACTGTGGAGATCTCAGCCTCCCTTTTTTTTTTTTTTGCTGTCGATCCAAAACAGTTGAGGTACAAAAACCTCAGCGTGCCAGGGCCAAGACTGAAGGGGGCCTGTCCTCTTCCTGGCCAGCTCAGGGCCTCATTTTTACAGGGAGGAGCTTCTGTTGGCTGCTCTTGTGGGGATGGAAAGCTGTCTCCCAAAGGCTCCAGTGTGCAGAGCTCTATAAGGCCTCCAACAAGGTGTAGGAGGGAGGCCCCGAGAAGGCCCACGTTCACACTGAGAAGCCCAAGTATGGAGAGCTTCAGAGACACAGCCACACCGTCACCCCCCCCATAACTACACACCTCACATCCCAATCCACATGACAGGCAGTTAACAGGCTTCTTTACAGCAGTGCCCCTGGGAGCTCGGAGTGCCAACACCAGCCTGGAAGCCCCCCGCACATTTTCAAAATGGCACTTTGGCGAGACCAAACCCACAGGCTTGCTGGCCTTCGCCTGACAAGCCGTTCTTTAACTGCTTGGGTGGGATCCGGGCTTCTTCACAAGCAGGCTCCAAGCCCCCGTCCAAGAGAGGCCATTATTGCAGATACAACAGATGCCTCCAAAGCAGCCCCCTCCCCAGCATCACCACCCCCTTCCATTAAGCAGCAGCGGGCCAGTGCAAGAAGTCTGCGGCAACACAGAAGGCTCGGGAAGGGGGAGTCCCCACCCCCTCATCCCTTCCGGGTGTCCAGAGGCTGCTGCTGAACACAGACCCCTCCTGAGCACGCTTACAGACCCCCTGCCCGGGTGCCCCCGCCCCCCTCAGGAGTGGTGGCCGCTGACGAGGCTGCGCAGCTGCTTGGCCACCCCCTCCAGCAGCTTCTGCTTGTCCCGCTCATTCTTCCGGAACTGGGCGAAGACGTTGTTCTTGCGGCTGCTGTCCTTCATCCTATGACAAGGGCGAGAAGACCCTGGTTAGCTCTCCGATCCCGTAAGAATCTGCTGCCGCGGGGTTCGGAGGTCTCCAAGTGGGAAGGCATCAGGGCGAAGAGAAGGGAAAGGATGCCTTACCAGGCACCACTTCCTTGAGTGACAAACCAATCTCCTCTCGTGCAGAGGATACCCCTGTGGGAATGGGCAGGGGGGGCAGACTTTTGGTACTGGAAGTTTCAACCATTACGAGTGTATTTATTTCTTTGACAAAATCTATACGCCACCCTTCTGCCTTTATAAGGGCCACAAGGCAGCCAATATATACAATAAAACCATTAAAACCACCATAAAACACATCATTTAACACCAAAGTTAAAATACATATGGAAACCTAAAAACAACAATCAAAACACTGGGCAGGAAGGAGGAATAGAGAGAAAAACAGTGCTGCGCTTACCTGTATGTTGTTCGTTGAGTGGTTTTCTGTGCAGTCCCACACGGGACTGCGCAGGCACAGGCCAGCCACGGGAGATTAAAAAGCTTCTAGAAGAGTTCTGCTCCCTCGGAGCACTCCCCTCCCCCCTGTCCGCGACCAAGCCTTAACGGCTTTTCCATTCACCGCCGCAAGCAGAAAACACACAGCGGTGACAGCCCACAGCTGGGACAGAGGGAGGGACGTGTGCCTGCACAGAAGACCACTCAACGAGCAATAGTTACAGGTAAGTGCAACACTGTTTTTCGTTTTCGTGACTTCTGTGCAGTCCCACATGGGAGAATAGCAAGCTTACAACGTAGGTGGTGGGGATGTGCTGTCAACGAAATAATGATTTCAACACTGCTTTCCCCACAGATGCTTCTGATCGAGAATCAGCATCGATGGTGTAGTGTCTGATGAAGGTCATCGGAGTGGACCATGTTGCTGCTTTGCAGATCTCCTGTATATTGTGGATATAGAAGAATGCTGCTGAAGCAGCCATTGCTCAAGTGGAGTGAGCGTGCAGTTACAACGGGCACTCCACCCCTGCTGCTTCATAAGCCAGCTTGATAGCTGAGACCACCCACCTGGACATAGTCTGAGTAGAGACTGATTTACCCTTGTTGGGGCCTTTAAAACAAATAGAGATTATTTTCCAACCTCAATGGTTTAGTTCTTTCTAAATAAAAAAGTAATGCTCTACGCACATCCAACGTGTGCAATTGTTTATCTGCGATTGACTGAGGATTCTGGAAGAAAACAGGTAAAGAGATGTCCTGCGAGAGATTAAATTTAGAAACCACCTTCAGCAGGCAAGTTATGCTTGGCCTTAGAACTACCCTGTTAGGAAAGGACTTCGTGAACGGTGGATCATACCTCAGGGCCCTGAGGTCACCAACCCTTTGAGCGGACGTGATCGCCACCAGGAAAGCTGTTTTATACGACAGTGATGCAAGATCACAAGTGGCCATGGGTTCGAAAGGGCCTGACATTAACAGTGACAGGACCAGGGACAAGCTCCACTGTTGGAGTGGTTTTTTAACAGGAGGAAATAGATTATTCAAACCCTTTAGGAACTTTTTACATAATTTGCTAGAAAAAAAGGGATGATGTACCAAATCCATTATGGTATGCAGAAATGGCTGCCAAATGAGTTTTAACCGAGGAATTCGACAGGTTATTATCCTTCAAAAATAGGAGGTATTCAAAAACCATTGGGAGTGGACAGCTCTGGAGTGGTAGTCCCTTTTCTGAGGCCCACGTAACAAATCTGTTCCATTTTAAATTATACGAACGTCTGGTGGACAGTTTTCTAGAGGCCAAAACTACTCCCGCCACCCTATCTGACCATTCTGTTAATGAGCTATTCTCCAAGCTGTTAGGTGGAGGGTTTGCAGATTGTGGTGTAGCACCTGCTCCCTATGCAGAAGGTAGGCTGACCTCGGGAACCTGATGTGATTGCCCTGGGCTAGTGACTATAGTACTGGGAACCATGTCCTTTGGCCAAAAGGGCGTGATGAGAATGATGTTTGCCCTGTCTGCCATGACCTTCTCTATCATCCTTAGGATGAGGGGGATTGGGGAAAAAGAGTACACCAGTTGCCCTTTCCTCTGGCATCTTAATGATGTGGCAAACAGATCTATCACAGGCCATCCCCACAAGTGGAAGATAAGTTGTAGGAAAATTAGGTGGATGGACCACTCGTGGTCTATAGATAAATCTCTGCTTAGAGCATATGCCTTGCAGTTGGAGATGCCCGCCACATGAATTGCTGTGATGTTTACATGGTGACTTATAGCCCATTCCCACATACGGGATGCTTCTTGGCACAACGCTAGGGAGTTTGTGCCCCCTTGTTAGTTGATGTAGAACTTTGCGGTTATGTTGTCTGTGGCGATGAGGACCGATTTGTGCTGAAGAATGTCTGAAAAAGAAATAAGTGCATTTCTAATCGCTTCCATTTCCAATATATTAATACGTTTGGATGCTTGACTATGGGTCCATCTACCCTTAGCTACTAGTCCTCTGCAGTGTGCACCCCAACCCCCTAGTGAGGCATCTGTATATACTTGCACATGGTGCATGTGAACTCCAAAACTGATCCCTTTTAGTAGGTTATCTTCCTGCCCCCACCAGGAAAGTGATCTAATGACCGATCTGGGTATGGACACTTTCTTCCATTGCGAGTCTACATTGATGAGGAACGACCTAATGAACAAGTTTTGCAGCGGTCGCATACGCAGTCTGGCCTATGGCACTACTGCTGTAGTCGAGGCCATCAGGCCCAGCAACTTTTGAATCGTTACCGCCTTCTGAAAGCGCTATGCGCTGAATAGGTGTACCATCTTTTGCAGGGCCCTGACTCTGGTTAAAGGGAGGAAAGCAGCCCCTCTGTTAGCATCCAGGACTGCACCTATGAAGTCTGTAACCTTCATAGGGGTCAATCTAGACTTTTCATAGTTGATGATTAGACCTAGTTCCTGTAGGGTTCCCGTCACCATCTCTACTGACTGATAGAGGTGATGCTCAGAGTGACCCACTATAAGCCAGTCATTGAGATATGGAAAAATGGTGCATCCCTTGGTCGCCAAGAATCCTATGACACTACCTTAGTGAACACTCTGGGGGCTGTAGCTAGACCAAAAGGGAGTACATTGAATTCATATAGCCCTCCGTTACACATGAACCTCAGAAATGTCCTACATTCTCTATGGATTGACATTCTCTATGGCATATGAAAATATGCGTCCTTTAGATCCAGCACTGCAAACCACATTTGCTGATACAGTAAGGGTAGGATCTCCCCTATCAACAGCATTCGGAATTTTCTGATTCTGACACACTTGTTCAGGGCCCTGAGGTCCAGTATTGGCCTCTTGCCACCCCCCTTCTTGTCTATCAAGAAGTATCTAGAATAAAATCCCAATTGAGAATCAGAGGGCTGGACAGCCTGAATTGCTCCCTTCTGGAGTAAGTTGTCTATTTCTGCTAAGAGTTCCCTAGGTTCTCGACCTCTGCCCGTCGGGGGTAGAGAACATGCCAGCATTGATGTAAATTCAATAAAATAGCCATGGAGTATAACATTCAACACCCATGAGTCAGATGAAATGTATAACCACTTACTGAAGAACTGGCACAGTCTCTCAAAAAACACAGGTACATCATATTGAACAACAAGTAATGCTGCTCCTTTCTTTGGAGCCTGATCATTGGGGAAGTAGCCCCCCTTTTCCCCTTTATTCTTGACAGTATATTTCCTCCCTTGACCATTGTTGGAGTATGGGCTTGTCTGGGATTGCTGGTACCCCCAAGGACTGGCCTTCTGGAACCTGTTTGGAAATACCCCTGGGGTTGTCTGTAATATGGCCTGGTCTTATAAGAAGGTCCTGATTGTTGGATCACTCCTAGAGACTTAGCTGTTGCCTTTTGCTTGCGTAAGTTGTGCAATATCTCATCTGTTCGAAAAACAGAGCTTTCATGTCAAAAGGCAGGTACTCCACCCTTGCCTTAACATCTGGTGTTAGGGAGGATGACCTTAGCCACAAATGTCTCCTAAAGACAATGCTAAAGGCTATGGCCCTGCCTGAGCAGTCTGCCATATGCCTTGCAGTCGCAATTTGGTGCCTGCCTAGTTTTTGACCCTCTGATTTGATAGATTTTAGAAGTGATCTCTTATCCTCCGGTAGAGATTCTAAAACCTCTGACGCCCTCTCCCATAGGGTCATTTGATACCGGCCCATCAGAGTGCTAAAATTCGCCATACGCACCCCTAGCGCTGCAGAGGAGTAAAACTTCCGGCCCAGGCCATCCAATTTACGACCTTCCTTATCTAACGGATAAGCCCCTAATCTAACGGGGCTGAATGTACCTGACTTGTATTTTGCAGACAGGACCTCTGTAACTATAGAGTTTGCCTGTGGGTGTTTCTACAGGAACTCACAGTTGTCCTCTGCAACCTTATAAAGATTCTCAATCTTTTTTATTGAGGCTAAGACTGAGGCAGGTTTTGCCATCCCACCACGGCCACCTCTTGGATCCCCTGTACCAGTGGGAGTTTTGGTGGCCCTGTATCCGTGCTATACAGTACACCCATAATAGGGTCTTCAGGTCTAGGGTCAGACTGCACAGCTGAAATCCCTAGTGACTTAGCCATATGAAGTATCAACTCCACAAACATCGTCGGGCATTACGAAGGGCTCCTACCCTGTTCACTTGGGGATGCGGCTCAATTAGCCTCCGACGATTTCCGTGGAGAGGGTGACCTCTTTCGAGGAGATGTAGGACTCCTCCTAGAAGGGGATCGACGTCTAGGTGACAGGGCCTTCCTCGGCTCCATGCCCACAGCCCCTGTCTGTTCCCCTCCTTTTGTTGGGGAGGTCTGACGGGGTGAAGATCGACCCCGATTAGACATCGACTGTTCCGACTTCGAGCATCTCGCTTCCGACGTCTTTCATGTTCCGGTGCTGGGCGACTTATCTTTTTTCTTTAAGTCAGGGGAGGAGGACAAGTGCTTCTTCTTAGACTTATGTTTTTCTTGAGGGTGGTTCAGAAGCAGCTCTAGTTTCCTTCAGGGGTTCCCGAAGAGCTCTTTTGGCTTGAGAGCTCGATGAAGCCGGGGAACCCACTGATTTTGCCCTGTCTCCTATTCGTTCCAGGTATAGAGGTTTTTCATATAACGTCACTTTAAGCTTTCTGGCTCTATCTTGTCTCAATTTCTGGGTGAAAAGCGCACATTCTCTGCATGAGGAGACTATATGCCCCTCCCCCAAGCAGATGAGGCAATCCATATGACCGTCTACTGTGGCCCTTTTTGTGCTGCATGAGCAGCATTTTTTAAACAATGCCATCTTTATTTACTAAAACCTTAGCAGGTTCAAGGAAAAAAAAAACTTTAAAACGAACCAACCGTCACCGATAGGAAAAAATACCGACGCAGTTAACAAAGCTCTGTGTTCCCCCCGCGGCAGCAGAAAGAGAACTGAGGGAAGAGTACTCCCCTGCCCCCCTGTCACGTGATCCCTGGGCGGGAAAAGCCATTAAGGCTTGTTCACGGACAGGGGGGAGGGGAGTGCTCCAAGGGAGCAAAACTCTTCTAGAAGCTTTCTAATCTCCCATGGCTGGCCTGTGCCTGCGCAGTCCCATGTGGGACTGCACAGAAGTCACGAAAATGAACAGGGTCTGTGACAAGCGTTTGGACTGCGTGGCGACTTGCCTACCTGGTCAAAGAGTTGAGAATATCATGTGCTGCCGAGACAGGCTGGTAGCTAGGGAAGTAATCAGGGGCCATAATGCATGCTGGCACCCATGACATTGGGAAATGTGGCCATGTGGTTGTGGAGGGGCATTCAGGTCACCAGGCAGGAGGTTAAAATCCAGGGCCCCAAAGGTAGCCGTCTCAGGATTTCTACCTGTTCCACGTGCAGCACCAGCCAGGCAGGCAGAAGTGTGCGTGGAGTAGCAAGTGGTTCTGGGAAAAACCTAGATAACTACTCCAGACTTTAAGACTACTTTGTGACTGTGAGCTGTTGATGTTTTATTTATGGCTATAATTTTCATTTGTAAGGAAGCGTTAAACAGAGGAAGAAGTTTTGCAGTTTTAAATATTAATTGTGATCCTGCAAACACAACACACATATAGTCACAAAGATTTTTAGTAATTTGATGTATATTTTTCAGTCTGGTGATTGTTTCGGCCACTGAAGAAGGCAGTATGGCCGAAACATGTATGGTCCGAGTTTGTATGATTCTATGTCTAATTGTGTTATATGAGTATATTTATTTGGTAGGCTTTTACAGGGCCGTAAATGAGTTATACGTGTGATTAGATTTTAACCTGTAATAAATTTATATAGATATGGTGTACTGACTTAACCTTTTAATTGTTCAACTTTTAATTGTATAACTTTTGGCCTTGTATGTTTCTTTCTTCTTTCTTGACCTTTTGGGTACTTAATTCTGGGGGGAAAGGTTCATATTTGTTAGGCTCTGGGGAACTTTATAGGATGAGCCCACTCTGTACAACAGAGATGGGATTCACCTAATCTCAACACTGGTGGCACTGGTATTAATCAAAAAGGTGTCAGGGCAGCTTTAAAACAAATTCCTGAGGGAAAGCTGACAGGAACTGGGGAGCCTCTGGGCCAAGACGGCTAAAAGATGATGTAGGAAACACTCCAAGTACTACTGGCGGAAGCAGGCTAGAATGCCTTACACTGAATCAGACCACGGGTCCATCCAAGTCAGTGCTGTATATCGTGCTACAGATAACAGTGCAGGCAGGAGGAAGTCAGTAGCTAAGCCCCTCCACCAAATATCCATCAAGCTGACCCACACTTTGTGCTCCATCTATAAGCAGAAAGAGCAGCCAGGAGCAGAAGAACTCCATTTGGCAGCGGATAACAGACCAGCGATAATAAAAATTACTGGGGGAAACCGCCTCCTAGAGCCCTTGGCCTTTTGATCACTGATTTCTCCAGTTCAATTGCACCGTCAAAGGATTCATTGCAAAGGAAATCAAAGATGCCCAGGATGAGCCACATACTTACTCTCGTGATATCCTGCATTGAGGGAGTGAATAGGGAGGAAAAAAAATAAACCATGACAACTGGTTAAGCAGTGGCGCCTGTTGCTGCGGGGCCTTCCTGGCAAATCTGCCCCAATGCATTCTGGTTCTGGTGGTGTATGTTGGGGGAGGTTTTGCACAATGTGCCCCGAGAAGCTGCCACTGGGCCCTGGACCTCTCCTCTCCCCAAAGTAGGGAGCTGGTGGTGGGGCGTGTGCTGGCTGCTCAAGAGCCAACCGCCATCACCAACGTGCAGGACGTATCCCTTCCTGATCATTTTTGTCTCTTGCGAATGCAGCTGGCAGTGCTGCTTTTTCAAGGAGGGAAGTGTGTGTGTGTGTGGGGGGGTTCTCTTTAACCCTTTCCTCCCCTGCCACCCCAAGTAGCTTTCAATTCCATTGGGGGATCATCCACTCAACAACTGCGAAGTAGTTTAGGCTGAGAGAAAGTGACTGGCTCAAGGTCACCCCACGTGTTTCCATGGTGGAGTGGGGATTTGAACCTGGGTCTTCCAGAACCTGCTGTGCCTTGCCATCTCACACCTATCTACTGAGAAGTTGAGAAGCAAATTGTATTATGGATGCAGTTTCATGCATCCAGACATCCTTCCTGTCATGATCAAGCAAAGGAGAAAAGAATCCCCTGCCCCAAAATCCAGGGGCTGGAGAGGAGGGCTACTTCCTGAAGTTAGATTTAAATCCCGTAGCATCTTAGAGACCAACAAGATTTTGGGGGTATGAGCTTTTGAGAGTCAAAGCTCCCTTCGTCAGATAACTTTGACTCTCGAGAGCTCATACCCCTGACAATCTGGTTGGTGTCTCGGGTGCTCCTGGACTCCGACCCAGCTGTTCTACTGCAGACCAGCATGGCTGCCCTATGGAAGAATCTTCCTGAACTTAATGAGCCAAACCATAGGAAAAGGCAAACATCCGCTACCTGTGCGTTTGACAAGAAGAAATATGAACAACAAAATCTGGTGATTGTAGACCACAACGAAACCACAAACGAGGAATTTTGCCATTTTGCCTGGTCAAGAAGCAGCATCTCCAAGCAATGTATGGAGCATGGGTGCAAGTGGGCAATGGAAGGATGTGTGGGCATGGGTCAGGCAGGCAGCACATGTCATCATTATGGAGGCGATGCAGATTACCCAGGCCACGTTCAATCAAGTCAACATGATCCGATAGCCACTGGCAATGATCCCATACACAGAATCCCCCATAAGAGTGTCCAGCTGCACATATGTGCCATGCTCGCGCATGAACTGACACTGTTTTAGCAGCCTTTGCCGGTCAACTCACACGAGGCTCCGCTCGCAGGAGCAAACTACTCACAAGCAGCGTGGCAGGAGGGGGGAGCAGAACAGGTCAGGCGGCACGAAGAAGCCATGCCCATGGCAAGCGGCTCCCCTGCACACGACACCAGGCGAGCAGGCAGCTACTCCGCTCCCCCCACCAAAGCACAGACAGTGGAATGAACGCATGGCAGGGAATGCTTGTGCTTGTTAAAGCAAGCACAGGAGCCAGGAAGCCATCGGAGGAATGTCTCAGTCAGCACTCACTTCTCCAGCAAGACCAGCGCCGTCGCTGGGTTCACACGAAGGTATTTGCAGGTTGGCTGTCCGTAATCGGCCAAATACGTGGACCAGTCCCACTGGAGAAACAAATCTAAGAGCTGCAAAAAAGGAAAGAAAAGAACAAAGTAGATGATGATGTCTAAACACAAAGTGGATGGAAGGGTGCAATTTGCAGTGGAGTCCAGAGTCTGCAGGGGATGGAATGCGGCCATCGATCTGGGTTCAAGACCCACCTCAGCCATGGACTTTCTGGCTGGCCTCAGAGGCGCTATTAGCACTGCTCCGTCTTGTCTGCAAAATAGGAAGCACAGTGGCCTCCCCTACAGGTCTGTTAGGAGGGTGAACACCAAGACTACTGTTCCCTTGGGCAGGAAAAGGGTCTTGCTTTAAGGAAAAGTGTCTCCTCTCTTGGGAATTATTATTTTTATTTATTTACTTATTTATCTTGTTTATAGCCTGCTTTTCTCGCTGGGACTTAAGGCAGATTACACAGTGTTAGGTCAATGGATGCGACATCCAATAAGAAGTATAATAGGATTAGGACAGCAGAAGTCGACACAGCTGAGACAAAGCATAAGTATTAACAGGGCAAATTCAGCAGTGCAGAAATTACACAGTAGGATCATGCATACGGCAACAGATAATACATACCATACACAGTCACTTTCCATTTCTTAAAACATCTTTCTGAATCCTTCCATTATATTATAGCCCTATTATCAAGTTCTGCAGATGTGCAGGGGCTTTCCTGACCTCCTCAGACAGGTCATTCGTTCCACAAGGTGATGAACACACCAGAGAAGGCACGTGTATGGGCAGTGGGCGATCTTGCCCATTTACAGGGCGGAGGCACCTGCGTAAGGCCTTGCGCAGATGAGCAAAGCTGTCATGGCACAGTATAAGGACAGAAGCGTTCCTGCAAACAGGAGGCCCCAAGGCCACGGAGGAGGTGAAAACATGCGCTTTATTTGGAGGTTTGTGTGGTAGAACACTCCCCACCCTGAGTTTTAAAAATTTTCTCTCTCTTGGCAGAAGTCAGGCAGAAAGGGGGAAGTCACCTGCTCCCAAGCCTTGAAAATTCCCAACCATCAGGAGCTCTGGAAATGGTATTGGCCACCTGGCTGGAGACAATGAAAATGGTCCCTTCACACCTTTAACTGGGTCTCTGACAACCTATAATGGACACAGAGCCTTAGGGGTGCAAAGGGCTAGAATGCATTTTTCTAGAGATATAGAATCATAGAATAATGGAAGGGAACACCAGGGTCATCTAGTCCAACCCCCTGCCCAGAAGATGGCCAAAATGCCCTCCCTCTCATGATCTGCCTATGGTTATAGAATCAGCATTGCTGACAGATGGCCAACCAGCCTCTGCTTAAAAACCTCCAGAGAAGGAGAGCTTACCACCTCCTGAGGAAGCCTGTTCCACTGAGGAACTGCTCTAACTTAGAAAATTCTTCCTAATGTCTAGATAGAAACTCTTTTGATTTAATTTCAACCCGTTGCTTCTGGTCCGACCTTCTGGGGCAACAGGAAACAACTCGGCACCATCCTCTCTATGACAGCCTTTCAAGTACTTGAAGATGGTTATCATATCCCCTCTCAGTCTTCTCCTCTTCAGGCTAAACATACCCAGCTCCTTCAACCTTTCCTCATAGGACTTGGTCTCCAGACCCCTCACCATCCTTGTTGCCCTCCTCTGGACACGTTCCAGCTTGTCTACATCTTTCTTAAATTGCGATGCCCAAAACTGAACACAGTACTCTAGGTGAGGACTAACCAGAGAAGAGTAAAGTGATACCATCACTTCACGTGATCTG
Organism: Euleptes europaea; assembly: GCF_029931775.1. NCBI lineage: Eukaryota > Metazoa > Chordata > Lepidosauria > Squamata > Sphaerodactylidae > Euleptes > Euleptes europaea. The sequence continues at coordinate 1,156,232 of NC_079320.1, read as the reverse complement.
GACACTATATCAGGAGAAGATTCTTCAAACCATGAGGGGGTGGGAAAACAGAGGAGGTAAAATCCCTTGGCCTGGAGGGAGAGAATCATTCTGCAGGCCCACCTTGGCTGATTACCTCTGGAGGGAGCGGCTTTCAACCCTGAACTCCACCTTTTTTTTTGAAACTGCATTAATTTGTTTCTTCAGCACTAATGTTTGGTCCAGTATAACCCCAAAGCTCAACTGAGATGGGTATGGTCAGTTGAACCCCACTGAAAGTGGGCAGCATAATGTCCTTCAAGATTTTTGCCTTCCCAGCCAGCATTACCTCTGTCTTGTCAGGACTTAGTTTCAGTCTGTTCACCCTTTGCCATTTAACCACAGCAGACAGGATATTTACCGCATCACCAGGAGATTTGGATAAGGAGATATAAAGTTGGGTACCATCAGAATACTGATGACAGCCAACCCCAAAACAATGAATGATTTGTCCTAAGGGCTTTACATAGAGCTTGCATAGCATAGAGTACAGGACTGTACTCTGTAGAACCCCACAGGACAAGTCCCACACTGATGATGACAGGTCTCCAATGACCCTTGGAGTCCAGTATGAGAGGAATGATCTGAACCAGTCCAGCACACATCCTGATGCCTACTTCTGTCTCCAAATGCCTCAATCAGATGGCCTGGTCCTCTGTATCAAAGGCTGTCCAGCTGGAGTAACAAAGAGGGACGGCCTTTGGCGACATTCAGACGGAAGTCACCAACTAAAGCCACCAGGGCCGTCTCTGTCCCATAGTCCGGCCTGAAGCCAGACTGAAAAGGGTCTCAGAGCAGATGAGTTATCCAAGAAGACCTGGAGTTGGTCCATTACTACTCTCTCAATCACTTTACCCAGAAAGGGCAGATTAGAGACTAATGATGGGCAGGTCATTGAACGGAATCTACCAGGGGTGTGTGTGATCCATCCATCCTTAAGCATGCTGCAGTTTTTCAGTTTCTTAAAGAAGCACGTCTGCCAGAGAGACAAAGGGTCTTTAGCAGACATGAACTTCCATTCATTTAGAACTTCTGTTCATTTAGTCTTGCAATGCAGACAGGCTGGCCTGGACCCTGCTCCACAGGGCTGGAAGAAAGACATGCTGACTTGCTCCAACTTGCACAGCAAGTCACTGGTGAAGCCAGTAAGAGGAAAAGATGATGCAGAAAGCAGAGGCAAGACTGGGGGCAGAAGTGGCAAGCCCGACTCATCGTTTGGCCCTTGAGAAAGAAGACAGCTTCAAGTCATCCTCTGCCCAGATGTTGATGCTCTCAAGGAGATCTATGGCAATCTGCAGTCTTCAAAATGCATCACCCAAAGCGGCATTCCGTGTCCCAGAGAATTTATTCGCTTGTCTACATATGAGCCTAGAAGGGCCACAACCTGTGAACCTAAAGAAGATGCAGCTGAACAGCTGCCAGAGTTGTAGGGGTATATTTTGAGAAAGGGGTGAACCCTTCGTGGTGTCAAGAGAGTTTTCCAAGGTGGAGTGTGTGGTAGGAGACTGGTAGGGGGAAGGGAAGCAGCGTGTGCAAGGGAGAAAGGGGGGGCTGGAGCTGATCACCACTTTGGGCCGTGGGGCAAAGGCTTCCCGGCACCCACCCACTTAGGGGGACTCCAACCAGAAGTCCCATTTGGGATGCCTGGCCACCGAGAACCTGGGGTCTGGTTGTGAAGCCCCCACCCCACCCCGCCCGCCCAAGACTCCGGCAGAGCAGGTGGAAGAGGCAGGCTAATTTGTTGCTCTGCCATTTAGGTGTCCCCCATTCTATCTGAGCAGCTCCGCCACCTTACAGCCCCAGGACGGAGCAGAGCCCAGCCTCCTCTCAGCAAGAGCCAGGGGGAGAGAGGGTGATGGATGTTCTGTGTGTTTTACAACCGTTTAGCCCGATCAATCTTGTGGACACGAGGCCTGGCCGGGGAGGCCTGGGCAGGCCGCCTCTGGCTTCCTCCCTCACAGCAGCAGCGCAAGGCGCTCGATCTGCACAGAGACACCGCGGCGTGCTGGAGCACTGGAGGGAGGGAAGCTCTTTCCCGAAGAGCCTGGCAACGCAAGGCGATTTATCTGTCACATAAATGTGGCTTTATTGGTTTTACTGTTTAAACTTTTCACCTCTGCAACTAAATTGGAGGAGGGGGGAGGCCTTTCAGAAGGACATCTCTCATGCACCAGCTCCGAATCCAGCCGCTGCCTTCTGGGGCAGATTCCAAAACAAAAATATGCAAATACCATTAATTCTTCAAGATGAAGAGTCGACTGTGCAGGCCCATAAATCAAAGCTGACAGCACGCGCAAGGGGGGGGGACAGCAGCTCATGAATTCGGCTGGGGGGGACGGTAAACGCTGCGGTGCCCTGAGACGTGCTGCGTGACCCACGCGTGGAAACCTGGTGCATGTCAGGGGAGCCAGGTGGGGACTGGGGAGCCATCTCCCCCACCCCATTGCTGGGGCTAGATCCCTGATGGGGAAGGCAGAGGAAGTCCTAGAGAGTTCTACCCATCGGAGTCTCTAGAGCGTCCTTTAGAGCCTACCCCAACCTAGAAGGAAGAAAGTCCTGCAAGCCCACCCCTCCTCCCTGCAGTGCCCGAGCCGGGCCTTCCCTCACACTCTTTCACCAACCCAACCCCCACCGGGGCCAGCACACCGGCTCTCTGTACAGGACCACAGCAATAAATACGTTATAGGGCATGGGCACAATGTTGTCCACCGACACTTTTCCTGGTGCCCGCCAAGTGTTTTTAGAAATTAGGCAAAGCCAGCTGGGGCTTTTCTTTAGCAAGGCTTCTGACTGGCCATGCACATTTAAAAGAAATATTGCTCTGGCAGCAGCTGCCACCACAGCACAAGGATCTTCACGTGTAACCAAAAGTAAGCTTGCAGCAGCCATTTCATGACTGGTTCTGCCTCACGCCCTGCCAGAATCCCAAAGTGAGAGATCCCTACAATAGGGGGAGTGAGGACACGCGTGGCCCCAATCCAAAGCAGCTTCTCCACACAGCTCCAGGTTCCAGGGCCTGGCCTCCCATCTGTCCCTCCAGGAAGGGCAAAGCAGACAACCCTGGCAACCAGACTTGTCCCCAAAGCCCTGCTCTTGGGCAGGGGTGGCTCACGGAGGCCAGAACACACCTAAAAATCCCTTTAAGCAGAATTCAATTAAACAACATCAAGCTTCACTTTCCATCAGGCTCACATTTTTTCCCCAAGGTCTGTGCCCATTTTGCCAAATCTGCCCTTAACAGCAGGGCTACCCGGTGCTGGCGCAGTTAGACGTTCTGGAAGCAGAGCTGTTGGCTTCAGTCTCCTGCAGAGGGGGAAACGTGGGGAATTCGGGGTGGTGTCTCGGTAACGCTGGCTTTATATACCGCTATCAAAGAGCAGAAGAGGCGGCAAAGAGACACCCCACCAAATGCACGCCTATATAGTATTAATATTAAATATGTCCCTGTAATCTTTTTAATTACCTCTGAGGATCTCGGCTTGTCTCTCCCTACCACTGTGGACTCTGAGATGGCCCTTGTGAATCCAGGGCGAGGGGAAGGGTTTGCCAGCCAGACACAGACCACTGTGCAAGCTTCAGGATCACTTCTTCTGAGGCTGGACGTTCCAAGATAAATGCTTGCCTGCACTGAGAATTTATTCCAAGTTGAACTATAGCGTTGCAGAGTGGTTCGAACCTCCCCCACGCTACGTTTTCTACTTGCAAGGAGTTTTGCCTGATGGGCGGCATGCCCCATTCTGCCACCTCATCCAGCTGCATATGCTAACCCAGCCTCATATACAGAGCTCTTGTTTCTTCACATGCTTGTCATAACCACCACAGACAAGTCATGTTGTCTTTTAAAAATGATACTGTTAGTTTAGGGCCTGTACTGATGGTGAAATTATCCCAGTTGCTAAAGAGCTCCTCCTATCTTTCCCTTCCCAGGACTAGGGTTGCCAGGTCCCTCTTCGCCACAGGTGGGAGGTTTCTGGGGCAGAGTCTGAGGAGGGTGGGGTTTGGGGAGGGGAGGGACTTCAATGCCATAGAGTCCAATTGCCAAAGCGGCCAATTCCTCCAGGTGAGCTGATCTCTATCGACTGGAGATCAGTTGTAATAGCAGGAGAGCTCCAGCTAGTACCTGGAGGTTGGCAACCCTAGGAAGGACATTCAACTGGTAAGGTGCCACCACAGCAAAAGCCCTGTTTATGGTCACCACCCACTGCACCTCTGTGGGGGCAGGGGCGGGGGGGATGACAACACACAGAGCAGGGCTTGGGAGGAGGGTCTTAAATGTCCATCACCCTTTTCTAATCTTTGGTATACTTTTCTTTATGCTCCTACGAAGTTAAATGATTTCCATGCATCTTGAGAGTATCCTCCCATTCAGCTTCCTTTTGACTAATCCCCTCATTTTTATAAATTTCCTCTTCTAAAGTCAGTGCTGGTGTGTTCTTTGCAAACCCAAAGGGGTGCCGGTGAAAGGTATCCTAGACAGTTACATTTAAAGTTGACAGACTGCGGCCAAGGACATCTGTTTCTGTCCTCAAACAATCCACAAAAGATTCCAAAGTGAAATTTGGACCGATTCAAGTAGGAGAGAAGGCATTTTAAAAGCACAAAATCCTCAGACCCCACCACGCCCATCTCTCTCCGGCCTGCATTATTTTTGGATGCAATTCTGTGCCTGTTTTCAGACTTCTGTCTTTATTAAATTAGGTTTCCAGTGGACAGAGGCCAGAAATCTTCACATCTGCACTTGCTGCAGATCAGCCGGTTTGTTTTTTCCATCCATAAATGTTCATAATTTATTCCCGGGAATCTCTGTTTCCATTAACTCTGAAGTTTTATTGCGCAAAGACTACCTGAAGGCTACTTCTGCCTGCTCTCATTTCTGGGCCTTGGAGGGTCACTGAAGACGGTGTTAGACTCAGCATCTTCTGCCTTCCAGGAGTAGCCAGCCAGACACCCCTCTTCTCAAACTCTGCTGAGTGATGTTTGCCAGGTGAGCCCCACAAAGTGGATGCCGGGAGCCGTTAACACCCCCCCTACAAAGGCTGCATGCCAATCATGGAGGAGAGGGGCTGTGGCTCAGGGGCGGAGCGCTTTCTTTGCCTGCAGAGGACTCGGTGCTGGGCTCGATGCCTGAGGGGTTCAGGCTCCGTCAAAGGCAGATCCACAAGAGACCCCCATGCTCACCAACACCTTCTTGGAAACCTTAATATGGCCGGTGACGTAACCCCCTCCCCCGGTCCAGTCCCCAGCTGGAAGCAGAACGCTGGAGCTGGGCTTCCAGAGGTCAGAACTGCTGGCCCCAGACACAACCGGGAGAGGGCCAAAGAGAAGAACAGTACAAACTACCTTAAGACCCAGGAGTGGGGAAATAACCCGAAGAGAGGATTTTCTCTCTCCCTCTCATACTTCACATTTTTGTCTCCAGACTTCAGGAGCCAAGGCGTTCTTTGAATCTGTCGCCGGCCTCTGCAGCTCAGCACCTGCAGCTGATAGCCAGCAGTCGAATTCCAGGTGGGATGGAGGGCTGGGGGCCGGGGCTCAGCTGTTTAGCCCTCTCGTCCTGGCAGCGGCCCGGCCAGTTCCGCCACGGTCTGCAGTGGCCGAGCGCCTCCCTGCAAGAAAGCCAAAGCGCATCGCCCTGCCGCCCTCCAGAGGGCCCTCGCCCCAAAGAACACCCATAGGGATCAGATTCAGGGGCAGGAAGAGGAGGAAGAAGAGTTGGCTTTTATATGCCGACTTTCTCTACCTTTTAAGGAGAATCAAAGCGGCTTACAATTGCCTTCTTTTCCCCTCCCCACAACAGATACCTTGTGGGGCTGAGAGAGTTTGGAGAGAACTGTGACTGGCCCAAGGCCACCCAGCTGGCTTTGTGTGGAGGAGTGGGGAATCAAACCCGGTCCCCCAGATTAGAGTCCGCTACTCATGCGGAGGAGTGGGGAATCGAACCCGGTTCTCCAGATCAGAGTCCACCGCTCTTAACCACTATGCCATGCATGTCATCTGGCCTCTCATGCAGAATGCCATTCTCCATTGTCCTTGATTGCTGACAGGGGCTGTATTGGCACTTCCACAAAGAGCAGAAAGAGCTGGAATAGGCTTCTGCACACACACGCACCCCCCCAAGACTCCCTGTAGGATTCCCTGTGCTACCTACCCACTGTATCACTCAGCCTCACAGCTCTTCCGGGTTACGCACAACTTGTACGTGGATCACACTCTTGCGCCTGAAATTCCCTAACTTCCTCTGCCTGGAGAGAAGGAGGGTCGAGGCAGGTGGCCGAGTAATCTCCTCTCTCCTGGCTGTAGCTGGGGATGTTTTAACTATTATTGTAACCCCCCTTGAACCAAGAGCAAAGGTGGGATATAAATGTTTTAATTAACAAAAATAAATGCAATGGTATGACAGCCACACCAGGGGGAGGCTGATGTCTCTTTTCCCCTCTTCCTCCCTTAAGCCTCCTTGAGGCTGGTGAACTGGCGGGCCAGTCAGACTTGGGCTCCTGGCAGCACCCTGCAACCGCTCTTGCTAAATTGCAGCTGCAATGGTCGGACACTGAGGGTGCCACAAAACCCCTGCTCCTCCATTGCCTCTCTGCAGAAGGCACCTCGGGTGACCTGTGGCAGCAAGTTGCATCTCTGCTTTCTGTTCCCCACCCTCAGAGCCCAAAGGCCTGGTGCTTCAGGGGCTCACGGTATTCTCACCTCCCCTACTCTCCAGGTACAGACTGTCCCTCATGGCCCGGCCCTGGCAGTAGCTCTGCCCTTCGGCAAAACCATCACATACATTTATGCACTGTCTCATGATCCGAAAGGCAGAGGGAGGGGCATCTTCAAGGAAACCATCGGCCACATTCTCAGAGCAGGGAAGAGCACAGCGGCAGCGTCTTTGAGCGCCCCTGCCAAGTGCCCGCACGGGCTGCCGCTCTTCCCACCCTCGCCTGCCCACTGTGGCATGTGCTTTGCAAGTGGCAGGTTCTTTCTGTTTACCCACAGAGGGCGGGGTGGAGGAGGAAGAGATGACCTCTTGCTCACCCCGTCTGCATGGAGCCGCCACCTCCCCATGAACTTGCAGAGAATCATGGAAGAGCTTCACCTTACCTTGAACTCGCTCCCTGCTCTCCAGCGCATCGTCACGTAGCCCCGTGCTGAATGGCTATCAGCTCTGCAAACATGAGTGCGCGGGTGGGGTGCGGGGGATTGCTCAGTCTCAGAAATGTTTGTAAAGCACAATTGGATGGCGTGTGCTGGGGAAGCCCGGGAGACAAGCTCTTGTTTAGCCTTGTGCAATATAACCAACTGGCACAGGCATGGCCACACGGCACAGCGAGGTGTTGCTGTGAGAACCACCAGAAGGGATGGGCAGCACACTCTGCACACACGCTGGGGGAAAGTGTTCAGACACCTCCCTCTGGCAATGAGGGCCACTTCCTGGCTGTGCAGACAAGGCCAATGTTGCCTCTAGGTTCAAGCCAGGCGCAATGGCAACCTGTTAAGCCCAACGTGGTGCAATGGTTAAGAGCGGTAGTTTGGAGCATTGGACTCTGATCTGGAGAATTGGGTTTGATTCCCCGCTCCTCCACATGAGCGGCAGAGGCCAATCTGGTGAACTGGATTGGTTTCCCCACTCCTACACACGAAGCCAGCTGGGTGGCCTTAGGCTAGTCACAGCTCTCTCAGCCCGACCTACCTCACAGAGTGTCTGTTGTGGGGAGGGGAAGGGAAGGAGATTGCAAGCCGGTTTGACTCTGCCTTAAGTGGTAGAGAAAGTTGTCATATAAAAAACAACTCTTCTTCTTCAACTGTCTATCAAGCAGAGTGTGGGAATGCTCCTGGCTCTCCAAAACATTATTTTCCAGGCAATATCACTTGGAACCTTGGAGCTAAGGAGAACAGCACCCAGGGCAGGGGATGGCGGGAAATGGGCAGAGAGAAAGAGCACCTTGACAGAAGCCATAGGAATGGAGAGTATAGAAGGACTATGTTTTAGAGGGCAGCCATGTTGGTCTCCAGTAAAAGAATGAGGTTTGAGCCCAGTAGCATCATAGAGACAAACAAGATTTTTGGGGCAGAAGTATTTACGAGTCAGAGTTCTCCTCGTCAAAAGTATTGTGTGCTTGACAGATAAATTGAGTGGGAGTGGGGAGGAGAGCCTAAGATGAAAGCAAATGTGGGGTCAATATTCCATGGGGGGGGCAACAGCAAAAACTGGATGGGCCAGGTTAGGAGCCTGGAACCCCGACAGTGACAGGCCTGCCTCCCTTCTGAGCCTCCTCCCAATTTAGGGGACTTCCATTACCATGTCAGAAAACTGCCGGGTCTAAATGTTCTGCTGTTGAATGCCAGGATGGGGAGGAATCAGACCTGGATGAACACAGTGATCTGGCGTGCAGAGCCCTGGCCAGATGAGGAGGGTGTGTGTGTGTGTGTATCCAAATGGTGCCTGCCAGCACAACAGCAGGCAAGATCTGGCAGATGGGGAGGTGCCGTACATTGCTACAGCCTACTCCATACTGGCTTCCTCATCAGCTAATCTAGGAATCTCCACGTTTTGAGCCTCATATGAGCCTCATGCTGGACAGGATGTGTTTTTGTAGCATCTGATCCTTTCCTCTGCCCAACAGGCTTCCTGTGTGTGTTGATCATGTTAGTCTTGGCAGCTGGTTGGCTTCTGTGTGAACAGGCTGCTTGACTTTGGTCTGATCCAGCAGCACTCTTCTTGTGTTCTTATTGAGGTCCCCTCATTTATAGTGGGGACTTCAACATCCATGCCAAAGCTTTGCTGTCTGGTTCAACTCGAGATGGCCTGACAACCAGGGGCATGCCTCAGGCAATAATGAGCCCTACATGTGTGATGCCGAGACCTGGACAGCCCAGGATAGCCCCATCTCAGAAGCTAAGCAGGGTCGGCTCTGGTTAGTACTTGGATGGGAGACCATCAAGAAAATCCAGCCAGGGTTGCTTTGCAGAGGCAGGCGATGGCAAACCACCTCTGAACATCTCCTGCCTTGAAAACCTTGATGGTTCTTCCTACCACCACCACCATATGTGTAAAGGGTTATGACCTTGACCTGGTATTTTATGCTGGGGAGCAGCATCGTATTTTATGTTGGAAACAGAACTTTGTTGTGACGGACAGACTGCCTCTTGAGGAGGCTTAAACTAGAGGGTACAGAATCATGACAGGACAGGGGCCCCCAATTAGGATGGTCATAGAATCATAGAGTTGGAAGAGTCATCTAGTCCCACCCCCCGCACAATGCAGGAAATTCACAACTACCTCCCCCACACACCCCCAGTGACCCCTACTCCTTGCCCAGAAGATGGCCAAGATGCCCTCCCTCTCATCATCTGCCCAAGGTCACAGAATCAGCATTGCTGACAGGTGGCCATCTAGCCTCTGCTTAAAAACCTCCAGGGAAGGAGCACTCATCACCTCCCGAGGAAGCCTGTTTCACTGAGGAAACGCTCTGTTAGAAAATTCTTCTTAATGCCACAAAGGAAATATGGATCCAAATGGTTTCCTGATAGCCCTGGTATATTTTTCTCCTGACATAGTGGCAGTTCTGTTGAAGCTTTGGCTGGCCTCTGGGATGAGAAGGCATCCTTGGCAGCAGACAGGATTGCTTGGAAGCTCCCTTTCCTGTGTGAGAGAGCCTCCCTGGCTCCTGAGTTTTCAGTGTGGCTCAGGGCAATAAAACAGCTAGGATGGAGGCTACAGAGGCAACGGACGGTTACTCTTTGTTGAAGGCAACGGAGAACAGGCTGGAGCTCACTTCAAGAGGACATAAGAAACGTAAGAAGAGCCCTGCTGTATCTGACCAGTGACCCATCTAGTCCAGTTTCCTGTTTCACGCAGTAGCCAACCATCCAGTGCCTGTGGAGGGTCAACAAACAGGGCCTGGAGGCCAACCCCTGATGCTGCCACTCAACACTGGAATTCAGAGGTATTTGGGGGCTTCCTTTGGTCACCATGGTAGCCATTCATGGAGGGCTCCTCCAGGACTCCCTCTAACCTCATTGTAAAGCCGTCTATACTCCCAGCCGTCATATCATCCACTGGCAGCGAATTCTGCAACCTAATTACTCTTTGATTAAAGAAGTACTTCCTTTTGTCTCTCCTGAAGCTACTGCCCATGAACTTCATTGGGTGCCCCCAAATTCCAGTATTATGGAAGAGGAAGAAAAAGTTCCCTCTATCCACTTTCTCTACCACATGCATCATTTTATAAACCTCTCTCTTGTCCTCTCTTAGCCATCTTAGATCCTACTCTGAACAGAGATGGTGGCAAAGAAAATTCACTTTTCTGACATCCTTGCATTGCATCCCCTCAAGACAATGGTCTTTATAGTTAGGGACTTACAATGCCAGGGTCCTCCCCAAAAAGAACAGAGCCTTGGCAACTCACTAGACTTAGTTTGCAAAGCACTTTGTCCATCAAATCAATCATTCCTGCTCCAAGTGGGACCCCATTTTAATTGCAGAAGTGATGAGTGTTCACACAGCTCCAGCTAGTCAATACCACATGGCCAAGACTCACTCTGCGCAGCCCAAGGTAGTGGGCAGAACCCTCCGACACCCAGGCTCATTCAACCCTTGCCTATCATGGCTAGTTAGATCTGGCAGGGGAGGCCCGGTCCATCTGAAGGCAGAGACGATCATCGTTTCCCTCGGGAAAAAGCCCATGCCGTCAGAGTAAAGGCTTTGCTAGACAACTGTTACACAAGATAATAGCCTGGGTTCTAGAGCTCTTGAGAGGGTGGAAAAAGCCAGAAGTGGCTGAAAAGGTGGATTTGCCTGCAGTAGTTCCCAAACTTGGACTCATCCTGCAGGCTCAGAAACCAAAGATAAAGTTGTCATTGTTGGAGTGACTGAGGAACCATTCTGTTAGAAAATTCTTCCTAATGTCTAGACGGAAACTCTTTTGATTTAATTTCAACTCGTTGGTTCTGGTCCGACCTCCTAGGGCAACAGAAAACAACTCGGCACCATCCTCCACATGACAGCCCTTCAAGGACTTGAAGATGGTTATCATATCCCCTCTCAGTCTTCTCCTTTTCAGGCTAAACACATCTAATACTAGCCCAAGTTAATCTGGGAATTAGGGTTGCCATCTTCCAGGTACTAGCTGGCAATCTCCTGCTATTACAACTGATCTCCAGCTGTCAGAGATCAGTTCCCCTGGAGAAAATGGCCGCTTTGGCAACTGGACTCTATGGCATTGAAGTCCCTCGCCTCCCCAAACCCCACCCTCCTCAGGCTCCACTCCAAAAATCTCCCACCAGTGACAAAGAGGGACTTGGCAACCCTATCTGGAACCCAGATCACCTTCAGGAAAGGTGGGACACAGCCTTCCCCTGGGGCCTCTCTCCTGCTCCCCCCCCCTGCCCGCTCCCTACATGATTCAGGAGGCTGGGATGCAGATGAGCCCCAGGTGGGCTCTGGATGGGCTGCCGGCTGCCCAGCATGCCTTTGCTCAACCAGAGTGGAGGGAGGCACTGGCACCGGGCCATGCCATTCTCACCTGCCAGGGGCAAGGCCCATGGCAGAACCAGCCTGCTGCACTGCCCACATTCTGCACTAAGGGCCGGCACCAGGCAGAAGCTCAATGGGGTGAAGCCTCACAGTCAGAATTGCCAACTCTGGGTTGGGAAATGCCTGGAGATTTGGGGGTTGAGGCTGGGGAGGGCAGGGTTTGCAGAGGGGAGGAACCTCAGCAGGGTATAATGCCTTGAAGTCTACCCTCCAAAGCAGCCATTTTCTCCAGGGGAACCAATCTCTGACATCTGGAGATCAGCTGTAAATCTGGGAGATCTCCAGACCCCATCTGGAGGTTGGCAACCGTGCTCACCGTTCCAACTATGGAACCAAGTGAAGCCTCTGAGTGCACTCAGCACAAAGAGAACCCCATCAGCCCCCAAATCTCGCAAACCACCCTAGACGGCAAAGCTCCCGGAACAGCACTCCAGGTGAGTTTGGGCTGGAGCCACGTGAGCATCTGCAAGGCACATAAGCCAGATGCTGCATCCGCCAGGGCTTGTTGCAGCAACAGCTGGTGCAAGGAGATAGCAGGATTTATGGCTGTTTGCTGCAGATTAAGGACGAAGCTGAAGCAAGAGCCTTGGCCCGCCGAGATGTCACTCTGACCCCTGGATGGCCCCGCTGCACTGTTTTTGTATTCTTGGAAACTGCTTCCCAGGCCATGAATCAGGGCGATCTGACCAAGAGGCCAAGCGTTTGTTCCAGCCATGGCTCCGGATGGGACGGCTTCGTGAGCAACTGCAGGTGACCAACAATTAGACCACCTTTATGCATTTGTCTGGCACAAATAGAGTTACAGCTCGAAGCGGCAATCACAAAGGAAGAAGGCGAATCCACAGGCACAAATGGAGGGCACTTTTAGGAATCCAGGCTGTGGTTCAAAACAGATGCTTTATCCCCACGTAGTGCTGTGAGTGCTGGATGTGGTGTAGTGGTTAGAGCACCGGACCAGGATGTGGGACAACTGGGTCCAAATCCCTTGCTTGACCATGGAAGCCCCTGCCAGGTGATCTGGGGCCCGTCACAATCTCCCAGACTGACCTGTCCTCACAAGGTTGTTGTTGTGAGGATTAAGTGGAGGTAGGGAGAATGATGTGAGAAGGCGCTTTGAGCCCAACCAGAGAGAAAAGCGGGACACAAATCCAAATTAGCAAAATTAGCAACTGGCATGTTGCGCTACCTCGCTGCAGAATGGCATCCAAAATTCAGACATGCAATAGAAGAACGCTTGGGTGATGCATCACACTACAGGAAGCTTATGCAGGAAGTTTAAAATTCCAATTTACACCAGGTCCTTGCAAGGCAGACCACAGCTGCTCCTGGAGGAGTCCATAGCTGGGGGCTGACAGTTGCGGAGCCCCTCACAAAGATGATTTGCCGAGAAAACCTTCTGCTCTCACAATGAGACTGAGCCGTCTCCAGCCACATGAGCCTGCGCTCCTAGTGAGAGATTCAAAACAGATAAAAGGAAGTATTTTTTCACACAACGCATAGTTAAATTGTGGAACTCCCTGCCCCAAAATGTGGCTGCCAACTTGGAAGGCTTTAAGAAGGGAGTGGACATGTTCATGGAGGAAAGGGCTATTCATGGCTACTAGTTAAAATGGATACTGGTCATGATGCAGACCTATTCTCTCCAGGATCAGAGGAGCATGCCTATTATCTTGGGTGCTGTGGAACACAGGCAGGATGGTGCTGTTGCAGTCATCTTGTTTGGGGGCTTCCTAGAGGCACCTGGCTGGCCACTGTGTGAGCAGACTGCTGGACTTGATGGGCCTTGGTCTGATCCAGCAGGGCTTTTCTTATGTTCTTATCAATTTTGGATCATGCACCTCTTCCTCTCTCTTTCCCATCAGTTGGGCTGTGCTTGTGGAAGACACAGAAGATGTTTCCCCCTTCCTGCTCTTCCCTGCCCTGCCCTGTGCAAGGCTTATTCCCGTGAGGAAGGGCCGGGAATGATCTGTACAGAGATTGGAAGGGGCGACAGGCAATGAGCAGAATGTGAGGAAATCCACATTCCATGCACACGTGGTTGAGAACCAGCCACTAACATGTAGGAAGGATTTTCAAGCAAAAGAGCGTTCAGGTGCTGGGCAAGTGTGCCCATGGGATATCTCTTGGCATCAAAGGCCAACACCAAGATGGAAAATAAAAAATATAAATTTTTTAAAAAGGCCAACTCCAAGGTGAAGTACAATTGGCCTTTGGCACCTGGGATGACAGGCAGAACGCTGAGGCTCTTCCGTTCCAAAGAGCTGGCCTGCTCCATTGTGTGGTGGGGGTGTCAGAGGGTGGAATGGGTCCGTGGGGGTTGTGTGGCAGCAGCAGAAGCTCCAGCAGCCAGGATGATCGGGCATCCACAGAGGGCTGGGTTCCCTGCCCCCCATTCACTTCTGCCCCACCCCTCTGGGGCTGAGAGGGAGATAACACATCCCCCTCTCCTCATGACAGACATTCGTGGTGTTGAATGTACTGCTGGATGCCAAGACATGAACCTCAGGGGAATCCATCCATCTAACAGTGAGAGCGGCTCCTCAGTGGAACAGGCTTCCTCGGGAGGTGGTAAGCTCTCCTTCCCTGGAGGTTTTAAAGAAGAGGTTAGATGGCCATCAGTCAGCAATGCTGATTCTGTGACCTTAGGCAGATGATGAGAGGGAGGGCATCTTGGCCATCTTCTGGGCATGGAGTAGGGGTCACTGGGTGTGTGTAAGGGGGAGGTAGTTGTGAATTTCCTGCATTGTGCAGGGGGTTGGACTAGATGACCCTGGTAGTCCCTTCCAACTCTATGATTCTATGCTTCAGAGAACCCACGATGCTACGCTGCTGAGCTCAGGCTGTTCCCTGGAGCTGAGCAAAGGTGTTCCAAGAAGGGTGCACACAGGGCCGCATCACGCCACTGACTCACAGCATTTAAAACTTTGTTTGCTATTGTCTGGAACACAGAGTGGGCTGCCCTCCCCCATCTTAGCACCCAAAGTTCTAAATGGGGGGATGAGTTTCTCTTTCTTTTGGTGTAACCCCCCCCCCCCGGAGGTCATGAACTCCTTAAAACAACAAGAGCTGAGGTCATTGTTAGTGGGAAGGAAGACAACATATTAAGCACTGGCCAGGATGGCGGAGGAGAGGCCGGCTCTTAAAAGCTAATGAAATACCTCATTAATCACCGGGATGCAGGAACTTGGAAGGGCGGAACAACAAAGTGCACCGATCCAGCTTGTGCCTGGCCAGCCCCTCGTCTCCACCCCACCGCCTGGGAGCTCAGCACCAAGGGCAGCATCCTGTGCTTGGACAAGGCAGTGCTTGGTCTGGGGAGGGCCTCTGCTTGCAATCCCAGAGGGGGCTGTCCTGGGCCTTGAGGCCAAAGATGCTTCGACTCCACTCTTGAGGTTTTTACTGATCTAGAGCTCTGATTGAAAATTCAGAGTGATATTGGGGTGGCACCTCTTTTGTACACAGCTGGATGAAAGGGCAAATTGGCTCCCCCCCCCCCATTAAATAACTGGCACAAATATCAGAGCTGGGAGCACAAAGCCAGCTTTAAGAGAAGACTAACGGCCTGACTGCATATGGGGCTTTTTCGTTGGTTCTGGCCGCGCACACTGCTTGTTTATCCCAATTTCCACACATATTGCACACATATCCCAATTTTCCACACATATTCCAGACATATTTCCACACCATTCTCCCCCACCCTCGGTTCTTTTGAGACCACTTTTACCCTGATGCTTTCCTGGGAGCTGGTTCTGCACCACCTTTTTCCTTGTGCATAACGTTTTTTTGTCCCAATCACTCCCACCCATCTCTAGCCCACATTTTGATGATTGGACTGTCATGGTTCAGCCATTCCCTGTCTTGCTTCCCCGCCCCCCAAATGAGCGGTTTTGTTTTCTTTTTAAGAAAAATTTACTAAAACATTGATATATTGCTAGAGCACTGATATATTGCTAGAGCATTATAGGCTTAGTGGGTTCTCTAAATACCCAGCTTTCTTTCTTTCTTTTTTTAAAGCAAGTCTCTAGACCCTTTCCTTGCAACGACATAAGGAAAAAGGTGAACTTTGCAAGGGAAAAGATCAAAGACTTTTTAAAAAATTGAGCTGAGAATACAGAGAACTTGCTAAGCCTATTGCTACAACATTCTAGCAATATACTGATATTTTAGTGCCATCCTTTAAAACCGAGGGGTGTGCTGTGACGCCACCAATGACCCTTCCTTGGAAATCCTCATTATTGAAGGCATGTGCCCAAGAGAATAAACTGTCCACAACTGTGACAATGCAGAGGGAGGGCAGACGTGTGGAAGAACCATGCCCAAACTGATGCCAATGTTTGTAAATCGACTGCCAAGAAAATCAGGAGTAAGTCAAGCATGTGGGGAAAGCCCTAAGATCTTTTTTTTTTTTTAACAGGCAGTTCAAAGTTTTCATTCTTACTTGGAAGCCCTCCAGGAGCTGGGCCCCCTGATACTAAAAGGACTCTCTTCCCCTGTACGACTTGTGATCAGATCTGCCACAGTCTGATCGGGGGCATTTCTGGTGGTGGCACCGTCTCTCTGGAACAGCCTTCCCAAAGAGGTCAGAGAGGCTCCTACCTTGCCAAACTTTAAGAAAGGTTGCAGGAGGTCCTGGGGGGGGGGGGGCAGATTTAGTCAGGTGGCCATGTGACTAGTACTTAGTAGGGCTGCCATCCTCCAGGTGGGGCCTGGGGACCTCTTTGCATTACAACTCATCTGCAGATGAGAGAGATCAGTTCCCCTGGAGGAAATGGCTGCTCTGGAGGGTGGACTTTTAGAAAACCCACCCCACAAATTGGTAAGATCAACAGCTGCCCATACCTGAGCATTCTCTGCTATGGCTCCTACCTGGTGGAACCTGGTATCATTCTACAGAGTGTGTAAAACAGAGTTGTTAGGCAGGGCACTTTTATAAAAGGAAGCAGGGTCACCGCTTATTGCACTGTTTATGGTATGCGTTATCTTGTTTTTATTGCCCTGTTTTCCAATTTTGTAACCTACTCAACCTGCTCTTGTTGCATCGTTTACTATATGTCTTAAGCTGTTTTATTTCATTGTTGTTAAATTTTGTAACTTGCCTTGAGTTTCAGCGAAAAGGTGGACTATAAATGAAGCAAGGAAGAAAAACTGTAAGAACATTTTGCAAAACTTTCCTGACCGAAGCTGCCTAGGCAGAGGCTGCTCCATCTAGCTCAGGGGTCCCCAACAGCTGACACCTTTCCTGCTGCCTGCCAAATATTTTTAGAAGTAGGCGGGGCCAGGCGGGGCGTCAGATCGGCTGTGCAGGTTTTTTAAAAGTTGATTCGGCAGTAGCTGCCACCACAGTGAAAGGATCTTCACGGCATGGCTGAAAGTAAGCTGTGTGCATGTAAGAAAATATTTTAAAACAGTAAGTTCATTTTAAAAGGCGTCCTGCCAGAGCGAGCTTCTGCCTGAAATGTTGAAGACTTATTTTTAGTTATGCATGACCTCACTCGCTGACATTTTGAGACTGGCTCCACTTCCTGCAGTGGCCATCTTGTGGTTGGGTCCACCACCTTGGGTCAGAATTCCAAAGGTGCCCACAGGCTCAGAGAGGTTGGGGACAGTAGTGACGGGTGAAAGCCTGGACTGATTTCCACATGATGGCCCTAAGTAGGGCTGTGCAAAAAAAAGAAAAAAAAAGAAAAAAAAGTTGGTAAATTTCAGGTTCGGGTTTATTGGGCCCAATTTTTGGGGGGAGAAACCTAAAATAAGTTGAATACCCATACTAGTAAATATGGGCATTCAGCTTATTTTTGGGTTTCCTGAAAAAATTCAGCCCTGGGAGGGGTCATTTTTGGAGGTAGAGCCCCCAAATTCACAGTGTACCTTGAAGGGACTCTCCTTGCATGACCTCCAAAGTTTGGTGAAGATTGGGTAAGGGGGTCCAATTTTATGGGGTTTGGAAGGGGTCACCCCCTCCTCCATAGACAATCATTGCAAAGTTTGCAATGATTGTCAGAACAGAACAGAAACATTTATTGCGGCATTACGCCAATAAAAATTTAGAACATAACAATGTTACCGCGGGTACATTGATATTATTTAAAATTTGTGTCATGTTAATTTAAAAGGATATATATAGTTAAAATGTTTTACAGCATAGACAAAAAATAAACATTTTGCCACCCATTCAGAAAAAAATTTTAACTTCGTTTTTCATTTTTTCTTTGAACTTTATTTTACTACACTTTGACCAAGTTTATAAATTGCTGCGCAGAATTTGGCAACCTCAATGATTTGTTGGGGAATTTCATCCGAGAGGAGCTTCCTAATCTGAAGTTTTTCAGAATAGTCCAAGATTTTCTCAAACAAGGACTGGTTAACTTAGAGCGGGCAACCTTGTAGAATGAGCATCTGAAAAACATGTGTTCCAGTGTTTCTATTTCCCCAGAATTGCATGGACAGAGTCCCTCTGCTCTTGGGATCTTGTTATACCTCCCCTGTAATACCGCGGAGGGTAGAGCTGAACACCTAGCTAAAGTGAAAGCCCTTCTGTGGGTGTGGATTTCGAGGATGGAAAGGTAGGCAGCTGGGGCTGGGATGTATCTGGTCGTAGGGGCAGACATAAATGCGGGTACCCTCATCAAGTCAGACTGCCGTTCAATATCATTAACTCTCTGGATTATAATTTTCTTTGCTTGATCTCTATCCACCTTCAGCAAAGCCTGGGGGGAGAGATCCAAACTCTCCAACTTACTTTTCACAGCCTTCTGCCATTTGGATTCAAAGTTGTCAATTAAAGTCAGGGGAAGAAGACCATGGGGGGTGAGTTTTGTTTTTAGCCATAGAAGGAAGGATGATATGCTCACTCTTGCTTCTACTCTTAACATACCTGTTTCTAGACGTGCCAAGGGGTTTGATACACATCTGGGGACTTGGAGGGCCAGTCTAAGAAACTTAGACTGGACTCGTTCCAGTGGTGCAAAGCAGGAAGAGGGAGGTCCAAGATGTGTTCCGTAAAGCATTTGTGCCAATGTTTTGGCCTGATATAGTTAGCTGCTGGGATGAAGTGCGCCCCCTTTGTGCAGAGGAATTTGGTTATACTATAGGCTGATATAACTCCCAGGCTGGCCACATATTTACTATGGGCGAGCTTAGAGCCTGAGGCCTGTAGGACTACACCCAAATACTTAAAGCTGTTCACCTGCTTCAGTCTATGTCCTTTTAGGTTCCAGGCTCTGAGTTTTGGGCATTTGCCAAAGGCCATTATCTTTGTTTTCTGAAAATTGATGGTTAATTTTTCATTATCGCAATATAAGGCAAATCTAGCAAGAGCTCTTTTAAGTCCTATAGGGGTTCTGGATAATATAACGGTGTCATCAGCATACAGTAGGACTGAAATATGCCGATGTGCCAGTTTTGGGGGATGCAGATCAGCTCTGTTTAGGCAATTGAGGATGCTGTTAATGTAATAGATAAATAATGCAGGGGCTAAGAGGCAACCCTGCCTGACTCCCTTATACGTGTTGACTGGGTCTGTGAGGTGTCCTTCTCTACTGCATCTTACTCTTAGAGTCGTCTGATTATGTAAGGCACATATGAGGAAGAGAAGCCTCCTTCTGATGGAGGAAGATTCCAATTTAGCCCATAGAAGGGGTGCAATGGTTGTCTATGGGGGGGGGCAGCCCCTTCTGAATCCCATAAAATCAGACCCCCCGACCCAATCTTCACCAAACTTTGGGGTTTGTGCAAGGACAGTCCATTCAAGCTACGCTGTGAATTTGGGGGATCTACCTCCAAAAAGGACCCCCCCAAAAAATTTCCCGGAATTGCCTATTCGGCTTCAGCTTTCTCTCCAGGTTTGTGCATTCGGTAAACTTGAACTGGAAATTTACCGAAATGGCTAATTTGGGTTTATTTTCGATTTGGGTTTATCGATACGCACACACCTAGCACAGAATCAATGGGCAGAACAGCGCCTACCTCAGAGAATGTGCTGCAACTCCCTCCAACAGTTCCAAACCTCTCGACTAATATATCTCTACTACATATCCCCTAATCCATCTGCCTAGAGTAGAAATCAAAGGAGGAATTCCTGAATAGTACAAACGACCATTCCCCTGGACAGAGGGAGGGCCCTTCGACAATCCAGGCCATGCCACCCCCATTCTCAGGCATGAGCCAGATTAGCCCATCATTGGGGCCATCAAAGTCCACTGACCCTGCCTGCAGCGATGGGAAGGGCTTTCCTTAACAGCTGAAGACAGCATCACCCTGAACCACTAGAGAACTCTACTTCCAGTCTCCCTCAGCCCAGTGTGATGAGAGACCAAGAGAAGGTGGCCGCCACACCGCATGATAGCTAGCCCGCAGCTTTGTTAGGATGGAACTCACATGAAGCCGACACGGGAGATGTTCCCTACAGCCGATCCCAGTTACAAAGCTAGCTGCTACATTCTGAACCAAGCAGAGCATCCAGACATTCTCCCAAGGCAGTCCCACACACAGCACTTGACAGTGCCCCATCCTGGACGTTATCAAGGCCTGCCTCGCGGTAGCCAGATCTGCTTCCTCCAAGGAAGGATGCAGCTGGCAAGCTAAAGAGATGCAGGCACAGAGGAAAGTGACCCCAACAGATCAGTGGGAGCAGAAGTCACCCCCCCAGCATTAGTAAGAGCTCAGCCCCAGCATGGAATCTGCTTTCCCGACTGCTGGGAGTGACCAGCACGAAGGTCTTCTGCACATCCTCGCAGGCCCCAGGAAGGAAGATCTTGCTCGAGGAGTAGGAAAAGCACTCTACTGGTAAGAGGGTTCAGCAATGAAACCCCTTGCCTAGGAAGGTGGTAGGCCTCCTGTGGCTAGAAGTCTCCAAGCAGAGTCTGGAGAACAGTCTCTTCAGGAAGCTCCAGGCTGGGATTTCCAGCACTGAGCAGGGAGTTGGACTATGTGAACTTTATTTATTAATTAAAACATTTATAGCCCACCTTTCTTCTTGGTTCAAGGCAGCTTACAATAACACCAAAAACCTACAAGGTCCCTTCCAAATCGAGCCTTCTTTTGACCTTGGCCACTCCTGCCTGTTTTGGGGCAGCTCCACTCATGGCTCCCCCCACCCTTTGTTGGCCACCCCTCCTTTGTGTTTGGGCAACCTGGTTTCTGCATTCGCCAGGCCTCTGCATTCTCCATCCATCTGCCCTGATGAATTATGATCCACCATTTGGAGACTTGGATCCCTTCCAGCTCTCCCATTTGGAACTGATGCGCTGCTCATCTAGGATTCCTGGCTGGGAAGCTCAGCATTCTCGTGGGCCACCCAATCCTTCCTTTCCCTCCGTGGCCTTTCTCCTGCAAAGGATCCGTTCACACCCAGAGGAGGGAGAGAGTCTGGCCTGGAACGGCTATGAAAATCCCCTTGACATGCGAACGAGTAACTACGCTGCTGCTGGAGGGTTGCAGTCGCTTGCTGAACAAACCTGACCGTGAGGTGCTTTCTTTCGACATTTCTGCAGCAGGGAACAGAAAACACATGGGAATCGTGTTCTCTCCATCTCTGCCAAATACCATGCTAATTCTGAAAAGACTTTTTTCATTAGATGATCTATACACAAGGGCTGCAGATTACAAAAGCAGAAAATTAAATTGTGAACTGTACAGCGATGCCTCGAAGAGAGGAGGAGAGCGCGTACGCATGGAGGCGAATAATGAGAGGCGACAACCCCACCTCTTGCCCTCTCTGCGCCTGAGCTGCGTGTGGAAGGAGAGCCAGAGAAGGCAACAAGGGTTGCACAATCCAGAAATGGCCAAGGATGGGTTAGATCTTTATCACTTTTAAACTGTCACTCGGCCCTAACTAAAATTCCCAGAGTCCGCTTCATCTTAGAGGAAGGAAGGGCTTTAAAAGGAATTCAAGGGGTTGATTTTTTGCCCCCTTCCCCCAACCACCTAGTTGCATGTTCCAGAAAGTATCCCTGCCCAGCTACATGCAAAGGGGCTCATCCAGGTTAAGCGCAGAGCTGGGGCTTCCATTCCAATATTTCTCAAGGGGGGAAAAGTGACAGTTAGTGCAGAAGCACACTATTCCCTACAATCTGACTGAGAAACCTGATGGTTGACAGATGGATCCCAAGACGGAGTCCACAATCTGTGAGCTGTCCACCTTCCTTCCACCCCATAGCCATCCTCTCATTCAGATATTTTAGACCCCCACGGTGCTGGCCTTCTCTCCCACCCTGTGGCCTCCACCCAGCATTCATCCTCCTTGAACTTCATGTCAAGGTTCTCGATGGCCAGATGGGTACCTCTGTGCAAGACCCTCATACAAATTTAAGGTGCACTGGCAAGTCAGCTGGAGGACTATTAGACCATAAGAAAGGCCTGCTGGATCAGACCAAGGCCCATCAAGTCCAGCAGTCTGTTCACACAGTGGCCAATCAGGTGCCTCTAGGAAGCCCAAAAACAAGATGGCTGCAGCAGCATTCACCCTGCCTGTGTTCCACAGCACTATTATTTTGCTTGAGGGAAGTTGCTGTGTGCTACAAACAGAATCTCCTTCCTGGAGGCAGAGACGGCTTTAAAAGGCAATTAGACAGGTTCGTGGAGGATTGGTCTATCAGTGGCTACTAGCCACAGTGGCTAAAGAAAACCTCCATGTTCAGAGGCAGTCACTCTCTGAATCCCAGTGCCAGGAGGCAACCTCAAGGGAAGGCCTCGGCCTCTGTGCCCTGTTGTTGGACCTCCAGAGGGACTAGTTGGCCTCTGTGTGAGACGGGATGCTTGACTGGGTGGACCCTCACTGGTCTGATCCAGCAGGGCTATTTCTGATGTTCTTATGAGACGGGCTGATCTTTTACTGAAAACAGCTTTTCTGGGGGCTTCTTGAACAGCTATCAAAGAAGCACCCACAATCCCCAGGTGCACCACCTGATCCCAAGCCAAGCTGCAGATCCCTGGGCACAGCTGTATACAGATGTATACAGCTGTGCATGATCCCTCCTTGGCAATCCTGCAAGAGATGCTGAGGTTCACCGTTTGTGCTCCCCGGAGAGGCAGAATGTCTTGGGACAGCGCAGCCTAGCAGCCCTGATGTGGGGGCAGAAGGATCAGCCCAGATGCCTCCACGGATCCTGTCCACCATCACTTTTCACTCTGCCCCTGAAAGATACGGTCACGGTCACCTTTGGGTCCTGGGCCTGCCTGAGGGTCACTGCTTCTCCCCACCTGGAGCCTGCCTTTCACACCAAGGCCAAAGGAAGCCTGTGTGACTTCCAGAGAGGAGGGGAGCCAAGGGAACTTCAGACTACGCGGAGATGCAAGCGATGAAGCCGGCCTCTCCTCTGCAGAGACTTTCCACGCGGCAGCTCAGTAAGCAGAGAGCGGTACGATTCCATCATTTCCTTGATTTTATCAGCGCTGGATATTCAAACTCGGTTTGGCAATTTTTCCCGGCCCCCAAGACAATTCCTGTGCTGGCTCTGACCTCGTGCTAGGGCAGGCTCTTCCAAGGTGCTGACCTCAAGACCGGCTGCTTGGGAGCTGGAAGGGGTGGAGGATGGTAAGGAAAGCTGCCACCCGTTTTTCTGCCACGGCAATCCTGTAACTCTGTTCACTGCAATTCATTAATTGCTCTCCTAACGTCCTTAGAATATTATGTAACGAGGGACTGGAGGGGAGTTATGCAGAGGCCGTTCCAGAGAGCCTGCAACTTCACTCTCTCCCTGCAGCAGCAGAGCAGAACGCACACCCAGGGCTGCAGGGCCAGGGCCCAGGCAGACAGTTCCCAGGGCCCCCCTCCCCTCCCAGGGGTCTGCTGATGCTGGCCCTGCCACTGGAATGAACCTGCTGCTGGGCCACAGCGTGAGAGCCAGCCCACGCAGAGGGCAGCCAGCAAAACAAGGCGGTGGGCCTGGCTAGCCGTGGGCTGACCGGACATCTGAGGCCTGAAGCAGGCAGCTCCGAGAAGCATTGCAAGCGTCCATCTGAGAGCCAGCGTGATGTCAGACTTGGATCGGGGAGACCCTCACTTGAACCCCCGCTCTGCCAGGGAAGCTCGCTGGGTGACCTTGGGCCAGTCACATGCTCTCAGCATAGCCTACCTCATAGGGTTGTTTCCGTGAGGATAAAAGGGAGAAGGGGAGAATGGTGATGTGAGCAATTTTGGGCCCCTGACAGGAAAAAAAGCATGGTTTAAATATATAAACAAGTAAAGTATTTGCCCTCCTCCAGGCATGCTGCCCTGTGAGACTGGAGGGAGGGGCAGACAAAGGTACCCCCACGGAATCTGCTGCAGAAACAATCCGGGTTGCCTCCTCCGCCAGCCAGTCTCCCTTCTCTTTGTTCCATGATGATCACCCCTTTCCTTAAAAGCCCTAAGGGAGAGGTGGATCCATCCATGTCATAAACATTTTTTACCTCCCCCAACTTGCTGTGGTGCAAATACTCAGAAGAAGCATTTTTAAAATAAAGATATAAACCCAGAAGAGCACGTTTTTAATAAAAATCCAGCTTGGTTTCCTTGCAGCCTCAAAGTAATGGCATAAAATTAGTATGAGTTTGCATCTGTAGGCTGGGGATACAGGACCCTGATGGTTTACTACATTTCCACCTTGAACTCCCCTTCCAAGGAGTCCTGAACCAGCAGGCCTGGTTCTCTCTCCTCCATTCTATCCCCCAAACACCCTACAAAGTCAGTGAGACTGAGAAGGACCTACTGGCCAAAGAAGGGTGGGGCTGGACAGCAAGGGTCTCTCAGACCCCAGCTTGGTACTCCAGGCTTTGCCACCACGCAGGCTCACCCACAGGAAGTCCACAGTCATTGCCCCATAAAAGGCAACATTCTCGATGCGGAAATGGGCTGCCCCCTCCAATATTTTACCATTAAGAGCTTCGTTGGCCCTTTCCCATATCAAAAGCCGATTATTCTATCTCCCACTCATCCTGTGAGCCAAGTTGCTCATTACAAGGGCTAAGAGGCGGCCAACAATTATTTATTTACTTAAAGTCTATCTCTCTTCCCAGACTATTTCCTCTTCCCCTCCTCGTGGCAACCTACATCTCCTTTCCCTGATTCTTTCTTTCCTTTCCACCCACCAACAAACCTACCTACCTTTTATCTCCCCCCATCTTCAGCTACATTTATTATTTATTTACGTCATTTATATCCCACACTTTCTCCCCAATGGGGACCCAAAGCAGTTTACAGCATCTTTCTCCTGTCCACTATTTTATCCTCACCACAACCCTGTGAGGTAGGTCAGGCTGAGAGTGTGTGACTGGCCCAAGGCCACCCACAGAACTTCCATGGCAGGAGTGGGGATTCAAACCTGGGTCTCCCAGAGATCCTATCTCACTACACTGGCTCTCAGTCAATGTTCCTTAGAATCATAGAATCATAGAGTTGGAAGGGACCACCAGAGTCATCTAGTCCAACCCCCTGACCAATGCAGGAAATTAACAACTACCTCCCCCCACATCCCCAGTGACCCCAACCCTCCCCCCACCATGCAGGATCCCACAATCAAAGCACTTCCGACAGATGGCCATTCAGCCTCTGCTTAAAGACCT
Organism: Euleptes europaea; assembly: GCF_029931775.1. Lineage (NCBI taxonomy): Eukaryota > Metazoa > Chordata > Lepidosauria > Squamata > Sphaerodactylidae > Euleptes > Euleptes europaea. The sequence goes on along the minus strand of NC_079320.1, from coordinate 1,131,145 downwards.
CCAAAGACGGGGACTCCACCACCCTCCGAGGCAGCGCATTCCACCGTTGAACAGCCCTCACCGTCAGAAAGTTCTTCCTAATGTTTAGGTGGAATCACTTTTCTCTTAGTTTAAATCCATTACTCTGTGTCCTAGTCTCTGGAGCAACAGAGAACAAGCTAGTTCCCTCATCAACATGACATCCCTTCAAATATTTAAACATGGCTATCATGTCTCCCCTCAACCTTCTCTTCTCCAAACTAAACAAACCCAACTCCCTAAGTCTCTCCTCATAGGGCATGGATTCCAGACCTCTGACCATTCTGGTCGCCCTCCTCTGGACACGCTCCAACTTGTCAACATCCTTCTTAAATTGTGGAATCCAAAACTGGACAAGGTATTCCAAGTGAGGTCTGACCAATGCAGAATACAGTGGTAGTATTACTTCCCTTGATCTAGACGCAATACTTTGATTGATGCAGCCCAGAATTTCTTTGGCCTTCTTAGCCGCCATATCACACTGTTGACTCATGTTCAGTTTGTGGTCCACTAAGACTCCCAGATCTCTTTCACATATACTGTTGTCAAGCCAACTATCTCCCATCCTGTACCTGTGCCTTATGTTGTTTCTGCCTAGGTTAAGTACCATACACTTCTCCCTATTGAAATCCATTTTATTACTTATGCCCAGCTCTCCAGTCTATCAAGGTCATTCTGAACTCTGACCCTATCCTCCTGGGTATTAACTACCCCTCCTAACTTGGTGTCATCTGCAAATTTGATTAGCATGCTCTCTATCCCATCATCCAAGTCATTTCATAGAATGATAGAATCATAGAATCATAGAGTTGGAAGGGACCACCAGGGTCATCTAGTCCAACCCCCTGCACAATGCAGAACATTCACAGCTACCTCCCCCCACCCCACAGACCCAGTGACCAGAAGATGGCCAAGATGCCTTCCCTCTCATCATCTGTCTAAGGTCACAGAATCAGCATTGCTGACAAAAGGCCATCTAACCTCTTCTTAAAAACTTCCAGGGAAGGAGAGCTTACCACCTCCCGAGGAAGCCTGTTCCACTGAGGAACTGCTCTAACTGTTAGAAAATTCTTCCTAATGTCTAGACGGAAACCGTTTCAATTTAATTTCAACCTGTTGGTTCTGGTCCAACCTCCTGGGGCAACAGAAAACAACTCGGCACCATCCTCTCTATGACAGCCTTTCAACTTCTTGAAGATGGTTATCATATCCCCTCTCAGTCTTCTCCTCTTCAGGCTAAACATACCCAGCTCCTTCAACCTTTCCTCATAGGACTTAGTCTCCAGACCCCTCACCATCCTCGTTGCCTTCCTCTGGACACGTTCCAGCTTGTCTACATCTTTCTTAAATTGCGGTGCCCAAAACTGAACACAGTACTCTAGGTGAGGTCTAGCCAGAGCAGAGTAAAGCAATACCATCACTTCGCGTGATCTGGACACTATACTTCTGTTGATGCAGCCCAAGACCGCATTTGCCTTTTTAGCTATCGCATCACACTGCTGACACACATTCAGTGTTTGGTCTACTAAGACCCCAAGATCCTTTTCGCACACACTACTGCTCAGACAAGTCTCCCCCATCCTATAATTACGCATTTGATTTTTCCTACCTAAATGCAGAACTTTACATTTGTCTTTGTTGAAGTGCATTTTATTAGTTTTAGCCCAATTCTCCAGCCTGTCAAGATCATCCTGTATCTTGGCTCTGTCTTCTACCGAATTTGCTACCCCTCTCAATTTAGTATCATCTGCAAATTTAATAAGCATCCCCTCTATACCTTCACCCAAATCATTTATAAATATGTTGAACAACACAGGGCCCAGCACAGATCCCTGAGGAACTCCACTAGTCACTTCTCTCCAAGTGGATGAGGAACCATTAACTAGTACTCTTTGGGTGTGATCTGTCAACCAGTTACAGATCTACCTAACAGTAATAGGATCTAAACCACATTTTCCCAATTTGTCAACTAGAATACTATGTGGAACCTTATTAAAAGCCTTACTGAAATAAACTATGTCTACAGCATTTCCCTGATCCAGCAAGGTAGTAACTTTCTCAAAAAAGGAGATAAGATCAGTCTGGCATGACTTATTCTTGAGAAACCCATGCTGCTCTTAGTGATCAGATCCATCCTTTCTAAATGCTAAAGGACTGATTGTTTGATGATTTGTTCAAAAACTTTTCCCGGTATAGAAGTCAAGCTGATGGGTCGGTAGTTACCCGGATCTTCCTTTTTCCCCTTCTTGAAGATGGGGACAACATTTGCCCGTCTCCAATCTTCTGGCACCTCACCTGTTTGCCAAGACTTTTCTAAAACAATAGACAGAGGCTCAGAAATTACATCTGCAAGTTCTTTGAGTATCCTTGGATGCAATTCATCTGGCCCAGAGGATTTTGTTTCATTTAAAGAAACTAGGTGTTTGTGCACTACCCCAATACCAATCTAGGCTGCAAATCCCTTCCCTCATCACATGTTCTGTTTAAGCCATGTTGAGCACCGCTTCCCTTGCAAGAAAAGACTGAGGACAAGTAGGAATTGAAGAGTTCTGTCCTCTCTTCATCTCCTGTTACAATGTCACTTTCCAATCCCCACAATGGACTTATCTTGTTCTTATTCTTTATAAAAATATTAAATAGTACCGGTCCCAGGAAAGACCCCTGTGGCACCCCACTGGTCACTCCTCTCCAGGATGAAGTTGTGCCATTAATGAGAACCCTTTGGGTTCGGTTGGTCAACCAATTACCAATCCACCTAACAGTAGCAGTGTCCAGCCCACATTTTACTACCTGTGTTTCAAGAAGATCATGGGGGACTTTATCAAAGGCTTTACTGAAATCAAGGTACACTACATCTACAGCATTCCCTTCATCTTCCATACTTGTCACTCTATCAAAAAAAAAGATATGAGATTAGTTTGGCATGACCTATTTTTGAGAAACCCATGTTGACTGTCAGTGATCACAGCATTTCTTTCTAAGTGCTTACAGACCGTCTGTTTAATTATCTGCTCTAGTATTTTACCTGGTATTGATGTATAATTGTTTGGGATTTCTTTTTTCCCCTTTTTAAAGAATTTGTGCAGCATACTGGGCTCAGTTTCTGGAGCAAACTTCAAATCCAGAGTCCACCACAAAGTTCATTGGGGCCTTGGCCTAACGTGACATGTAAGGTCGTGAAGGCGAGGGAGAAGTACTGGGAGGATCAGGAAGGAAAACCACACTTCAGATAACCAGGATACTGAGCCTGGTATGGGGTTGCCAACCTCCAGGTGGAACCTGGACATCTCCCAAAATTACAGCTCATCTCCAGAGAGCACAGAGATCAGGTGCCCTGGAGAAAATGGCTGCCTTGGAAGGTGGACTCTATGGCATCACACACCCACCAAGGACCCTCTCTTCCCCAAACCCTGCCCTCCCCAAGCTCCACCCCCAAATCTCCAGGAATTTCCCATCCTGCAGCTGGCAACCCTAGTCTGGCCGGAGGTGCCACAAACTGCCCGCCAGCCAGAGGCAGGAACCCCCCAGGGCTGCCCTTTTCTTTGCTGCCTGGAGTTGTCAAGTCTGGAAGACAGGAGACATGAAGCTGCAAATTGCAGCTCTTTCTCAAAAGCCCACAAATTGCAAATTGCAGCTCTTTCTCAAAAGCTCAAAAGCCTGCAAATGGAGCAAGAAACAGCCTGCCCGGTCACCGCGTATAGAAAAGTTCAACACTCCTCCCCTCTGCCCGGTCACTTTGGGAGCATGAAGCATGGAAATCTAATCTGATTTTAACGGTCTCATATACCAAGCAAATTTCTCTGCGGTTCTAGGCTCAATCATTTTGGCCTTAAACATGTCTTGGCTTTTCTCCCTATCATATTTATTGATCCTGTCACTGTGATAGGGTGGCAGCAGCATGGATAACTCAAGCAATTAACCTAGAGGTGAACTCTGGAGTGTGGAACAACCTCCATGCAACGCCCCAAGCTGATTGGGTGGGAATGTTCTTGGCTACATGCGACCCAGCGGCACTGTGGTGTAAACAGCCGGCAGAATTCAGCAGGGAGACGTAAGGGCTTCCTGTTGTTGCAACAGGGGAATACGCTCCACTTGGAGACGGACCGCTGCCAACACCAACTGTGGTCATTCTGTTTCCCTAACACTTTTTCATTAATTAAGAAGATAAGAACACAAGAAAGGCCCTGCTTTATCAGACCCTGGCCCATCAAGTCCAACAGTCTGTTCACACAGTGGCCAACCAGGTGCCTCTAGGAAGCCCACAAACAATACAAAAGCAGCAGCATTATTCCTGCCTGTGTTCCATGGCACCTAATATAATAGGCCTGCTCCTTTGATCCTGGAGAGGATAGGGATGCATCATGACTAGTATCCATTTTGGCTAGTAGCCATGGATAGCCCTCTCCTCCATGAAAATTTCCACTCCCCTCTTAAAGCCTTCCAAGTTGGCAGCCATCACCACATCTTGGGGCAGGGAGTTCCACAATTGTGCGTCACACACCATTTATTCACTTAGATTTATCACCTGGTTTTCTCTCCAGTGAGGACCCCAAATGGCTTAGAACGGGGGTTCCCAGCCTTTTTGAGCCTGCAGGCACCTTTGGTATTCAGACACAGGTCAGTGGGCACAATCACAGAATGGCTGTTGCAGGAGATGGAACCAACCAGAAAGTCATGGGCTAATACTGATACAAGTGATTTTGTGAATACTATATAGTAAATTTAATACAAACACAAAATTAATATAAATATAAACAACTTGTATGTAGCCCTGTTCTAGCCTCCATGTATCTGTGCTGAACATGCCAAATGAACATAAAAATACAAAAATACAACAGTTTAACAATATACCCAAACAATATCACAGCTCAGACCAAACACGTTTCGGCTGTGAAGCCTTCTTCAGTGGTCTGAATAATACAATTCTATGCCATTTTGAAAGGGCATGAATGTATAAGAAAATTGCAGTCCTTAGACTGAGAAAGCTGACATGTGTAAATTGTAGAGTCTAAAAATTGTTTATGTATATTTCATCCAGAGTTGCCTTTATAATGTTAGGCTCCTATAGAAGTATACCTTTCACAGTACTCAGTCAAGATATATTGAATTGTTTTTTTAAGTGCCGTCAAATCACTTCCAACTTATGGCGACCCTATTAATCAATGTCCTCCCAAATATCCTATCATTAATGGCCCTGTTCAGGTCTTGCAAACGGAGAGTTGTGGATGAAGTCAATCCTTCTATGTACTATGAGGAAAGGTTGAAGGAGCTGGGTATGTTTAGCCTGCGGAGGAGAAGACTGAGAGGGGATATGATAACCATCTTCAAGTACTTGAAGGGCTGTCATACAAAGGAGGGTGCCGAGTTGTTTTCTGTTGCCCCAGGTCGGACCAGAACCAATGGGCTGAAATTAAATCAAAAGAGTTTCCGTCTAGACATTAGGAAGAATTTTCTAACAGTTAGTGCGGTTCCTCAGTGGAACAGGCTTCCTTGGGAGGTGGTGAGCTCTCCTTCTCTAGAGGTTTTTAAGTAGAGGCTAGATGGCCATCTGTCAGCAATGCTGATCCTGTGACCTTGGGCAGATCATGAGGGGGAGGGCATCTTGGCCATCTTGTATGGAGTAGGGGTCACTGCGGGTGTGGGGGGGAGGTAGTTGTGAATTTTCTGCATAGTGCAGGGGGTTGGACTAGATGACCCTGGTGGTCCCTTCCAACTCTATGATTCTATGATCTCAGAAAAGAGGCCCAAGCACCAAAATGGTTAGGTGATCAGGGTGTCAGACTGGGACTCAGGAGACCCGGGTTCACATCTTCCCTCAGTTATAAACCTGCCTGTGTGACCTTGGGCAAGTCACTTTCAGTGTGGGCCACCTTGCATGCTTGGGCATAAAAAGGAAAAAGAGAGAGTTAACACCCCCCCACACACACCCCAATAAAAATGGAATCGCCGACCAGGCAGGGGGGTGGGTGGGGGGGAGAATGGCTTTGCAAGTTTAATCAGAAGGGGCCACGCCCCAAATGGCTTGATGTGGACCGATTATGCTCCAGGAAAAATGGAGTGCTGAGAGTCAAATACTGCAGAAAGGGCATCAGAGAGATTAGAGAATCACAGAGGAGGAGATTGGTGGAGTGGGCTGGGATGGCCAAATTGCTGCCGCCCCCCTCCCTGCACAATTTCTCCTTGCAGCAGTAGTAACAGCAACAATTCTGGTAGGAGTTGCCCCTCCCCTCTGAGATTGGGCTGGCCAAATGTCCAGCTAATTAAATAAGCCTCAGTTACAAATCATTTATACAGAACTGCTGAAACTGGCCCAGAGCTAGAAGCCACATCTGCAAAAGCTATAATCCTGCTATTTTATACAAATTTTTCAGGGTGACGCCAAGTCTGGTCAAGAAAGCGGCCACACCGACACGGCTCATGTTCAAAGACAGGAGCCCACTCGCCTTGAGCAAGTCCAAGTCACAGCCCAATTAAAGCGGCTGGTTTTAACCACTCGCTGCCTGGGTTCACAATAAAAAATGGTTGTCTCTCCCCCTGAATGAACATGTATGAAGCCGCCTTACATTGAATCAGACCCTGGGTCTATCAAGGTCAGTACTGTCTACTCAGAATGGCAGCGGCTCTCCAAGGTCTCAGACAGAGATCTTCCCCATCACCTACAGCCTGGTCCTTTGAACTGGAGATGCTGGGGATTGAAGCAGGGACCTTCTGCATGCCAAGCAGATGAATCCTTCCGGTGCCTCAGACGACCTTCATGGAAGGTCTGCATCATGACCTGTACTACTTCCCACTGCCCTGCCTCTGCTTCCTGCCTGGAAACATGCAGTACTGGGTGGCCTGGTTCTTCGTTATCAAGGAAAGCAGAGAAAAGCAATATCGGAATCCCTCAGCAGCGGCAGGCAAACGCTGCCCCGTCCTAAACAGGGGGAGTTGACTGTTGCTCTTGTCAAAAGCCAGGGCGAGCCCCTGCCCCGGGAGCACCCTTCCAGGGCTTCTGGAAAGAGTCATAATCAGACAGTCCTTACTTATTGAGAAAATGTAGAGGCTGCCTCCCCAAGAGGACCTGCCCTTTTACATACTTTTAAATGTGTGGTGGCATCCAGAAAACAAACAAGCAACAAATAAGCAGCTCCCATTGCATGCCTGCTCCTGATGTGTGTGTGTTTTTTAATTCAGTTTTTGGAAATTCCATTTTTCAAAATCCCCTGTGTGGCTTAGAGCCAACATAAATTAAGGACTGCCTACTCCCATTTGAAAGTTTCGGTCCCTTCCGGCCATCTTCGAAGGCCCTGCTTCACATGCCCCATCCATCTGAGGTCAGACAGGTGGCCAGCTGAGAAAGGGCCTTCTCAGTCATGGCACCAGAATTTTGGAACTCCCTCCCCAGGGAGATTCATCTGTCTCCCTTGGACATTGTCTTCTGCCTGCAGGTGAAGCCTTTTTTGTTTGGTTTGGTGTTCCGTTACTAACATTTATCAGCCCTCCTCCCTGTTTGTGTTTTTATGTGTCTATATTATTTTAAAAAATTGTTTTAAGTATTTGTTATATATTTGTATTTTAAGTGCTTCTTAACGTTTGGAATGATTTAAAGATTGGGGATCCTGAATGGGGTGGCAAGGCGGGATAGAGAAGTTTTAAATCAAGCAATCAGTAGACCAGCAAGACGTTTCATTGGCAGCTGCCTTTTTGGAGACCCAGGCCTAGAGGAGGCCGTTCCGAGCCACCAGGCAGAGCAACCCCCCCCCCCAACGAGAAGAGAGGCAGACCCCTGAGCTTGTTCGCCTCTGGTAGGCACCAGAGGAGGAGAGTTCCATGTCGAGAGCCGTACCCATCCGCTGGCTGCACACTGTCTGCCTCTTGGAAGTGCCAAGTGACACGGTAGGTAGGCAAGACAATGGCGGGGGGGGGGGGCAGGGCCGGGCTTCACGCTGAGCTTTTCTCTGACTTGGTCGGCTGCCAAGGTCGGCAAGGGGTCAAGCAAACTTTGTGGTTTTGCCTCTCCCCCCCCCCCCACATATGCACACAATGATAGGGCTCTCCATCCAAACCTCCATGGTTTTATCAGGGGACTTTTCCCTCCCTGTTTTATCAGCCCCAGAGTTCAAGGAGAGCAGGAAAGGAGGGTCAGGTGCAGGTCAGGGCGTGGCCCGGCCCCGCTGCCTTATCAGCAGCCGAAGAAAGCGAATCCACCTGGTTTGTTTCTGGCTGTTAAGTACGGTGGGGTCAGCCAGCGTACCAGGAGGTCAGGCAGAGTTCACTCTTCCTCGGCCTCGGTTATCGGCAGCCTTCAGTTCATCAGCTTTTCCACCTTGCAAGGAACGATTTCCCCCCCAATCTTAGCAGACAAGCCTGGCGCATAATTTGCTTGCTCACAATGCGCCCCCAGTGCTCCTGGGATGACAGCCCCTGTTAGCAAAGCTCCACTTCCTCCCATTTGCCTCGCTGACATCCCCCCCCCCCCCCAGGGCAAGGCGGTGCAGCTCTGGAGAAAAGGGCGTTCTCCTGCTGAAGCGGCACCAGTTGTTTAATCTGCCTGGGGTGGAGCTCAGGGCTACTTGAGTGTATGGGGCTGACAGGACTGAGAGCAGGGCCCATCTCCAAGAAATCTGGGCCCCCGCCCTTCCTCGGCTGGGGACTTCCAGGCTCTCGGGCAGATGGATCACCATCTCTCGGCTGAAGCTCCTCCAACTGAAAAACGGGAACCGGAGACTTACTTCACAGAGGTATTGTGAAGAAAACACAGGTTAAATATCATGAAGTCAGTGCAAGTACTTCCAAATTTACGAACATAATCAGTTTCAGAGGGTAGCCCTGTTGGTCTGCAGTAGAACAGCTAGATTTGAGTTTAGTAGCAACTAAACCAACAAGATTTTCGGGGCAACATAATTAGTTGCTAAATAATGTGTGCTGAAGTCTAGAACTCCGAGAGAATACAAGTGGGACCCCTACTCTCTCCACCAACACTCAGGGAATTAAAAGATGCTTCTGGCTTGATAGCATTTTTGGTGGAAGCTGTTAAGGTCTGACCTCCAATTACTATTACACAGAAGACCGTAATAGTTTTAGAGAGCTCGATACTCAGTTTTTGGGATTTGCCTGGCAGTTCTCCTGGGAAAGCACTGAACACCCTTGCAAGAGAACTGTCTCCTACTTTTCATTTTGAGGACTGCAACATGTACCGGTAGGGTTTCACAGATTTTTTCCTTGGGGGACGGGAGTTGTTTTCATCTTCTGCACAAATATATGTTGCATAGCATCTTTGCACTGGATCACTGGAGGCCAAAAGTTGGCTTTTGTAATAAGCCTCAGACCTTTGGTGTCCTTTTGCGTCTGTGTCAACCGAGAGAACCCTGGTTCAGCAACTTTGTAAAGTTTCCTTTACTGTGTGATCCCAGCCAATCAGGGGTCACATGATGATGCTGGCGATCACACAATGATGCTCCCTCCCTTGCCAGCTCTGCAAGGCACTGACCCCAACGTGTGCTCCACTGCGAGCAACAACAGGGGTCTGACATGGAAACCATCTATTCGGCAGCATTTCCAGTCGAATAATCAATTACATGTGATTGGAGTGGGGCAAAGGAGCATTGGCTCAGCTGCTGTGGCGACAGGCCCTTTGCAAACACCCTTTTTTTGCCTTTCTGATAGGGGTGTGGGAAAGCATCTAAAAGGAATGTGCTTTTCACAAGACGCCTCCCTCCCCATTTCAAGGTCTACATTAGGGTGTCAAACATACGGCCCGTGGACTGGATCTGGCCCCTTCAGAGCTCTTACCCGGCCCGCGAACCAGCCACCCCTCCACTCTCGATCTGGGCTGGTAAGCCTGCTACGGACTCGCCAGCTGAGACCACCACCACCACCCCAAGTCCCAATCTGGGGTGGCGAGGTATGGCCCGGTCCCACCAAATGACATTTATGTCATATCTGGCCCTCGTAACAAATGAGTCCGACACCCCTGGTCTACATCTTATCCTGCACTTGTTGGGATTTCTCCAGCGAGGTCTATGGAGAATTTAATGTCACCCAGCTAACAGTGAGGAGTGCGTGCAGCACGCTGCAACTCTCACCGAGAAATTCCAAGATCCAAATAGATAAAATACTACTCTTCTCAGTGCTTCGCGCTTAGCTGAGCCACTGGCGTTGGGAATCAAGTCAGTGCCTGCTTGCGGGGAGGGGGAGTCGTTTTCTCCTCTGCTTTTAACAAATTGCCGTTGCTTGTCCCGCTGGTGGCACGAGCCAGAGGCCGTTTGCATTTGCTGATTAGCACAGCTCAATTAAATTCCTCTTCTCGCTGGCTGAGAGCTAATCTGCTCCGGACAGGCAGGAAGCTCCCTTCCCTGTGTGAAAACCAGTCCCGGATTTTAACTGCGATTTCCACCTGTTTGGGGTCCTGCTACGCTCGGGCAAGGTGAGTTCAGCCAGAGTGCCAAGGGACCAGGCGGAGTTCAGGCTAACACCTCTGCCATCAGCAGGTTAATTATAATTTCATTCTCAAACATACACACACTGCTTGCTTCAACTCCCCGTGACCTTACCTACTTAATTTTTTTTACATCTGTGGAGTAAATTTCTGTCAGCAAAACTGAAAGGCCAAGCAGAGTTCAAGGTAACAATTCACTTTTTTTTTTTCAAATAGGTTGCCCAGAACTAAATCCCAGCCTGAAATAGCAAACCTCCCATAAAACACACAGTAGCTTGTGAGGAGCACTGCCGTTTTCCTAGAACTGCAAAAAACAACTGAGCGCAGCACCTGCCAAGCCGCTCTCTCCAGAAAGACGCAGCGAAGGAAGCCAGCGGAGATCACCCTGGCTACCGCCGATGCCTTTCTCACTAGGGAACCCCGACACACCGCAAGTCCCGGCAGCCTCACTCAATCCCAGGGTGTGCCCAGACAGCAGCTTCTGGCAACCTCAGGCTTCCTGAGCTAACTGCTCCTAACAGAAAGTACATTCAAGCTCTTCCTTGACCAGCTGGCTCTGAAAGGTTGTGATGGGGGGGGGGGCTGCTGCTCACCCCCATGGCATTTATGTTACGGGGTCCTTCGGGCTCCCTCTGATCCTCCGACCTTTTTAGATATCTACATCAGTGGTTCCCAAACATTTTGAGTCATAGAGCACTTTTCAGGAAAGAAATTCGTCACGGAGCTCTAATTTTCACCTAGCACCTATATACTAAACCGAATTACAGTAATATTTTTCTTTCCAATCTCTTCATAGAGCACTAGATGTGCGCACAGCACCAAATGCTCCATGGAGCACACAAAGGAATCAACTTTCTTCCTGTCAGATTTCTTCACTGTCCAACTTTCACACGCATACATAGTAATAGGGAATACTACGGTGTGAGTTATGTTGATCTTGGTCACCAGCGACACGTCCTTACACTGAAGAGTCTTTTCCAGCTCCTCCATGGCTGCCCTTCCCATGGGATAGGCTCCCACTTTCTCAGCAAGGGTATTTATTTCCTTTGAAGAAGATGTTTTGATAGCAGAATATTGTGTGTGTGTGTGTGGGGGGGGGGATGACCAAGCCACAGAACCTATCAACAGCAGCTGTGCTGACTTTTGAACATTCCATGACTGGCCCACCCCCAGAAAAACGAGGCCATCTGTGCCCATTCCAGGACAATGAACTTCTCTCGCTGGCTGGGGCAAGGTGTGGAGGACACTCACGTGGGTCAGCCACCAGGCATCCAACCATAGACATATATATATAAACGGCAGAGCAAAGAGGTGTGCACTACTGGCCTGGTGGAGCCAGCATGGTGTAGTGGTTAAGAGCGGTGGTTTGGAGCGGTGGACTCTGATCTGGAGAACCGGGGGTTTGATTTCCCACTCCTCCACATGAGTGGAGGAGGTTAACCTGGTGAATCTGGATTTGTTTCCCCACTCCTCCGCATGAAGCCAGCTGGGCTGGTCACAGCTCCCTCAGCCCCACAGGGTGTCTGTTGTGGGGAGGAGGAAGGGAAGGTGATTGTAAGCTGGTTTGATTCTTCCTTAAGTGGGAGAGAAAGTTGGCATGTAAAAACCAACTCTTCTTCTTCTTCTCCCAAGTAACATCAGGCCCCTGAGGGACCTAACTGAGTTCCACAGGGCCTGCTAAACGGAGCTGTTCCGCCAGGCCTACAACTGAGGGCAGCCGCAAGTTCCTCTCCATTATCACCGTTGCTGGCCTCCCCATCCTCCCCCCAACCTGGTTTGGGGAGGAGGTCCAACGCCTGGCCAGGTTTCTCAAGTGCCGGTGATTGTATCCTATGTTAGTGCCATCTTGCTTCATTGTATTTGTATTGTATTGCATTGTATTGGTTTGGAGTTTATAATTCTAAAGTATGTTTTAGAGTATGTTTTAACTGATGTTTTCTGAATTTTAGTGTTGTGACCCGCTCTGAGCCCAGCTTGCTGGGAATGAGAGCGGGCTATAAACGCAATAAGCAAACAAACAAACAAACAAATAAATACAAGCATGCAAATGACACACAAACTGGCAGCAGGTCTGTTTGACAGCGACAATCAGAACCGACTCCTGCCCTGTTTTAACAAGATGACCAACAATGTCTCCCGCTCCCCTGAAGCAATGGGAATGTCTTTCAAGGAAAAACAAAGGCCAGCTGCTGCTTTAGGAGTGACTGGCATGGGGGGACAGGGCTTCGGGTGTCACTCTCAGGCTTCAGAGCAGCTGGGGAAATTGCCGGCCAGATATGATGCTGCAGCCACATTTCAGCAGATCCGCGCTGGCTGTGTTCCCAAGTGCGCACACAGAGAGAGGTGCTGAGTTGTGATGCTCTAGGAGGGCTTAGTGGTGGCAATTTCACTAGACAGCAATCTGAAGAAGTGAGCTGTGGCTCGCGAAAGCTCCATTCCCTGCCAGAAATTTTGTTAGTCTTTAAGGCACTACTGGACTCCGGCTCTTTTCTACTGCTATTAGACAGCAAGGCACACCCCTCACAAGGCAAGACAACTTTTCTTCTTCCATCTCATAATTGCCGGCTTTCACATTAGTCAGCAAACAGAAACTGATCATTCTTGAATCTAAGAGTGATCACTGGAATCACGCAAAACATTGCAAGTTTTCTGCAGGGCTGAGATAGGGTTTTTTTATGCAAGCAGAGATTAATTTCTATTTTGCTTCTTTAAAGTTCTTTTTTGAACCCAGATTGGAGGCTATTTCCCAAGTCAAATGTTATCCTCTGAAGAACACACACAGTGGACTACTTATGGAAAACAGGGCCAGAATGTAGAAGGATGTCAGAAAGAAATCTACAAGCAAGCCACTTCATTCCTGTCCATTACCACAACTGCACAAACAACGCAAGCATCTGTTTGGAGCAACAACAACGCAGTACGCAGTCACACATGAGCCAGTCGTTACACACCAATATCCCATGTCAGCCTGCAAGAGATCCAGCAACACACATCTCAATCCACAAGGAAGCTCAGAAGAAGCCAAGGGAAGGCAGAGATGCTCTCCAAGTAATGCCTACCATCCCTCACACCCGTGTCAGAATACAAGATGCTGTGGTCAGTGTCCGGGGTCTCTCCTGCTGATGTGAAAATCTTGGTGCAAAATATGCACAAGCCTGTATTGGGGCAGGCGGCAGGGTATTCTCCACAAGGCATGCTTGGGGCAGAAAATACAGGCTTGTATTTCTGCACCAAGATGTAAACTTACAGACCCCAAATTCCAGAACAAGGAATGGCAAAGTCAGTAGCCAGAACAACTGCATGCAAATTAAGAACATTTGCGTACATTTTGTACAATGCGTTCTGCTTTCGAGATCTGACTTCTGTGGTTCAGAGGGGAAATGAAAAGCAGGAACACCGCAGAGCAGAGTGTCAAGTGGTGCATCAGGGCAGAGATGTTCGCTTCTAAACCCCACCTCCTTTGCCACAAAGCCAACAGTCCTCCCATTCCCTAACCACAGAGGCTAGGATAAGGCAGATGCTGAAAATTAAGGAACCCACCCCCCAATCATTGGCTTGTGCTAGAGTGCCCCTCCCATCAGGCTTCCTGCTATCTACCAGCCAATCCGCTTGGGAGTGAGTCCAGAGGCAGTGGAGAAAGAGTACAAACGTCAGCAATGGCCAGAAGTTAAAACCTGGCAGGACACAACCCCCCCCCCCCCACACACACACACACACAAACACACTAGCAGCTCCAGCCAGGCATCAGAGAGCAAGGAAGGGCAAAATTTCTGAAGGGAGATTCGCATCCCCCGAAGTTTTGTTTCCATTTGATGAGGAGTGCCGCAAGCAGCCCCACACCAAACATTGGGGGCTGGGGGGGGGGGAGGCGCTCAGCCCAGAGATGCAGCTTGGTTGCAGGGGGGGCTGCCAAACCTTTGCCAAAGGGCAGAATGTTCCTCTGCTGCGGATCCAGTTGGGCAAATACTTTGCACGCGTCTCTCAAAGCCACCCAACCAAGAGCCCCTGCAGCTTAAACTCAAAACGTGCCCTTGGAATGAAGAGGCAGAAGGGCAGTTTTCAGACCTGGAACTCGAGCCCATTTGGCTGCTAAGACTGGCTGGAGGCCTTTAAATTCTGCGACAAAATGCGGACCTCCCCACCCACCCCCGAAAGAGCCTGAGCCAGTCCCTGCTCCCACAGCACCCTCTACTGACTCCCCAGGGCCAGAACGCCTGAGTGCTGCCCGGGGAGGTGTGTGTGTATGTGTGTGTGTGGGGGGGGGGAACACACTCTGCCCGGGCCAGTTCTGGGAAGGGAGGGCAGCCCCGCCACACCCGGGAAATAGAGGCTCAGGCAAGCCACCCCTCCCTCATTCCCCTGCTGCCTGCACCCCTATAGACTACTGGCCGCTGCCTCTGATGTGCAAAGCCTTCGCTCTACTAAAGACGGCTGCAGCTGTACTGGGGAACGAAGGCCAGCCCTAGGGCTCCCAACCCCAGGCTGAGACATTCAAGGAGGTTTGGGGGTGGAGCCTAGGGAAGCCAGGGTTTGGGGAGATCAGCTGTAATTCTGGGAAACTGACAAGATCCACCGGGAGGTTGGCAACCTGAGCTAGCACTATTACTGCCATTATACACCATTGCAATTTGTTTCTTAGATGTGCCCAAATCTCTTAGCATTCACCCTTCATTAAGCCGCTTCTCCGAAACAATGACCATATTTAGGCAGATCATGAGTGGGAGGGCAGGTAGGGATGAGCTGGCTCAGCTCTCATGGCCCTTTCTTACATGCCCAGGGTAATGCCCATCGCCACTTGGGGGCCAGGAAGGAATTTTCCTCCAGGCCAGATTGGTCCAGGGATCCTGGAGGTTTTTGCTTTCCTCTGGGCATAGGGCAGAGGTCACGAGGGGGAGAAGGTAGTTGTGACTAGATGACCCTTGTGGTCCCTTTCAGCGCTATGTTTCTATGTTAACAGAACTTTTTTTGGGGGGGTGGGGAAGAGAGTTTGGCATGGCCCACCATCTGCCATTCCCTCCTCAAAGAAGAAGAAGAAGAGTTGGTTTTTATATGCCAACTTTCTCTACCACTTAAGGAAGAATCAAACCGGCTTATAATCACCTTCCCTTCCCCCCCCAACAGACACCCTGTGCGGTAGGTGGGGCTGAGAGAGCTGTGACTAGCCCAAGGTCATCCAGCTGGCTTCCTGTGGCTGAGTTGGGAAACCAACCCGGTTCACCAGATTAGCCTCCGCCGCTCATGTGGAGGAGTGGGGAATCAAACCCGGTTCTCCGGATAAGAGTCCATTGCTCCAAACCACCGCTCTCAACCACTATACCACGCTGGACCTGGGCAAAACTAGCTGCTGCGGTGCCTTAGAGGAAGCAGGCGGGGCCCGTGGAGAAGTCCAGCAAGAGGAGTCCGCCCCAGCTGTCTGCTCTGCTCAGGCACACGATACTGCCTTGTGAACAGCCTCTCTTCCCCTGGCCCACCCCCAACACCGGTCGTGGCGATCGTCGGTTCTGTTTTCTGCACGGAGACCCACTTCCCCAGGGCCGGCGTCAGTACACCCTGAGGTGGGGCAGCTGCCAGGGCCCAGGGCTCCTGGTGGGGCCCGCTGCTGTCTGCATGTCCTTTCCTTCCCCATCTGTCTGCTTGACGTGCTCTGCCACCCAGGCTCATAAACGCCTAGCATCACTGGGGAATCGCGTGTGGTGCACAGAGGCCACACTGCTGGTGGTCACTGTGGCAGCAGCATTCCCAGCTGCACACACCAGCCAGAACAGTTGGGGAAAGGGTGTGCAGGTAGTGGAGGCAACTGAGCACGGGCACTGGGAGGGCTTATGAACAGGAGAAGGCGGGGATGAGAAGATGGGGTGGTGGTAATGGGCAGATAGGGGCTTCCGGGCATTGCCTGCTCAGGGCCCCTCAAACCCTGGAACTGGCCCTGCGTGACTCCCCCCAGGAACAGGGGAGAAGAGCTGAGGGGGACGCCTTGTCAGTCCGCACAAGAGAGCCACAGCAGCAAACTCAGAGGCTTCACAGAGGCCCAGCAAGAAGAGCAACGGAACAAGGTCCTTGTTCCAAAGGAGCTCAGGGAAGCACTTGCACTGCGACTGACCTCCGAGCAATCCCCCAATCTAAACACGAGAACAGACAAATGGTTTCCACTGCAGGCTGCTAGCACAAAACCTTCTTTCATTGAAGGCCCCCATTCCTTGTAAGCTAACCTCAGACTTTTCCTCTGGAATACTGAAGTCTAAGGAGAGAATTGGCCATTTCTATGTCTGCTGGAGTGGCGGGTTTAAATTGCCGCTTTGCACTGGGCACCCGGGCAATCTGGGGTGCCCGTTTGCTTTGGGGATTAGAATAAAACAGATCCAGTATCGTATCTTTAAAAGTTTCTGGAAAAGGGGAGAATTTTGCTCTTAAGCCTCCGGTGAACCGTTATACTTTCTGGAAGCAGAGCAGCCTGGCCACCCCTGAACTGGCCGTTCCTTCTGCTGCTTTCTACTTTTAACGAGACCCTGCGTAATCCAGACTGCTGCACCAATTTCCAAGACAAACCTGGCCAGACTTCCTGCTGGGATTCTTCTCTTCTGTCAACAAGGCAACCTGGATGCTCTTCCACGAAATGTCCAGAAGGCCGCTGAAGAGGCTCCAGATTCTTACGCAGTGCCAGATGGATCCTCTTGTTGTATGGAACTCCGAGTCGCCCAACAGATTCCAGAGGGATGACTTGTGTGATATCTACGGTCTGCCAGTGGAGCGTCCATTAAGACGAATATTCTGCTCCTCCTTGGACAAGGGGATGATTTGCTTTGGGCCTCACCAGCACTCGCCCCCTCCGTTTTGACTACCTTGTCAAACCCAGAGGACCCAGAGGAAACCCAGAGAAAATTGCTGAACTTCTAACAAAGGTATGTAACATGTCCCTTCGATCAGCCTCTGTACCAGAGGACTGGAGAGTGGCCAATGTAACACCCATTTATAAAAAAAGATTCCAGGGGGGACCCAGGAAATTACAGGCTAGTTAGCTTAATGTCTGTTCCGGGTAAATTAGTGGAAAACATTATTAAAGATAGAATTGTCAAGCATATAGAAGGACAAGGTCTGCTGGGCAAAACCCAACATGGCTTCTGTAAGGGTAGGTCCTGTCTCACTAACCTATTAGAGTTTTTTGAAAGTGTCAATAAGCATGTGGAAAGGAATGAGCCTGTGGACATTGTATTTGGATTTCCAAAAGGCTTTTGACAAAGTCCCCCACCAAAGACTGCTAAGCAAACTTCATACTCACAGGATAAGAGGACAACTCCTCTTATGGATTGAGAGCTGGCTGAAAAATAGGAAGCAGAAAGTAGGAATCAATGGTCAGTTCTCCCAGTGGCAGGATGTGAGCAGTGGGATCCCTCAGGGATCTGTGTTGGGACCGGTGCTTTTCAACCAGTTCTTCAGTGACCTGGAGTTGGGGGTGAACAGCGAGGTGGCCAAGTTTGCAGATGACACCAAATTATTTAGGGTGGTTAAAACAAAATCGGACTGTGAAGAGCTTCAGAAGGATCTCTACATACTGGAAGAATGGGCATTAAAATGGCAAATGAGATTCAATGTAAGTGTAAAGTGATGCATATTGGGACAAAAAATCCCAACTTCACATATACACTGATAGGATCTGTGCTGGCAGCGACAGACCAAGAAAGGGATCTTGGGGTGGTAGTGGATAGCTCAATGAAAATGTCAACCCAGTGTGTGGCTGCTGTAAAAAAGGCAAATTCCATGCTGGCCATAATTAGACGAGGAATAGAAAATAAAACTGCTGATATCATACTGCTCTTGTACAAATCTATGGTGAGACCACACTTGGAATACTGTGTACAGTTCTGGTCACCACACCTAAAAAAGGATATTGCAGAGCTTGAGAAGGTGCAGAAAAGAGCAACCAAAATGATTAGGGGACTAGAGCAACTGTCCTATGGGGAGCGGTAGGACGCTTAGGGCTGTTTAGCTTGGAAAGAAGGCGGCTAAGGGGAGACATGATAGAGGTCTATAAAATTATGCATGGTTTGGAGAGAGTGGACAGGGAGACGTTTTTCTCCCTCTCCCATAATACTAGAACACAGGGTCATCTGCTAAAGCTGGAGGGTGAGAGATTCAAAACAGATAAAAGGAAGTATTTTTTCACACAACGCATAGTTAAATTGTGGAACTCCCTGCCCCAGGATGTGGTGATGGCTGCCAGCTTGGAGGGCTTTAAGAGGGGAGTGGACATATTCATGGAGGAAAGGGGTATTCATGGCTATTAGTTAGAATGGATACTAGTCACGCTGCGTACCTATTCTCTCTAGTATCAGAGAAGCATGCTTATTATTTTGGGTGCAGTGGAACATGGGCAGGATGGTGCTGCTGCAGTCGTCTTGTTTGTGGCTTCCTAGAGGCACCTGGTTGGCCACTGTGTGAACAGACTGCTGGACTTGATGGGCCAGGGTCTGATCCAGCAGGGCCTTTCTAAGCGTCTGAGTCCCCGCCTCTTGAAACACTGCTTTGTAATTGGCTGTAGTGCTTACTGTGAGAAAACGTCCGTCCCCCACCCCCAGCTCCCCTGTCCCACACTTTGGCTTATGCATGGAAAGGAGGACGATTTGACCCGGGCTGATCTCAGGAGAGATCGAAGAATCAGAGAGATCTCAGGAGAGATCTCAGGAGAGATCGAAGCAACGGGAAGACCCGGGATTTGTGAGGGCTGGCAGCAGGGTCATCTCTGAGGGACGGAAAACTCATGCATAACTCCAAGGAACAACTGAGTCAGTCCGGGGGCGAACGTGAGTCCAAGTACCCATGCATAAAGGACCAGACAGGACCTGTTCAAAGATAGACTCTCATTACCCCAGAGTACAGATCAGTGTCCCCATCTTGGTGCCCATGGTGCCCGCCAAGTGCTTTTAGAAATCTGCCCAGCAGGCCTTCTGATTGGCTGTGCAGATTAAAAGGCATCCTTTTAAACAGAGTTTCTTCCTGAAATGCTGAAGACTTACTATGAGGGCTATGGATAATTTTGCTCCCTGGCATTTTGTAGTTGGCTTGGCCTCCTGCAACATCCATTTTGTGATTGTGCCCAGCACCCTGTGTCAGAAGTCCAAAGGTGCCCAAGGGCTCAGAAAGACTGAGGAGCCCTGGTGTAGACCTTTTAAATAAAGCCACTGGCACCCATGAGGCAAAGGGGCTAGCAATCTAACTCAGGGTAGATGACAGGATCATCATCAACACAAACACAAATAATTGAGGTAGGAATAAAGTCAGGATTCCACTGGCAAAAGTTACTATTTGAGCAGCAGCATGAAGAGGGACAACTGATCCACTGCAGAAAGATGAGCCAAGAGCCAGCCCCTCCCAAGAACCCCGGCACGGACCGCTGCAGAACCACTGGGGACTGTCCAGCATTCCTTGACATGCTGATGCATCCTTCTGAGAGAGAGGAAAAGGAGTTCTGCCCATCTGGCTGATTGGACCAGACATAACTGCTCTCCTTCAAAGGCTGTCTTAAGGCAGCAGTAAGACTAGCTTAAGCCCTCCGAGGCGGGGGAAAGTCACAGCTAAGACTCTCAATCCATCCTGAACTCCAGCTGCAACAACATCACAGGCAAGAGCTGTAACCAACACAAGAGGATGGACTTTGGGGAGAAACTGTGACTCACTCCTCCTTTTAGGAGTCAGACACAGACTTCTGTGATGCATTATGCCAGCATGGGGCAGTGGGAGGAATCTGAGCGCCAACTGGAGTCCGGCCAAAGGCCTCTTTGCCAGGTTGAGCTGAGCTGTTCCTAGAGAAGTCTTCCATGGATGATACCGGAGCTAGTAGGGGAGACTGGATACCCATCCTGTTGGGCACATGGACACATGGCGCTGCCTTCTGCAGAATCAGACCCCCCCCCTTGGTCCATCAAGGTCAGTACTGTCTACTCTGACTGGCAGCGGCTCTCCAGGGTCTCAGGCTGAGGTCTTTCACATCACCTACTTGCCTAGTCCCTTTAACTGGAGATACCAAGAATTGAACCTGGGACCTTCTGCATGCCAAGCAGATCCTCTACCATTTAGCCACAACCCCTCCCCTAGGCTCAATATTGTCTACTCAGACTGGCAGTGGCTCTCCAGGGTCTCAGGTGGAAGTCTTTCACATCGCCTATTGTGTGTGTAAAGTGCCGTCAAGTTGCAGCCAACCTACGGCAGCCCAAGCAGAGGGTTTTCAGGGCAACTGAGAAGCAGGGGTGGTTTGCCATTGCCTCCCTGTGCAGAATCTTCCTTGGTGGTCTCCCGTCCAAGCACTGATCCTGCTTCGCTTCTGAGATCTGAAGATCGGGCTACACCATGCCACCTTCTCTCCCACATCGCCTATTACACGATCCTTATTTAACTGGAGATGGGGGATAACGGCATAAGGGAGCCATTTCAGCCTTCTGATATCCTGAGACCCTGCTTTGTCAAGAGGACAACTCCTACGGAACACTGGAAAAGCGTAGAGTGCATTTGGCTCAGAGAGGCGAGGAGGAGGAGGAGGAGAAGAAGAGTTGGTTTTTATATGTCGACTTTCCCTATCACTTAAGGGAGAAGCAAACAGGTTTATAATCACCTTCCCCTTCCCACAACAGACACCCTGTGAGGTAGGTGGGGCTGAGAGAGCTCTAGAAGCTGTGACTAGCCCAAGGTCACCCAGCTGGCTTTATGTGTAAGACTGTCCTCCAGTACTACAGGGTGCCAGATCTTCCATTATGAGCTGCTTATTCCCAACCCAGTGTCAGGCCTTTACAAAAACCAATCAGTATATCAAATTCTAAAGCCGACAGAAAAATCTGTCCTCCCCCGCCCCAATCCTTACACATCAAAATCCACCCCAAGTCTGTGATCTGTCGAAGATATTCCTGCCTAAGATGTTTTCACACAGAAGTTCACTACCAGCACATGGGTATGAGAAGAGGGAGGCCTTGAAGAACGAGGGAACTGTTACCGACCAGGAAAAGATAAACATATCAAAAGGAGACTTTTGATTCTGAGACTGGCTCTCAACCAACAACGACAAAAGACCCACAATTATTTTTCAAACTCAGAAGGAGAAAGACACGCACCACCTTTCCCTATCTGGCAAGCAGCTCTAGGAAAAAGCCCAAACCGAGGAAGACATAATCCATGTTCTACCAAGTGGGCACGGGTTCAAGCAAGGACAGAGGCAAGAAGGAGGAAGGAAGCACAGTTCTCCAGATCCACATTTGGAGGAGGGGAAAGAACATTTAGTTATTTATTTAAAATAAGTCTATGCCGCCTTTCCAACCAATCAAGGGCCTCCAGGCTGGTGACATCAAGAGATTTCAATCATTAAAAGCATTTAAAAATACAAATGTATATAAAATATTTACAGCAATTAAAACAGAATATAAGCACCAGCCCCACCCAGTGGCGCAAAGGACCAGACGAAGTCAGGAAGGTACAACAGTACCATTCTGTAGAAGGCGCTAACAAAAATGTTCAGGGCAGCATCTTTACCAAGGGGTGCTATTGTAGTTTTCAAATGTTTGTTGAAAGTTTTAAATGTTTGTTTTTGTAGGGGGGTTTTTTTTGGAATTTTTGTAATCAGCTTTGAATCTGCATCGGTCTGTAGCAGCAACATAAGTGTCAGGGTCTTCACTGAACGCAAGATACGACATGAATGCAGGCCAAGTTCTGGCCACAAGTCAAGTCCTTGGTTCCCAGGGCTTGGAAGCTCCTGTGTATACTTCGTTAGTGCCTGTTATCACAGCTGTGGCGCGTTGTGTCTTCATTCATGGGAAATACCTATCTCACTGTTGCCTAGCAATGTTTACCTTACTCTCTTGTCCTAATGTTTTTAAGCAGGTAGCCTGTACTTGCTTTCCATTGCTATCCTTGCCTGCCTGCGTGCAGTTAGTTCTTTTAATTTGCTTTTTAGTTCCTAATAAAGTTTTACTGCTTCAGATCTACCGGTCTGGATGAGTATGCTTGAGGGATGCTAGAGGTAAACGCCTGAGACTGACAATAAGCCAGGAGTCCAGCGGCACCTAAAAGACGAGCAAATGCTGGGATAAAATTTTATTGGATGCCACCAGATTCTTGTTTTATTCTGTGAGAAAGGCGGACTATAAGGGAAGTAAATAAATAAACCAATAGTGTGGTGTGTGTGTCGGGGGGGGGGGCGGTACCTTCACACTCTACTCTGTGGGCTTCCGGGAAGCATCTGTTTGGTGACTGTGGGAAACAGGTTGCCCGAAGAAATGGAGGACTGGCCTAATCTGCCGAGTTCGCTTTCTGTCCTTAAGACTGAGTTCAGGCTCAACTCACCACTTGGTAAATCCTATATCTGTCTGGTGGAAAGAGCAACTACCCTAAGTTCTGTGATAGCCATTAATGAAAAATGATCTTTTCCTGCCCTGAGGTGCCTATTCACACTAAGGCACAGATGCTGCATTCAGAAAATTCCCCCAACCAGAGAACAGGGAGATGCAACATTTCTGGAAAATCTGAAGCTACGGGGGGGGGGGGGAGATTAGGGGGGGTTGCTATATAAAACAGTACTATCAGATATTCATGAATGAGGGAACTAGCTTGTTCTCTGTTGCTCCAGAGACTAGGACACGGAGTAATGGATTTAAACTATTAGAAAAACTAACAGATTCCACCTAAACATTAGGAAGAACTTTCTGACAGTGAGGGCTGTTCGACGGTGGAATGTGCTGCCTTGGAGGGTGGTGGAGTCCCTGTCTTTGGAGGTCTTTAAGGAGGCTAGATGGCCATCTGTCGGGAGTGCTTTGATTGTGGAATCCTGCATGAAGGGGGGAGGGTTGGGGTCACTGGGGATGTGGGGGGAGGTAGTTGTTAATTTCCTGCATTGTGCAGAGGGCTGGACTAGATGACCCTGGTGGTCCCTTCCAACTCTATAATTCTATGATTCTAAATAAAGTATGCCTGCTTTAGTTTTTTTAATGCAAACAGCAAATATGAAATTTACCCTATGTCAGCCACTGAGGTTCCCTCTCTTTTTTAGTTGACTGGGGGAAAGGGAGAACCAAGAGAAGTGAGGTGTTGGAAAATGTGGTGTTGGAGGAGAGTTTTACAGATGCCGTGGACCACCAAAAAGACAAATCAGAGAGTTCTAGATCAAATCCAGCCTGAATTCTTCCTAGAAGCTAAAATGACTATCGTACTTTGGTCACATCAGGAGAAGACAAGAAGGAGAAGATATACCCTACTTTTTCTCTACCTTAAGGAGTCTCAAAGCGGATGACAATCGCATTCCCTTCCCCTTCCCCTGCACCTTGTGAGGTAGGTGCAGCTGAGAGAGTTCTGAGAGAACTGTGATTAGCCCATGGTCACCCAGAAAGCTTTATGTGGAGGAGTGGGGAAACCAACCCGGTTCTCCAAATTAGTCTGCCGCTCTTAACCACTACACCAAGCAAGATTCACTGGAAAAGACAATAATGGTAGAAAAAGTTGAAGGCAGCAGGAAAAGAGGAAGACCCAACAAGAGATGGATTGACTCTATAAGGCAAGCCACGGCCCTTGGTTTGCAAGACCTCAGTAAGGCTGTTAACGATAGGACATTTTGGAGGTCATTAATTCACAGGGTTGCCATAGATCAGAAGCAAGTTGACAACACATAACACGCACACACAAGAGAAACCACAAATATACCTCTGGTTGTCGAAACGGCATATAGGCCTTGACATGATCAAGCAAACACTCAGAAAACCAACAGCCCAACAATATCATTAACAGATGACTGTATTAAGGGCTACCAGTCAACATGAAATATGTTGATGAACTTCGTAACCCCCAAACCTTCTTAAACAGCAAATCCCCCTAAAGGCAAATGCTGAAGAATCTTCAACCAATGGTAGTGATCCTGAAAGAGGATGTGATTTAAAAAATAACAGGCTTGATTCTTCCTAAATTCAGGATGTAAAAAGCTGGGAGCCAGGCAAGAGGGCCGTTTGTGACAGAGGAGGAGTATTTGGCTTCAGCCGGCAAGCTGGATGGCCTCTAGTTTCGCCCTCTGGACATCCTAGCACATCCCAGCCTATGGGGGAGTAGCCGATACTGGCCAGCCACAGAGAGGCTGTGGAACCTCTGAGAAGGGAGAGGAGAGCCAAGTGGAGGGAAAGCCTGTTATGGCCTCAGAGAGGGCTTGGGGAAGCAGCCGGGAGGCAGGGAAAACTACCTGCAGAACAGTTAGATGGGCAGGCTTTGCCTGGTGAAGGAAAATAATTCAGATTATCTATAGGCTAGTTACACAGAGCTCAGGGGCCAACAGAGAGGCAGGAACAGAGCAGGGATCCTGTGTTAACTGAGGGAAATGGTGAGGGACTTGTGAGGGGATTGGAGGAAATATCGCAAGAGACAAGCTAACCCTGTTTCTGTAGGCCAGGGTTCTTGGGTTCCAAATAAAATCCCTCTTTCTTGCTCTCTGACAGAAACACCTTGTCAGTTAAGTAAAGCTGTGGGTGTGTGAAACTGTAACTGTTTTAAAACAAAGTTCTCCTGTCCCTTGGTATAAAAACCAATAACTTGTTCCTTGCCATCCACCAAACCACTAAGCACTGAGGTTTTCCGAAGAAGAGACAATAACCTTAATTTTTGTGTTGTGAAAGGAAGACGTTGGTGTGAATCACTCCAGGAGAAAAGGAAGGGAAGTAGTAGAAATTACCTCAGATGCCTATTCTACCTCCCCAGGCTTCCTCAGTAAAAGCAGCCCATAATCCAGCACAAGTATTTGTTAACATTGCCTTACTGCCCACACACAACCCACACCATCACTTAAATCCTGGCTTTAGCCGGAGAGGGTGGGCTAGAAATATAATACAATAAATAAAATAATAAATGAATAATAATCATCTGGGCCACTGCTACCGGAAAGCGTGATGGGGTGGGTGTGTTGCTGAGCAATTACCTGGCCCGTTACAGGTACACCTTGGAGTGCAGAGCGTGATGTGATAGACTGACTGTCCGGATTAGGACTGGGGGTGACTGGAAGCTGCTCCAACACCAAATAGGATAGGGGGCCCAGGAAAGCGTAGCTGACCCCTCCCCCACCCCCAAGGGAGTTATGCAGGTTCAGAAACACCCCTTGAAGGTCCGGAGAGTGCTGATTAGGATGGCGGCCCACCCGACAGCCCTGCATCCTCATGGCAGCTGAGGCAAAGCAGGGAGTCTGTGGCGGAGAAAGACCGTTGGAAGGGAAAAGGGCAACGGTCCTTGCATCACTTCATTCAGAGTTTCTCTCCAACCCTATCCATCTTCATCAACACTTGATGACAGAAATGAGACCACCCCACCCAGAGTGGTTATCGTCAGTCCCATTCCCAAGTTCTCCCCGTAACAAACAGCCTCCTCCCTCTCCCCCAGGAGAGCGCACCAAGCCCCAGGGACACCCGACTCCCCACACCACAACCAACTATGCCATCCTGATGTGGTTTCATCAGTGGGCGGAGCCTTTTGCAATTATCTGCATGAATGGAAGTTTTATCAACTGGGGACTGGAAGCGGTCTGGGAGAGAGAACGCTCGCCCTCACCAGACATGACTACACAAGCACTAGACACATGCAACTTCCTTACGCAGTGTGGAATGTAAATCCCTTCAGTGGGCATTATACACAAACAAAAAGTCATGCCGGCATGCACAGTCTTCTCTGCCTCCGTGCTCCTTCTATTAGCAACACCTGCTCAGCAGTTGCGTGGATCATGCCGGGGTTTCGGGAGGGGCCAACCAGGAGTCCACCTATTAGAGGCCTGGGGTCATCTCTAACACTCTGACCTGAGGCCAGCACCCATCCTTAGACTTCCGGCAGCCAAAGAGGCCCAGGCAGCTACACACAAAGGTGGGCGCAAAGGAAAGGAACTGGGTGGAGCAGCGGGGGGTTTTGGTGAAGAGGAAGAGAGGTCTCTGGCCTGGCTTGCCAAACCAGCCCCGCCTCCTCTCCCCGTTCCTCAAGACCTGATGGTCTTCAGTCACACATCTTAAAAGGAAAACAAAAAACAAGGACACAAAGACGTACTTGTCTCAAGTCGATGAAGGCCAACTGCAGCGTGTCCCCTTGGAACCCGGGCACTGGGCCGGATCTGGCAAACTCTGTGGGAAAGAAGAGAGGATAAAAAGCGCTTTTAACTCACCGTGGACGGGGAGATTGGCAGACAGATGACAGCAGAGACAACAGGGGCCGAGGGAGAGGAGGGCCGTGCTTCTAAGGAGTCAGGTCCCCCGCCCGTCAAGCTTTTTGTTCGGCCTTCAAAATTTGTGTCATCAAAACACCATTAATCCCACCATCCTGACAGCAGGGAAACTCGACTAATTCGACCTGAAATTTATTCCCATGAGCCTCGCTGGGCTCCGGAGTATTTGTTTTGTGAATGGACAAACAATCTACAAAGAAAAAAGGCATTTGGGGGAATGGAGGGAGAGTGGGGGTGGGGGTGGGGACGGAAAAACTCTACACAATCACATCTTCAGCTGTAAAACCCTTTTCAGTTCTGAAAGCCATTGATATTTCGGGGGCCTGAAGGCACCGGCTACTTTCATGCCTGCCGCTGTGTTCCTTGCACACTTGTCAAAAGAAAAAGAAGACACACCCTCCAGAACCATTGACTACACTGGGGCAGAAGGTCTCCTCCGACACTGCACGAGGACCAGAAAACAGAGAACCACCAGCACCACCACCACTTGGTGGAATATCTGTTTACTTGGAGGCGCCACCTGACTGGCAGTTAGTGGCAGCAAGTGTCAAGAGCCAGCTTCTCCACCCCAATAGTCTCTTGGGCGTCATGATCCACCATGTCCTGTCAAAGCTTTCGCAGCTAACACTTTAAAAACACAATACGGAAGGGAAGCCTAGGCCAGTTTGAGCTAGAGACTCTGACTGCTTTTTTCCAGATTGATAAATGCCACAACAGTGCAGAAGAACACCTTGCCTACGCAGCAGCACCCTTACTTGGCCAGTTTATGAATACCAGAAGTCCTTTCAAAGAAAAGATGAGGGTTCCTGCTTAGGAGACGAATAAGAGGAGAACATCATGAGAGTTTTTCTAATTGCATCTCTACGTGTAACTAACTGGTGGAATTGACGGTGATTTTGAAGAGCATATCACAAAGTCAAAGTTGTGGAGAAGCTCACAGGGCTGGCCCAAGTCTCCTTAGGTGGCCACACAAGCCGAGAGGTGCGTCCCATTGGACACAGCCAGGGATCCTCGAGGAGCGCCTCTGAGGCTGCAGGTGGCTTTTCTGGTGCCTCCAGAGCCAGTGTGGTATAGAGTGTTGAACTAGGACTTTGCAGGCCCTGCAACTTTGAAACCGAACTCACACATGAAGCTGCCTTATACTGAACCAGACCCTTGGTCCATCAAAGTCAGTCTTGTCTACTCAGAGCAGCAACGGCTCTCCCGGGTCTCAGGCAGGGGTCTTTCACATCACCTACTTGCCTGGTCCCTTTAACTGGAGATGCTGGGGACTGAACCTGGGACCTTCTGCATGCCAAGCACAGGCTCTACCACTGAGCCACGGCCCCTCCCCTTGGCTCCCCTCGGCTCACTGGGGGACCTGGATGCAGCCACTCACTCAGCCTCAACGGTCTTGTTTTGAGGATAAAATGGGAGGGGGCCTGGGGGAGGTAAGAAACCAAATACATCCAGATTCCTGCCCCAAGCAGCTGCCTGAGGCCCTGGATCAGCCCAAGTACGGAAGTGGAGAGTGATAACAGGTGAGTTCCTCAGAAGCCAGGATCTTGTGATCCCTCCAGTATCTGGCACTGGTCAGTTCTTGGCGACGAGATTTTCGGCTGCCTGCCCAAAAGAGGCAACTCCTCTGCCAGACGCCAATTCAGTCTCACAAGGGGAGCCAGTTTGTACAGATGACCCACGTTGAGATATTTATTCTTGCTTAGCTTTAAGTGAAAGCCCAAACCTCAGAGAGGCATGAACAATGTGTGCTTGCGAGCTGGGATGCACACAGAGAGGGAGATTCATTCGTGTGCGTGTGTAAAGTGCCGTAAAGTCGCAGCTAACTTATGCCGACCCCAGCAAGGGGCTTTCAAGGCAAGTGAGAAGCAGAGGTGGCTTGCCACTGCCTGCCTCTGCAGGCTCTTCTTTGGTGGTCTCCCTTCCAAGTACTGACCATGCTTAGCTTCTGAGATCTGACAAGATTGGGCAGTGCCATGCCGCCTTCCCTCCCAGCCTTCCCTCCATGCTGCCTTCCCTTCTTACCTCTCTACAAAAAGTCAGCTCCAGCCTATGGCTACAAACCCACACACAACACAGGTTCCAGCCTTGGCATGACCAACTGACAGCAGGCCTATGCTACCCCCCCACCCCCGCTCACAGAAGAGATCTGGTCATTCGTTACTAGGGCAACCATAACATCTTATGGTGGGCTCTGCCTTAGATTTGTTTGAGCTTTGTAGCAGTGAGTCTTTTAAAGAGGTTCTTATTCGTGGAGCAAGATTCGTTCAAGAATCAACAGCCTAGACTAATTTAATTAATTCATCTCTTCCTCATCGTGAAGAGGACTTCTGCCGACAATGGTGTCCCACTGAAGAATGTACTGGATATACACACACTTTGGAAGAGCTGGATTTGAGTCCAGTAGCACCTTAGAGACCAACATGAATTTCGGGGCATTGTCAGATACCTGGCGAAGGGACCTTTGATTCTTGAAAGCCGATACCCCGAAAATCTTGTTGGTCTCTGAGGTGCTCCTGGACTCGGATCCAGTTCTTCCACTTGTGACCAACATAACTGCCCTCTGAAACACAATTTAGAACTTAGGCCCGACAATGTGCTGCACAGGCTCCATTCCCAGGTTCCACAGCCTCTTGTTCTCCACACCAACTCCTGCCCCTTCAAGTGTGGAGAACGTTGCCTTTGGTGCACCCTTGAACCACGGAGGGCAGAGGCTAGGGCACGCCTCCACCCTGCTACTGCCCTTGGCTCTGCCACTGAGGCAAGCGGTTGGTCGCTGCTAGGTCGGCACTCAATCCCCAGTCTGCTGGTTTCTCCAGCTTTGCCGATGCCCCCACTGCCCTCTTTTCCTCCATGTGAAGCTGCCACATTGAGTCAGGCATTTGGTCTACCATATAAGATTGTTTCTGTTACCTGAGATCCTTGAACTGGAGATCCCAGGAACTGAGCCCAGGACTTACTAAACTCAGAGCTACGTGATCCTGCTCCTCATTCCATCTTGCTCCTGCACCAGGGCTGCCTCTTGGACCACAAATCTTGGCTTCCTCTATGGCTGCTGATTCTGGCTAATCCCTCACCTGGCCTTCACCCATCTCTCTTGGACAAGATCTCTCAACTATCTGCCACCCCAGACAATCTCTTCTCCTAACGCGGCACCTGGATCCTGCAGCTGAGGTGGAAATCAAAGATACTCAGCACATGGCGCATCATGTTACCCCTTCAGATAGTGCATGCTAATGGGGCCGCTTTCGTGGAACATTACGGGTGCATCCCTCAGCAGGCAGAGGCCATATTCTGAGCACCAACTTACAATTTGCTGCAGTTTACTGGCCGGGCAAAGCCTGCTGTCGAATTCCGGCCCCCACCCAGCCACGGAGGGCACAGCCAGTTCTTCTGCTCAGCGCTTCAGCCGGGTGTCAGGGCGATTAGCACAGAACAGCCCAACGTGGCGCTGCCCGGGAAACCGCCCGGCCCGGCTGCTTTGCCCGCAACTGATGCGAGATGGAACAAGCCACCTACGGCACGGCCCCCTTGAGCAGAAAATCGCTAGAGAATGGAGCTGGTTTCGGTACAAAGCCCTCGGGCAGGCGAAAGGGCTGGAGGACTTGTGTTCAGGCCAAAGAAGTAATATGTCTTTGCAAGGCCTACAGGCTGGGGCCACCCAGCCAGGGCGGGTTACGGCAGGACTCTAACCTCTTTTCCAAAACCGTTCCCTAAACGCAGGGCTAAGGAGCCAAGAAAAAAACAAAGAGTCCAAGGAGGGGGAGGGGGGAGAAAGACCCACATGGGTTGATGGGGGCTCTCTTCGCAGGGGCTGCAAAACAGCAGCAAGAACCATGCAGAGAGAGAGACAGACAGAGCCCCACACAAGCGCCCCTGCCCCTGTGCCTAAGCCCCTTTGCACGAGAGCACAAGTTGGACCTCTCCGCAAATGTTCCCAGTCACCCTCAGCCGCTACCCGCCAGAGCAGCCCGGCCTTTCCTGTCGCCCCACGAGCCTGAGAGCTGGGCTCTTCTAGAAGGGGGAGCAGCTGGCAACTTGCCAGGCCAGCTGCTCAGCCTCTCGGTTTGGGTAGGGACATCTCCCTGGACGCACGGGGGCAGGAGCAACTAGTCCCAGCAGGAGGGCTCGCACATCGCTCACTACCAGATTCCTTTTAACTGGGGGTGCCGGGGATTGAACCGGGGCCCTTCCGGTTGCCGAGCACTGAGCCACAGGAGTCCTCACACATGAGCAAACATGAGGCTTCCTTATAATGAACCAGACTATTGGTCCATCAAGGTCAGTTTTGTCTACTCCGATTGGCAACGGTTGTCCAGGGCCTCAGGTTGAAGTCTTTCACATCACTTATCACCTGCTCCTTTTAACTGGAGATGCCAGGGACTGAACCCAAGACCTTCTGCATGGCAAGCACAGCCCCTCCCACTGAACCGTAGCCCCTCCCCAAATCCATCTAGGAGTCCAAGTGTTCCTGGCAGAAGCAGCAGCACGATCACCTCATCTGACCCTCAAAAGCAACAGGCGGACTCTGCACTCTTCTCCCCACATTCCTGCTACGGCTCTGCAAGCCGCTCACCTGAAAGTACTTTACACAACAGCTGCAGGTAATCACTGGGAGGGGAAACAAAGGGGTATTAAGCAAATCTGTAGGGAGGAGGAAAAGGCTGGTAGTAAAAGAAAGGGGCCATTTATGGGGATGCCGAGAGCTGCTCTCTGGGACCAGCACGAAGAGCCCAGGGTCCATTAGCGTGATGGTTACGTTCAGACAGAAATTACCACTCAAATCCAGAGGCATCAAGGAACAGACACAGCCCCAGACAAGCCACACCTGGGTGAACTGAGCACATCCAGTCTGGTGCTAATGTTCCCCCACAAAGTGCTGTGATGCCTTGAGCCCAGATGTGCATCAGCCTCCTTGAAGGATGCACCCAGGACAGGCAGGCGGGCATCTCTGTGAGCCTGGCTGGTGCTGAAACCTGGTTCAGACAAGCAGGGGAGCACAGGGGGACAGAAACAGCAGAGCCCTGAGACAGAAGGGAGAACACGAACTTAGAAACATCGAGAACATAGAAACATAGAGCTGGAAGGGACCTCAAGAGTCATCTAGTCCAGCCCCCTGAACAACACAGGAAATTCAGAACTCCTTCCTTCTAGGCAACAGAATAGAACAGGGGAAACGTGGGTCCAGCTGCCCCATTCACTTCAATGGAGCGTTCACAGGAGAATTTCTGGGGGGATCTGTGCACCCTAAGGATTTATAATGGCACTGAACACCTTCATTCCACGTAAACACCCTTGGGGAAGTTACTAAGGATCATGCAACAGGAATAATTCCCCTAATATATAATTCCACTCTTAAAAAAGAGCCGTGCAAAAAGGAGTCTGGTAGCAGCTGGGCAGCTCCAGCAAGACTGGGCCCAGTACTGGACACAAGAGACCAGTGCTTGGATAAATGTGTGCTTTATAATTACCAAGTGTACACTGTACAAAGATTGTACCTGGGTCATCTGTAACTTGTGAAAGAGCTACCATAGCAGGCCCGTCCTCCCTGCCATGTCTTTTTTTCTAAGACCTGCAGCAAAATTGTAAGCCTCTCTTTGGAAAGGGGACGTATTATTCATGCTGTCAGCAAAATCACCAGACAAACAAGATGGGGGGGAGAGCAAAGACCTCTTCCTGCCCTCCCCGTTCTCAGGGAGTCTGACTGTGACGGGTGGGAAGGCGAGACCACCGGCGGCAGTAGCAGCCCTCTCCATTTCCTCAGCTCAAGCAGGACTTCAGGAGCTTCCCCTGCAGCTCAGGCTCACGGCACCTGCCACAAGGCGCCCAAGCCCACCACCCCCTTGATACAGCGGAGAACAGCTCCAGTCTGACTGGAATTTCAATTACTACTGATTGAGAAAAGGCTGCCCCAGGCTCAGTGTCCTGTATCGTGCCCAAACGCAATTCTCATCCATGCAGGGCTGCAAACTCCGGGCTGCAAAATTCGAGGGTGGAGTCTGGGGAGGGCGAGGTTTGGGGAAGGACCTCAGTGGGGCAGAATGCCATAGAGTCCACCCTCCAGATCAGCTGTTTTCTCCAGGGGAACGGATCTCGGTTGCCTGGAGATCAGTTGTAGTTTTGGGAGATCTCCACGCCCCACCTGGAGGATGGCAACTCTACATCCATATGCTCCACTCAGGAGTGTCTGAAGCACACCCACCAACATGCACCCTCTTTGGGGAATATTCTCCAGCACTCCCAATTTATTTTACATCCTGCCTTTCACCCCATTGGGGAACCAAAGCAGCTTACATCATTCTCCTGCCCTCCTTTTATCCCCACAACTACCCTGTGAGGTAGGTTAGCCTGAGATTGTGTGACCGGCCCAAGGTCACCCAGCAAACCTCCATGGCCGAAGTGGGGATTCGAACCTGAATTGCCCAGATCCTAGTCCAAGACTTTAGCCACTACACCATGCTAGGGTTGCCAACCTCCAGGAGCTAGCTGGAGATCTCCTGCTATTACAACGGATCTCCAGCCGACAAAGATCCGTTCCCCTGGAGAAAATGGTCGCTATGGCAATTGGACCCTATGGCATTGAAGCTCCTCCCCTCCTCAAACCCTGCCTTCCTCAGGCTCCACCCTAAAAATCTCCCGCTGGTGGCGAAGAGGGACCTGGCAACCCTACACCATGCTGGCACGACTTCAAACGGCAGGAAGGTCTGGCAGGAATTGAGGAGGCCTATTCAGGGTGCTCTCGTCCCTTTTCCCCAGGACCACAAAATGACTGTGGTGGGAGCCGGCCGTTCTAGTCGGCTGATTAACTAATTAAACCAGCCTCGAGATGCAATGGCTGTCTTGGGTTGCAGGCCACTGAGGGCCTGCAGAAAACCCCACCTGGCCACACCAAGCAGAAAGGACGCTCTTGCTGAGCTTCATGAGCTTTGACTGCAGCCGAGGGCCAGAGCACTGGGGCTGCAGGCAGGCCTGCCTAGGTCAGCGGGGTCTCTCTGCTGCGTCCAGGACAGCTGGCAGAGGACTGGTCAAGGAAGGCCTCGTGGGACAGGATCAGAGGGGAGCCAAGCTGGTCTGCAGAGGAACAGCTGGATTCCAGCCCAGTCATGCGTTAGAGCTTCTGGACTCGAATCTAGCTGTTCCCTCTCTGGACAATGAGAGTCAAGAACCAGGGAGGGCCTGGAAAGAGGCAGCCCACCACAGCCTGAAGCACGTCTGCAGCTGGATCAGGGCCATAAAAACCACCACCCCTCTCCCCAGGGTTGCCAACCTCCAGGTACCAGCTGGAGATCTCCTGCTATTACAACAGATATCCAGCCGATAAGAGATCAGTTCCCCATGAGAAAATGGCCGCTTTGGCAATTGGACTCTATGGCATTGAAGTCTTTCCCCAGCCCCCGCCCTCCTTAGGCTCCAACCCTAAAACCTCCCGCCGGTGGCGAAGAGGGACCTGCCAACCCTACTCCCCCCACAAAGGCAAAGAGAAGCAGCATCCTTACGCTCGCACTCTTCGACGTCCAGGTTGAACTGCCGCAAGGCCCCCAGGGAGAGCTGCCGCACCTCCGCTTCCAAGAGCAGCTGCATCAGGGAGGTGGACAAGTGCTTGCAGGCGGACATGCAGGCCGTCTGGGCCACCTTGCCCTGCAGGGAGAAAGGGGAGCCGTCAATAGAGTGGTCACGAGAGCCAGAGAGACAGAAGGAGGAGGGGCATCTGAGTCCTTTATTTACTCAGGACGTTTTTACACCGCCTTTCCACACGATCAGGGTCCCCAAGGCGACGAACATAAACACATTAAAACATTTAAACAATCAAAAGCATTAAAGATTACAAAATAATTCATGAACATAAATGCATACACAAGCGCAAAGAACAAAATAATCATGGGGGGATCTATGTCCCCCCCACCCACCCAATGCCTTCTAGCAACTGTCCTCCGCCCTTGCCAGGTACTTTTCTCTCATTCCACTTCTTGTCTCAACTCAGGGTTGCCAGCTCCGGGTTGGGAAATACCTGGACATTTTGGGGATGGAGCCTGAGGAGGTTGGGGTTTGGGGAGGGGAGGGACTTCCATGGGGTATAATGCCCTGGAGCCTGCATTCCAAAGCAGCCATTCTCTCTGGGTGAACTGATCTCTGTCACCTGGACATTAGTCATAATCCCAGGAGATCGCCAGCCTCCATCTGGAGGTTGGCAACGCTATCTCAACTGCTTGTGTAGACACGCTATTGCTGCATCAAGAGAACAAGCAATTCCCCCTCCCCCCCCCCCCCCCAGAAGAGACACGTTCAGAGCAGACGCGAAGGAGAGCAGGTCACGGGGCTACTTTCCTCTCGCACCTGTCATTCTTTGACATGCCCTTCAGGCACGGATAGTGACTGTCCTTACGACTGCACACTGCCACAGCCGGCCTTGACGCAAACCACACAGCACCTGGACAGAGGGCTCTGGCTAGGAGAAAGCAGCCAAGTCGGAAACCAAGGCTCACACCGGGATCCTACATGGGGCTTTAGTGCTTGTCTATGTTTCACAACTGGATAATCCAGTTAGTCTCTTGGGTCCCCTGGCGCTTTCTCACCTCCTCACCACAATGCTTGGGCCTGTGATCGAGGAGCAGAGCTGAGCCATCCTCTCCCTCTCTCAGACCAAGGCGGTTTCCACACAAGGACAGAGGCTCGTGTGGTTCCACCATTCCCCGTGTGGCTGCTGATACCACACAGTGGCCAGGGGGCTTCCGCAGGGCAGGTTCCCCCACAGTCTCCCTGCTCCGGTCCCCGGGCAGCTGCCATCCACCCTCCCGCAGGCAATTCAGGGCTTTTTCAATCTTTCTAAAAAAAACCCAATGAACACATCAGCTCACAAATACCAACATGAATGTTCCCCCCATGGCAACTGCAGCAGCATTTGGCAAAGAAATGAACAGGGAGCGCGGGCCCTGCCCTCTCTGGGCATGCGTGCTGCCTCCTCACTGCTGGAGTGAGCAGAGATCACGCTCTAGATGGTTCTAGATGGTTCCAAAGGTGGGCTCTGAAAACACAGCTGAGATCCCACCCGTGGGAAGCACAGAGACCAAGAGGCAGAATTTTATGTTAACTGCTTTAACAACATAAAACACATCATTTATAATTTAGTCAGCATACAAAATCATACTATTTGGCATATTTATGGAATTTAAATGTATAAACGCCTTGGTGTTCTAGAAGCAAAATTATTAGTACACCCAAAGCCAGAGAAAGAGAGCTATGAGCTGATGGGGCTGTGGCTCAGTGGCAGAGCCACTGCTTGGCATGCAGAAGTCCAGTCCCTGGCATCTCCAGTTCAAGGAACTAGGCGATGCAAAAGGTGATGCAAAAGACCTCAGCCTGAGGCCCTGGAGAGCCGCTGCCGGTCTCAGTAGACAATACTGGCTTTGATGGACCAAGGGTCTGATTCAGTAGAAGGCAGCTTCATGTGTTACCCTACGCTATCTTAGCAACGTTTATTTTAGCTGTTGTCATCTGAAAAGTGGGGGGGGGGGAGTTTAAAATATAAAATACAAATTTTGCAGCCAACAACAGTGTGTTCAGACAGAAACAGTCATTCAGCACAACAGGGCGAGCAGCACATCTGTTTTGTTGAGGTAACGCAGTAACAATAAACTCTTTCATAACATATTATTCCACACAATGCAGCATAATCACATGTAAACAATTATCATATCTTTGAAAATCTAATGTGTACAGTGTAGACAGGAATGACAATTCTCAAACGTTGAAGACTGTTTTACATACTACAAATTCTAAGTGACTAAAAGGCATTTGACTCATTTCAAAAGACACAACATATCATGGGAATTATTTCCCTTTGTGCTCCCCAAAATTCCCTTATTCTTCTGTTGGAAAAATGTCTGGGTGTGAGCACTTGCCCCCGTGGTAATCCCATAAACAACATCCACAGACGAGTAGTCCAAAAGAGAGTTGATTTATTAGAAAACCTACAGGTATACAGAGCTAACAGGTAAGTTGGCACGAATGGGAACTAAAGGCACGGCCTAAGGCCTATATGGAAGAGCATTGGTCATATCAGATAGAGATGGCAGCCATGGCAACCACCCTCCCTACGAGGGTTCCCACAGAGAAAGGAATTTGACAGTTAACAGGCCTGGCTTTGGGACGCACCTGGTGGAACCAAAACACACACCGTCTGGCTGTCTCAGCAGAGAGCAGGCCTGACACTGGGGACGAAATCCCTCCCCTCTCCCACCTCCTGGAACTGTCCTGGCCTTTCTTATCTCTGAGTTAGGGGAGGCATTTCTTCCACAAGCCATGCGGATGAGCAACCACAATTCTAACCAGCCACCAGGAATCGAAAGCCAGGGCAGCGATTAGAGCCCCTTGGACAAGAGTGGTCTTGCAGGAGGCGCTGGAGAGCCAGAAGAATGCCACTCTTTGCATGTGCCAAACTTGGCTCCTGAGACACAATCAGGCAGAAGCCTCTTCTGATCTTGCTCCTGTCCAAGGCCACAGACTCCTCTGGAATTGCTCTCTTTGAAGTTTATCTTTAATGCTAATGAAACTTTAAAAGCGAACAATAACACTTTAAATACCATTATTACTTAACAACGTTTTGGACAACACTGCCTCTTTCCCTCTGCCAGGTAAAATGAGCTCTTTATGTTTAAATACCCATAACACTACCTCATCTCAGAAAGCTGCAGAAGAAAAGCAGAAAACAATTCTTCCTTGTGCAGAAGAGAGTAATCCCAAAAGTGCCTGACAATTCTGATTGACGCCTAAAAAAAAATAAAAAAAAAATAAAAGCCCTAACCCCAATCTCTGCTGGGGAGCAGGACTGGGCAAGCTTTGAGATCCAGACTGGGAAACAAATGACTGGTGCAGGAGAGGAGCTGAGCTTCAGTGACCTCCCCAAGACAGGCCTCTCTGAGCGGGTGTGCCCAGGGTCTCCCAAGAGAAGGCCCGATCTTGGGACACTTCTGTGGGCTCCGGGAGTTGGGTGGACCCCTGGTGCTGAAGCAAATCTCAGCCAAGCCTGCCTCCAACTCACCCACGGGCTCCACTTTGCCAGCTGAGCACTCTGCAGGCCGCGGCCGTTTCACCTTTTCTGCACTCGAGAAGCAATTCAAAGAGCAA
This sequence comes from Euleptes europaea, assembly GCF_029931775.1. Classification (NCBI taxonomy): domain Eukaryota; kingdom Metazoa; phylum Chordata; class Lepidosauria; order Squamata; family Sphaerodactylidae; genus Euleptes; species Euleptes europaea. Next base: position 1,093,379 of record NC_079320.1, on the reverse strand, counting down.
ATTGGAAAAGGAAAAGGAAATGTGCTTTATGTCCAGCAGAGGCAGCAGACCAGCCAGAGGGAGCCTGGCACAGCGGTGCCAAGGTGCAGACAGATCCAAGCAACCGGATGCCAGAGGGCGGGTCCCCTCGGATGGACGGAGGGGATCTCTTGGTCTCCGTGAGAGAAGGGCAGGAGCCCTGCGCTTTGGCCCAGCTCAGGGCTCTTCAGAATTCTTACCAATGAATCGGAGGAAGGGCTGGAGGGAATATTAGGTGAATATAATAATATATATATTATATTAAGTGCTGTGGAACACAGGCAGGACAATGCTGCTGCAGTGGTCTTGTTTGTGGGCTTCCTAGAGGCACCATCTGGTTGGCCACTGTGTGAACAGACTCCAGGACTTGATGGGCCATGGTCTGATCCAGCGTGGCCTCTCTTAAGTTCTTATGATCACACTGGCAGATGACACAAAACTGGGAGGGAGAGCTAACACATTAGAAGATAAAAAGAAATTTCAAAATGACCCAGAGAGGTTGGAAAGCCAGAATGAAACTACAAACATTAATTTTAGCAGAGACAAATGAAAAGGTCTGCATTTATCCAAAAGAATAAAATGCAGAGTATAGGATGGGGGTGACATGGTTGGCCCTGAGGAGCCCTCCTCGGAAGATGAGGATGCCATGATGGTTGAGCCCACAGCGATTCAAACCTAGCCTGAGGTTCCTGGACCCTCTGGCTCTCAGGGGACATTGGACACACAGCCAGCCATGGCTGCTGGGCCAGAAGACCAGATGGCCAGGCTCAGAGACCAGGAGCCACTAGGAGGAAGCCACTGAGAACCGGGTTTGATTCCCCACTCCTCCACATGAGCAGCAGACTCTAATCTGGTGAATTGGCTTTGATTCCCCATTCCTACACATGAAGCCAGCTGGGTGACCTTGGGCTAGTCACACCTCTGATAGAACTCTCTCCGCCCCACCTACCTCACAGGGTGTCTGTTGTGGGAAGGGGATTGTGAGCCAGTTTGATTCTGCCTGAAGTGGGAGATAAAGCTGGCATCAGTGGGTTATAGATCAAATCAAAAACAAATCAGTGGGTTATAGATCAAATCAAGCCTGAACTGACCCTAGAAGCTAAAATGACTAAACTGCGGCTATCGTATTTTGGTCACGCCATGAGACGACAAGAGTCACTGGAAAAGACAGTCATGCTAGGAAAAGTTGAGGGCAGCAGGAAAAGAGGAAGACCCAACAAGAGATGGATTGACTCAACAAAGGAAGCCACAGCCTTCAATTTGCAAGATCTGAGCAAGGCTGTCAAAGATAGGACATTTTGGAGGACTTTCATTCATAGGGTCGGAAGCGACTTGACGGCACTTAACACACACACAAAGCTGGAATATAAAAACCAACTCTTCTTCTAAGTTTCATTTTCCTGTTTTTTGAAAATACCAGGATTTTCAACTTTCCATAATTTACTGTCAGTCCCTCCTCATTGCCCACTTCAGTTCTTTACAGTAACAGAGTGTTGCCTGCATACAAAACCATTGGTATACTGCAGCTGGCTAGCATAGGTGGATGGCACTGTGGATCCTGGAGGCAAGCGATCATATTCACAAAACGATTAAACAGTAAAGGAGCCAAAAGACAGCCTTGCTTAACTACCTTAGAGAGGAATGGTATCTGATAATCTGCCATCTAAACTGTAGCACACTTGGGCTGTGGGAATCTCATATAACTTAGCAATTAGCCACAAAAGGTTTTTATCAATTGTAGATCTAGCCAGTTTAGCCCAGAGTTGGTCCCTTGGAATTGAGTCAAATGTGGCTCTTAAATCCATAAATGCTGCATTAAGGGCAGGTGTGGGGGTGGGGGGGCTGGGCTGCTGGGTAACCAAACTCTCTCAGTCTCGATCCATGCCCAGCAAAGCAGCCATCCAACAACCCCAGATACTCTGGCCATTCAGACAGTGGGCTCTGTTTGTGCAAGCTCTGTAGGACCCTCGGCCACCCGCCCAAAGCAATGAATCCTGGGGGCTGTATCTGCAACCAGCCTTTCTACTACCTGCATAAAAGACATGATTCCTCTTGAGGAAAGTTTCCCTTTTTCAACCAACACTCATATTTATTCATCACGGAGAGAATAAGGGATTCATTTGCCGGAACAGCCTTCTGATATCTGTCACAGCCAGAGCAATAACTTCCAACATGTTAACAACAACAGCGAACAGAAAACCGGGGTGTGCAGGCAGCGACAAACGGAGCCATCAAACAGACAAATACCCCCAGCCCGCTAGGACACCCGTGCCCCAGCAGCCCTTCAAAGAGCAAGGAGCACGGAGGCCTTCCTCAAAGAGGACAAAGAAGAATGCCGCCTGCACATCCCCCCACAAAGGGGCCACGGAACGGAGGAGCGGAGCAGCTGCACGGGTGTCAGAGAGAGAGAGACAGAGAGAGAGGTGGTGTGTCGAGTGTGTGGGTCCCAAGGCCACGAAGGGCTTTCTCCAGCACTTTGAATTGCACTTATTGCAGTCTCTGATGCACTTTCAAGGGCAGCCCTACACAGGGGTTTTACAGTAGCCAAATCTTGAAGTTAGTGAACTATGGCTTTGGGTGCTTTCACACACATTGGATAACGCCCTTTCACAATCATTTGCAACTGGATTTTCCTGTGTGAAACAGGAAAGTCCACTTGCAAAGTCTCGCTACAGAGCACTGAAAGTCCATTACGTGTGAAAGCAGCCTTGGTATGACTGGGTCACCTGAGTCAAGAAGTGCAAACGAATTCAGTGAACTCTTGGCGACCACATGCACTCGTTCTTCAAACAAAAGGGTGAGATTCATAAGAAAATAAGAAAGAACATGCTGGAGCAGACCAAGGCCCATCAAGTCCAGGAGTCATTTCACACAGTGGCCAACCAGGTGCCTCTAGGAAGCCCACAGACAAGACCACTGCAGCACCATTGTCCTGCCTGTGTTCCAAAGCACCCAATATAATAGGCATGCTCCTCTGATAACAGGAGAGAATAGGCATGGATCATGACTAGTATTCATTCTTACTAGTAGCCATGAATAGCCCTCTCCTTCATTAATATGTCCACTCTCCTCTTAAAGCCTTCCAGGTTGGCAGCCATCACCACATCCTGGGGCAGGGAGTTCCACAATTTGACTATGTGTTGCATGAAGAAAGACTTCCTTTTATCTGTTTTGAATCTCTCACCCTCCAGCTTCAGCGGAAAACCCCGCGTTCTAGTATTATGAGAGAGGGAGAAAAACGTCTCCCTGTCCACTCTCTCCATATCATGCATAATTTTATAGACCTCTATCATGTCTCCCCTTAACTTCCTTCTTTCCAAGCTAAACAGCCCTAAGCGTTTTAACCACTCCTCATAGGGCAGTTGCTCTAAGTCCCTTGATCATTTTGGTTGCTCTTTTCTGCACCTTCTCAAGCTCTGCAATATCCTTTTTTAGGTGTGGTGACCAGAGCTGTACAAAAGGACTCTGAATCATTCAACTAACATTAAGAGGAATTCCCTTAAGTCTGCTTTACCCAACTTCTCCCGAAATCTACTTCTTTTCCTCTATTTAGGAATTCCGAGTCTCTTTTGAATCGATTCTGTTCGGATCAAAAGAAGAATCTGAGGCAAGAAGGGGCAGGAAGGGAAGTTCTACAATCAGAATTTCATTCTGCAGCTGCTCAGAGGCAGGCAATGTCTTTCCAAATCTTCCTACTCACCGGCTGGACCACCCTGAGGTGTGTAACATCAAACACCCCCTACAAGTATTGAAGTCAAAAAAGGGTGCATAAAGGTGTAACAGAAATCTACAAAGAGAAATCAAGGAGAAATTCTTCTTTTGAAAAAAAGAGTCTGTGATGTCCAGGGGAGAGATGGGTGTGGAGAAACCCATCTCTCCCCTGGACATCAGACTCTTCTGCATATCACACCTAATCCAATCAAGCCTGCTATTCACATTTACATACTGTTCCTCTACTTAAAGACCGATGGATTCACATTCTAGCTGTATCTGAAGAAGTGAGCTGTGGCTCACGAAAGCTCATACCCTACCAGAAAATATTTTTGTTAGTCTTTAAGGTGCTACTGGACTCTTGCCCTTTTTGACTACTGCAAACAGACTAACACGGCTACCCACTGTGAATTATCTACCACTTAAGGAAGAATCAAACCAGCTTCCAATCTCCTTCCCTCCCCCTCCCCACAACAGACACCTTGAGAGGTAGGTGGGGATGAGAGCTCTTAAAAGAACTGTGACTAGCCCAAGGTCACCCAGCTGGCTTTGTGTGTAGGGGTGGGGAAACCAACCCAGTTCACCAAATTAGTGTCCGCCACACACGTGGAGGAGTTGGGATTCAAACCCAGTTCTCCAGATCAGAGTCCATTGCTCTAAACCACCGCTCTTAACCACTACACCATGCTGAGACGCTGTGCATTAATCAGTTGCCGGGAGAAGCAGGATAGGTGCAAATGCAGGGGCAGGGACGGAGAGGAGGTGGAGGGCGGAGAGGCCTCAAGTCGTTTACTGAGCAAGGAGGGACTAACCCTGACCTGCCACTACCATCCATGCCACCAACGCCGTTCTGCAGGCCAGGCACTGCACAGCCCACAAATCGTGCAGGGATTCCCTTGCATTTCAGAAACCATCTGATTTCATTTGCGTTTTAGCCCTGGGTTGCAGATCAAGCCCTCTGGGTCCCAGAGGAGGAACAATCAACACGAGGAAGGCCTGCGCTCCAAATGCCAGCAGTTTTCATGGTGGCAAGAAAATACACTCAAATCAAGGAAATGTGTTACCAATTAGAGGATTAGGAGCAGAGCTGAATGGCTGCCTTTTTAATTAAGGAACCACCTTGTCAAAGGCCTCATTAGGAGCTACTGAAATCCAGCCGCCCTCAAAACAAACATCCATGAATCTCCGCCTGCTGTCAGGGTCACGCGGTTGCTACCTACCTCACTGCAGAAGGAAAGAATTTGCCAGAAAACCACAGCGGGATGCTATGCGCAGCTTAATTAATGAATTAAATACATTGTTTTTATTTGCTTTACACCGCAAAAAAGAATATTGTACATCATAAATATAAATCATAAGCAAAGATACAAGTTCAAATCCGCTCTCCCAAACAATCTGCCTTTCCAGTAATAAATACCAGGACTATGATCATTCCATTTCCAGATATTGGACTAACGACAACCAACCTGCATCCAATAAGTTAGTTTCAGAGGGCAGAAATGTTGGTTCACAGTAGACCAGCTAGATTTAAATCCAGGAGCACCTTAGAGACCAACAAGATTTTCGGGGTATGAGCTTTCGAGAGACACCTGGTGAATAGAGCATTAACTTTCTAAAGTGTATACCCCAAAATTTTGTTTGTCTCTAAGATGTTACTGGATTCAAATCTAGCCAACCTTCATCCATATATTTGATGTTTCTTGACAGTTGCAATTCTGTCAGCTTAATGATTCTGCTGTATCCCAGACCTTCAATAACCACACTCATTTACTGGGAACAATCGACTTTAACTGTGTCTTGCAAAAACTACCTTGCTACAGTCAACAAATTTAGCAACATCTCTGTAAGAGGGCTGCCAAGGTGTAATGGTTAGGGCATTGGACTACTAAGATCTAGGATAACCAGGGTTCAATCCCCCACTCTGCCAGGGAAACCTGCCCCCCGGTGACCTTGAGTCCCTCACAATTTCTCAGCCTAATCTACCCTCACAAGGTTGTTATTGTGACAATTAAACAGTGGGGAGAGGGGAACCATGTGAAAAGACATTTTGGGTCACCAATCAGATAGAAAAGCAGAATATAGGTTTTTAAAGTATAAAATAAGATGTAGGGTATTTGAACGGTGTGTGTGTGCGTGCATGCTGTCAAATCACAGCCGACTTATGGTGACCCCGTAAGGTTTTCAAGGCAAGTGATATTCAGAGGTGGTTTGCTATTGCCTGCCTCCACGGGGGCTGAGAGAGTTCTGAGAGAACTGTGACTGTCTCTATACTGTTCAATTAAAAAAAAAAAAACCTTTCCAGCTTCATCAGGAGCTCAATGCTCCAAACTTCAAATATCACTGCCTGAATAATTTTCCAATACTTTTTTACCTATACCAACCCCACCAGATATGATGAAAAATTGCATTTTTTGCTCAACAGAACCAACATCCACTGTGCACCTTACTGCTAATTTTGGGATGCTTGTGTGGAGATTATTTACCACTGATTACTCATTTTGAAAGGATACTCTTAATTATATACTCACAGAGAATAATGCACCTTTTGTGTGTCCATTATTCTCTGTGAGTATATATAAATATAAGACATTAAGTCCCACTTTTCTGCACTTAACACATAACACAATACTTTCTGCTATTTTTTTACTATGATCATTACATTTAAGTCTAAGAGGAAACAATATACTTTAGAAAAATGTCCAACAATACTTGTTTGAACGTAATAAGACCTCTCCTTACTCTATTGGCTCTCAACTGCCAGGGTGCAAAACTTTTAATTTGCAGGTAATTAATAACCTCTGTGGCGGAATGACCCCGCTGACCCGCAAGAGCCTCCACCACGTCAAAGTACCAAGTCTCCACCCAGCAACGCTCTGCTCTCCTGGGCTGCCCGGCCCTATTTAACCATTGTGGCTGAGCAAGGGAACAAAGAAAAGGTGAAAATACACAATCCTCTTTCCCTACGCGTGGCACTTGTCCGAAATTCTTTACTATTTTGAGTGCTGGTAGCTGTTCTCCATATCACATAGACCACCACCATCCAAACACGCTGTTTAAATTGGTACCAGAGGCAAGGAGGTAGTCAGTTGGTAGATCACTAATGCCCCGGGAGTGTGCAAGTGAGGTAAGTCGTCCTCGTGGTAACCAGTTGCTGGATAGTGGGAGACGCAGGTACTAAGGAGAGCCTCAGAATGACCCTGGGGGAAGGTGAGCTGGCAGCCTCAGCGCCCTCAGCAGGCAACTCCTAAAAGAGTCAGTTAGTGGCAGCAGTCCCAAAACAGACTCCGAGATGCCTCAGAAAAGGCAGCTTCTTCACTGGAAGGAGCCCTTGGCGGTGGAAGTGTTTTCTGATGCACGGTCAGCCAACGCAGTTTTTGGAAAAGGAAATAGTTGTGTTTAGCATACCCCTTCCCCCCAAAAAAATGGTTACTGGCCCTCCTCCCTGGTTCTGGTGTTGTTTATGTGTTTTTATTGAATTATTTCATAATTTTAAACGTTCTTTTTAATTGTTCAAGTGTGTCAATGTTTTTACATTTGCTGCCTTGGCAACCCAGAAGGGTTGGAAACGCGGCATAAAAATATTTCAAATGAAATAAGTAACTTCTCCACATCACTGCACACTGAAACATCCAAATTCCAGGTAGGTCAGGAATTAAGTGGGAGAAGAATTAATGGGGAGGGGAAAAAGAACACCTGTGTGAAGAAATGTCCCCTCAGCTAGAATTCACCCCAGTATTTCAGACACTCAGACTACACTCAGTTGACGAACCGAAACCCGGCTGCACACTCAGAGATGGCCAAAGGGAAGGGGCCCGGGGGGGGGGGTAGTTGGGCCAGCGAGCCCAAGCACAACTTGTGTGCTTACATACCTGAAGGTAGGAGTGTCAAAGATACGGCCCGTGGGCTGGATCCGGCCCCTGGAGCGCTGTTATCTGGCCGGCAAGATGTTTGGGGTCTGCCTCCCAGGGAAGGGAGCGTGGCTTGCAGCCCAGTACTTAGATCTGCAGGGGATGCCCATCAGCACTTACATGGGCAACCCCTGCAGCCCCCAGTCTCGGAGGCCACAGGGGACGCCGATCTAGCTCAGGCGGCAGGAAGATACCTACGCTTATAAAACCTGCAGTGAGCAACCAGACCTCTTGTGGGGTGGAGGCATTACCCATTCATTCTCACAAGGAGGCAATGCTCTTCCCGAGACCACAGCTGCTCTGAGAGGCGAACATACCATCTGGCAAATTCTTTTCTTCCTCTTTCTAGATGGCTTTACATGCAAACGGAATCAATTACCCAGTTAAAATGCATGCTATTTAATCGACAAAGATTTCTTGAACAGAAGTGCAGTCCTAGTGAACACCCCTGGGCCACAGGACAGCCTGATTGCACGAGGAGTCCTTTCCTGGCCTGGGACAGAGAGGCTGAGGGTGGACCACCATTGCTGCCGCTTGCTCCTGGTGGCAACAGGTGAGGGAACACAAGAATCTGCCAACGACCACAGCCGACCCTCAGGCAACCCAGCTGCGCACGGGCAGCAGCTCTCCTGGACCTGGCAGGAAGAGAGAAGTCCCTCCCCAAGCCAAGATCCTCTGAACAAGGATCGGGCTGAGGATCTTCTGCATCCATAGCACATGAACACATAAGCCTCCCTTCTCCTGAGTCACACTCTCCATCTAATTTTATTTCTTTTTTACCTTTATTTATTTTTAATTTTTAGCATTTTGCCCAGTGGGGTCCCAAAGCAGCTTATATTGCTCCCCTCTCCTCCATTTTATCCTTACAACAATTCTTTGAGGTAGGTTAGGCTTCCCATTGGTTTCATTTGAAATATAAAGATTTTATTAATTAAAGGTTTTCTTCCACCCCGGCCACTGTCTGGAACAACTACCACCTCTGAACCATTCGGCAGAACACCCCCACAGCCGCTACATCCGCCGGGGGGAGGTGGTCAAAGGAGGCCGAGAGCAACGTGGGCCATGTGGAAGAGCGCGTTAAACGTGGCCGGACTGCTAGACTTAATTACCAGCCTGCCGTTGGGGAAGAGAAAATTCCAGAGCTGGGAGGAGGGGGACCCCCGCCTCCTGCCATCCAGGTGTCCATCAGGGACTGTCTCACCTCCCGAAAAAGAGACCCTTTGTGTTTGGGGTTCGACTGTCTGGTCCACCTCGGCTTCTGCTCGTCCTGTAGCCAAGAGCCGCAGGTCAAACACATGCTTTCCTAAAATGAAGCATGTCCGTCTGCTTTAAATTGGCTGCTTTTTTTTTGTTGCTGATGAATGCCTTGCCCCCACCCCCACCCCTGGTGGCTGCCGAGTCTGGGAGGAGTCTGCAGACGAATGGGCCAGTTTTCACCTACTCTTTGCAACCTGGTCAGAATGTTCTTTGGTCAAAGGACACCGAATCTCAGAACGGAGCAGATCAAACTCACCACTTCCTCAGTGTGCAATTTGGGGTCGAGATCCAGACAGAGGCAATCCATTGGGGCTTTCAGAATCCACCGTTTAGCTACAACGTTTAAAATATTCCCTTCAGTCACAAGGCCTTGCCTTTATTTAAAAGAAAGCATGCCCAGCATATCTTCCTGGCAGAAGGGTATAAGGAAACCAGCCAACGTGCCTATCCAAAGGCGGTCTAGGGAAATCACAGAGCCTGGCAAACAAGCATTTGCAAAAGGAAAAAAGGGACGGACCCCACTGAGAAACTCAGGTGAACGACACACAGACCCTTTCCTATTTCTGTTCTGGATGCAACCTGCTCATTCACTGAGAGACCCCAAAACAACTACGGAATCACTGACTGGCCAGATCAAGAACATGTTGCTTAGAGTCCTTTTTTTTGGGGGGGGGGGGAGCCACAAATGCATCCAATATAAACAAACGTGTGCTGTCCTCTCCGTTGTCTGGAGGACTTGCAGAGAAGCACAAAGACGCGGTCCCAAAGGGCAGGCAAAGCTGGAGGCAGAATATTTCCCTTCAGAAATGTTCATGGCCTCTACCCAGACGTTGCTCCTTAGCCGAAGAACTGAACCTCTTGCTCCCTGAACCAGTGGGAGGCGGGAGAAAGAAAGATGGAGGCTGAAGATGCAAGCCACGGGCCACCCAAGAAGACTCCAGGCCCGGATGGCATCTCTTTATGCAGGCCTTGGGTGGCTTTTTCCTTCCTCCGGGACTTGCTTTCGAAGCAACATTCTTTCCGTTGGGCAGACGTCCCATGAAATCCAAAGCAGCTGCCATCTTGGTCAGAGGAGGCCGCCTCAACACAGACCTAACAAGCACGCACACACGGAGCAGACGCTCCGAGGCCCAAAGCCTTATGATGTCTTCACCGCGGCTTTCCCACATGCTGTGCTTAACCAGCCCGAAGGCCACTTCAGGCGTGACCAAGCTCCCACCCACGGAACCCGTCTGTGTAGGAAAAACCACGTCCCCCAGCAGGCACTGGCAGGCTGACAACTGCAGCGGGGAGTCAGCCTGCGAGGGCTGCAGGCAGCCTTTCCCTGCAAACAGACCTGTCAACAGCCAAACGGCACGTCAATTAATCGGCTGCCTGATTTCCACTCATGAGAGCCAGTGTGGTGCAGTGGCTAAGAGTGGTGGTTTGGAGCGGTGGAGTCTGATCTGGAGAACCGGGCTTGATTCCCCACTCCTCCACGTGAGCAGGGGAGGTTAATCTGGTGAACTGGGTAGGTTTCCCCGCTCCTCCACATGAAGCCAGCTGGGTGACCTTGAGCTAGTCACACACTCTCAGCCCCACCTACCTCACAGGGTGTCTGCTGTGGGGAGGGGAAGGGAAGGTGATTGTAAGCCGGTTTGATTCTTCCTGGAGCTTCTCCTGCTCTTTGTGTGGAGATCCAGCCACAGGCCATTAGCTGCACAGCCACGGACTGCACCAGATGCCACACAAGAACATTTTTTAAAAGCCAGCCACACCCAGCTCTGCAGCCTGCCGCTCGCCCGCAGGCATGGCGGATGCATCAGGGGCTGTGAGATGGGGGCCTCGCATTGCCCCTTAGAGCGCTCAGTGCGAAGAGGCCCTTCTGGCGGCTGACAGCTACACTGCTGACTCCTCCAGGCAGGGTCCGTGGACCACTCTCGGGGCAGGGGCCTGACTACAGCTCACAACTCAGGCACTGCAGAAGGACAGGCAGACCACGGCCTCTCTGAGGAAGGCACTTGTGCAGAACTGCTGCCCCCTACAATCCCTGCCCCCCCACCGCCCTTTGGCACCCAGCCTTGGCTTGGGGGCTTCAGATGCAAAACCATCTCCCATAGCAGGGATGTGATTCCGATACGGTGAACTTCTGGTTCGAACAAAAAATTAATCCTTCGACAATGAAAAGGGGTTAGTGCCCCGCTGGCTCCGTTAGTACAAACTAACTACAGAAAGCCAGATTAGATGATGAAGAAAAAACGGATGGCGGTTAAAAGTCCACGCTGGGTGAAAGTGAAGCCCCTTCTTGACGAGTTCTTGTGGGAGACGCCCTCCTGCATTCGGGCCCCTTTCTAGCCCCAGGGCTGCCCTCCGAGTGAAGGGCACACCTCAGGCCACCCTCAGGGCTGCCTATGCTGTGCACAAGTCAGTGACCCCCTAGCAGCGCAGGCCATGCAGGGCACGCTGCTCGTGGCCAGCACCCAAGGGCCGCAGAAGAAGCCCCAGGCGGCTTCCAAAACGGTCTTCACAACCTCAGCAAGGCCGGCTGCTCCAGCACGGGCTGGGAGACCTCAGGCCCCTGGCGCCTGCCGCTGACTCAAAAGAGGGGAAGCAGCTGGCTACTCCCAGGGAACACTGCTGGGATGGGAGTTAAAGGCAGAAGATGGCCAGCAGGGCCAGGGCTCCCACGCCCCCGTCCACTCTCGTGCGCAGGGGCTCCCAAGGAGGAGGGAAGGATGAAGCGCAGGTGGCAGGACTGTGCCCCTCGCAGTTGGGAGGTCGCCAGGATGCACCACAGTTCTCCTTTAGCCCGGAAAGTGCCGCTGCTTCTGCTGCCCACCGCCAGCCAAGTGAAAAGGGTACCCGTTAGAGACCCATGGGCAGAGCCCGATCAGTTTGCTCTCCTTCCCTGGGAACTATCGTGGCCACCGGCTTGGGCAATGGCCCTGGGGACCCGAGGGAAGGGAGCCCTAGTGGTCCCCAAGCCAGAAGGGGTCAGGGACCGACCCCATGAACTCAGCGGGGCTTAAGCAGCTCTTTGGGAGGCCATAAGGGAGAAAGAGCTCTCTCTGAACACCAGGTCTCTGCAGGACTTGCTTAGCACAGCCAGCAAGGACTGGACAGAGAGTTAAGCTGGCCACTGCAGGAAGGACGTTTGGGGCCTAAGTGATGGGGGCTGGGAACCTCCTTCCTTTGGCGGCAGCTGCAGCCACGGTCTGTCTCAGGAGTGGAGGTGGAGCAAGGCCCGAAGCCTGCCTCTTCCGCTGGACCCTTGGCTCACCTAGGTTTTTTTTTCCTTGACGGGGTTGGAGGAGATTGTGAGCAGCCCCACTAGAGAGGACAGAAGGGGACCCCAGAACAGGCCTGAACATAAGCGCCCTTGCCTGGCTGAAGGGGGAAACGACCGGGCTAAGAAGGGTGACCAGCTGGCCCCTGTAACAGCTTTGGGGTTGCCCTCCAGAGAGAGCGACAAAGAGCCCGCTTGGCCAGCCAGACCAGGCAGCACTGAGGGGGCTCCTGGAACACAGGCAGGAGCTGCCCGCCCACTGGCTCCCAGCCCGGCTGCCCCTCCGCCTCCTCTGCCCCCAAGAGCCCTCTAACGTGCAAGCAGTGAGCAGAGCGCATGGGACAGGAGAAGCACACCCGCCATACTCACCGGCATAGTCGAATAGGCTTCGACAGCCCCCTACAGAGGGAATCGCAAGACAGGAGGCATCAGAAGACCGACTTAGCAAGCGACCCGACTGGCATGCCCGGAAGCCCAGAAGCACTTGAAGTAGTGGCCCACACCGGCCTTGGAACGGGCTGGCCTGAGTGCCTGGCGCACCTCTGGGCAGCCCGTGTGGTTTGTCCACGGAGGGGTCTCAGCCACGGGGACTGTTCTGACCTGCTCTTGCCTGTCTCCAGAGGGGTGAAAGGAGGCTGGCCAGAGGCATGCTCCCCCAGGACAGGGCTGCTGCTGTGATTCATGCCAAAAGGTTACACAATTAAAGACTTATCATCTGGATGGGGATGGAACCAAGGTTCCCCTTTCTAGAGCACTTTGGAGCATCCAAAGCAGACATCAACTCAGCAATCCTTACAACTGCCCTGCGAGATAGGCCAGTATTACCATCCCCCTATTGTAGACAGGGAGCAGGGATCCAACTGAGATATAGCAGCTTGCCCTGGGGCTCCTGGGGCCTGGTGGGGGAGGCAAGGCTGCCTCCTTTGGCTGCTCCCTTACACCAGCTCCTGGGGCCAACTGGCTTGACACAAACTGGGTGGCACTCCTCCCTGCACACTGAGAGTAACACCGGGCCATGCTAACACTGGACGCTGCTGTAGGCCCTGGGTCCAACTCCCCTGTCACTGTATTGGCCAGAACCTTCTGCCCAAGATCTTCTCACAGGTGACTGAACCGAGACCTTCAGCATGAGAAGTCACAGACCTTCCACTGGCTGCAGATGCCAAAGTTGTGCTTTTCGGAGGCAAGAAAAGGTCATGGGCATCACGTGTAAGATGCAGCCCCAGACCCCGGCAAAGAACGCCGAGCTCTCGCAGGGTACCACATGCCATCTGTGCTTGCCATACGGCCAAAGTCATCGGAAGAGGGGGAAAGGGCCCTCCCCCCACACTCCCTCTGCAAAGAGCTCAGGCTGAACTGCTGGAGTCGATTATGACTCGGAGGGCTGCTGAAAGACTCCTTCCCCTTCCCAGATCAGCCTAACCTCTTGACCCCCTCCATTACCTTGCAAAAAAGGTTATCAAGATACAAGCTTCCAAGGATTAAAGGAAACTCCAAGTCAAAACAGAAAAACACCTCTTTCCCCAACAAATAAAAAACTTCCTTGCTTTGTTAAGCTGACAGTCCCACCAGAGGTGTTGACATAACCTCCTGTCTCCACAAGGCTTAAAGTCAACAAATCCCTGTGCTTGGTGCAGATCTGTCAATGCGATTTACATTAACTTGTCTGACATGAAATTAAAACAACAATCAACCACAAAGGGGGCTTTTCCTCTCTCGCTCGCTCTGCTCCATGATAGTCATCTCCTTGGACTGGAGTTCCACTCTCCAACGAGCTGGAGACCCACGTTTTAATCATCTCGTTTTACATACCACGGGGGAGTTTGCCCCCACGAGTGACCCGGCAGTACCGCAGAGCTTGCCTGGTGCAGATAGGGCTGGGTTCCCAGGTGGTCCTCCGCAGGGCCAGCAACAGCTGCGTGGCCGCTGGGCGGGCCGTCCACACAGGTCGCCACAGACATGCTGTGCAACCACTTCACACACGGGCGTCTGGTTTCTCGGCTCTGAACCCTTCACCTTGGGGGGGGTATGGCAGCAACAGGGTGACACATTCTGACTCTGGGCCACAAGAGAAGCACAGTGCAGAGGGAGGAGGGGCCGTGGCTCAGCAGCAGAGCTTCTGCTTGGCAAGCAAAAGGTCCGGGGTTCAACCCTCAGCAGCATCTCCAGCTGAAAGGATCAGGTGGTGTGATATGAAAGGCCTCTGTCTCAGGCCCTGGAGAGCCACATGAACACTTGAAGCTGCCTTCTCCTGAATCAGAACCTTGGTCCATCTAAGTCAGTATTGTCTACTCGGACCGGCAGCGACTCTCCAGCAGGGTCTTTCACGTCACCTACTTGCCTAGTCCCTTTAACTGGAGATGCCGGGGATTGAACCTGGGAACTTCTGCATGCCAAGCAGATGCCCTGCCACTGAGCTATGGACCTTCCTCTACTCAGACAATACTGGCCCCTCCCCCCTCCGCACAGTGCTGCCAATCTCAGTAGACAGTGCTGACTTGGATGGACCAGTGAAGGGAGCTTCATTCAAGAACCTTGTAGTGCTGAAATACTGGAGGGTGGCCCCACCCGATAACCACACCAAATGGCCTGCAAAAGGGAGACTTGGCTTTCAGACACCACCACCACCCCGCCCCAAGAAATTCTTGACCAGTCTGGAGTGGGGGGAAACAGCCTCTCCCTGCTTCCTCCCCCCCTTTCCCTGATCGATCAGCTTCTGCCCCCTTGCTCTGTGTTCACAACACAGCAGAGGCTGACCATTCTCTTCTCTTCCCTGGCTGTGCTTGGAGTGGTCCAAGGGCAGAAGACAAACGCACACACACACCCTGCTGCTGCCCCCAGGGGCACTTACAGGCAGGTGTGTGAAGACAGTGAAGGTGCTCCGCAGGAAGGCAATGAGGTCCACCAGGTAGTCGCTAGCCTCGGCACCGGGCTCAGCGGCCATCCAGTCATAGTCCGCGAGCTGCAAGAACTGGTCTATCTTCTGGTTCAAGTTGGTGTAGATCTCTTCCTCCGCAGCGTGGCGCGCGTCCTGGGCAACCCAACAGAACAACAGCCCTCAGAAAGGGGATTCCACCTCCCCACCCTTCCCCCTTTCCCACTTGAGTAAGACGGAGCGCAGGCACCAGCATCTAATTGCGTCATCCTTTGGAAAGAAGAAGTCATTTCCATGCACAGGGATAGGGAGGCAAGGTCCCTTGGCCAGAAAGACCTTCAGGCAAGGACCTTTAAAAATAAATAAAAAGATTCTGCCCTCAGGAAGAAAGACTTGCAGAAAGGCGAGGGCCTTTCCCGAGAGACAGCCTGCTTGCAGATCTCCACCGAGGGAGCCGGACTTTGTGATCATTAAGGAAAAGGGACTTTTGTATGGGAGGATCTGCTGGACTGAATATACGGCCTCGGACACGTCAAAGGGCCTCTCTTTGACTTGACGAAATTGTGTTTATGGCTACAGAAGCCACTTGGGGTTTCCCGCAAAACAGGAAAAGCAAGGAACAGAAAGTGCCACTCAAGGTTTTGGAAAGAAAGACCCTACATGTGTTCACATCCCCAGATAGAGGTCTCTGGGGTATGACCACACCCTCCTCTCCTTTCCTCTCTTCTCTGCAGCCTCCATTCCTAATGAATGATGTTGCCCCCTAGACGGCACAAGGGGACCTCAAATTCAGCACAGCAAAGGCTGGGCTCCCAAGATTCACCCCAACTTTTCTGTCATTTTCCCTTCCTTGGACTTCTCCAGACTGTTTTGCAGCAGCCTCACCTTGAAGGTTGTGGTTCCGTATAACTTAGTTGTGTGGACGGTTTCTGGGAGGACATTGGTGATGTTGGTTATGAATTCCTCCAGGAACTGGCAGGATTTCTCCAAGTGCGTTGTGTTGATTATAATCTGGACCAGCTATCAACCAAAGAAAATATATTTTACACTTGAGGTTCATTACAGTAAATCAACAGCAGACCAGACAAAGCCACAGCCGACAACATAGAGCCCCCCCCCCCCGCCGCTGTCACAAAGATGCTGCCTCCGGCAAGGTACAATATCTTTCAACAAAGAATTGGGGGGGGGGGTGTCTCAGTTTCATAACAGGTGACACCTCTAAGGCAGCCACAACTCTTGGGGAAAGGAATTTCCCCAGCACGGCTGCCGGAGGAACCACTCACGAACGTGCTCTTCGATTCAGCTTGTTCCAGTGCACAGCAGACCCCAGGAAAAGGCAAGGGGGCTCCACGAAGACAGCACGCCTGAAGCCCCCTGCCAATCAGTCGCCAGTGATGGGACCCTGAGTGACACCTCCCTCCTCCCCCTGGATCAGATAAGGGTCTGGAGGGAAAACCTGCAGGCACTTTGAGAGCCAATTAAGAGCCAATTTGGTTGTCTCAGAACTTGAGCCTTTGCTGCTGAAATACCCGCCCCTCCCCAAAACGTGTTTAAAAGAAAATGTTTCAGCATGGCAAAGAGATGGCCACTGGCCATACTTTTTTTTAAGTGGGGGAGAAAAACTGATGCCCCTCCCCCTTCCCTCCCCTGCTGGGAAAGAGATATTTCTTGCAGCACGAAGAAGATTTCATTATTCATCCCATTATTCGCTCATGAAGCAAGTTGACCAGTAGAAGAATGGGGCAAAGGGGCAGGTCCCAGAGAAGCCCACCGCTCCAAACCACTGCTCTTAACCACTACACCATGCTGGTAAAAAGTGTTATTTTCAAATTAAAGCACGCCAAAGCTATTTCAAGGAAAAGAGTCACGGGAACATATGCCAGGTCAAGTCCCCAAAACTGGAAGCCAGCCCTTGTGCGCACGCACGCGCAGGGACACACCGCTCCCCACCTAACCGATGACCAATATGCCTGTTGAGGGAGAGGGGACATCCGGCTTCAGCTCCTGACCAACCATATTCCACAAGGAGAAATCCTGCTAGGAGCGCAGAGTCCTCTCAGCCCAGACCCTGTCGCCAGCCAGCCAAGCCCTTCTCGGCCAACAGGTGCCTTATGGGCAGCCGACTGAAGACAGGACAGAAGAACACCTGTGGCAGCTGCCTCGGGGCTTCAGTTGTCAAAGATGGGGAGGATTTTTTTAAAACCCATTTATGCAGCATGGGTATGGCTGCACAAGGAAAGGCCTTAAAGGGAGACTGATACGGATGCATAAAATTGGGAAATTAAAGGGGGGGGGGAGTTGAATGGAGCCATGGAGAATGGAGGGGTACTTGCAGGAGACAGGGGCTTCTTCTCAGGCTAAGAACCCCTCATGTTTTCCAAGAAGACCCAGAAGTATGGGCAGAGAAATGACAAGTCCTCTTTGCTGTCTTCTTTCTCCCTCCCTGATCCAGCAGAATGTCCAAAGCTGCTTTGTGAGGAAGGAGAGCAGACAGCAGCTGCCCTGGCGATGCCCGCCCTTCCCGACTCCAGGGGAACACTTGCCTCCGTCAGGCCAACATTCCTCCTCTTAATGATGTTCTGCAAACAATTGCTCAGTGTTCGAGTCAGCAGCAAATTCGTAGATTTACGGATCATATCATCAACCTCTGTAGAGCTAAAAATAACAGATGTAAAAAAAGGGAAGTAGCTATTAATATACAAACAAAAGTCCTGCTTTGAAACCAGGCCATCAGAGCTCCTGAAGGGAACCATCTGAAGATAACACCGTTCTCATCAAGTCAAGATGGGCAAGCTCCGTGGCAGGGAGTGCGCTTGGCATGCAGAAGGAGCAACCCCTGGCATTTCCAGTTAATAGGATCAAAAGAGACAGGTGTTAGGTAAGACCCTTCACTGCTGAGCGCCCTGGAGAGCTCCGGCCACTCAGAGAAGACAATATTGGGCTGGATGGATCCACAGTCTGACCAGGTAGAAGGCAACACATGGACACACCTGAAGCTGCCTTCTACTCAACCAGACCATCAAGGTCAGTAGTAGAAGAAGAAGAGTTGGTTTTTATATGCCGACTTTCTCTACCACTTAAGGGAGACTCAAACCGGCTTACAATCCCCTTTCCTTCCCCTCCCCACAACAGACACACTGTGAGGTAGGTGGGGCTGAGAGAGCTCTAAGAGAGCAGTGACTAGCCCAAGGTCACCCAGCTGACTTTGTGTGTAGGAGTGGGGAAACAAATCCAGTTTACCAGATGAGCCTCCCCCGCTCATGTGGGGGAGTGGGGAATCAAACCCAGTTCTCCAGATCAGACTCCACCGCTCCAACCACCACTCTTAACCACTACACCACGTTGCGTATTGTCTACTCAGACTGGCAGCTGCTCGCCAGGATCTTGGGCAGAGGCCTTTTACATCACCTGCTACCTGGTGAGAGAGCCAGCATGGTGTAGAGGGAAACGCAGGTTCAAATCCCCGCTCGTGCCATGGAAGTTTGCTGGGTGAACTTAGGCCAGTCACACATTCGCAGCCCTGACTTTGGCTAGTATTTGGATGGGAGATCTCCAAGGAATACCAGAGATGCTATCCAGAGGCTGGCAATGGCAAACCACCTCTGAATGTCTCTTGCCTTGGAAACCCTACCAAGGGTCGCCATGAGTCAGCTGCGACTTGATGGCAAAAACAACAACTGCCTCATTCTCTTAATTGGAGATGCCACTGGGGATTGAACCTGGGACCTTCTGCATGCCAAGCAGATGCTCTGCCACTGAGCCACAGGGAGTGCACTTGGTATGCCGAAGGATCAACCCTTGGCGTTTCCAGTTAATAGGATCAGTCTGTTGTATTTGCAGAGGTGGTGTGAGCTTTTTAATTTTCTTATTAAAGTTCTTGTCATTTTTAACGCTGTCAGTCTGATCTCCGTGACCCACATTAAGCCCCTGTTCAATCCACGCATACCAGAGGCAGAAAGGGGAGGGGGCAGCGATTAACCCCGCTCTCCTACAGTGCTTGATGTAGTGTGCTGGTCCCCTCAGTAGTGAAGGTGAAAGGAGAGGAGGACGCCAACATGGTGCTAAGACTTCAAGTGGCAAAGCACCCTGAGCTCAAACCCTCAGGTGGAACAACAGACCCCTAAAAACCGGCTCCATGATGGCACAGAGAGAGAGAGAGAGAAATAGGGAGTGGAGGAAGTGCAGCCTGGTTGGGTTAGAGACCCAGGAGAGCTGAAGAGCTTTCTCACTCCAGCAGAAACAAGTGTTTTCCAGCCCTGTTTCCCCACAGCCATGTTTGCACATATTATGAGATCAGCTCTGGTTAGCCCCTGTGACGGGCAGTTCTGGAGCCCATGACATAGTATAAGAAAGTCCAGTGGTTAAAAGGTCCGCCCCATGCAAGTCCACATGGAGCTGATGGAGAAAGACCTCTCCGATGCTGTGGCTTACCACCCTTCCCTGGGGGCCTGCCAAACACGTCTGCAAGCTGCCAGATTTTGCACCTTGAGGAAGCTCCCTGCCCCAGAAAGCCCTTCCCTGGCCCTCCCTCCATCCTGCTGGGTGCCGTTTTCCCACTGTGAGGCAGCCTTTTGCACAAAGGAAAAGGCTTTCACTCTCATTGATCTCTCACCAGCCTCCTCAAGTCAGCCTGGAGAGGAGGGGAGCAGGCCAGTGGCAGGCAGTGGCAGGCAGCTGACAGAGAGAGAATTCCACACTGGAATGGTTCAGAAGCAGGAATACCTTGAGGGCTCCTGGTAATTCAGTCCATGTGACCTTTTGCTCTGCAGCCTGTTTTACCCGACAAATGATGAGATTCCAAAGCTGAAGATGACGGGGCAAACAGCAGGCAGCATTTCTGCCCTCCCCGCCTGTCTGCCATGAGAGGCAGGCACGCCCCATGCTTCCACCTGACAAGGTGAGGCACCCCTCCCTTCCTCCGCCCTCTGGTTAGGGCTGTCTGTTGCTGGGAATATTTGGGGGCCTCCAGATTCACCCCCAGAAGGGGAAGGGCCACCACTGTCGACAGCCGAGCCATTTTAGGATGAGCAGCAGGAGCTCAGGCACAGGCAGTCCCAGGCCTGACACCCTGGACTGGAACCTTCCATGTGTCAAATTGGGGCTCTGCCAGGCAGTAGCAAACATCTGCTTTAGGCCACCAAAAACTGGGGGCAGAAAGAACAGACATCTAAGTTTTCCACTGAAGAGCCTATATCAGTTGGAAGGAATGATGCTGGAGAAATGACTGCTGAAAAGAGAACTTCTCTGCCAATTTAAGTCTTCCCTACAATGGGCCACAACGTGTTCAAGGGCCCGTGCCCTGTCCCAACTTGGGTGTAAATCAAATCAAATCAATAAATTCACCAGAGGCAAGAACCGCCAGGCTCCAAGAGGGGCACGCCAGGCCTAGCCTTGGCACATACCCCAAACCACTATTCTGCACGGGGGCACCACAGCAAGGAAAGCATCCCCTCAGGGTAGGAAGTCTGAACTGCCCAGGCTGTGAGAGAAAAGCATTTACCAGGCTGGATGGCCTCCTGGGGGAGGGGTGCTTCTTCCACACCTCGAGGAGGCATTTGCTTGGAATGCTAATTAAGCAGAAACACGTTCCGCACTCTTTGCCGCAGGGCCTGGTCTCCCGAGCTCAGGGGGCCGCCTGTGACAGTGACAGTGACGGCTGACGGCCCCGGACCCTGCCCCAGCAGCCGTGACCTCCGCAACAGCTGTGATTGACAGCCTGGCCCCAGTCACTCCAGGGTGCGCTGTACATGACAAGGGGGAGGAAGACAGGCAGAAAAAGAAGCCACGGCAGGCTTAGCATGAAAACTTCCTAATAAAAACTCATTCAAGTTGTCAAGTTGAAGGGAAGAGTCAACAGTGGCTTGCACAGAGGAATGGTCCTCGGAGGAGGCAGCAGGGGCCAGCCCCCTCACGCCACCAACGCCCAGGTGGAGAGATGCTCTGGCAAAGCCCCAGAGTTGGCATTCAAGGGAATGCCCTTTGCGGGTGCTGCTGGAGAAAACTCAGGAAGGACCAGGCAGCGACACACGGCCCAGAGCAAGCTGCACGGAGAACCACGTGGTTTGCATTTCCGCTGGAATTGCAGAGATGATGGAAACAGAAAAGAAGGGGTAATCAGAAGCAGTCCTGAAAACTCCGCAACCAGGACCAAAGCCACTGGCATCTTCCCTGAAACAGAAAGATGAGACCCAAAAATCTCCAGTTAAAATGCAGTGGCCTGAATAAACCATACCTCCCTCCCCCTCTCTTCCTCCCTTCGATGAACAAAGCCTTCTGAAGGACTGACAGTGGCCCATACCTGAATATTCTCTGTTGTGGCTCCCACCTGGTGGAATGGCCTTCCTAAGGAGGTCAGGAAGGCTCCCATGTAAGTATCCAGGAGTTCCCTCCTGAGGGCCCTCCCCAAATCCCGCCCTCTCCAATCTCTACCCCCAAGTCTCCAGAAATTTCCCAATCTGGAGCTGGCAACCTTATTAGGGAATGGTCCCTCCCATCCACCTTCATAAATGGCTAAAGAATGTGGATGTTTTTTTAAAAAAACCTCTTATCGCTTGGTTGTCCTCTGTGGCAGCGGTTGCATCCAATAGTGCATGCTGTCGCAGTCTGCAGACAAGGAGGGGTGGTGCCCCTATGTCTGGCCTGTCAGTCCAAGGGAGGACTTGTGTTGACACAAAGAGCTTTCGGGACTGGCCCAAGAAAGAGACTGTGGTTTTGTCAGGTATGGATACAGGAGAAGTCACCAGTCCCCCGTTAGCGTACCTGAGATGAAGGTCTTCAGAGAACTTTAGGCAAGCGTAGATGAATTCTTTAATCTGGACGTAAACTCTAGGCACAAACTCAGAAAAGGGGAACTTCTTTGGGAACGGTTGCTGCAAAAAGCAGAGGAGGGTGGTCAGAGGTTTACAGCCGAACAATATTTCTCTCCAGTCTACCAAAGCTGGAGGATTTAGCAACCGTCATTGAAGCATCTTTCATTGGGCCAGGACTGAATAGCTCAGAAGTCAGTCACTCGATGGAAGGAATCTCACGGGTCACGGAGGTTGCCCTCCTCCCTGAGGCAGAAGACCCTGAACAGATGCCTGTCCATCCAGCCTCTTCCTGAAAAGTTCCAAGATGAGTGTAAAGCTGCTCAGAAGCCCCCATTTCCTCCTTCCCTCCACCCGCTTACCTTCTCAAGCGCTGCATCATGGAATGGAAATTGCCCCACCATCTTCTGATACAGCTCTTCAGAGACCACTGGGATGGGACTGTAATTATCTGAATCAAGTATATTTCTGTGAATGACAATAAAACAGAGTGTGTGGTGGCACATGATGCGGCTCTCATGCCTCTTGTGCAAAGAAACAGTGACCCTCCCCACCACACACACCGGAAGTTCTCACAAGAGTACCTGCTTGCAACTGGACACCAGCCCCCCAGAGAGTGCCTTTCCCTGGGAAAAAAGCTTCATTCACCCATATGTGTGGGCAAGAAGAAACCTGGGACACCCTTTTTCTGTTGCTGGGACAAACACAATCACACACCCTGTAGATATCTCAGAGAAGCCCCAGAAACCTGCAGGATGCCATCCCAGGCTATCACTCCAAGAGGAGGAGGAGAAGGAGGAGAAGAGTTGATTTTTATATGCCGACTTTCTCTACCACTTAAGGGAGACTCAAACCGGTTAACAATCTCCTTCCCTTCCCCTCCCCTCCCCACAACAGACACCCTGTGAGGTAGGTGGGGCTGAGAGAGCTCTAAGATTGCTGTGACTAGCCCAAGGTTACCCAGCTGGCTTCATGTGGAAGAGTGGAGAATCAAATTCAGTTCACCAGATTGGCCTCTGCTGCTCATGTGAAGGAGTGGGGAATCAAACCCAGTTCTCCAGACCAGACTCCACCGCTCCAAACCACCGCTCTTAACCACTACACTGTTGTTCTTTGAGTGGTCCTCTTTGCATTCACACTAAGGAGGTGTGTGCCCACTGTGAACAGGAACTGGGCAATCTCTAGAGCTAGGTTTTGGTGCAAAGCCCTCCCCTCGAGAATGAATGCAGCCTCACACTGTGCATGCCTAGCTACAGAACAATGGCACCGTTCCGCTGACTTCCTTCCAAACATAAGAGAGTGCTGTAGCAAGTTTTATTTATTTCTTTATTTAAAACATTTTAAAAGGCACTTGTTGCGGGGCTTGTTACGCAAATGCCCAGACAACCACTTGAAGACCAACAGTGACAGGGAAGCAGCCTGTTTTGACTGCTTGGTTGTTTCTGCGCATCACACTGCAGAGTACAGTTTCTCAGGCTGGCCTACTCAGAGACAGGAGCATCTCTTGATGCTGCCAGTTCAAATGAAGCACCTGCCCTGGCACGTGCACGGAGTGGGGCGGGGCCAGAGGAGGCTTCGTGACCTGTGCAGGTCAGCCGTGTTTGTCCTTGGTACGACCTTGTTCTCTGCCCACAGGCCTTGGCCTGGTGTTTGCAAGTTTTTGGGTAATTAGAGGACACTGTTGTACCACATACCGTGTGGGCAGGTGGACGCCTGAGAGGAGGAGTTCTATGTGCTATAAGCACAGAGATTTCCTACACAAAACGGCCAGTGTGAATTGTTTTTCACAGACTGGTGCTTGGCTTTTCACTTGCGTTGCCATTGGAGGGCAGAGTTTGCCAGGCCTATAAATTCCCGCAAACCTCCCCAGGCCCGCCAGACCACCCTGGTTGGTGCAGATCTGCGCTGGTGCACCCCAGGCCAAAGGAGTCCTTCTGCGGCTCTTTTGGGCCTCCAGCGAGCTGAAGGGATGTCCTTCGAAGCTTTTTTTGTCTTGATTACTGTTTATATTATACATAAAACCATCAAGCTGCACATAACATCTTATTAATCTTTACTAATAAACACCATGTTTATCACAAAACAATTTGGTTCTTGGGCATGCTTGGAAACCGTTAGCACATAGCTTGGGTGGACCAAGGCAGCACATTGAAACCTCAGCGTTGGAGGGAGGAGGACAGCTGTGCCCAAGCAGTTGCTCTCTGCACAGTTCTGAAAGTGAGATCCTTCTGGTGAAAGCAGAAAATGCAGCCACAGCTCTGGCTGAAGGAGCTCTAGGCGTCTGCGGAAGAGGCATATTGCCCCATTCACAAAACCGTCTGAGGGTTTCCACTGCCCTGTGGCACAATCTCTGTGAGAACACACAGGCTTTCCTTTCTGAGAACCAGAGAAGAGCATAATTAGACTGGTGTACTGTCTGAAGGTCATCATTCTGTCTAGACCAGAGGAGGGAGTTCTCCTAAAGTCCACAAAACCTAGAGTTATCTCAGCATCTGATGTCAGAGGCGGGAAGAAGGTTGGGAGCACCATGTCTTAGCTCAGAGGCATCGCGTGACCCAGCCTGCTAAGCGCTGCAACTTGGGCCACATTTGAGGCACTAGGAGGTGTCAGACTAAGCAACACCTGCGATCTGGCTCTTGGAAGCAGCTCAACATCATAGAAAGAAACCACCAGAAGCCTCACCTGAAGACTCCTGCCCACTTCTTCAGCAGAGTCTCGCTGTACTGGTCCTGGATTTCCAGCAGCAAGTCGAAGAGCTGGTGGACAGGAAAGCCGTAGCCCTGGGCAAAGACAGGCGTCGTCAGGAGAGAAGCTCTCTGTGAGCCTTTCAGTGTGGGGCAAACCCGGCACAGCCGAAGGGGAACTGCAGCCAATCCCACACCTTGTTTGTGCTGCGTTCACATGGGAGGTTGGTTAGGGGCACGGGTGAAGCGGCTCCTTGGCTTCTGACCCAAAAGGGTCAGTGGGCTTTTTTGGCCCTGGGGCAGCTTCATCCCCAGAGAGGAGATCCTGCCGGCAATCCCTAGCGGGTGACAGCACAAGGAGAATCCCAGCACAGTCAGTACGGGAGCAAGTCAAAGGGGAGCATCTGCCCGCTACACTTCTACCCCGTCCTTCCGCTTAGGAACTCAGGGCTGCATATTGGATTCCCCCTGCCCCATTTTATTCCCACAACAACTCTGTGAAGTAGGGTTACACTAAGGGAGACTGTGTGTGGCCCAAGAGAACCCAGCAAGCTTCAGGGCAGAGAGGATTTCAACCCGCGACTCCTGGAGCCTCGCTCAACACTCTTGCCACGTCACATCACATTGACTCAAGCAGGAGACAGAAAGCTCCGGTCTGACTTGGTGTCGATCAAGCAGTGGGCCTTGCTGGGTCCGTTGGCAGGAAGAAAGCGGGTGCGGGGCACTACCAACAGCTACCGGTTGTGTGGGAGGGGGACAATGGCGAGGAGGAGAGGAGACCCAGGCTGGGGGGGCTGTGGCGAGGGGCATTCAGAGGGCGCACCAGGGGCCAAAGGGGTCTTGGGCCCACCTGCAGCGTATCAGCAAAAAGAACAATGAGGTTCTTCAGGTCCAGGACCAGGTCGGGGTCAGAGCAGTAGGACTGAAAGAGAAAAAGAGCCGCTCGTTTGCTCGTTCCGGTTTTTCCCCTGCCCTCAATGAAGCAGGGAGAGAATGAGCACTAAACCGCTTTTTCCATCCTGCACCATCCTAAAGGCGAAGGCAATATGGAACTCATTGCTTAACCCGGAGTGCCCAACATGGTGCCCAGCAAGCTGATGCTAGAAAGTGGGTAGGGCCAGGTCGGGCACTCACCCCACAGGGCTTCTGATTGGCCACCAGAGATCTGATTGGCTGGGCAGATTACAATGTTGTGCCCCCCCCCCCCGGTGTTGGTTTAATTCTCTCTCACTCCTCTTTCCCTGTGTATTTCTAAAATTACCACCCTTTCCCCCTGCGCTGGGGCTTCCTCTCTGTGTGTGTTTCCGCTTCCTGAAGCACCCCTTCTGAGGTTGGCCCCGCTTCCCATTTTGTGGCTGCACCCACCACCCTGTGTCCAAATTCCAAAGGTGCCCACAGGCTTGAAAAGGCTGGGGACCCCTGCTTAACCAGAAGAATGTCACATAAGAATCAGCTAAAAGAGATGCACTGGGAACCAGATCTGGAACTACACTATCATCTCTGCACCCGCCAGAGAAAAACACTTCCCAAGAAATTCCCCGGCCCCCACTAAGACGAATCGCTGTTGAGGATAGGAGACATGGTTTGGATTGGTCACTGGGCAGCCCTTCACACACCAGTGCACTCTGTGGCTGCTTGCAGCCAGTGGAAGCTCCCCGGGATGATCCCATGAGTGGCAGGTCTGGGGAACTAGGCTGAGGCCCGGGCCATGAGGCTGAGCGGGGCGAAGACCGCCAAGGGGCATTCCTCTTTTCTGGCCAGCAGTCCAGCTGTGCGCAGTGCTCAAGCGCTGCTCTCAGAGTCAGCTGTTCGAGATCCAGGGCCTCCTTTGGGTACCCGAAGAAAGGTCCTCCCGAGCGCTACTCACTGAATGAGTCCGCAGGGCAGCGATGGTTTTTGAGAGCGCCAGATCCCACAGCTCCTCAAGGTAGGCTCTGTCCACCAAGCCCGGCGTGGTGTGCAGGACGTGGTCCTCGATGACAAAGAAGCTGCAGAAGAGACAACAAGGATGGTGGTACGGAACCCAGGCTATCTGGTCAGGGGACCACACGAATGGGGAGGGCTTGGCACATCTCAGCCAACAGTGAAGACTCCTCTCCCCTCCCCTGCCAAAGCATGCCTGGAGCAGCCAACAGCCTTCTAGCAGAGCTCGGGGTTGGGAAATACCTGGATATTCTGGGAGTGGAGCCTGGGGAGGGTGGGGTTTAGGGGGGGACCTCAGCAGAGTACAATGCCGTAGAGTCCACCCTTCAGAGCAGCCGTTTTCTCCTGGAGAACACTGATCTTGGTCGTCTGGACAGCAATGGTAATAGTGGGAGGTCTTAAGGTGCCTCCTGGAGGGTGGCAACTCTGGAAGCAAGCCCTCCCCCCCTTCTGCAATTCCTCTTGATCTTATTGAGAGGAAAAGGAGCCTCCTCTGCCCCATCCACGGCCAAGGAGAGCAGGCAAGCAGATACAAACCAAAGGCTACTTACCCCACAATCTGATTAAAATACTTCCGGTAGCCATCCCGCGTTTCATGCTGGAAAAGAGAAGGGAGGAACAGAGGAGGCTTACCAAGCTGAAAAGAGACCCACCAAGATGGACCTGCCAATGGAGCCCCAGCGCCCACCCCCGAAATCCCTACCATGTTGGAGGGGGGCTGCAGCACCAGTCGGGCCTGCTTCCGCCTTTGCTTCCGGTAGTAGCTCTCAAAGGTTTCCCGGGCCCCCTGTAAAGAGGAGACACGGCCCAGCTCTTGTCACAAGCGGTTCAGCCCAAAGACCTCCCCCCACACACACACTCAAAGGGTCTTCTGGGTTCCAGACATTAGAGTCCCTCAGCATGCCATGAATTTTCACACCAGGGGAGGATCAGGAGAAAGACTTGGGAGTTTCTTTGTTGCTTTAAGCTCCTCCATAAATGGCATCTCCCCAGACGCCCTGGCGGCAAGGGACTCTGGGAGTTGCCCTACTCCACCCACCTGGCATTGGGAAGAGAGGATGCCCATTGTCCACCATGTGAGCAGCACATGCTCAGGAGGGTGTTACAGGCTTTGACATATTAGAACATATGAACTGTGGTATTAGTGTTGTACATATGCAGAATTCTTCAATGTAAAACCATATTTTTCATGAAAAATCATTTGAGGCTTGTCTTTCATTTAAAATTGGACAAGCCTAGCCATGCCTGGCCAAGAGACTCTTTTTGAGGACGTATTTAAATGATCTTTTGGATCTTTACGCTTTTGGATAATTACGCTTTTGGATATTTATGCTGTCGTATTTAACCAGCCGTATTTATCCGATAAAGAGCCCCGTGGCGCAGAGTGGTAAGCTGCAGTACTGCAGTCAAAAGCTCTGCTCACAACCTGAGTTCAATCCCAATGGAAGTTGGTTTCAGGTAGCCGGCTCAAGGTTGACTCAGCCTTCCATCCTTCTGAGGTCGGTGAAATGAGTACCCAGCTTGCTGGGGGTAAAGGGAAGATGACTGGGGAATGCACTGGCAAACCACCCCGTAAACAAAGTTTGCCTGGAAAACGTCGGGATGTGACGTCACCCCATGGGTCAGGAATGACCTGGTGCTTGCACAGGGGACATTTACCTTATATTTATCCGATCTGTTAACTAACAATGACTGTATAGAGCTGCAGCTGTCTAAAACATTACCTAATGGTGTTGTATAATGTTATATTGGGTTTTAAGGTTTAAATATGAAGGAGTTTTAGTAGAATGTTGAAAATATATTCATTTTTATTGTGTTCTTTAGGAGCTGTAGATGTTGGTAAAATTAATCATTATCGAGATATAATCTTGGCTCTGTCTTCTACCGTATTTGCTACCTCTCCCAATTTAGTATCATCTGCAAATTTAATAAGCGTCCCCTCTATTCCTTCATCCAAATCATTTATAAAGATGTTGAACAACACAGGGCCCAGCACAGATCCCTGAGGAACTCCACTAGTCACTTCTCTCCAAGTGGATGAGGATCCATTAACTAGCACTCTTTGGGTATGATCTGTCAACCAGTTGCAGAGCCACCTAACAATAATAGGATCTAACCCACATTTTCCCAATTTGTCAACTAGAATACTATGTGGAACCTTATCAAAAGTCTTACTGAAATCTAGATAAACTATGTCTACAGCATTCCCCTGATCCAGCAAGGTAGTAACTTTCTCAAAAAAGGAGATAAGATTAGTCTGACATGACATATTCTTGAGAAACCCATGCTGGCTCTTAGTGATCAGATCCATTCTTGCTAAATGCTCAAGGATTGACTGATGATTTGTTTGAAAACTCTTCCTGGTATAGAAGTCAAGCTGATGGGTCGGTAGTTACCCGGATCCTCCTTTTCCCCCTTCTTAAAGATGGGGAAAACATTTGCCCGCCTCCAATCTTCTGGCGCCTCACCTGTTTGCCAAGACTTTTCAAAAATAATGGACAGAGGTTCAGAAATTACATCTGCAAGTTCGTTGAGTACCCTTGGGTGCAATTTATCTGGCCCCGAGGATTTTGTTTCATTTAAAAAAAACAGGTGTTTGTGGACTACCCCAATGCCAATTCTAGGCTGCAAATCCTTTCCCTCATCACATGTTCTGTTTATGCCATGTTGAGCACCACTTCCCTCACAAGAAAAGACTGAGGAAAAGTAGGAATTGAGGAGTTCTGCCCTCTCTTCATCTCCTGTTACAATTTCACTTTCCGGTCCACGCAATGGGCTTATCTTGTCCTGGTTCTTACCCTGTACATAGGAAAAAAACCCTTTTTTGTTGCGTTTAGCATCTCTTGCTAGCCTAAGTTCATACTGAGCTTTAACTTTCCAAACACTCTCCCTACAAGCACTAGTTATTTGTTTATATTCCTCTTTGGTTATAAGGCCCTCCTTCTACTTCCTAAATAAGTCTTATTTCTCAACTCTTTAAAAAGCTGTTTATGGAGCCACCCTGGCCTCTTTAGGCTCCTCCCATTTTTCCTTCTCATAGGAATGGTTTGGGATTGCGCCTTCAGTATTTCATTTTTAAGAAACTCCCACCCTTCTTGAACTCCCTTCTCCTTAAATATTTCTAACCATGGGATTCTACCTAGCATAAGTTTAAATTTGTTAAAATTTGCTCTTTTAAAGTCCAACCTATGTGTCTGGCTACGTACAGGTTTTCCTTTCCCCACGATTGTAAATTCCAAGAGTACGTGGTCACTGCTACCCAGGGTGTCTACTACTTTAACCTCATCGACCAGTTCTTCCCTGTTGGTGAGAATCAGGTCTAAGATAGCAGATCCCCTTGTTTCCCTGTCCACCTTCTGGAATAGGAAGTTGTCAGCAAGACAAGTCAGGAATTTATTGGATCTTGCATTTTTAGCAGCGTTGGACTTCCAACAGATAACCGGGTAATTAAAATCTCCCAAGACCACCATGTCGCGTCTCTTTGAGAACTTTGTGATCTGGTCTAGGAGCATCCCATCCAAGTCCTCTGCCTGGTTTGGTGGTCGATAGCAGACCCCCACCAGAATATCGATTATTTCTTATTCCTTTTATGTTTACCCATAGAGTCTCGACTGCACTACCATGCTCAGATTCATGTACTTCTTCACAAGTGTACACATCTTTGACATACAGTGCTACTCCTCCTCCCTTCCTTATCTGTCTATCCCTTTTAAACAAGTTGTACCCCTCAATCTTAATATTCCAATCATGAGAGACATCCCACCAAGTTTCAGAAATGCCTATTAGGTCAAAATTCCCTTCCTGTATTAGGGCTTCGAGTTCTTCCTGCTTGTTTCCCATACTCTGCGCATTAGTGTACAGACATTGGAATCTGTGGTTTATGTGCCCCGTGGTTTTCGTTTCTGTACTTACCTGTGAGTTTATGTTTCCTTGCATACATGCCACTCCCTGCAAATATTTATTGTTCTCGTCTTCAGGTATTATCAGCATACAAGGCTTTAAATTGTTGTCTCGCTCCCCCATAGGATTTAGTTTAAAGCCCTCCTGATCAGGTTTGCAAGGCTCTCACCAAACACACTTTTTCCTACCCTCGTGAGGTGTAAACCATCCCGACAGAAGAGCTTCTTCTCTTCTTCTCGAAAGCGTAAGCCATGGTCCAGAAATCCAAACCTTTCTTGATGACACCACCTGTGCAGCCAGTCATTAATTTGTAATATTCGTCTTTCCCTTCCTAAGCCATGACCTTCAACAGGCAGAACTGATGAAAACACAACCTGTGCCCCCAGGTCCTTCACCTTCTCACCCAGAGCCATGTAGAGCCATGTTCTGGAAGGAAGGAACAGGTTTGTGGCTTGGTGAGGCTGCTCTACTCAGGCCTCCTGTGGGATAAACGGGGGGCAGCAGTGTCCAGGGTGACTTTCACCAGCTTCAGCTGGTGAGCCAGCTGTGGTCTTTCCTGGTCAGAAAGAGATCTCCCCACTGTGGAAGATGCCCTGGTAATATTGCCATAGACCGCTGCAATGCACTGTGTGTGGGGCTGCCTTTGAAGGGTGTTCAGAAACTATAGTGGTTCAGAATGCTGCAACCAGAATGCTGACTGGAGTGGGTTGGAGGAACGACGTCACTCCAGTCTTGTTCCCAATTATCTTCCAGGTCCAATTCAAGGGGCCAGCATTCATCTCTAAAGCCTGATATGTTTTGGGACCGCCATACCTGAAGGGGAAGCTATTCCAGCATGAATCTAGCTGACCATAATGATCGTGTTCAGGGGCCCTTCTTGCGGTACCCTTGCTGCCCGAGACTCAGTTTGTGGCAACCTGGGAAAAGACCTTCTCAGTCATGGCAATAAAATTACGGAACTCCCTCCCTAGGGAGACCTGCCCGTCCCCTTCTATCATTGTCTTCGGCCAGAAGGGGAAGACCTATCTGTTTTGTTTAGCATTCCCTCCCTGACCTTCCTTCCTGCGTGAGTTTTGTTTAATTGTTGCTTTTATTTGCTTTTAATAAATGAGAGGGAGGGCATCTTGGCCATCTTCAGGGCATGTAGGGGGTCACTGGGGGTGTGGGGGGGAGGTAGTTGTGAATTTCCTGCATTGTGCAGGGGTTGGGACTAGATGACCCTGGAGGTCCCTTCCAACTCTATGATTCTATGGGGAATGTGGGCTACACTACTGGGTATAGCATACATGACCCATTTGTCGTAGGTATTATCTTGCTCTCGCTACACTTATCTACCTCTGTAATTCCACCTTTTGGCAGGGCTGGCATCTCATGCCTAGGGTCGATGTTTGCCTTCAGGTTTCTGACCTTCGAGTCATGTCACTATGCTAATTAGATGCCTTATTCTACTGACTGCGCTGACTTACACCTTAAGTCTTAAGAAAGGCAGACTATAAAGAACATGAACAATTAAATAAATATTATGCATTTTAAAAGCTTGTTTTGTGTTGGGTTGCGCACTGCCTCAGGGGATCCTTAGCTGGGGGTGAGTGGGGGGGAAGGCAGCCTAGAAATGTTTTCATAAAAATAAATAAATAAAGCAGGATATTTAATGGCCAGTTCCAGAAGAACACACCACCGTCCTCTGCAGACGACCCACACATGCCACCTTACCCTGGCCTTTTTGGAAAAGGGTAAGATCAAAATGTGACCGATGGAAAGGGACAGGACCCTGGAGTGAAACCTCAACCACGCCCAGCTGTGTACGGTGAGTTGTGCCCCAGAATGCCCTCAACATCCCTGCAGGGACCTCACTGTGACACAGCATGACAAATCGGCACTTCAAGCTCTCCTCCCAAGTGCAGAAGCCCCCTCCCCCTGGAAGATCAAGCCATGGAGGGGCAACTGCAGAAGGCAGGCTCCGCTTGCACACAGTCCAAAGTGGTTCTCCACAGGTCACGGACACCCATCCCTTCTAAGGGCTTTTCCTGTGTCCTTATCAATGCGGCTCACCAAGCGTCTGCCCAGGCCATTCTCTGCGATCCCACCCTTGTTTATGGCTCTTTAACTCCACCAGGCACCGCTGGGTCAGCCAAGTCAAGAGACGGAGACATGGGGGGGGGCACACCAGAGGGGAATGAGGAGGCACTGGGGGGGGGTGTCTGAGAACAGAGAGGAAGCTCCACTTCCAGCTGGGGTCAGCCAGGGAGTGCAAAGCTGCACGCGTCCGCCAAAAGAGAGGCAGAGCACCCCTCAGCCCTTCGGGGAGCAGCGGGAGGTGCTGAGGAGGGACCTCTGCATTCCTCAGCGGTTCAGTTTCTCTCCCCACTTTGATCCCCCCGCCCAGCAGCAGCCTCTCAGGGTCACAGCATGTGTCCCATATCTTCTGGAACTGCCCCACAACCTGACCAGCTTTGGCAAGGGAGGGGGCATCAGTGCCCCCGCACGCTGGCTGACTCACTTGACCACCTTCAGTCACTTCCGTCAGTTTCCAACACACCATTTCCCCCTCCCCTGCCGAGGCTTCAAGAGGACAGAGAGCAGGAAACTGGAGCAAGGACTGAACTGCCAGCAGATCTTGACCCTGCCTGAACCTGGCCAGGGTGAGCATCAGTCCTGCCACATGAGAGAAGACCGGGCAAGACGGACAGAGTGGGCCAGGCGTTCTGGCCACGGATCTTCTCCGCTTCCCATTCAGCCCCCACGACTGCCCATGCAAAGGCCCAGTCTTTGCTGTGTGCACGGAAAGCGTCTAGGAGCCAAACTGCCCGAGATGGCACGATGAAGAACCTGGGCCTTCTGCAAGAACACAACCCTCCTCTGCCATCCTTTGCAATCCTCCTACATGAAGCAGACATAGCACCGCTGGTCAAGAGGACACACTCTGGCCTCTCCAGCCCAGAGCCACCTTCCTGGACAACAGACAGCACCAGGACATGGTGCCCTGCGCATCACTCTCAGCTCCAGCAGCCACCGGTCAAAGGACAAGAGGGAGAGGCAGTCACACTGCCCAGCCTCCAGCAGAAGGCCACCCAGAGCAAGAATTCCAGGCTGCAACTACACCTTACAAATGAGCTACGGACAGTCCAGTGACTCACGAGACAGAGCAGAGAATGCCCAGTGGGGGAGGCTGTTAGGGATGGATAGCCAGAAACCATGGGAATGCAGTAGGGCCAAGTGTACAAAAAAACTAAAAGGAAATAACTGGGCAGGGAGAGA
Organism: Euleptes europaea; assembly: GCF_029931775.1. Taxonomy (NCBI): domain Eukaryota; kingdom Metazoa; phylum Chordata; class Lepidosauria; order Squamata; family Sphaerodactylidae; genus Euleptes; species Euleptes europaea. The sequence goes on along the minus strand of NC_079320.1, from coordinate 1,059,774 downwards.
CGGTGGTGGGCACTGGGAAGAGAAACGTTATGGGTCCAGACAGGCAGCCCTTCAACAGAAACGTTTGCCCCACCACCTGCCAGGGAGGCCCTGCTGTCTGCAGCACACACACCCCCTCACACCTCCAGGAACACATGCAGGAGTTTCATGCCCATCAGCACCACATTGAGCTGCGGGGCTTTGTGTAGCACCGTATTCCACCACACGTTATTGGGGGGTGGGGGTGGGATCAGGCAACCTCCTCCACGCACATGCAGCACACATGGAACACATTCAAGGTTCAGGTTGCGCCAGGAGAGGAAGAGCGGCACTCCACCCTCTCGCGGCAACGCCTCGGCCTTCCATTTGGCTTGCCAGGCTGGCCTCAAGCTGTAGGCGAGGTCAGTCTCGACTGCCTGGGCCATACTGCCCATCCTGGCATGAGAAGATGGCCAGCGTGGCTAAATGCCTCTCACCCCAGAAAAGCAGAGGGTGAGGACAAAGCCAGCCCAAGGAGCCACTCATTGCTGAGAGGCACACCTGGGAAGACTAAAGTGATATAACAAAAGCCCTTCCTTTGGGACAGGAAGGGTCAGTGAGGGGAGGGAGAAAGAGAGAGGTTATTTAAACCCAAGGCAGGAGGGAGAAAAGGACTCGCTCCATTCTGAACATCTTCCCACAGGGAACTCCTACCCCAGAGCCCCTCCCTGAAGGGGGCTTTGCCATCTGCCTCGGAACAACCAGCAGGTAGCTCCAAAGAAAGATTCCTGGGGGATGCATGGTTTCTAACTGCTGGATCTTCAAGTTTCAAAGAGCCTGCCCTTAATTTAACCACTTGATCAGAACCTAAGAAAAGCTCTTCTGGATCAGACCCAGGCCCATCAAGTCCAGCAGTCTGTTCACACAGTGGCCAACCAGGTGCCTCTAGGAAGCCCACAAACAAGACTTTGACTGCAGCAGCAGTCTCCTGCCTGTGTTCCACAGCATCTGATATATTCGTGCATGCTCCTCTGATCCTGGAGAGAACAGGTATGCATCATGACTAGTATCCACTTTAACTAGAGAATTTGTTGACTGAATTTATAGCCCGCCTTTTCCATTGAGACTCCAGGCAGGGAGTACTACACAGCATAAGCTGATAACAGTCTATACAAAGAGACATCTCATGAGAACAGTGCAGGTCCACACGGTTAATACGAGGGGACAGCCAATGAGCCATGTACAGTCTTTACTCAAATGCAAGGCCACTCCCCCACCCCCGATATGCCATCAAAAAAGAGGGGTCATCTTACATTCACAAACAAGTTAGAGTCAAATGCAATAATAATATTTTTTAAATGTGTCTTTTGTGTAAAAAATAAAGGGGCTGTCTTACATTCAGGGTCATCTTCCTTTTGAAAGTGACTAGGATTACTGAAATCTGAATTAGCATGGCATATTAGGTGTGATACTGAGTGTGGATTATAATGAAGAAAATTGGTAATAACTCAGTAGAAATAACTCAAGAATAGGGTAATACTGATAACACAAACTGATAATATGTCCTAGTCACAATGGTACAATCCACAGTCTGTTTCCCTCCATAAAGCACCTTCCTGGACTATTCTGTTATAGATCACAATGGGTAGCCCTGTTAGTCTGTCACTAGCAGTAGAAAAGAGCAAGAGTCCAGCAGCATCTTAAAGACTTAACACAATTTCCGGCAGGGTCTGAGCTTTCACGACTCAGAGCTCCCTTCTTCAGTTACAGCTAGAATGTGAGTCCATCTGTCCGTAAGTAGAGAAGAGTGAATTATTTTGTTATAGTACAGCCCCATCACCTTTACAGAAACGCCCTCCTGACCAATTCTGTTGTGCACAGTTTGCAGAATGACAGTGGTGCGGGAGCCCTTATTACCTCCTCAGGCAGCCTGTGCCAGAAGGTGAGGGCCATAACAGAGAAGGCACGGGTACTTCATTGATCTTAACAGGGCAGCACTTGCAGAACAGGGAAAGACGATGCACTTGCAACATTTTTTCCTTTCATCCTTGCACGGTATTGGTGACTCTAGACTCTGTTTATGTGTGCTTTATATCTTTTTATTAAATTTCTTGATATCTTGAATTTGAGAAGTCTGATCTCTGTACCCACACCATGCCTAAATTAATTCAGGTTCACCAAGGAGAAGGAAAGGAAGGAGGTGGCAGCAGATCCCTCATCCTTGAAATGCACAAGTTTTAGTGGGAGATGCAGCAAAGGGGTGGTGCACTGGAAGCGCCCTGGTTTTCTAATCTGTCATCAGGAGGCTTTCTAGAGATTAGCTGGTGGTGGCAGTTACCAAAGGAACAGTGCTTTACTCAGGAGTAGGGGAAGTGATAGAGATGCCAGGCAGAGACGTGGCACTTCCACAGAACTTCCAACCTTGCACATCTGAGCCTTCAAAGGCAGGAAGAAATTGAGCTGTTGAACAAACAGTCGGTACTCTCCAAAGCATCCCTGTCTTGTGGTTTTGTTGACATGGTTGACATTAAGATTTTCTAGTTTGTTGCACGTTGTTTATGTTCTGATTTTATTGTCAGGTGCTTTGGGAGAATTTTGTGCCCAAAACAGGATATAAAAAGTTTACTCAAGGTCCCGCACACCCCCTGCCGCCTTGGGCCAAGCAAGCAAACAGTCCTTTCTGCACTCACCAGAACGTGACCCTGGTTTGCTTTCTTCCCTCCCTTGCCTGCCCTTCCTGCCAAAGTTCAGCACTTCCTGGAAAGTATCCAGGCCTCTTTGATATCCTACATTGCCTCTGCTGCAGAAGGAAGGGCTTACAGGTGCCTGGCCCCGTCTCCAAGACCATGACCAAAGGCTGACCTTGAGTTACAATAAGGGAACTCCTGCTCCGCTGATAAGGACTGGCAGAGAGAAGCAGGATTTTTCACATCATCCTTTGGGAACTTGTAAGCTGCGGCCATAAAAGTGGGGTGACAGGAAGGTCGGGTTCACTAAAAATAATAAATATTGCAATATTTATTCAAAGGGGTCCTTTTCAACTGCAGGCCAAGCACTTAGATAACGCCATTGTAAAAGACAAATATTAGCATTTTTTAGAGCTATTATATTATGATCCTTCCGGCTGAAGCCAATGTGAACATTTTCTCTGGTGCCTGCCTGACCGCTGAGACCCTGTGCTCTGAGAAGAGCCTAGAAAGCCAGTCTGGGAATTAGCCTTGTGTGATGGGGAAAGGAGAAGTTTTCCCCTGAGGGGTCTGCCTCAGGTCAGGAGCAGAGGTTCCATAGCTCAACGTGGCTCATTCAGAGAGTGTTTCTTGTCCGACCTCTCACTAAAAGCTGCATCATGCAGGTTACTTTCCTCTTTATTAAGAGACACACCAGGAAGCATTCAAAGGAAGCCAGGCAGACTCTGGCAAACAGGTAGCCACACAGCTAACTGCCCAGGCACACAAGCAGAGAGAATAATAATGTACATCTTGATGCCGCTCCTACTCTAACAGATATTACTACTTCCCCTACCTATGCCCAAGTAAACCCAGGTGCATAAAAGGATCTTCTCAGGCCCCTGTAAACAGAAATTAGTTCTGCTCTCAAGACCTCTCTCTCCCCTACTGCTGGCAGAAGACCGTGGGATTCCATCCCCAAGACCAGCAGAGAATGCTCTGCCTCCTTCCTTCATAATTGCCCTTGAGATCTTTCTTCCCCACTCCCATCTCTTGGCTACATCCTTCTTTTCAGCCACCCAGCCAGCCATGCCTTGCTATGGAATGCATCCTTCTGGTGCTAAAATCCCTTTCCATACTTTCTGGTCCCTTTCTGGTAAGCCCACACCTGTCTCTGCTCGCCATGTTGGTTTCTCTTTATATTATCCACAAGGGAAGAATGTGTCCTCTTTGGCTCTAGGTTACTGTAAGTATAACTGAACCCTAGAATCTGCAAAGTCAATGGTTTCTGGATTTCCCACAAGTAAATTGCTTCTGTATTGATTATATGAGAAATCCGTTGTAGTGCCTAGAATGACACCCCAAAAATCTCTAGTCCCTATCCTTGAGGATAAGCCTTTTTACTTATATCTCTTGAACTTGAGACTTTTTAAAAAATGAAAGCTAGGAATGCAGAGAATCTGCTAAACCTATAATTACAATAGTATATCAATATATTAATATTTTAGTGCTTTTAAAAAAATGCACCCATGATATTGATATATCAATATAAACATGTGCAAAAAAATAAAAATAGGTGTGCTGTGATGCCACTGATGACAACAGTGCCCTCTGCCCCCAAAATCCTGATCATTTAAGGCACATGTGTGGAAGGGAAAGTATTTCACAACTGTGAAAATGCAGGCAGGGCAGACGTGCAAAAGAACCATGCCCAAACCAATTTTAATGCTTGTGGATGGACTGCCAAGAAAATCAGTAAGTAAGTTGAGCGTGCGGAAAAGCCCCAAATCTGCTCAAGCCAGAGCTAAATGTAACCCTCTGACCCAAATGCAAGAACTTTTCACCTCTCCATGCCTCCCCACAACCTCCTGCATCCCAGAGAATCACAGCCAAGCGTGAGAGAAGCTGTTCTCGACCATGTGCCCAAGATCCCAGGGCAGCCAGCCATGTTCTCCCAAGACCCTCACTGTGCAGATGAGAAGAAAAGAAAACACACTTACCAGTACTGAGTAGATGTGTAGGCAACGGTAGACAGGCGAGAAATCCACCAGCTCCTGGGCTCCTGGCACCTAGGGCGGCATCAAGAGAAGAGGTCAGCAGAGGAAGCGGGGGATGCTATGGCCGCAAAGCAGGTAGGGAGTGGAGGCCAAGGATAAAAGCAGCCATCTATGTTTGGAATCAGAGGAAGGAATCTGTGGGAGGGGGAACAGGGGTGGTTCCCAGATCCCTGGGCTTCTTGTACTCCACTAACCAAGGACGGTAGCCCTGCAAACTCTAATGAGGATGGCAGGTGTGTTTTCAGCAGCCCCTCAGTGCCACTTGATTCAAGTTCCAATTCCCCCCTAGAACATTGGGGGGGGAGAGGAATTGGAAGCTGGCACAAGGTCAGGGGTTGTGAGCGCAGCATCACAGACCCTGCAACCCATTCACTTCTGCAGAGGCAGACAAGGACAACGGGGGGGGGGGGAGGACTTTCCAATGTTAACTCTGCTTCTGAAGAACCTTCTCCATCCAACCGGCCAAGAAAACCTTTTTCTCTGCACAGAGATCACAACGGCCAGGAGTGGCTCCAACCCCCCCCCCCACTTCATAAAAAGCAGCTGCCAGCAGAGCAGCCACCCTCCACCTCCCTCCCAGTTAGGGTTGCCAGCTCCAGGGTGGGAAATACCTGGAGATTTTTGGGGTGGAGCCTGAGGAAGGCAGGGTTTGAGGGGGGAGGAACTTTAGAGAGCCAGTGTGGTGTAATGGTTAAGAGTGATGGTTTGGAGCGGTGATCTGGAGAACCAACCGGGCTTGATTCCTCACTCCTCCACATGAGCGGTGGAGGCTAATCTGGTGAACTGGATTTGTTTCCCCACTCCTCCACATGAAGCCAGCTGGGCGACCTTGGGCTAGTCACATCTCTCTTAGAGCTTTCTCAGCCCCACCTACCTCACAGGGTGTCTGTTGTGGGGCAGGGAAGGGAAGGTGATTGTAAGCTGGTTTGAGTCTCCCTTAAGTGGTAGAGAAAGTCAGCATGCAAAAGCCAACTCTTCTTCTTCTTTGGCAGATCTGTAACAGGTTGACAGATCGCACCCAAAGAGTGACGTGGGAGTAAGTGGATTAGCAGTTATCCAGGACACACCACCAGAACTCCTTGGCTTTATAGAAAACAGTGTTGTTTAATTTACAGTGCACAGATACAAAAGGACAAACCGTCACGTACACTTCTCTCCACCAAACTTCCCAACACAGAGTTATAATCATACAGACTTATATACATTCCAGCACCAGAAACCAATTAGGCCACCTGTAGACCTGGACACAGTATTGCATCAGCTTTACTGCCTTAATCTGGTTTGCTGCAGTTCACTCTGGGACCTCAAGGCACTTGCAGCCTCTTGCATCAGCTAGATGTCCCAGATCTGACAGTTACCTGTCAGCTGTCTCTGTCAAATCTATTATGGCCAACTTGTAACTCTGACAAAGAGTGCTTGTAAATGGTTCCTCATTCACTTGGAGAGAAGTGACTCTCAAGGGTCTGTCCTGGGTCCTATGTTGTTCAACATCTTTATACATGTTTTGGATGAAGGGATAGAGGGGATGCTTATTAAATTTGCATTTGATAGAAGACAGAGCCAGAATACAAGATGATCTTGACAGGCTGTAGAATTGGCTAAAACTAATAAAATACACTTCAACAAAGATAAATGTAAAGTTCTGCATTTAGGTAGGAGAAATAAAATGCATAATCATAGGATGGAGGAGACTTGTCTGAGCAGTAGTATGTGCGAAAAGGATTTTGGGGTTTTAGTAGACCAAACACTGAACATGAGTCAACAGTGTGATGTGGTAGCTAAAAAGGCAAATGAGATCTTGGGCTGTATCAACAGAAGTATAGTATAGTGTCCAGATCAAGCAAAGTGATAGTATCACTTTACTCTCCTCTGGTTAGACCTCACCTAGAGTATTGTGTTCAATTTTTTTAAGGTGGTTTTTATGAAGAGGCTAGATGGCCATCTGTCAGCAATGCTGATTCTATGACCTTAGACAGATCATGAGAGGGAGGGCACTTTGGCCATCTTCTGGGCATGGAGTAGGGGTCACTGTGGGTGTCTGGGGGGAGGTAGTTGTGAATTTCCTGCATTGTGTAGGGGGTTGGACAAAGACCCTGGTGGTTCCTTCCAACTCTATGATTCTATGATTCTTAAATGCCATAGAGTCCAATTGCCAAAGCAGCCATTTTCTCCTGGGGAATTGATCTCTATCGGCTGGAGATCAGTGGAAAGAGCAGGAGATCTCCAGCTAGTACCTGGAGGTTGGCAACCCTACTCCCCTGAAGGGCTTCTCTAGAGCCAGGCAAGATGCTGGCTGAGCAGAGCCAGCAAAGGCTAGATGGGCGGAACTTCTGCTGCACAGCAAATGGGGACAGAGCACAGAACAGGTCTTCAGAGCAAAGTGATGCCAGGACACCCAGTGCCACCCGCTGCAGGGTCCAGGGAATCCATGTATGTCCAAAACCTGACCCATCGCTTTCCAGTTCTGTGCAGGATTGAGGAGCAGGAAGCCAAACTCTGCCCTTCACGGACAGTATCTGCTGCTGCCACCCGCTGGCCAACCAGGGAAACTGCAGGTGCTTGGTGCCCGCTGGGGGGAGGGGGGCAGGCCCAAGCGGCAGCGGTCCACAGCACACCCCAAGGACCCCCGCCCTGTTCCGTGGGAACGACTGCTCACCCTTTGCCCTACCTACCCACCCCTCGCCTTGTGGTCACTTCCACTGAGGGGGGCATCTCGGCCCAGCCCCCCGCCCCCCCACCCCCGCCCGGCAGGCACTTGCCTCCTCCTCCTCTTCCACGTCCAGGATCCCGGAATCCCGCTCAGACATGGGGCTGCTGCTTTGGCCCTCCAGGTCTGAGCTCGCACCAGCGTCTCTCTTGAGCCTCCCGCCGCCTGTCTTGGAGGGCTGAGACACGAAGTGGTCCAAGTTCCTTTGCTGCTGGGCCTGGAACAGAAGCAGACAGGAGGTGAAGTCCCCAAGTGCCCACTGAGGGCTGGACTTGCCCCTCCGAGGCGATGCCAGGACAGAGAGGCTCCCTCACAAACCCCTGTCCTGAGCCCAGAGTGCCACCAAACACATCGCTTGATGGCCCAGCAGCTCTGAGGCCGGCCCAGCAGCCATGTGGAGCCTGCTGCCAGAAGCCCCACCATGCCTGGACTTTTGGGCCCATTCCTCTTTTCATCCCATGTCAGCAGACGCCGTCCACATCTGGACCCCATCCCCCCCCCCCCGCAGCATCCTGGGAAATCTGAGTTGTGTGAGGCTGACTGACAGGGGTCTCTGAAATGTACTCGGACCAAACTTTAAGCTTGGGTCCAGCTCCAGGCTCGACTCGATGGAAAACCCCCTGCAGGAAGCCCCCTCCTTGTTCTACCCAATTAGTTCATAATCCTAACATCTTAATCCATAGGAAACAGAACACAAGAGGGCTGCTGGGGTGGGGGGGCAGCCATAATTCCTCCGGTGCAGGAAAAGAACTGTGCCAAAGAGCCGCCCCCCTCAACTGACAGCCTGAACAGGGGCAGGGGTTTTTCTCGTTTGATAGCACAGTATCCATGACAGACAGGAAAATCCTCTCGCCCCAAAGCTGAAAGTGTGCGCTGACGGAGTTGATATCTGACGGCAAGAGGCTTAGGAGAGAGACATGCTTCGTCCGCCAAAGCCCGGCTCAGAGAGCGCCTCGGGGGATCCCCATTCCTCCCATAAAGAGCAGGCAGGCGTGCGTAACACGCTGGTGGATACTCGGATAACCAGAGCAACGCTACAGGATCCTGTGCACTGGGGATGGGGTGGGGAGGAGAAATGTACGGTCAGCTGAGGATGGCAGCGGGGCTTCAGCCCCACGGGTGGCTCTCACTCACCCGCAACAACCACGTGGAGGTCTCCCAGGCACTGCGGCAAGGAGAGCAAGATGGAAACCAGAACCAAACCAGAGCAAAAACCCTTCACCTAACACTGCAGACGTCTACCCAGGAGCGAGCCGCAGCTGAACAAGAGAAGGGGGCTGGGGAAGAGGCGGCCACATGGCCCACTGCATTGTGGAAACAAGCTGCACGTTTGCCGGGGGGGGCTTTGTGATGCTGCAGCACTGCCAAAGGTGGGGGGAAAGGCAGCCAGTGGGCAGGAGCTCTTTCCTCTCTTTCAGTGACTTATACTGTGACCTCTGGAACCGATCACAGAATCATAGAGTTGGAAGGGCCCACCAGGGTCATCTAGTCCAACCCCTTGTACAATGCAGGAAATCCCAAACTATCTCCCCACACACACACACCCAGTGACCCATACTCCATGCCCAGAAGATGCCCAAGGTGTTTCACCTTCCTCTCCACCTCCTGGGCGCTTCATCTGAAGCGCAAGACACCTCTTCCCTCCCTGGTCCCACCCTGCGTGGCCTGAGAGTGCACGCACACACAAAAAGGCAGTGTGGCCGCCCCCCTCCCAACCACTCATTTTCCTTGCACAGCCTAACATGGATAAGCAGAGCTACTGCATCGCTTGTGTGGACCCCAAAAGTGCACCCCAATCTCAGAAACCCCCTTAAGTGGGTCAGGGCAGAAAAGGAAGTGGTAAAGCTGCCGTACGCTGAGTCTGTCAAGGGCAGGACCCTCCGGACCGGCAGCAGCTCAGCAGGGCCTCAGGTCCAGGTCTTCCGTGTCACCTATACTAACTGGAGATGCCGCCAGGGATTGAAGCGGATGGGACCAAGGCCAAGAAAGGCTGCCTACGGGCCAGCCAATACCTTGGAGTGAACCTGGTAACTGACGGGCAGCCAATGGAGCACATGTGGCAGAGGCATGCTCTCGCTAGCTCCCAAGAATAACCAAGCTGTGGCATTCTGCACCAACTGGAGTTTCCAAGTAGTCTTTAAAGGCAGATCCCTGGGCAGAGGATTACAGTATTCTAGCCTTGAAGTAACCATAGCGTGGATCCACATGGCCAGGTCAGCCTAGTCAAGGCACAGAGCACCTTCCGGGCTAAAAGAAGCTGGTAGAATGACATTTTTTTTTTTTTTTTTGCAGCTGCATTAACTTTCTTCTCCAGGAGTAGTGCTGGGTCTAGTATAACTCTTAGGCTCTTGATTCAAGTCAACAAAGGTGGGCTGAACCCCACGGGAAGTGGAAGGCACACCGTCCTTCAAGACCTCAGCCTCCCCAAGGAGCATCGCTACCACCTGAAGACAAGCCTGCTTCACCTCCCTACAACTGAAACATATTCTGAATGTAGTAGAAAAGGGCAAGAGTCCAGTAGCACCTTAAAGACTAACAAAAATATTTTCTGGTAGGGTATGAGCTTTCGTGAGCACTGTGGCTCACAAAAGCTCATACCCTACCAGAAAATATTTTTGTTAGTCTTTAAGGTGCTACTGGACTCTTGCCCTTTTCTACTACTGCAGACAGACTAACACGGCTACCCACTGTGAATTATATTCTGAATGAGCAGAAATTAGCCCTTGGTTACACTGAAGCACGCTTCGTTCCACAGCTGGGATGCAAAGTAATGAAGTTCATTCCAAGTGCAAAATACCTATTAGGGCTGCAAGCCCATGAGACACACCACCATCCTCTACAGCTCAGTAGCAGCATTTGGCCCCGGCTGAGTCCCCAAATGCCGCGGCCTCCCTTGCAGGCCGAGTTCCTGAGAAAGCGTCTTGGGCAGGGACTCCATGGAGGGCCCCGTCTCATGGCACACAGCTGACCTCTAGTGGCGCAGCAGCATAAACAACAGCCTGAGAAAACTGAGGACATTTATCAGGTTCTTCTCCTCCCCCTTCCAACACCCTATTTATTCCCTGCTCAAAATGTCTTGAAGGATCCCCCAGTGTCCTGCTCTGGCACGTCTTTCCATCCTCGATTCCTCCGGCGCTACCAGGCCTCCAACAAATGCACTCATCCTTCCAAACCGTAGGGTTCCCAGGTCCTTCTTCACCACCGGCAGGAGGTTTTGGGGAGCGGAACCTGCGGAGGGCGGGGGTTGGGGAGGGGAGGGACTTCAATGCCACAGAGTCCAATGGCCAAAGCGGCCATTTTCTCCAGGTGAGCTGATCTCTATCGGCTGGAGATCAGTTGTAATAGCAGGAGATCGCCTGCTACCACCTGGAGGTTGGAGCAACCCAAAACAGCACTATAACAATATAATGCAAATAAGTGAATTTTATAAAGTGCTAAAGTGAATAAATATATACAACATGTACAAATAGGAGTACAACCAGATACAAAATTTTACAAAAAGCAATCCAATATATATGACTGTCCAAAGGATATCACAGGTTCTAATTCAACAGGTAAGTCAAAGTATATGACCAATTGGGATTTGCTCCAATAACTGAAACCTAAAAACAATTTGGAAGATTTAAAGACTTTTACATCAAATGATATCCCAATTGGTCATATACTTTGACTTATCTGTTGAATTAGAACCTGTGATATCCTTTGGACAGTCATATTTATTTGATTGCTTTTTGTAAAATTTTGTATCTGGTTGTGCTCCTATTTGTACATGTTGTATACATTTATTCACTTTAGCACTTTATAAAATTCACTTATTTGCATTATATTGTTATAGTGCTGTTTTGGGTTGCTCCAATTATCCTTACAGCACTGAGCCTTCATTTCTTGCGGTTTACCACCTGGAGGTTGGCAACCCTACCACACCACCTTCCTCCTGGCTCCCTGGCTACCCCTCTTCCCCTTTCAACACCAGCTCAAAACCCATTTCTCAGCCCTTGCTGCAGGGAAGCACAGTCCCCCCCCCCTTCCTCGACTGCGTTCCCCCCCCCTCTGCCCTCCCTTCCTCGACTGCGTTCTCCACTGGCAGGATTCACACTGGGAGCTCCCTCGGACTGGGGCAAGCAGAAGGCAGCCAGCGGCCAGAACCCCCTTGAAACCCCTTCAACAAACAGTCTGCGGGATCAACACTCCCAGCAACCTTCTCAGCCCCATTTCGATCTCATCCTGTGTGGACTGCAGCCGCGCAGAGTTCTGAGGAACCTGAGAATGTATCTAACTGAAGCTCTCTCCAAGTTGCCCCTGGGGGCAAGCTGGAAGGCACTCTGCATCCTAAAGCAGTGCTTGACCAATCCCAGGCAACTGGCAGCCAGGGCACCTAGAAAGCTCACTGGGGCACCAGGCATTTGCTGTAGGATCTCTCTTGGACCCAGCCAGTTTTCCCACTGGTGAAAACGGGAAGGAGTTCCCTTTGACCACCAAAAAGCTTACGTTTGGGATCACGGGACCTGTCTGGACAAAAGCCATGTAGGAGGGGGACTGCAATAAGCTAGGGAAGAAGCTGAGACTGAGCAGAACAGTTGGCAGGATGCAACCCCAAGATGACTTATCATTTCGCATCAGTCTGTTTTGTTGTACGACAAAAATAAATGTGCACAAAGACCTTGTGATTGCCCGTCTGGGTAAAATTACGACACCATTTGATGGTGGCAGACAAATTTGTCCCTCAATCGGTTGCTTTCTGTACTCAACCGAAAGAGCTTTTTAAAGCAATACGTTCCCTGTCCCGGGGAGGTTTCTGCTCTGACTGCTGCTGAGGCCAGACGGAGCCCCTCCCAGAGGACATGGGCAGCCCTGCCCCAGCTGGGCCCCACCACTGTGACAGTGGCCCCTGCATGCTCCCTTGGCCAGCTCCTTGGACAACTGTCCCCCAACCAATCATTTCCTTCCTTCCTTCCTTCCTTCCTTCCTTCCTTCCTTCCTTGCTTCCTCATCCACCTTTCTTGCAGATCCAGGCGGATTACAGAATTACAAAACAATGTAATAAAGATCATAAATATAATTCACACCATAGTAAAAAAGGTAAAGGTAAAGGTCCCCTGTGCGAAGCACCGGGTCATTCCTGACCCATGGGGTGACGTCACATCCCGACGTTTACTAGGCAGACTCTGTTTACGGGATGGTGTGCCAGTGCCTTCCCCAGTCACACCATAGCCAATACAATAAAACCAGATCACACTATTAGAGAACAATGAAATCAGAGCAGTGTAATACATCCAACAACCAACACAATATGAGGGGGAGGGGGAGAAAACGCCTAACGTTTCCCCAGGGGTTCAAACCACCACCCCATTCCCACAATAAAAATGCCCCCCAGAGTTCTGTTTCCCACCGTCCGCACAGCCTCCCAGACCTCCTCTACATGAGCTCCACGTGGATTCACACAAGCCCCCCGGACACTGCCCCACTTCAGACCAGGTCTCAAAAAACCTGGCCCCTTCCCATGCCTGCCCCAGTTTATTACACAGCTGGTTGACCCTGGCCCCCTAACCAAAGGTGTGCTGTTCAAATGAGGGTTGCATCTCTGGGCTGGGAAACCTGGGGAGGGGCCTCAGCAGAGTACGTATGATGCCACAACGTCCACCCTCCAGAGCACCATTTTTTCCAAGGGGGCTGGTCTCTGCTGTCTGGAGACCAGTTGTCATTCCGGGAGATCTCCGGGCCCCACTTCAAGGTTGGCAACCTTCGTTCAAAGGGCAGATTCCTCTCCAAGCATTTGAACACATGAACACATGAAGCTGCCTTCTACTGAATCAGACCCTTGGTCCGTCAAAGTCAATCTTGTCTATATCTCCCAAAATTTCTTAGCTTTTTCACAAGTCCACCAAATATGATGAAAAGATCCTACTTCTTTGTTGCATTTCCAACAGTTTGGTGACATTGAGGGAAATGATTTTGCTAACTCCGAAGAAATTAGCAAAATCATTTCCCTCAATGTCACCAAACTGTTGGAAATGCAACAAAGAAGTAGGATCTTTTCATCATATTTGGTGGACTTGTGAAAAAGCTAAGAAATTTTGGGAGATGATACACAATGAGATAAGGTAAAGGTATCTCTAAAACAGCTGAAATGATGCTATTAAGTATGATACCAGACACTATTTTTACTCATCGAACTTTCTTGATATATGCCACCACTGCTGCACGTGTGATATATGCAGCCAAATGGAAATCTGGCGAGATACCGACTAAAAATGACTGGATAAATAAGATGCTGGAATTGACAGAGATGGCGAAACTTACAGCTTTGATAAATCAGAATGATAATGTACAATTTGGGGGGGAATAAGAGGCGTGGAGAATTTACTGTGAAAATCAATTTTTAATGGGACCATTTAAAGGATATTCTTTGGTTTAATCCCTTTTATATATTTTGTATGATGGTTACATTAAGGTACTGAATTAACAAATTTTAATAATATAACCTAAGTATATAGTAATTAAATAATATGGGGATTAATTTTCTTAGCAAAAGTATATACATCTTATCTTTAGATGGAAAAGAGTGAGAGGGAAGTCCTTTTTAGTTTAAATTACTATTATTATTTTTTGTTTTTTACTACTTTTATTAATTTTTTAGTAAATAGATGTTGATGTACATGTTGATATATTAAATGAAGAAAAAAAAAAAAAAATCTTGCCTACTCAGACCGGCAGCGGCTCTTCAGGGTCTCAGGCAGAGAAAGGTCTTTCACATCACCTACCTGCCTAGTCCCTTTAACTGGAGATGTCGGGGATTGAACCTGGGACCTTCCGCATGCCAAGCAGATGCTCTATCACTGATCCATGGCCTCTCCCCATAAAGCCTCCATGGAGGGAGATTCCAGAGCATCTCCTCAGTAGCCAAGATGGCCTCTAAGAAGGAACACACACAACCCAGCTGCCAAGAGCCCCTCCAGTTCGCATCGAGTGGCCAAGAGGACCAGGTTCCCCTTCTGCAAGGATCAAATCTGAAAAATGCAGAGAGGCTGTGGTGGGTGGGAGAAGTCACTCAAGGAGCCCCCTTCACGTTGCTAAGGAAAGGCCGGGTGGGGTGAGCACGAGCAGAGAGGAAGCTCTCCACACTGTCTTTGACACTGCACATAAAGTAAGAAAAACGACCTGCCCGGCCGGCACATTTGGATGCTCAAAGCTCTGTTTCGCATCAAGGCATCTGCCAGGAGCCCAAAGGAGAGGCCCTCTTGGGAACCACATCAAAGAGCAAGCGGTGCTCAGCCCCACCCTCCAAAGTCGGAGCAACCTGGGGAGGGAGGGGGGAGCCCAGAAAGCCTCCACCTTTCAGTGTGGTTCATATCAAAGGCAGCGCGCTTTCTTTTCCCGTTGGTTAAAAGGCCCCGTCTTAAGCAGGGGCCATCAATCTGGCACCAGCCCCCCCTTTTACTGTCCTTTTCCAGCCGAGGGTCTGCTTCCCGTATCCTGAGCAATAACGCAGAAAGGTGGCCCAGCCACGTACTCGGTATCCCCTTGGCAAAGGGTTCCTTGCAGTCCAGGGTCAAAGCTGCACCCCGGCTGGCTAGGCTTTGGGAAATGCCCCAGCTGCATTTCTGCAGGGCGGCAGTGGTGGGCCATGGGCTTGGCAGTCCCGAGTGTCTCACGAGGTGTCTGCCACCCCAGAGAAGACTCTAGAAGCTGTTTTGCCCAAGCAGCTTCAAGGGCAGCACGGTGGGAAGAATAAGGACAATGTTTGCACATGCTGTTCCCAGCTGCGGAGCCTGGCGCAGGGCGAGACAGAGGATGAAGCCGCTGTGGGAGGCATTCAACAGGACTGAGAGGGCCAACTCTGAGCTGGTGAAACTCAGCCAACAAAGAGATGGCAGCAGCTGACGGTCCGTCCGCACCAACCAACCTAGAGTGGTTGTTGTGAATTTCCTGCATTGTGCAGGGGGGGTTGGACTAGATGACCCTGGTGGTCCCTTCCAACTCTGTGATTCCATGATTCTAACCTCCACAGGCCTGGAAAGTCCAACAAAGGAGGCCAGGCGAGCCTGAGAGCCGGCAAGAAGGGAGCCGATGCTGGAACTCTAGACCTGCTTGTCAGAGAGCCAAAGGCCAGGACAGGAAGCCCTCCCTGTGAATGGCAGACGGGGTCTCGCCTGGGAAGTGGTGGCTTCAACAGGCGGGCCAGGAAAGCCTTCTGGTGGACGGGCCCGGCAGCAGGCGCGGAGCACTCCTCCTCGGCCCCTCTCCTCACTTGCAAGCGCTGGTCCCGCCAACCAGGCGGACTCGGCGCTTGGGCAGCTAATTGCCTCTTCCTGATGAGCCCAGAGATAAGGCCCGGCCAAGGAGGAGGATTTATTGGGGTTGAAGGCCGGCCGGCGGCTCTCCTCAGTGGTTTTGATTAGTTACTGAGCGAGGAGTGCTCCCTGCCACAATTGTTTTATAGACCCTGCTAATGGAGTGAGACGCAGCACTTTAAAACGGCGTTCCTCAACATCCCTCGGAATGGAATACATATTCCTTAAAACAATATTGCAGCAAGCAGACTAGCTCGGGCGGAGAAAGGGGAACGTTAATAAAAAACGACAGCCCGGTTGGGCCCCTGCCAGAGACACATTTGAAAGTTATAAAAGCCCTCCGAGATCAGATAGGAGGAGGTATTAGGACGGCAAGGTGTGAACTCCACGCACCCACATGGCTCCTGGTTTCAGTTTCAGCTAAAAGGCCGCCTGCCGCACAGAAGAAGGCCGGCCATTAGGGGTTCTTAGCGGGTTAGCCAGAAGGGCCATCTGAGCAGGGGAGGGGGGCACCAACAGCATTTACGGGGGGGGGGGGCGCAGCAGCCCAAAGCATTTGGCCCCAAAGGCCCTGAATGCAGCATGCCCCAGTGGTCCCACTCTGGGGGGGTAGGCTGCTTCTGATCTAGCCCTTGGCAGCCGCGCTGTAGGGAATAGTGAGGGTCCGTCTGCTCATCCAAATGTCTGATAGTGACCCAGCAACCCAGTGTAGAGGTCTCTTGACTCCTCCTTTCCTGCCAACCTCCCTACAGCATCCTCCAAATGCCTCTTCAGCCAAGAGCCTTACTATTTACTTATTTAAAAACTTTATTATTATTCATTTAAAACATTTTTATGCTGCCTTTTTACCTGATCAGAGTCCCCAAGTTGATGAACGTGAAAACATGGAAACATTTGAACAATTAAAAGTAAAAAAGAGGGAAAAAACATAAAATTCTAAAATAATTCAATAAAAAACACCAACATACAGCATCAGAACCAGGGAGGAAGCTGATAACCCCCTCCCCCTCTTACAGGATCCCTGCCGTTCAGCCCCCCTCAAAAGCCCCGTTAAACGGGCACGCCTTGCAGCGCCTCCTAAAGATCTCCAAGGAAGGCTCTTTCCACAGAGCTGGGAGCCACGATGGAAAAGGCCCCGGGCTCTGGTCAGTGTCAGGCGGGCCACCCCAAGTGGTGGGGTAGCCAACAGATGGCTGCCTGATGACTGTAGCTGGGGCACAGCGACCTACGGAACGAGGTGGTCCTTCAACCACGTGGGGGTCCCAGGGCCCGAAGGGACAGAACCAGCACCTTGAATTGAACTCAGAAGCAGGCTGGCAGCCCATGTAGCTGTTTCAAAAAGGGCCACGTATGAGCTCCTTGCCTTCCACTCACATCCAAAAAATGAGCAGAGCCTCACTTTATAAAATTAGCCAAGGGGAGAAACCACACTGAACTCAGATGTCAAGGAATCCCCCTCAGTTGCTCAGCTGTGGGTCACTTTCAGTTTCTGCGCGCTTTCAAGAACCGCCCCATCGTATCAAGGTAGCGGCAGGCGGTTTCTCTCCCTTTCGTGGACCCTGAGCCACTCCCATGACCCCAGAACGGCAAGAAGCCCAAACGCCTTCTCCAAGCAGGGGGCAGGGGGCAGAGTCCCACTGCAGCCGGCTCTCCCTTCCTCTACTGCCTTCTAATGTGTGCGTGAGACCAGAGCAAACTCGTCTAAGTCCTTAATTCTAAACATATGGGCATTTTAGTTGATGTTCTTTTTCAAACTGCCTGGAGGCAGTTTGGAGATAGAGGAGGGCTAACAAACTGAAACTTAATCCTGACAAAACGGAGATGCTCCCGGCGGGGAGAAGGTCTGACCCGGGAATGGGGTTATCTCCTGTCCTTAGGGTTGCCAGCTCCGGATTGGGAAATTTTGGGGGTGGGCCTGAGGAGGGTGGGGTTTGAGGAAGGGGGGACTTCAATGGGGTATAATGCCATAGACTCCACCTTCCAAAGCGGCCATTTTCTCCCGCTGAACTGGTCTCTGTCACCTGGAGATCAGTTGTAATAGAGGGATCAGTTGTAATCTCCAGCCACCACCTGGAGGCTGGCAACCCTACGTGTTCTGGATGGGGATGCACGCCCCCTAAAGGAGCAGGTTCGTAGTATAGGGGTGCTGCTGGACCTGGGCCTCCAGCTGGATAAGCAGGTGGGAGCTGTGGCCAGCAGTCCCTTTCACAAGCTTTGCCCGGTGAGCCAGTGGCTGCTCTTCCTGGGTAGGAAAGATCTTGCCAATGTGGTGCATACCCTGGTCACATCTAGCTTTGATTATCACAGTGCACTCTATGTGGGGCTGCTCTTGAAGACCGTACAAAAGGTGCAGCTGGTACAGAATGCTGCAGCCAGATTTTAATCCATAAAAGAACCCAACCTCTTATTCCAAGACTGCAAAGTTTTACTCAGGAGTCTTTGGAGAGGTACCCAGTCAAAAGCCTTTTGAAAGTCCAAGTATATAATGTCTACCCAGTCGCCGTTATCTGCATGGTTGTTCACTTTCTCAAAGAACTCCAAGGTAGGACTTCCCCCTGCAGAAGCCATGCCAATTTCCCCTCAGCAGGCCTTGTTCTTCTATGTGCTCTAGAATTCTTTAATAACAGCTTCTGCTAATTCACCCAGAAGTGACATTATTAGGCCAACTAGCCTGCCATTCCCTTTTTAAAAACTGGTGTAACCCCAGGGCCAGGGCAGTGCCATGGGGCTAACAAGGATTACCTTTTAAACACCCCCTCGATCCTGCCACCCCCTCGTCTTTTTCCTCCTGAATTGCTACACGGTTTGCTTGCAATTTAAAGCAAAAGGAAAAACTAATTTAAAAACCCAAAGAGAGACATCTCAATCGTGACAAAGTTAGAAGGCTTTGCCGCCAGTTAAAAAGTAATGAACTGTTGTAAGAACATACATTTCTCCTCCCCCCAATCTGTGGCAAATTAGTCACTTCCTTTCTCATAGGAAAAACACGCCAATTACCCTCATCCCCCCTCTTCTGTGGATTGACAGACAAAGTGGAGCAGAATTCAAAGGTGGGCCTTCCAATAGAAAAGTGCCTGATTACCCCCCCCCCCAATAAATGAGAGCGGCTCAGTGGCTATTGAGGAAGCATTCTGCACGGCAGGGAAACACACACACCCCAGGCATGCAGAAGCGTATGACCCTCCCCTCAAGGGAGAACTGCATTTGTCCTGTATTGCTTCAACCTGGAGGGAGACACCTGGCTTGCTGCATCCTCTCCCCCCCAGGCAAAAGCAGGGCACAAATGGAGGCATCTGGAGCCAGAAGGGGAGCTTCCCACCCCTGCCTGCCTGAGCCCCAAGAGGCCTGCATGGCAGGGATTTGGCTGCCTCTTTGTAAGCGCCCCCCAGGAGGAAGAGAAGAGTTGGTTTTTATATGCCAACTTTCTCTACCACTCAAGGAAGAATCAAACCAGCTTACAATCACCTTCCCTTCCCCTCCCCACAACAGACACCCTGTGAGGGAGGTGGGGCTGAGAGAGCTCTAAGAGAGCTGTGACTAGCCCAAGGTCACCCAGCAGGCTTCATGTGGAAGAGTGGGGAAGCCAACCCAGTTCACCAGATTAGAGTCCACCGCTCTTAACCACTACACCACACTTGCTCTCAAAGAGCTGCCCTCTCCCCACATCTGCCTCTTTGAGCTCCCAAAGCAACCCTATAGGGCAAGGGTCAGAGAACAACACCAGAGCAGGGCCCCTCTCCCCCCCCCCAAGTGTTCAGGAGCATGCTCTGGAGAGGGCCTGACTGCGGGGCTCAGAAGGCGGAAGAGGCTGCCTCTTCATGGCTGGAATAACTGGGACCCACCTCATCAGGCCCCAAGGGGATAGGAAACTGGGGGGGGGGGGGGCAGCCACAGCCTATTTCACATTTGCTCATCAAGCCAGCCCTCAGAGCCCAGCCCTTCCAAGGGCAGATTTGGGAATATTTTTACCCCACTTATTCCCAAAAGGCTCAAGGCACCCAATAACAAGAGATCAAATGGTTACACAAAAGCAATTCGAAACGACTCCTATCTATCAGTTAGGAATGCAGTCTGCAAACCCTGCCCCATGCCCGCAAGAAAACAACCCTCTCCCTCTGAGGGCAAAGAAGTCACAACCAAGTTCCCTGGATGGCAAACAACTACGTGCCTCTCCCAGACGTTCCTGCATGGGCATTCAGATCACCGGGAGAGGCCATCCTGACTGCCCCACCAATCAAAGAAGCCTGTTTGGGGGGTACACAAGAGAAGGCCTTTCAGTGGCAGCCCCACAAGTATGGAACAACCCCCCACCCAGGGAGGTGTGCCAGGCTCCCTTGCCATCTCTAGGAGGCAGCTGAAGCCCATTTTATTTAGGACCACATTTGGTTAAGTTTACTAGCAGTCCTGAGCTGTGATTATACATTTTGGTTTTTATGTGTTTTATGCACTTTATTTTTTGTGTGTTTCATCTATGTTGTAAGCCACCTTGAGCTCCATAAGCAAGAAAGTTGGCTAATAAATGTTTTAAACAAACCAACCAATCGACCAACCACAGAAACTCCCATGCTACAGCACAGAGGAAACCGGACACACAGGCTCCAGAGAGAGAAAAGGCCAGGTGGGAGAAGCCAATGCCAAAGCAGGCTGGGGAAATCTCCAGCAATGGCTGAGTTCTGGGCTGGAGAGGGATCCTTCCAGGGCCCAGGTCACAAAGGGCTTCAAAAAGCAGCTGAGGTCCCGGTTCAGAGCTTTGTGAACTCCAAAGCCCTTTCTGAAACTGGCAATACTACCACGTCTCCTCCAAGACCCCAGAAAACCAGCCCTATAGCAAGTTTGCCCAATGGGGATAGTGACAGGGCAGCTTATGAATGAACACAAAACCATCTGCAACATTTTGTTATTCATTTTGCATATTTGTATGCCACTCAGAATCATAGAACCATAGAATTGGAAGGGACCACCAGGGTCATCTAGTCCAACCCCCTGCACAATGCAGGAAATTCACAACTACCTCCCCCACACAGCCCCAGTGACCCCTACTCCACGCCCAGAAGATGGCCGAGATGCCCTCCCTCTCATCATCTGCCTAAGGTCATAGAATCAGCATTGCTAACAGATGACCATCTAGCCTCTGCTTAAAAACCTCCCAGGAACGAGAGCTCACCACTTCCTGAGGAAACCTGTTCCACTGAGGAACCACGCTGTTAGAAAACCTCTCCAGGCATCTGCCAAAATGTATGCCACTGGACTTGCATGACTCACCTAGGCCTGGCTGCTTGCCACTCTTCAACAACAGCTGCCCTAGGAAAGCCAGCGTGGTGCAGCAGTTGGAGCTTCAGAGTATGGCCTGGGAGACCCAGGTTTGAATCTCCACCTTTCTGTGGAAGCTCACTGGGTGATTAGGGGCCACTCACACACGTTCAGCCTAACATACCTCACAGGGCTGTTGTGAAGAGAAAAAAAGGAGGAGAATACACATGAACACATGAAGCTGCCTTATACCGAATCAGACTCTTGGTCCATCAAAGTCAGTATTGTCTACTCAGACTGGCAGCGGCTCTCCAGGGTCTCAGGCAGGGGTCTTGCACATCACCTACCTGCCTGGTCCCTTTAACTGGAGATGCCGGGGATTGAACCTGGGACCTTCTGCATACCAAGCAGATGCTCTGCTTTGGTCCCCATTGTGGAGAAATGAAGAAAATAAAAAATATAGCTGAAGATGGGAGGTGGATAAAAGGTAGGTTGGCGAATAGCTGAGAAAGCGAGAATGAGGCAGGGAAAGGGGAGAGGATATGGTGGCTGCAAGGAAGGGGGAAAGAGGAAATAGTGTTGGGGGGGACAGAGGGGAAAGTGAGGTCCCCCCCCCCCACGCACATGCTTGAGGGTTCCCTACCATGCAAGTAGGCCTGGCCCACCGGCTGGCCCCACACAACTGGGACATGCTTTTCCTAGGTCGAGGCTGCTGAGGGGGAGAGGGAAACCTGAAGAGAAAGGGGCAGATAAAAGTAGGTTGGGTGTTGGGTGAGAAGGGAAGCAGGAAAAGGTTATGGGGGCTTTCAGGAAAGAGAAAGAGAAAATAGTGGGGGAGGGGTAAATGGGTGCCTCCCTTCCCCCTGCAAGTCCTTGTGGGTTCCCACTTGTTAAAAGCCTGATTCTGCCCACCTTCCTCTGGAAGCTGCTTCTGTGGTTCCTTTTGGGTCCCCGACATGGGCGCTCACCAGCACCTTTCCATGAACACATGAAGCTGCTTTATTCTGAATCAGACCTTGGGTCAGTCAAGATCAGTACTGACATCACCTACTTGCCTGGTCCTTTCAATTGGAGATGCTAGGGATTGAACCTGGGACCTTCTGCATGCCAAGCAGATGCTCTGCCACTGAGCCACAGCCCCTCCCCCGGAGGTCATCAAGTGTTTATGGAAAGTGGGTGGGACCAGGTGGGGCTCCTGCCCAGCATGGCTTCTGATTGGCCACTGGAGACCTGATGTTAAGATAACACTGCTTTGCCACCACAGTGTTGGTTTTATATTCTCACGCTCCTCGTTCCCAGTGTATTTCTTAAAGTTATTCCTCTTGTCCCCTGCATTGAGGCTTCCTGTGTGTTTGGGGGCTGGGGGGGGGGATTGCTCTGCCTGCCATGGGGGCCATTTTGTGGTTGTGCCCACCACCCTGTGTCAGAAGTTTGAAGATGCCCACAGGCTCTGACAGGTTGGGGGCCCCTCCTCTGGCCTGACCAGGCGCGCCACATTGCCCCAGCGACTCTCCCGCTTCCATATGCCCTTTCAATGCCACCCATCTCATGATGCACCAAAGTCAGCCCACACTTTTCACCCCTCTGCCACAGCCTGACCAATCCACCCCAGCACTTCCAAGTCCTCAGATAAGAAAGGTGCAGTAAGCCTCCTGCCTGGGGAATGCAAGGTGTCTAGACACTCCACATGCATTTTTACAGGATGCAAAACTAGTTTCATAACGCCAAAACAAACTTCTGCTCCTGAAACTGCAATCTGAAAATTAGCCTTGCTACTTCTGTCTCGTAAAACTTTTATCGCCATCTTACACGTGGCCCTCAGCTATAAAACACGACTGGAGGAGAAACACCGACCCCCACATCTACGTTTCATCAAGCACAGCTTTCAGCAGACTTTGCCTGGTTCCCATTATTCCTCCCCCCCTCCCACTGCCCCATTTTAAGTTTACTGGCTAATTTTATGGAAACAAAAAGAACCCCACATATTACAGATATAACAACAACGGCACACAGAGCTCTGAAAGTACAGCAGGCCCGGCCCCTTCCATCTGTCCAATTTTAATTTATAGGCCAGAAGCCTCCCTTGCACGGGTGGTTCTTGTCCCTCTGGACTCCTTCCTCGGGAATGTTGTGCACGGCCCCCAGGTGTGCATCTCAGATGCAGGTGCTGAACTAAAAAATGCCAAAGGTACTGCCAGTGGGGAAGATTTCCCTAGAGCCCACCTGCTGCCGACCGGCTGGAGTAGGGGCTGCCAAACTCTCAAGACGGGGCTGAAGCTTCCAAGCTCAGCCTTGAGTTTGTGGCAATGGCTGTGAAGAGGAAATGTTTACTTGCTCTCCTTAAGCATGTGCAGAGGGCACCTAGGAAATCCCCGCCTCCTGATCTCTGGGTCAATCTTCTGATTCCTCCAGAGGGAGGGACAGGCCACCTTCACAAGCAGAAAAGCCCCCAAACACACACACAAATACTCAACAGCGACAGCTGATGCTTGAAGCAGCTCACCTGAGCACTTTACCTGGTTCCAGTCATACGGTTAGAAAGGAGGACGGCCACGCGTGCCTTGACCAACACAAACACTCCAAGCAAAAAAGAGGGCTGGCAGCCCCTCTGGACATGCTGGAAAATGGTGGGGGAGCACCCCTTCCCTTCTGTTTCCTCTCCCTGGTTGCCAGAAGCCAGCCTTGAAATCTGGGATGGAAAAAAGCAGCTCCAACCCTTTTGGCAGGCTCCCTGGAGCAGGCCACACCTGGTGAGCTTGCCGCTGCCGCAAAACTCAGCACCCATCAGCTGTGGTCAAAGATTAAGCCAGGTGAATGTCCAAAGGCCCAGGTGTTACAGTTGCACGTATGTCCTCCATTGGAGATCTACCCCATGTGGCAGCTGAAGTATTACCGCTGGAGAAGCCGGCCAAAGCAGCTGCAAAAATAGCGTCCTATCAGCTTCACTTAGCCCAGAAGACGGCTTCCTACCCTGACTTGCCCCATTGGGCTACATGGATCTGTGCCATAGTTACCTTGAGACTAGACTACTGTAGTGCACTCTACATGGGTCTTCCGTTGAAGTAAACTCAGAGACTACAGTTGGGACAGAACGTGGCAGTCCAATTATTATCAGGGGGTGCAAGGCAGGGCACGCATGTCACACCCATCCTTTAGTCACTCCACTGGCTACTGACCAGTTACTGGGCTCAAGTCAAGGGTCTGGTTATCATCTACAAAGCCCTTCATGGCCTAGGAATCACATGCCTGTAGGACCACCTCTCCTACTATTCTCTGCCATGTCTGCTTCGGTTGTCTGAGCAAAGCATTCTGAAGGTTTCCCCACAAATGGGTAAGGCTAGACACTGCCCACTCATGCACATTCTCTGTGGTGACCCCAATATTGTGGAAGAGCCTGCCTGTGGAAGAAGACCCTCCCCCCATTTTTATCATTCTGCAGAAAGTGCAAAACAGAAAGGTTCAGGAGGGCATTCTTGAAATGAAATGAGAACCGTAGTGGCTCAGGGCGGTCCAGAAGAGCTTCTGCAAATGGGAGGGTGGGGCCGGTACTGCCTTGCCTTGCACCCTTGCAACCCCACAGCCTGCTTTCCTTGCGCTGTGCCAGCCTGGCCAGGTTGTTGTTTGTGCTGTCATTTAACGTTGTACTCCCAGCCTTATGGCATTGTTCACTGGAGGTACGATACTGTGTGTGACTACGTTTTTTCTCTTTCTGTACTCTGTAATCTGCCTGAAGTCTAAGGGAGAAAGGCAGGTTATAAATAAGCTAAATAAACAAATAAATACCGTATATACTCACGTATAAGCCGAGTTTTTCAGCTGAAAAAGCCGAACTCGGCTTATACGCGGGTCAATAAGGTAGAGGGGGGAGGGAGGGGGGGAGGGGGGAACTTACCACCGCCGCCTTTCCCCGGCCGGGAGCGGCCTGCAAAGGCCCCCTGCGGCCGCAGGGAGGCAGTGCTGCTGCCCCCGCCGCCTTTTCCTGACCGGGAGCGGCCTGGGGGGCCTCCTGCAGCTGCAGGAAGGCCGCCCCTGCCGGATCCACCGCTTCCAAAGGCCCCCTGTAGCTGCAGGAAGGCCGCCCCCGCCAGATCCGACTCTTCCCGCCACCAGGAGCCCAGAAGGTAAGCCTGTGGGGGGGGGGGGTTATAAGCCGACCCTCGGCTTATACGCGGGTGCCTAATTTTTCCCCATTTTGGGGGAGAAATTAGGCACCTCGGCTTATACGCGGGTCGGCTTATACACGGGTATATACAGTAAGCAGATGCTCTGCTGAGGGGTGGACACCCTGAATGGGGGACCCCTGCCAATGGCCCTCTATACCTCACCTTGTGTCAGCCATGGGGCTAAGATGGCTTTCAGTCCCTTCTTGTCCACAGACCTTCTGAAAGCTAGCTACAGGCAGCCTGGTCTGGGGTGAAACGCTGTCCTCTGTGAAAGAAGGAGCCTCTGTGGACAGACAAACCCAGTGGCTGGGAATGGGTACTTGGAGCAAGGATGGGCATTAGAGTATTCTTGGGTGACATGAGTGCTGTTTTCATCTCTTGCTCATCAACAAGGTCAAGAGATGCCAGCAGCGGGAGCAGGGAAAGAAGTGAATAGGCATTAAGAAGCCCTCTGGGCCGACAAGCTGTCAGGACGTTTGTTGCAACAGCCGCTGACTGTGACCAGTGGGAGTCTTTATCTGCTCAACTCCAGGGTGCATCCCCAGGAGACACGTTCACAAGTTCACAAGGTTGGAAGAGACCACAAGAGCCATCCAGTCCAACCCCCTGCAATGCAGGATCCCACAATCAAAGCACTCCCGACAGATGGCCATCCAGCCTCTGCTTAAAGACCTCCAAAGACGGGACTCCGAGGCAGCGCATTCCACCGTCGAACAGCCTTCACCATCAGAAAGTTCTTCCTAATGTTTAGGTGGAATCGCTTTTCTGTTAGTTTATATCCATTACTCCTTGTCCTAGTCTCTGAAGCAACTGAGAACAAGCTAGTTCCCTCATCAACATGACATCCCTTCAAATATTTAAACATGGCTATCATGTCACCCCTTAACCTTCTCTTCTCCAGACTAAACAATCCCAGCTCCTTAAGTCTCTCCTCATAGGACATGGATTCCAGACTTTTGACCATTCTGGTCGCCCTCCTCTGGTCATGCTCCAACTTGTCAACATCCTTCTTAAATTGTACAACCCAAAACTGGACACAGTATTCCAAGTGAGGTCTGACCAATGCAGAATAGTGTGGTACCATTACTTCCCTTGATCTAGACACAATACTCCTTTTGATGCAGCCCAGAATTGCATTGGCCTTCTTAGCCACCATATCACACTGTTGACTCATGTTCAGTTTGTGGTCCACTAAGACTCCCAGATCTCTTTCTGTACTGTTGTTTCTGCCTAGGTTAAGTACCATACACTTCTCCCTATTGAAATCCATTTTATTGCTTATGGTCCAGCTCTCCAGTCTATCAAGGTCATTCTGAACTCTGACCCTATCCTCTGGGGTATTAACTACCCCTCCCAACTTGGTGTCATCTGCAAATGTGATTAGCATATCCTCTATTCCATCATCCAAGTCATTTATAAAAATATTAAATCATACCGGTCCCAGGACAGACCCCTGTGGCACCCCACTGGTCACTCCTCTCCAGGATGATGTTGTGCCATTAATGAGCACCCTTTGGGTTCAGTTGGTCAACCAATTACCAATCCACCTAACAGTAGCAGTGTCCAGCCCACATTTTACTAGCTTTGTTTCAAGAAGATCAGGGGGGACTTTATCAAAGGCTTTACTGAAATCAAGGTACACTACATCTACAGCATTCCCTTCATTTACCATACCTGTCACTCTATCAAAAAAAGATATGAGATTAGTTTGGCATGACCTGTTTTTGAGAAACCCATGTTGACTGTCAGTGATTGCGGCATTTCTTTCTAAGTGCTTACACACCGTCTGTTTAATCATCTGCTCTAGTATCTTTCCTGGTATTGATGTCAGGCTGACTGGGCGATAATTGTTTGGGATTTCTTTTTTTCCCTTTTTAAAGATGGGGACCACATTTGCCCTCCTCCAGTCTACTGGAACTTCTCCTGTTCTCCAGGAATTCTCAAAGATTATTGCCATCTCCGACACCCAGGCACAGGTCCTGGATGACCCCCAGCTGTTTGCTGCTGGATACAGGGAAGAGGTCAGGCTGCTTTCAGGCCTTGGGAGCAGAGTGGGAGGAAGCTGAGTTCCCTCTTCGCGTTTGGTCCATCTTACCTCCATGAATGAGCAGAGCCTGGAGGCAGATCTGGAATTGTAAAAGGATTTTAAAAAAGGTGTCTCCGTCTCATCTTCATTCATTGCTAGAAACATGCCTTTTTTTCTTTTCTCCTGCCTCTATAGGAATGGTGCCCAAGAGAGCCCTAAAGAGATTCAAACTGGGAAGGAGGGGGAAGAATGGGCCAGGTATGGCCGTGGGTTCCCCTCCCGAACACAGAGCCAAGGATTCAATCAAGCAATGATGTTAGAGATGACAGCCAGTGTGGTGTAGCAGTTGGGAGTGTCACGATATGCCTGCGGAGCAGACACCTGGGTTCGAATCCCCACTCAGACATAAAGCTCACTGGGTATACCATGTTCTCAGCCCTGTGGACTGGCCCAGGCTAGCTCGGTCTCCTCAGATCTCAGAAGCTAAGCAGGGTCAGCCCTGGTTAGTTTTGGGATGGGAGAGCACGGAGGACGTCCAGAGTTGCTACACAGAGGCAGGCAAGGGCAAAAACCACCTCTATCAACCTCTTGCCTTGAAAACCCTACAGCGTCACCTTAAGTCAGCTGCGCCCTGATGGCCCTTTACACTACGTCTCCTATGCTATATGGTTTAGTAGCTACTGTTTTCTCATGAAGCAAGACTTTGCCAGTCTCACAAGCAAGGCCAGACAAGCTCCACACATCACCTGTGAAAGTTATTAGAGGCCGGTGTTTAATCAAGCAAAGGGGCTCCCTCAGCACCATGAAGATCGCCCAGAAGACCCACCAACCCATACAAGAGGCTGGCACAACTCTCACAGTCAGTCATGGCTCAAGGAGACCTTCCCATCACCTCAGAGGGTTCATTCAGCCCACGCTTAGAAGCGAAGCCAGATGCGGCCACGGATGTTCCCCTCAAGTTCCTCTGCACAGCATGGTGTTCCAAGGAAACATCCTTCCCCATGAGAGAATCTGGTCTGCACATGGGATCTGCAGGAAACAATGTGGCAGAAGGGGACACCGTGGGCTGTTGCGACACTAAGAGAGTATATCCAGTCCCAGAAATTGTCGGGTTGGGAGGATGTTCCCAGTGTCACCCTTGAGACAGGAATCCAGACAAAACACTGTCAACACACGCTCTTCTTTCTCCAAAGTGCTCCACTCAACCTTGTGACTGCTAAGGAGCTGTCCCTGAACAACTGGGGCATCTCCCTATCCATTTTTCTCTGCAGAGTACTTTTGGAAGGATTTCCATGGACAAAGACATGCCAGCAACGCTATGCGTTGCCCTTTCTCCTGAGTAGCCCCTGTGCTGCTAAGGTACCGTCTAAAGTGAGCAGTGACTCATCAGACCTAGAAGAGGACCTCCCATGTTGAAAAGGCCCCATTGGCCATTCAGAAAAGCTCTATGACCAGGAATCAAAACATCCTGCTCATCAAGACTTTCTGGAAAACCCAGATTGCAACACATGGTTCCTTGGGGGAAAGCGCTGTATTGGAACCCTTTGCCAAGCGACTGGCTGTCTCCAGGCCAAATCTGGACACTTCACAAAAGCCAACTGGTGGAACAAGAATTGCCAACTGTCCCTCACACCACTCAAAGATCAAAGGGGAGGCACCCGGCATTGGTCTCACCATCTGAATGCCCTTTAAAGCTGCAATCAGACAGATTGTTTGCTTTTTTGAAACAGAGAGCTGGAGGTCCTTTCTGTTTCTTTGGAGGCAGAGAAGGCAGGTGGCCACAAAAAGATCAGCACAGAAATACAAAGGGTAAAACCAGTTCTGTAACCTGACCAAGAGCGCAGGTGGGTGGCAAACAGTGCCGTTGAGAGATTACCTGCATGCCGTAGCAGTGGGGGTGGGAAAGCAAAGGGCAGCAGTGGGCACAGCGCAGACCACCTACCCCTGCTCCCAGGGCTGCAGCCCCTCAGTTCCCCTGCTCATTCCAGAAACCAAATTCCTCCGAGCGGAGCATCCTACGACAAGCTGTGCGTCACACTGCCCTCATGCATCCGAGATCAGCACGAGGCATGCATAGAAAGAGCGCACACAAGGAGAAGTGCGCACCCAGCCACACTAGTCTCACCCCTGCAGCCGAGAACGCAAACAAATCAGAAACAGAACTGCTCATGATAAATGGCAATGGAAAAGAATTCAGACACCCCAGCAAAGAGATTCTTGCACTTACATACACAGTAGGTTTTAATTATATTGTAATAAAGAACTAAATGCGTGTGCATTTTTCTGATTTACTAGATCAATTTTTTTTAATTTAAGCCAAGATGTGTATTTTGAGATTGTTCTCCTTCAAACAAGTAAAAAAATATAAAAACAGCACTGTGGTAAGCATTTGGAAAAATTTTCGTCACCAATTGTTTATTGGGGCTCCAACTGATTTTAATGAAAAATATGGTTACAATTTGAAAAAAAATACAGAGTACTTTTATGTTTCGTAGAGGGAAAAGTCTCTACTATGCAACCTTCGGGGCACTTAAAAAAAGAAGCCCAAACTGGTCACGGGTCTCTTGGGCCAAGAACCCGAACTGAAAGCCCCAAAGATGTGGTTTCAAAGTATGCTAAAAATCCACAAGTGAAATTGGATGTAGAAAAATATGTTCTCAACGTTTACTTCTGTTTATGATGAAACCAGATCCAGATGGCCTCTGACAATGTATTGTGTGAACTTGCAATTAACCAGCTACAGATGCAGCAGAAAGCTCATCCTGGCATTTCCCAAGATGATAATTCCTACCCAGCGTCAAAGGTCAGCTAGCGGGGATACTGGCATACACACACACACCCCTTCCGAAAAGAGCGAGTGACCCAAATCAGCTCTAGGCAGGAGACGTCAAGGGTCCATCTGGCTGAAAAAGGAGCCCCACAGTAGCAAAAGGCTCTTCACCCACCTTACCTTCTGCTCGGCCACTAGAGTAGCCGTCCACAAGCACCAACATCATCATCATCATCATCATCATCATTATTATTATTATTATTAGGTTATCTATAGTTCGCCTTTCTCGCTGACACTCAAGGCGGATCACACAGAGTAAGTGAAGCACAATAGACATGATGGGACACCCAATGAACAATACAGTAGGGTTCTGAAAACAAACAGAAATCTCCAATGGAGCTGAAACAAAGCATGAGTTTTTAAACATGTTACGGTGAGTGGTGTGGAAACTACCTAGTCTGGTGCAGACTTACAGTGATAGGCAGCAATATTTATTTTATTTTATGTTTATCCCTGCCATTCCCAACTAAAGTTTGGCCCAGGGCGTACAGTAGTGAAATCCACAGTCCCAACACAGCTTTCTTACCATTTCATTACAGTACAGTCCTATGGAACGTGTGCAAAAAGCCCTTTTGAATACTTCCATTTTTGCATAGTTTGCAGAAAACCTCATCAGGGAGGCCATTCCACACGGTGGGGGCCACAACGGAGAAGGCATGCGTACCTGCACAAGGTCCTCCTGGGATGAGCCCAGGGACCACAGAATGACCGTAGAAGAAGCATTTCATCAGGACAGATTTTAGTTGGAGAAGAACCAGTTAGCCAGTGCTGTGGTAGAATCTGCCCCCAAAACTTTACGAGAATAAACTCTCTGATTAACATCAGATAAGGCTCTGTTCTATCTTTCCCCATCATGTTTCTAACAGAAAGGGAAAACTCAACTAAAAGTATACCTAAAATGGCTTAGCTTTAAAATTGCTTTGCAAACAGGAACACCATGATTAGGCTGGCCCAGCTCTGCATACACGCTCTCCATACAGCCAAAAGAAAGCCCAAGGAGAGCGCTGTGAGGTTCCAGACCACACAACGGGCCAAGCAGAGCCAGAAACAAAGCCACAAAGTTCTTGCTGCCTCACTTGTGCCGGGATATTCAGCAAACTCCAAAATAAATTCATTCCACCCATAGTTGCTCTCAAAACTGTTCAAAGAATAACACCATTTAATTTTCAAGAAAAGCCGTGACTCTCTCCCCTCTGTGGCAAACAGTAGCCCTGAGACCAGCTTAAAACACCTCCAAATGCTTCTCCTATGGAGGCCACAACCTGAAAGACGCAACGACGGCTTTCTTGGGGCTGCTCCCCTGATCTAACGCTTCCTTGCTTGGGAGGCATTTCCCAGAAGCAAAACTCTTCTCACCCCCATAATTTCAATTGCTACATAGTCGCCCAGCTTGGTGATATAGTCAGAAGGGGACTGGGATGTTAGCGGACCCTGCAGTAGCAGCAAAAACCTTCACTTGCATTGGAGCCCCGTCACTCTGTTAAAAAAGATCCTCCAAATAAGAGTGTGCTGCTCTAAATCAAGTGTGGGTCCATATTTCTCTCTACCTGGGCACTAAAACTTAAGACAGCAGCTTCCGCTCGGGCAGGCAGTGAGAGACAACGGAGGACAGCTTTCCCTCTTCAGCCTGACCCTGAGTCCAGTTTGAGAAGCCAGTTCATCCTTATACAGTATGTGCCCAGCTGATATGTATACAGACTATACGAAAAAACAGGCCGCAAGTCCAAAGTTTCCATCCACTCTTTTACACAATTACTTGAATACAAAATGTTCCTCCTCAAACAGCTGATAAATGAATGTCAGCTGTTGTCTCCCCCCCTCCACCCTGTTATTGTCCATTAAAGAGATCCACCATGAGGAAAACAGTGTTGCTCACCTGTAACTGTTGTTCATCGAGTGGTCCTCTGTGCACGCTGCAAAGAGGCCACAAAGATGAACACTCCCAGCTCTGCACAGCCACCACTCAGTGTGACATCTGGAACAAGAACTTCCTCCCAAGCATGAGTAAAAAAATAAACCCCAACTCTGCCCAAGAGCTACTACCTCTACATGGCCCAGACTGCAGACACATCTACGACACAGGAACCTGCTCGGTCTGCTGCCCAGGTTAAAACTTCCAGGTATCAGCCTGGCTGGACACAGATGCCTGACCTGAGATTCACACTCGGTCGGAGACCTTGATAATTAATAATTTCAAATGTGTTTTATTGTGGTTTATGCTTGAACTACAATTTTCCATTTCTTCAAAAGAAGCTGTCTTTGAATTCCGGCAACCTTCAAAGTTTCACTAAAACCCTTTCCTTTCTCCAATATTCTCCCTTCTCTTACTCTGCCAGCCCCCATTCTACAGTTAGGAAATAACTTCCCCTGCCAACTTCACCCAGGAGAGACAAGCAGAATTACAGACAAATTACCATGAAACACTCAATGCCTTCCCAAATGCAAGTGTCTGCTACAGCAAGTTAAAGGTACCAGTTGTGGGGAAGGTGTGCAGGTTGTGTAAATGCACAGGTGACCACTCAAAGGATAACTGTTACAGATAAGTAAAGTAACCTGTTTTTACTTCTTGGTGATCTCTGGGTGTCACTGAGTATCACTGGAATAAGCTCTTGGGTGTTACTGATAAAAACCACCCATTTATTAAGGCCCCATGTCCTTGGAGGGGCACCAGAGTATACAAAAATTCAGGAGGGGCGGGGGGGGCATGGGTCCCCTCCCACATATCTAAGCGCCAGCATCAAAAGTGAAGGCCTGCCAGGCTTGAGGGCATCTGCTGCTTCCAGATGCCTTCTTACAGCCAGGAAATATTCTGGGTCTGATTACCAACCC
Source organism: Euleptes europaea (assembly GCF_029931775.1). NCBI lineage: Eukaryota > Metazoa > Chordata > Lepidosauria > Squamata > Sphaerodactylidae > Euleptes > Euleptes europaea. Next base: position 1,026,997 of record NC_079320.1, on the reverse strand, counting down.
ACCAATGTCACAAGAGACCTCACAAGGGCCTTCCGCCCCAACTTCTCGGGTGTTCGGAATGGCCTGAAGACATTCTACAATGAAAATCTACGTTCTATTGTGTTTTTCAAATAGTTGAGATCATGTTAGCGTTTCTCCTGAAATGAAATATTCGCTGCTGGCATATGCAAAAACTGACGCACAGCACAGGCTGAGTTCTTTGCAAGCCAGGTCACAAATACCAGGCTCTCTCAATCTGGCCACTAGGCTACAAGGATGATAAGCAGCCTAGGGGAACAAGCAAGCTGAGAGCCAGTGAGGACTTTTGAGAAACAAGAGGGGCCATGACTCAGCAGTAGAGCATCTGCTTGGCATGCAGAAGGCCCCAGGTTCAATCCCTGGCATCTCCAGTTGAAAGGACCAGGCAGGAGGTGATGGGAAAGACCCTTTCCTGAGAACCTGGAGAGCCGCTGTGAGTCTGAGCAGACAAGACTGATCTTGATGAACTGAAGGTCTGATTCATTATAAGGCAGCTACTCGTGGGTTCATTTCTGTGGAGGGGCCGTGGCTCAGTGGTGGAGCATCTGCTTGGCATGCAGAAGGTCCTAGGTTCAATTCCTGGCCTCTCCAGTTAAAGGACCAGGCAGAAGGTGATGTGAAAGATCTGGGCCCAGGACCCCAGAGAGCTGCTGCTGGTCTGAGTAGACAATTCTGATCATGATGGACCGATAGTCTGATTCAGTGTAAGGCAGCTTCATGTCTTCATGCGTGTTCAAGTGACACTTTGTCTGTCTTGCCCACACACACATCCCACCTCTGTGCCTCAGAGGTCTTCTGGTCCTTGGAGGAGGCCTCCCTCCCTCCAGGGCCTTCCTAGTCTGCACAGCTTCATCTGGAGTGAATGCTGAAAACCTCAAAGTGAATGTTATTGCAGAAGCAGGCAGCAGCTTTTGATGTGGTATAAGTGATGTGGGCTCAGCTAATAGCGGAAGCATATTAAATCGTCTCGCCTTCCCAGGTCTTCAGAATCAGACAAAGGAGGAATCTTTCAACGCAGCCCTGGCACCGCAACGCAAAACAGGTACAAGTCCCCCAAAACGCACACATTGCCCTCGTTACGCACAAGCTAGTTGATTATAACAGCATGTGCTTCCTTGCTGTTGTGCTTAAAACTCACAAATGTGCAGCTGGAAACACAGGAGAGCGGCAGCCTGCTCTCTGCCAACTGCCGGTCATGTCATCAGCGGGAGGGCAGGAAGCAGTCAGACATACCTCCACCGGCCCTCGGAGTCTTCCCTCCCAAAAGAACACTTGACCTGAATTTTAATTGCCATTGGTCTTGGTTTTTGACACCTGCAAGCCATGTCTTGAGCTCCTGGGAGGAAGGGCGAGAAGAAAATGTACTAGACACTGGTGCAAATCTTGGATTAGAAAACATCCGGACAAAACAAACAGTCCTGACATCCTGCCCCAACCACTCGAGCAAAGACTTCACTTCCTTATCAGCAAAGATGGCCCTGAACCACGCAATTCCACTTTCCAGCAGCCGCTGAGGAAGTCTATTTTAACTTGAAAAGCCTGGAGAGGGGACAACTGGAAATAACTTTGCTTCTCCCCCCGCCCCAACTTTTACCTATAGACACTTTGGAAAGCACTGAAAGAAACTCCTATGAAATATTTGCTGTTTCGGAAGAAATGAAATTCTGTTAAAGTTTTACTCACTCAAAATGTGTTGGGTGAAAAAAAATTTAAGACAAATAATCCACAGATTATGGTATACTCTTGACATATACCAGGGCTTTTTTGTGGTGGAATTCATGGGTACTGAGTGCCGGCAACATTTGGAGGGGCTCTCCCAAGTCCTGAACGGGAAACTGGTGGTAAATCAGGGCAACCCTCACACGTGAGGACCACTACTTCGCCATTGTTAACACAAAAAAGGACCACACATACAACATTTTTTCATAGATATGTGTAAATGCTTTTGGCAACAATTAACATGCTGTAGTATGTTTATTGATAATAATAATTAGAGTACTGAACTCTTTAAAGCGGGGGCCCTTAACTTATGGTCCTTGGACGCCTGGGGGATACACGGATGGACCTTAACAGGGTGCAAAAAATAATAATTCTTTCTTCAGTTTCCTTTCTGTGTTTGAAAATTGTCTTTGTGGGGGGAAAACCCTCTTTTTTCTGTCAAATTATGGGATTAAGTTACTGTGCCCTTTTCTGGGCAGGGGGCCCATGGCCGTCATCAGGTTCAGAAAGGGGCCCAGCTGGATACGAGTCCAGGAGTGCCTTAGAGACCAACAAGGTGCTCCTGGACTCGAATCCAGCTATGCTACTACAGACCAGCACAGTGGCCCTCAAAGGGGTCCCTGACCCAAAAAAGGTTGAGAACCACAGCTTTAAAGGATTCGGTGCTTTCAGTGTTATAAAGTTTAACTGTATATACAAAGATGCCAGGGGTTCTACCTGTTATGACTGTATGAGACTGATTATGTCCAAATAATATTTTTTTTCCCTTCTACTACAAAAGTTGTTTTCTAATTTCATTTTTCTCCCACCTCTCAGGTGGCAAAAATGAATCTACCTGTGCTAAGGAAGCAGAGGGTGCATCAATTTTCAGCTCTCTCCAAAATATTGGATATTGTTTGGAGAAAACTTACTTTACTGCTTGAACAACACAAAAAACATCATTTATAACTTTATTTTTAAATTCCACATATGCAAAATAGTAAAATTTTACAGGCTAACATAAATGATCATAGAATCTTAGAATCATGGAGCTGGAAGGACCACCAGGGTAATTTAGTCCAACCCCCTGCACAATGCAGGAAATTAACAACTAACCCCCCACCCACATCCCAAGTGACCCCTACTCCACGCCCAGAAGATGGCCAAAAAAAAAAAAAAACCCTCCAGGAGCCAATCTGGCCTGGAGGAAAATTGCTTCCTGACCCTAAAGTTTGCTCTTGGTCCCTTTAAGGATGTATTTCCCTACATGCATATAAGCCTGGATGATGCAATGTACTCCACTTCAGCCCATCACCATCTATACTGCACATGTTAACTGGATCTATGGCTTCATTGTCTCATATTTTAAGTCTTTAAAGAGGGTTTGGGAGATTTTTCATTTCATCTTTATGTGCCTGTGTTTACTAATTGTTATGTATTTTATTTTACTCATTACAGACTTATGTGTCAAATGATAATTACTTCATTGGTTCTTGTAGGTTATCCGGGCTGTGTAACCGTGGTCTTGGTATTTTCTTTCCTGACGTTTCGCCAGCAGCTGTGGCCGGCATCTTCAGAGGAGTAACACTGAAGAACCAATGAACTCTGACCATGAAAGCCTTCGACACGATAGTTACTTCATTTCTGATGATAGCTACAGTAAGTCCCATACAACCTGCTGTAAATGTTACATGTAATTATTGTGTACTATAATTGTACTAGTTATACTTCTGTTTGTTGTTGAATTTCAAGGTTACAGTCTGAAGGATATCAAAACAGGATACTAGCCGGCAAACCTTTCACTGTTGTGGTTTTGTGTTATATTATCAACACTTTTGCTTTTTGCATTTGCTCATTATTTGTATACTGTAATACATGTTTTGTAATTTATCTGAACCTTTGTTGTTATTACTATTTTGTAAAACTTTGGAGTAGCTACAAGTTATTAGATAAACACCTTGTAACCTCTGGTGCGTTGCACTTTTTTTTTTCTGTCTTCCTAATACTTAGCCAGAAACTCTTTTGATTTAATTTCAACCAGTTGGTTCTGGTTGGTTCCAACCTTGGGGCAACAGAAAACAACTCAGCACCATCCTCTATATGACAGCCCTTCAAATACTTGAAGATGGTTATTATATCACCTCTCAGTTGTCTCCTCTCCAGGCTTTTCAAGTTAAAATAGTGAAGTAAGTCTATGCTTGATAGGAAAGTGCTGCACATATGTATCGATGCTAATGCTTGTCAGTGTTTAGCTATTTTTATGCTGTTGTATGTTTTTAACATCGGGAGAGGGTCTGCACAGGGACAGCTGGTCAAACTGGAGATGCAATTGTGAAAGACCCTTTAGAAACCTTTTACCACTAAGCTGCACCACAACGACTGATGTTAGCTAGAACATTCTCGGTCAAGATTGCCACCAGGTGGACACTCTGGGAACGGACACCAAGCCCAGAATGTGAAGATGAAGAATGCACACTACATTGCTCTCTAGAATAAGTGCAGAAGCATTTTTATTTTACTAGATTTATCTAGTTGGTGGCTTTTTGGAGTTGAGTAAGGCTGCAGAAAAGGATTGGGAAAACTTAGCTAGTGAAGGATTCTCCATACCCTCTCCTTCAACTGTGATGGACAATGTTTCCATTGCCCTGGAAGCAAAGGTCATGGTGGAAGGGGAAAGTGGAGGCCTTGGCACAGCTATGGGAAGGGGTGAACCTCGGCTACTGTGGTCGTCATGGAGCTATGAGGATGCATGATACTTTATCCAGAACAGTGTTCTGTGATGCACAAGGGAGTAGGGGAAGGGGTGGAAGCATGTATTGGAGGTGCTGTCCCCATTAAAGAAGCCCTTTCCCCACGAGGTCTGTCCAACACTTCCCTTCTGCAAGACCTGCAATATTGCTTGCTGTTACATGTGGCAAAAAGGACTATAACCGTTTGGCCGGGATAAGGGAAAAGTGGCCCAATTTTACCCATGTCCTTCATTAAAAAGGTTCACTAGATTTTGTAATTCCCAAGACTGCTTGATTTACCTCCTCCTTTTTGTTCTGGAGGTCTGTAAAAAATGGGAAATTTGTTTTGGTCACACCAGCCTTATTGCAGATTTTACTAAGATGGTGTCTTAGTAATTGTGAATTGGTGTCTCCTGACCCACAACTAGGCTGTGACCCAGCTTCAAATGCACTGTATCTGAGATTTTGTCACTAAAGGAGAATGAAGAGAAATGCGAGGTGCAGAGAGAGAGAGAAAGAAAAATCAAATGATTGCAGTGGGAAAAGCTTGATACATAAGGTTTAAAAAGTAAAATTTGTTCATATTATTGAGGGTTTTTGTTAGATGTGGATTCAGATCTGAAAACATTGAAAACTTCTGTAAATGTTGCAGAGTTTAGTTTCGAATATGTGATGGCAGGTGGACTATATCTAGTCCTAGCTGGAGTTCTGTTAACTTTAAATTCTGGTATCTAGGATTTCCTAAAATTGCAAGGCTTAAAAAAATTACCCTATTCACCCATATTACATTTCAATCTACTCTTGCATTATTTACCACTAAGTTTTTAATGCAATGTAATTTAAAGCAAGTCCTGCATTTAATATTGCAATGTTAATATTGCAAGTTTTGTGGGTAGTCAAGAGATTGCTAAGAGAGGAATAAATAAGATCATTATTAAGTATGATATCAAGTTTTATTCAGTGCACCTATAGTTTAATTAAGACTTAAAATTTTAATTAAAGTTTATTAAGTTAATAAACAGTGTACCTACCTATATAGTTTAAGTTTAAGAAATTTGGCTCTCAAAAGAAATCTCAATCGTTGTACTGTTGATATTTGGCTCTTTTGACTAATGAGTTTGCCGACCCCTGCCCCACCCCTTGTGGTTAATGGAACTGGAGAAAGGAAAATTGCAGCCAGTGTGGTATAGTGTTTAAGAGCAGCGGACTCTAATCTGGTGAACAGGGTTTGATTCCCCACTCCTCCACATGAAGCCAGCTGGGTGACCTTGGGCCAGTCACAGTTCTCTCCAAACTCTCTCAGCCCCACCTGCCTCACACGTTGCTTGTTGTGGGGAGAGGAAGGGATTAGGATTGCAAGTCGCTTTGAGATTCCTTACGGCAGAAAAAAGTGGGGTATAAAAACCTACTTATCTCTTGTTCTTCCTCCTCTTGAGGGCCTGGATGCTTTAGAATTACTTTTAAGGCACAGCAAATATTTCCAAATATTAAACAGTGTCCCCTTTAATTCTTGTGTGTGTGTGTGTGTGTGTTCAGTGCCGTCAAGTCGCTTCCGACTCATGGCGACCCTATGAATCAATGTCCTCCAAAATGTCCCATCATTGATTCTTACCCTTATTAAAATCCCATATTAAAATCAGAGGGAAAACAATGCAACCACTTTGCCCCCTTGTTTCACAACTAATGGAATGTTCTATACTTTCCACTCTATCTGAACCAGACACACTTCCTGCTAGGGAAAGGACACGATTTGCTTTGCAGGACACGAGCAGTGCCAACGGAAGGAGCGGCAGAGCCCTCTAGATGGCATTTGGATCTTGTATTCTGATCCTGCACCCCATGGATCAAGGAGAGCGGTTCACTGGCTGACAAGGTGCCCGTGAGAGAACATGCAACAACCTTACTCAAACGGTGCAACGGAACAGCTCCCTACTGGAGAAGGATTGCTCCTTCCGCGTGCCCTGGGCAGATGTTCAACCTGTGTGGCCGCACTGAATTCTGGCCAAGGGGAAAATAACTTCCAAAAGGGAACAAGGCCCAGCCTGAGCTGCTTCCCACCTTCCCCCACCCCCGAAGCTGGCCTGGAAAAGTTCAAGCTGTGCACCCTCCTCCTCGTGAGCCAGGTTCACCTTCAAGCCAGCCCTGGCAACAGCCGCTGCCAGTCAGTGTGGCTTCTACGGGGCAGGAAACAAGGGGCCCCTTGCTCTGGAAGCCCCAGCCAGGGTCAGGTGTCACCGGAAGGTGTGCCCTCGCCCCCCAGGGCACTTGGGCACTCCACCTTTTTGTCCTTCGGCCACCAAGGGGCCATGCAGGATTGGAGCAGGCAGCAAAGGCCAGAGCGGCCTGCAGGAGTTCCACCGGAGACTGTGACACACGCATGTCTTCATGCCGGCTCTCCTGCTGCCGTTTCCCCCTTGTGCCCCTGCCACTCCCAAGGTGCCCTGACATTCTGCCCTCCGAAGATGTGCCCTAGGAAATCCCTGCTGAAAGGCCAGTAGGCAAGCAACTCTCTTTACCCGCAAGTAACCTCCGAGGAAGGGTGGGTGGGGACAGGCAAACTCCTATAAAATAGTTTGCCTTTACATCTGGCTGCCACACAATGTCTAGGAAAATGTTATTGTTCTAATTGAGTTTGATTTACTCGTCAGGCTAATTGTTCCAGTATTAATTAAACGTGCCTCAATGCAGCTGGAGAGAAAGCTCACTTGCAGAGCACAGACCGCCCTCGGATCAACAGGGCCCGGGGTCACGACTCCCACCAGAGGCCTTTCACAAATACGCCATTTAACTTCTAAGTGTTTGCTACCACCTGTGTGGCTGCTGGCTCTCAGGAACGAGAAGCTTCCGGAAGGAGGAGGAGGAGGGGGGATACCCATGTGAATACCCATACTTTCTCATTATGGCTACCACAAAAAAAATACTAGGCACCAAAAGGAAATTTCTAGGCACCCTGGCAACCTTGAGCCTGGCATTTGGCAAGCCCTGGGCTAATGGCCAGCTGAAGGGCACAGTGTGGGGCTTACTGCGACTTGTGAAGAGAATCACTCCTTCAGGTGCCCACCCCAACCTTAGCCACACTGCAGCTTCTATGTGATTTCGGCACCCACAAAGTGTGAGGTGGTATACAAAACACACCTCCTTACCAGTCTAACAGGAGGAGAACAATGGAGAGTCTCAGACAAGTAACAGGTGGGTGAAGAGAAGCCTGTGTAGTTGTCAAGGGAATGGCACAGGGCAAACACTCCCTCCTGCCTCCCCCTGGCACCCCAGGATGCCCATCACACATTGGACAAGGATGGCTACGTATTACAAATGCCTTTTAACCCAAGCCGATGAATTGATCTCTAGCTAGCTAACGGCATTCTGCGTGGCCTTTCATCTCCATCTGGGGCTCCCAGGCAATACAGAACATCATAAAAACAAAGGACAATTTCTTTAAAAGATATATTTAAAATCTCAGCATACACTACAGTGGTCCAGAGGCCATGCTGCCTATCAATCCCGCCCCTTCCAAGTCCCACGAGGTCCTTTATCTTGGGATTCCAATGCAAACAGACTTCTGAAACTTCATTCTCATCCAACGGTTCACCCCGCAACGACCGCGTTCCTGGCAGGTTCGCTTGGGATTTGGAAAAAGAGCAAATTCTCAAGCTGCTTGGAAATAACCGTTTAGGCTTTCATGCTTTCATCTCCCCAAAAGGCGGAGACTTTGTGCAGGACCACAAGCTGTCAATTTCCCAGCAACCCCCAAATCCCGCTTAGCTCTCCAGTGTAAACAGTGTAGTAGCAAGCGGCCACATCAACGCACCCAGTCCTTGAAGGAATTATTCTGGTGTTCAGCTCACATGTGTTCCGCACATGCCGCTGAACCTCTGGCATTCTAATTGCAAACTTTCTAAGCCCTTCTTCTTCAAAAAGGCTACAAAATTCAGGCAATATGGGCAAAGAAAGGGGGCTCCCAAACCGCCACCCCTTTGGGCAGATGGCACCGCCTGGGCGGTGGGCTCAGGCACATGCCACTCATATGAACACATGAAGCTGCCTTCTACTGAATCAGATCCTCGGTTCATCAAAGTCAGTACTGTCTACTCTGACTGGCAGCGGCTCTCCAGGGTCTCAGGCAGAGGTCTTCCACATCGCCTACTGCCAGATCTTTTAACTGAAGATAACAGGGATTGAACCTGGGGCCTTCTGCATGCCAAGCAGATGCTCTACCACTGAGCCACAACCTCTGCTAAGGCACTCCTCAGGAATTCCCACCATGCATCTTGATACTTTGCCCACTCTATGCAGAACTCACCTTGGTAGCGCCTGCACACATTTTTTGCAAGCACGTGCTGGGCAGGAGGCACATGCAGCAGGCAAACGGTGTGTGACAAGCCAGCTCAGAGCGGAAAGAGAAGCTGCTGGGCTTGCCAAGTGAAGCATGTCTGAATGTGCACAAGCAAAAGGCGGCAAGTTTCAAACACAACACAGGATACCAGATGGAACCCTCAAGCCTGACCCCAGGCAGCCTGACCTCTCTGCTCAGCCACAGCAAAAACCGCACACTCAGAGCCCGAGTAGCCCCTCCTCTGCCTGCACCTCCCAGCCTGGCAAGGGAAATAGCAAGCAGTGGCACTAACAACTTTCCACCACAAAAACAGAGCAAAAGTCCGCTAAGGGACCCTCCACCCCCGCCCCCGTTTCTGGCTCCTGCAGAGGCAGGCCAGCCTACCAACCTGCCTGGCATGGCTCCCGGCACAGACACTTCTGTGCTGGAGCGTCTTTCTTTTCCTCCCCCCGATGCCCGAGGACTCAGCAAAGGTTCTAAATCCTGCAGTACAAAACAAATTACACAAAGAGATGTATCAGGTGCCGCATGGACCGGATTCTTTTTGAGGGAAGGAATCCCCTCCCCTTGACAGCATCCAGAACAGCACTGATAAATTCCACCCTTTGGGTGGGTTGAAGGGTAGACTTAGTATAGTTAACTACTAATCCTAACTCCTCCAAAGTCTGAAGGGCGAAGGAGATTTGTGAGGATAGCAGATCGGGGGAATCTCCAACAAATAACCAATCGTCTAAATAAGGATAGACGGTACAACTATGGATAGCCAAGTATTCCACCACCACCACCAAGCATTTTGAAAAAACTCGGGGGGCAGTAGAAAGCACATTGGGGAGCACATTGAATTAATAGCACTGTTGGCCACATACAAAACGAAGGTACTTCCTACATTCCTTGTGGATGGAGATGTGAAAGTACGCATCCTTTAGATCTACAATACAAAACCAGTTGTTAGAACGTAGGTGCAAGACATCAACAAGAGACACCATTCTGAACTTCTTTACCCAAAGAGACTTATTAAAACCCTTAGGTCCAGAATTGGTCTCTTACCACCATCCTTTTTATCTGCTAGGAAGTAGCTTGAGTAGTAACCGGACCCTTTGTCGGCTTTGTGGACCAACGATACGGCCCCTTTTTGCAGGAGACCGGAGACCTCATCGTGCAACAGCTGAGGAACAGCAAGGGAGGTCGCTGGTGGGGAACACATGGAGGCAATGATGTAAATTCTAAGAAATAGCCAACCTTTATTATTTTTAGCACCCATTTGTCAATAGAAATTGAACACCAAACATGGTAGAACTGGGATAACCAATCCTGAAACATAATAACCTCATTAGAAGTGGTGTGGGATAGGCATTCGATGGGAGTGCTCAAGGGAAGCCTCTGGAGATGCATGACGTCGAGAGCATGGTGAGTATCTGCGGCAAGAAGACAAAGCGCTCGATGTGGATCGATGACGTCGACAGCAGTCACAGTTGTAGCTGCCGTGCCGAGACTCCCTTGGACTACATCTATGGTGGTAGTAGTACTGGGAGTGAGCTTGCAGTTGCCGGCCATGGGTAGACCTGGACCTCCTTGATGTCGAAGGATGTGGGGACCTTGGTCGACCCCGAGGTGACTGCTCTCTTTGAGACACACTTAGACGTCGAGAAGAAGCATCTCGCCTGGGGGAGCGGCTTCGACGTGGTGAAGCATCCCTGCGCAGGGAGTTTGAATGACGCCCAGAGACTTCACCACACGGAGGTGTGGAATGACGTCGGGACAAGATGTCCCCAGCTGGGGAAACCAATCGACTCCGAGATGGGATGGTACGGTGGACTGACACCACACTGGAACCCTGTCGTGGTGCAGGCAAGGAGGGCTGGAAGCGTAGTCTGGGGAACAGTCCAAGGTCATTCACAGTTCACGCAAAGTCCAAGATCTCAATACCGGCAAGGGAAGTCCGAGGCATTAGTCAAAGCCAGTCCAAGAAGTCAGGATACCAGGAATCCAAAGAATAGCAGGGAAACAAGGCCGGTACACAAGGAGGTTGGTGACAAGTTGCTTGCACAACAGCCAAGCCTAACTGATGGCTTAGATCCCTTCCCCTGCTGCTGTAGCAGAGCCAGCTGATGCTGATTAGGCTGAGTTCACAGGTAGTGCTTCAGCCCTGCTCTTCCTCATCACTGCTACTGAGGAGGCTCCTCTGTAAAGCTTTCAGTCTAGCACTTTGCCATCTCCGCTGCATTGCCAGATTGACCTGTTTTCTTCTCTGCTCCAGTGGCCTTGGCGATGTTGGAAAATGTGCCCTTCTAGACAGTGTCACTTGCCTGCACATATAGAGGGGGGGACTGACCAGAGAGTCAGATAGATAGACAGGACACAGGAAGGTTATCTCTAGTTGTACCTCACCCTCATTTCCTGTCCCCTTTGATGTTTAGAGATATATTGTCAGGGAAACTTCCCCTCTCTCTCTCTTCCCCTTCGCCCTTCATCCAAGGAAGACCTAGAGCCGGGCGCTCTGCACGTCCAGGCCTTCCCATCCCAAGATGGAGTGGAAGGCAGATACCTTTTTTATACCTAGAGAATTAGCAAGGTAGATTAGGATAGGGGATCCTTGTTTGTCCTTTCCTATCCAATGTGTATTTCAACAATAAATATACTTTAGTTTGATTAGAGCAAACGACAAACAGGCGAGGCCTCTGGAGACACTGCATGTTGCAAGGTGTCAGGTCCAACTGGAGTCCTTGAGCTGGCAGGCTGCAGGCATGGTGAGTCATCTCCTGACTTTGGCTGATCCTCTATTCTGGTAGGCAGTAGGCCCTCTGGTTGTTCCTGTGGGACTTCTGCCTGAGGATGTCCCTCTGTTCTGGCTTATAATTCCCCTTCATCAGAGGAGGTCTCTGCAGGCTGACTCATGACAAACCCGAACTGAGTGGAATAGAGACCTGGCTAGCCACTGAAGGAGACTGAGAGACTTGACAATCAGCAGAAGTCTTAGATTGAACGTTAGGAGCGATCTGCTCCGAGGCAAGCATGGAGTCATGCTGAGGTGATGTGCGTTGAGGGGAAGGGGTTCGACGTCGAGGGGAGTCTCGACGTAGGGACGTCTCCCGAGTCTGAAGCGTCGACCCCATCCAGATGACTGAGAAACGACGGATTTAAGCCTTTTTGAGGAGCTACCCTCCTGGGCTTTCCCCAACTTTCTCTTAGAATTCCCAGTACCCACCGGGGGAAGGGAAGAGGCTTTTCCCTGTGAGGATGTCTAGGGAACAACCGGTGTAGATACTGGAGCCGAAACAACCGAAGCAGGCTTGGTTGAATCAGACGATCCAATCTGGGGCCGTAAGGACTGTTTCCAAAGGGCAGCTTTAAGCCTGGTAGCCCTCTCTGTTCAGGATCGCTTCGTCAAGCGGGAGCAAGAGGATGGGATGCGGCCTTCCCCGAGACAGAGGACACACTCGGTATGGCCATCCTCCTTTGCCATTTTAGTTTTACATTTGGCACATTTTTTAAAAGGGGCCCCAGGAGACTTAACTGTCTCTTTGGTTTTTTTGTTCTTATCATCTGTGGAAGCTGATTTCTTCATTCCTTTTATTTCGCCTCAGATTGCCTCTGAGGAAAAACTGAGCTGAAGCTAAATAGGTCCTCTCTCCGCGGCAGCAGAAAGAGAACTGAGGGGAAGAGCGCCCCCTCCCGCTTGGTCAGGGGACGGTTTGGGTGGGAAACGGCAGCACTGGCTGAGGGGGAGGGGAGCGCTCTTCAGAGAAGAGGCTTCTAGAAGCTAGGAAAAATCCTCCGTGGATGGCTCTGCGCTTGCACAGTCCCATGTGGGACTGCACTGAAGACACGGCGATGAACAAAACTTTCTCTTCCCTCAAATTAGAAACATTCACTTTTCAAAAGGAAAAAAATAACCACTGGGCTAATGGCAACAGAACGGTGTTTTTTCCCTTGAACTCCCTCAAGGGCGGCTGCTTAAACAATCCTTCCGCTTCAAGCAAGATGGAAGCTTTGCCCAGGCGCCCCGTCCAGCTTCTGCAACCCAGGAGCCCTTTCACTCGCCTGGGGCACAGAAGGTTGTCCTCCAAGAAGCGCTTCCAGCAGGATTCCCTTTAGGACCACCACCAAGAGGGCGAGAGCAGAGCGACTCTCTCTCTCTCCCACCCCCCGCTTGGATGACACTGCACCCCTCTCATTCACCTTCTCTGCCACTTGATTAGGGAAAAGAGGTGTTCCTTTGACAGACAAAAATCTGGTGAACTGCATTCATCTAGTCAGGCAATAATAGCCAGTCTCCCATGAGCACAACTGTAGTGAGACATCCAGGAGCAATTGGGGGGGGGGAGAGAGAATCTGTGCCCCTAGTCTGAGATCTTGAAGGACATGGACTTTCCTTGGAGTTCAGCTGACCATTGTTGACTCAATGAAGAGCCTGGAGCCAGCATTATTCCTGGAGAAGCAACTTCAGGCAGCTGTAAAAAACCTTGTTTTCTTCCAGCTATTTAGCCCTGAAGATGACCCCCTACCAAGACTGGGCTGATCTGGCTACCTGGATCTATGCCATGGTAACACAGAGACTTGACTACCGTAATGCATTTTGCAAAGATCTGCCCTTGAAGTCAAATGCTGCAGCTTGGCTTCTATTAGGAGCTAGGTGGAAAGAAGGATGTTCCATCACTGTGTAGCATCCAGCAGGCAGGCCATGTGTCCCCCTGGAAGTGTGCCAGGTGCCTCCAGAGAAGGCTTGTGTGAGCATCATAAGCGCAGAGTCAGAATGCCTAGCCCCACGAGCCAGGGAATGCACCAATCAAAGAATTATTGTGCAAAAAAAACCCAGTGCTGATTAGCACCTCTCACATCTCAGCCTCCTCATTGCCCCAACACATACATCACCTTGCTTACCTGCTTGCAACTGCTAACCCTGCTCTAGTCAATTATGCAGAGAATTTATACTTGGAAAAGATTCAACACCCCCTCCCCAACTCCTCTGCTCCACCCTTGTAATCTTCCCCTTAAGCAGAATTCACTGTTGGATTGCCCTCTCCACATTCCTGAGGAAGTGAGCTCTGACCCAGTGGAAGTTCATATTAAAATAAACGCTGTTAGCCTTTAAGGGGCCAGCGGACATTTGCTTTGCCTTTCCCTCTGTGCCATCACAGTCTCCAGGGCCAGCAGGAGGCACCCTCAAGAGCCCCCGTGAGTCCAAAGATGCCAACCCTGGCTGCTAGTCACAGCCAAACCAATCAATGTTTAAGCACCTTCCACAAGAGTGAAGCACATTTGGCAGCTGTCCACCAGAACAAGGCAAAACTCCATAATATGTTTAGATTCACATAAGTTATGTGTATACCTGCATATACAGAACAGAAATCTCTGGAGCTGCCCTGGGTCTGCCTAGAGGCCAGCACCAGCAACACTGAGAGGCAGCTGTTTCCCAAGGCAGCAGCCCAGGAAAGCAGTTTTATCCTCAGCCTTTTCCCAGCTGGCCACATGAGCAACTGAGCACAACTCTCCACCACACACCAGCCACATGCTTGCCAGTGATCTGTAGCATCCAACCCACCGTCAGTGCCACACTCGTGGAGTGTCCCTTTCGTCTCCGGGAGCACCAGGATGCCCATAAACAGAGGAGCCCTGCAGGGGAGGGGGAGGTTGGCCAAGACCGCCCTGCTTCCTCCAGCATAGCTCCAGGAGGGGGTGACTGTCACTGCTTACTGCATGCAGCCCCCCCCAGCCCCATTGGCCTTTTGTCCAGAGGAGTCCCGCAACCCCAGCCATCACCCTTCCTGGAGTCAAAACAGACCACTGGAAGAAGGGAAGGGAGAGAAGCCACATGGGTGTATCGCTGGCGGCTGGCAGGACGTGACCCAGGATTCCCACTTGCCTGGCGATCAAGCGAGCGCTTTATAAGGAGTACTTGGAAAGCCCCATACTTAGAATTCCACCAGACTTACTCATGAGCAGGGCTGCCTTTATAGCTGCACCCTCCACTTCCACAGAAAGCAAAGTGCTGGTGCCAACTGGATACCCATGCATCTGTGCATTTCCTTTCCCTGCTGGCTCCCTGGCAATCAGCTTTCCAAGGCAATCACAGGCTTTGGCATGATCAGAAGCAGCTTGAGGGTGCTGCCACTAAAACTCTAGTGGGTGGAAGAGAATTGGCTTCTGAAGACAGGCCGGTGGCTCTGGCCAGGAGCTTATAGCTGCCACTACAGGTATACTGGGAAACTTGAAGACAGCCCTTCCCCAAAACCATGATCAAAGGACTACGTGAAGTTCCAGATAGAGGAGCCTGAAAGAGGAGGCCACAACTGAGGAATTGTGCCAGAAAAGAGCATGCCCCCCCCAAAAAAGGAGAGGCATTTGGTCTTCACTTTGTGAAGGGCTTGAAAGGAACCCTGAATCGCCACCAAAATGGGTGGTAGGAAAAAACGCACCATTAATTTTTAACATGTAACAACCCATTCCAATCGTTTCCAAAGTCCCGTCTGGCATCTGAACTCTGAATGCACCTTTTAGCCAGACATTAAAAGAATCGCTCCCGCACTACAAAGCACTTCCTTTCATGAAATGCACTTTAAATGCCTCTCCAAGTGCTCCCCGCTGGATCGAACTGTCAGCAAGACATCTGAAGCACTGCCCCGCTGCATACCAGAGAACACTTTCAACCCACACTTCCCCTTCGGATTGGGCAGCGCTTGGCTCTTTTGTCTGGCAAGGCCATTTTTCAAGCAAGGGGCGGCAATCTGTTATCCCCCTGCACCGTACAGGGGAGAATGCTCTCACACACACCAGGCCGGACACAATAGGCTTTGTCTCCTTAAAGAAAAGAACACGGGCTTCCCCACCAATTGCTTCCAGCTGTTGGCACGGGAGCTCCACAAGGTCCCATGCCAACAGCGCACAGCTTATGGCTACCTGCACACAGCACGAGCAGACACCTGAAGGATTTGTTAAAGGTAATGGAGAGACAACCCCCCCCCCATTCTCTGGTGGCAGTCTCTGCTGCAGGGGACAGCCTGCACAGGGGAGCTGGGGACTCATTCCGGCCGGCCCCCTATCAACCCACATAAGACACCAGGAGAAAAAAGGAGCCAAGAGGAGCTGAGGGTTGCTATTCAATCACACTTTCCTCTCACTCCCCCACACCATGAGGAATCCCCTTCTGTTGAGCAAGGGCTCAGATCCTCAAGGGGGGAATCGCATTATGCCCCCACAGATTCAAGGGTCTTGGAGGTCACGCAAGCACGCTGCCTCTATGGACTGCTATCTGGAAGAAGTTCTGCCTGCAACACCCCAAACTCTTTCCAGTGCAAAAGGAGAGTCCGTTTTCCAAGGCAAAATTGCTGGTTAGTCCAGTAAAGGCACATAAGAGCATGAAGCTGCCTTTATTGCATCAAACCATCGGTCCATCAAAGCCAGTACTATCTTTCTACGATAAACTTGGATAGGGAGACAATTTGTAGCTAATATAGTAATGTAGTTCATGTTAAATATAGAGATTTTATTGAAGGGGTCAAATATTAAAATTGTATAAGTAAAGATGTTAAATAGCTGATAACAGATAGAATGCAGTATTATGTAGACTGATTATAAATTATTGTATTAAAAAAATTATAACCAAAGATAATGAAGGATATGGAGATTAATAATAGAGATTGATATGAATTGTTCAGGTTATGAATATTATTGACTAGAAACGCAATGTGTTGGTGCGCTAAGTAACAGATACTGTGGCTTGTCACAGAAACCTATGCTTATCACTTTCCCTCCCCCTCTTTTCCTTTATTTTATTTTGTATTCCTAAAAACCCAAAAAACCCTATTTTTTAAAAAAAGCCAGTACTATCTACGCAGACTGGCAGCTGCTCTCCAGGGTCTCCAGCTGAGGTCTTTTCACATCGCCCACTGCCTGGTCCTTTTAGCTGGAATTGAACCTGGGACCTTCTGCATGCCAAGAAGATGCTCTACCACTGAGCCACGGCCCCTCCTGGAAAGCTCCACCAGGAATTACTGCTAAAGGGATTTAGCTGCTCCAGCATCTTCCCTCATATAGATCTGTCAGTCACAGATTAACCAAGCAAGGGATGGAAGAGGCAGCAGATGGGCAAGGGAGGGCAAAAAAGATGACACCCCCCCCCAGCATGACTCAAAATAGGCTGGCCCAAACCCTTATAAAGCAAAGGAAGGGGGGTTATAGTGCAGGAGGGGCAGAAGGAAGACGGAAGCTGGGCTGACCTCTCACCCCTTACAAAGCTCTTCCCCAAGTGTGTTTTTTTTCCTCCTGCCAACTAAGGATAACCCTTGCAGGGAGACAAAACTCTGGGGAGAGGGGAGGGGAGGGAGGTGCTGCCCCTTTGATGCCACCCCAAGTCTGGCCTGGACACTCCACAATGGGCTCTTGAACCCGAGCTCCACGGCCCGTCCACCTCCAGGGCAGGAAGCTCCCCCACATCTGCCAACGTTTTAGTCAGGCTTTTCCTGTTAAGGGTAATGAGAAGCATCTAACAGTGCCCAACTGTGTTGTCCTACTTCAGGAGATTTATGGAATATGGAAACCATTAAAATACTCACTTTCCCTCTTTAAAGAAAGAACGTAGACCTATAAACAAGGCCCGGGGGGCACTTCAGCAGCCGAATCTACTCAGGGAATGTTTGGTTGTTGAAGTCAATCAGGAACGGCCGGGCCCAGGAAGCTGAGTGACAAGAACTTGGCTGGGGGGGTGGGGAAGAGAGAGACACGGACCCAGGTTGTAGTAGCTTTAAAAACACACACACACACCACCAGGCCACTTAATGTTGGTGAAGAGTCTTATTTGCTCGCAATACAGCTCAGCACCATAGAAGCTGCGTGGCCAAGATGTGAGGCGCCAGATGGCGTTTTGCGAGGGGGAGCCTCCTGCCAGAGTCAACTTTCTCCAGGGGACGAAGATGCAGAGAATGGCCACTGAATAGAAGGCTGGTACCTTGGAACAGAGACCAGACACAGCAATGCCAAGAAGTGCCCAGCAAAAGGATGAGGAAGTAAGCAAAGGACACGCTGGGTGAAGTTAGAAAACCACAGCCGATTCACACATGAACACATGAAGCTGCCTTCTACTGAATCAGACCCTTGGTCCATCAAAGTTAGTATTGCCTACTCAGACTGGCAGCGGCTCTCCAGGGTCTCAGGCTGAGGTCTTTCACATTACCTACTTGCCTGGTTCCTTTAACTGGACATGCCAGGGATTAAACCTGGGACCTTCTGCATATCAATCAGATGCTCTACCACTGAGCCACAGCCCCTCTCCAATTCAGGTGCACTCTGAATTAAAACATGGGTTATAGAAATCCACAAGGTAGACCAATCAACACTTCCGCTCTGATGCTCCACTGCAGCCTCCAGATTTAGAGACAGATTTGTTGATTTATCTTTAGAAAATTATATGCCACCTCTACAGAGAACTTGCTCAAGGTGGCTCACAAAGAAAAATGTGATAAAAATCTTAAAGCAGGTTTAAAACTATTAACCCAGCCATCAGAACCCCGGCAGAGCAAATAAATAACATTAAAAATTAGCAGCCTGAAAAAATCCTCAGATTAGCTGCAGACCATAAAAAACAATTCAGACCGACCAAATCTAAGCCTCCCCTCAAAGTCAGCTCTGCAGAATGCTGCACCTTGTTTATTCTCAGGAGCTCAGTGGAGCATGTCCAGGACGCTCATTCTGCAATCACTCCATCGGCTGCCCTTCACCTCCAGAGCGCTTCACTGGCCTGGGACCCTCGGATCTGCAGGGGCTCCTGTGCTCCGCCGTGATGGCTTCACTCATCTGAGCAAGCCCTGCTGTGGGTGCCACCCTACAAATGGGAAGATCAGCAAGTGCTCCCACAAGTGAAGTTAGAGAGGTTTCTCAATGGAACAGGCTTCCTTGGGAGGTGGCGAGCTCTCCTTCCCTGGAGGTTTTTAAGCAGAGGCTAGATGGCCATCTGTCAGCAATGCTGATCCTGTGACCTTAGGCAGATCATGAGAGGGAGGGCATCTTCTGGGCATGGAGTAGGGGTCACTTGGGGTGTGGGGGGGAGGTAGTTGTGAATTTCCTGAAATGGCGTGGGGTGTACTAGATGACCCTGGTGGTCCCTTCCAACTCTACAATTCTATGTTTCTAAGTCTCTGCTGCGTCCCCTGCCTTATGGAATGGCCTGCCTGATGCAGTCAGGAAGGTTACTACACTCCTGGTATTCCACAAAGTATGCAAAACGGAATTATTCTGGAGGGCTTAGGAAGATGATTTAATAAAGGGATGGGGACTGTGGGCTATATTGCTATGTATAGTAAGTACTATCTGATGCTGTATGTAGTATCCTGCTGTTTAATTTCTGCATTGTTTAACAAGTCAAGTTAATAATTCTTTGTTTCAACTTTCAGATTTTTGCTTGGTTGAAATTTCCTCAGTTCTCATCCTATTTCATTGCTTATTGGATGCCCCATCCATTGACTTACACTGGTCATTTATGCATGGGTACTTGGACTCATGTTCGTCCCCTGTCTGACTCAGTTGTTCCTTGGAGTTCTGCATGAGTTTTCCATCTGCTGCCAGTCCTCGCAATATCCGGGTCTTCCCATTCCTCTGTAAACCAGATTCTTCCCTCTCCCCTGAACTCAGCCCGGCTGAAATCTCCACACAGAAGGCAAAGTACTGGACACAGAAGCTTGGCATCTCTCACAGCCAGTCACAAAGGAGCGTGTATAGAGCTGGGGATTCATTTGCTTCCTCTGAGCTCTTTCTGAGCAGAAGAAAGGCTTTTTAAAACCGAGGATTGGGTTTCTCCCACCCCCCTCCTTTCAGTTTGCTCCGTTTTTTGTTTTTTGTTCTTAAAATGCTTTTTTATGCAGCAATTGAGGGATTTTCTCTCACAGTGAGCACTGCGAAATAAGCCAGTTACAAAGCAGCATTTAAAGGGGTGGGACTTGATTTGAGTTGGGAGACTCCGGGCACATAATTCCCAACAGGAAAGTGTGGGTCCAGCAAGCAACGAACCTCAAGTAAAACTCCCATGCATAAATGACCACTGGGTAATCTGCCTTGAGTCTCCGTGAGAAAGGTATATTAAGGTAAATAAACATTTTGGCCTGGTCCCTCCCCTCCAAAAAAAAGAGTAGGGAGGTGCCAAGTGAAACTTCTGGGAAGGGCATTCCACAAGCAAGGTGCCACCACTGAAAAAGCCCTGCCTCTGGTTGCCACTCACTTCACCTCTGAAGGCGGGGGCACAAGAGAGAACGTAAGAACATAAGAAAGGCCCTGCTGGATCAGACCCAGCCCCATCAAGTCCAGCAGTTTGTTCACACAGTGGCCAACCAGGTGCCTCTAGGAAGCCCACAAACAAGGTGACTGCATAAGCACCATCCTGCCTGTGTTCCACCGCACCCAAAATAATAGGCATGCTCCTCTGATACTAGAGAGAATAGGTATGCAGCATGACTAGTATCCATTCTAACTAACAGCCATGAATACCCCTCTCCTCCATGAATATGTCCACTCCCCTCTTAAAGCCCTCCAAGCTGGCAGCCATCACCACATCCTGGGGCAGGGAGTTCCACAATTTAACTATGTGTTGTGTGAAAAAATACTTCCATTTATCTGTTTTGAATCTGTCACCCTCCAGCTTTAGCAGATGACCCCGTGTTCTAGTATTATGGGAGAGGGAGAAAAACCTACAGGGCTTGTGAGAAAGATCTTTACTGGCACAAGGCTGCGTCCCAGGTTGTACCCTGGCCTTGAGCCATTTATGGCCTTAAAGGTCATAACCAGCACTTGTTAGCATCCCTGAGATATTTATTCAACTAGTCTAAACCAGCTCTGATAACCGCTGAACTGATTTCTCATGAATAGCTGTTTGTCTGCCATCATAAATCCCAGGAAATGAACACAGACTCCGTAACTGGCAATCAGCCTTCACAATTTCACTTTTGAGTGTCACTTCTATGTTCAGAGCAACCTCAGGAAATAGACAATTCAGCAGGATGGAAGAGCTTAGAGCCAGGATTTCTACATACTCACTTGATATGAGCTCCCAGCACTAAATGACGTATTAACTTCTCAGATCTGGATCCAGTGAGGGTGCACTTTGGTAAGAGAATTTGGATTCATGCTGAGATTCAATGTAGGTAGAGCAGAACTGTCATGGATTCTCACTTACTCATAATAGCTTTTACATATGCCAGTGTCATTTGTATATATTTGAGTCGCTTATATTTTATCTAAAAGCAGTACAATGAAATGTGAGAATATGGAGTTTTCATGTAGAATGCTGAGTGACTATTGGCTGGAAAATCAAGGTGGAATAAGGAAACAAACTTCTGATTTTCCTTTAAAGACAAGAAGCCTGGGCGCTGGAAGCAGCAGAGATCAGCAGCAGCTTCCCTTCCCACACCACTCAGTACTGTGATCTACTGACTGGTGTGTTGTTTTAATCCACTGGTTCCCAACCAGGGGTCCGTGGACCCCCAGGGGTCCACGAGAACTAAACCAGGGGTCCGCGAAACAAAGTTATAAACCCATAATAAATTAATATTTACGTGGGCGACATGGCGGTGGCTCACGGGCGCAGAGCACGGCGGCGTGCGGTGGTGACTCGCGGGAACGGCGCATGACAAGTAAGGAACATGCGGGGGCAGGGAGGCCGGGGGAGGGTGCAAGCGAGCCTCACACAACCACACACAATAGGAGAAACACTCGTCAAACCTTGTTTGATGATAGCTGTCGAAGAGGTTTTAGGGATGGAAGCCAAAAAGAAAATACAAGAAATACCTCTATCGAACAACACAGTAAAAGCTTGAATTGAAATTATGCCAAATGACATCGAGGGCAGCTTGTTTCAAAAATAAAAAATTTGCCATGTTTCGCTTTGCAGTGTGATGAATCGACAGACGTTTCTAATTGCAGTCAGTTGCTCGTATTTATCCGCTTTTTAGATGATGACAACACTATTAAAGAGGAATTATTGATTTCGCGGAAACTGGAAACGATGTCAAAAAGTTATCGACGTCATGAATATAATAGCGGAGTATTTTGAGAAAAATAGCATTGTGGGAAAAGCTCGCCGGCTTCTGTATGGATGGCGCTCCAGCCATGTTAGGATCACGCTCCGGTCTAGCAACATTAATAAAACAGAAGAATCCTTCAGCAATAACAACTCATTGTATCATACATCGTCAGGCGTTAGCTTCCAAGACTCTTCCTAAAAGCCTTGTTAATACCATGGAAATGGCCATAAAAGTGGTCAATGTTATTAAAAGCAGTGACTTAAATACACGCCTTTTTAAAAAACTGTGCACTGAAATGGACTCCGATCATGAGACTCTTCTTTTCCACACCAAAGTTTGTTGGCTATCGAAAGGCAATATGCTGGGAAGGTTATTTGAACTAAGGAAAGAGGTTGAGCTGTTTCTAGCCGAGAAGAAAATTAAAGATTTACTAGAGCAGTTTTCTGATTCAAAAAGTCAGATGCATTTGGCTTATCTTGTGGATATTTTCTCACAACTGAATAAACTAAACTTACAGTTGCAACATAAATTTAGCAGGTGTGGGAAACATTTTTATGTTTGAAGATAAACTGCGTGCCTTTATTTGCAAACTTCAATTATGGGTAAGCGAAAACAATTATTCTGCATTTGTGACATTAAAAGCACTGGTCGATGATAGTAAAGATGACATGATCACCGCAAATATACAAGACAACATCAGAAGTCATCTGCAAATGCTGGTCGATGAATTCCACCGTTACTTCCTGGAATATAACCAGACAGAATCAAAAGATACCCAAAAGCTGATTCGCAATCCTTTTGGTATTGCTGTTGAAGAGGTTGCAGAAGAAATCCAGGAAGAGCTCATTGAATTCCAAAATGATAGGCACTGTAAGGATGCGTTTGAATCAGTTTCTCTTGAAGAGTTCTGGTGTAAAAAAGCAATTTCATATTCTACAGTTCGGGGATTCGCCTTGCGATATCTTATGCTCTTCTCCACAACTTATTTATGCGAACAAGGGTTTTCTGCTTTGCTTATAATTAAGAACACAACAAGAAATTGATTGGAAGCAAGTGATGATATTTGTGTAGCTCTGAGCAACAGTATTAGCCCCAGAATTGCCCAGCTTGTAAAAAGGATGCAAGCTCAAAAATCACATTGATTTACAATTAAAAGTTCTCTATCATAAAAAATATATTCAAATATTATTCTAAGTTTAATGTTTAACTAACAGTTATGATTAAAGTTTATTTTCAAATTCTCGGAATTTTTATTTTGAACCTTGGGGTCCCTGCACCGAACAAAAAAGTCCTAGTGGTCCCTGGTCAAAAAAAGGTTGGGAACCACTGTTTTAATCCAACCAAAGAGACCTCTTAAGTTTCCCTGTGGTTGTTTTTTGCCAACAGAGTCAAGCACCACCTTGCCCAGCTGTGAGCTGCTCCTCCATGGGTCTGGAGCCCCTTCCAGACAAGCTGGCTCCACAGTCCCAGAACAGCTTCTCCATCAACCAAGTTTCAGAGGGTAGCCATGTCGGCCTGCAGAAGAACAGCTGGATTCCGGTCCAGTGGCACCTTAGCGACCAACAAGATTTTGGGGGAGTATGAGCTTTTGAGAGTCCAAGCTCCTTTTGTCAGATCTGACTTTGACTCTTGAAAGCTCATATCCCAAAAAATCTTGTTGGTCTTTAAGGTGCTACTAGGCTGGAATCTAGCCATCCAATGACCAACAGCACCTCACCTTGTCTGGATTGAGCTCTAGTTTAGCAGCTATCCCCCGGAACCACCTGGAGTCAGCCAGCCAAGAAGAGCAGAACCGCCAAAGCTTCGTGTCCCCCACTCCTGACCCAGCCAATCTGTCCTAAAGGGTATCATGGCCGATGGCCTCAAACACCACTGGGAGGTCCACAAGAATCAACAGCGATTGATCTCTGTCCTGGAGAAGCTCAGGACAACCAAGGCCATTCCCATCCTACACCCAAGGCTAAATCCGGATTGAAATGGGTCTAGAAGGCCTGCAGCCTCCACCACCTGAAAGTTCACAGCTGTCACCCACTTGAGCACCTTGCCAAAAAAGGAAAGTTGGGGGGGGGGGTTGTTGCGCACACAACGGGGCAGAAATCACACAAAAGAGCTATCCCAACTGCAGATGCAACAAAAGAATGGAGAGAGACAAAGAAAGAACTGAGGGAAGGGGTGCCCCCTCCCCCTCTGTCACACGATCATTTGGGCGGGAAACCGCCTTGCTCTGGGGCCTGGACGGAGGGGAAGGGGAGCGCTCCAGGCGCTCTGAAGCTTCCGGAAGCTTAGAAGTCTGACCTCTGTGGCCAGCCTGTGCAGTCCCATGTGGGACTGCACTGAAGACACCAAGATGAATGATGCCTCTTTTTAAAGTCAGCTTTACGGGACCAGAAATCCATGTGCAAAATAAAGCATGTGTCAAAATAAAGCTCAGCTGCCAGAGAGATGGCAGGGGCATGGCTGACCCTCAGCCCTCCAAGGGCACGGCAGACGCTCTGGCCCACCTAGATAGCCCAGGTCTCTCTTGGCCTCTGCCAGGAGCTTCCCAAAAATGCATCTTTGACATCCGAGGGATGGCTTCCACTATTAAGGGGTTAACACAACCTCTGAAAAAGTCTACCAAGCGGATTATTTGCTTGGAGGAAATGCCACCAACCCTGAAATAAGACGAAACAGAAAACAATTTTGTTTGTTAGCTTGGCTAGAAGTAAAAAAAGGTTATTAGAAACATACTCTGATTTGCTGCTAATAGAAACAGGACAGAAGAAAGACATAAAACTCCTTTCCCACTCATTAATACATAACATTTATAATATACAACAAATTCCTTTGATCCAGAGAAGTCAAACTCCCTTTTCCTACACATCTACTCATTAAAGTTTTCAGCACCCCATGGTTACACCCTCACATCAGCCAAAAAACTAGAGGACAACCCAACGCATCTCTGCACTTTTCATGCAGACATTTTTTCTAGATGGTTCCAAGATCAGCCAGAGCAGCAAAAGCCTGGTTTACCACACAGAGAGATCATTCGTCATCTAAAGATCTCCGAGAGCTTCAAAACACCAATTAATAATGGTTCAACAACATTCCCAGGAGGTGGGTGGTAATCCCATTCCAGAGGGAAAGGACAGGGTACATGGAACGGTGCAGCCATTGGTCCTCCAAACTCACGCAGCAAATACATGACAATGGTGGGAACAGAAATCTCAGGGCTCGGCCCAGAGTAAGGCCGCCAGCTCCATCTGGCGAGGGAAGTGTGACCCCATCGTTCAGACGCTAGCAGCCCTCAACCCTTTGAGGACAAATACCATAAAACATGTGTTGAATGGGGAGCGGCCTTGGCTCAGTCTGCTTGGCATGCAGAAGATCCCGGGTTCAATCCTCGGCATCTCCAGTTCAAAGGATCGGGCAGGAGGTAATGTGAGACCTCAGCCTGAGACCCTGGAGAGCAGCTGCCAGACAGAGGAGGAGGAAGAGGAGAGTTGTTTTTTATATGCCGACTTTCTCTACCACTTAAGACTCAAACAGGCTTGCAATCACCTTCCCCTCCCCACAAAAGACACCCTGTGAGGTAGGTGAGGCTGAGACAGTGTGACTAGCCCAAGGTCACCTAACTGGCTTCATGTGTAGGAGTGGGGAAACAAATACAGTTCACCAGATTAGCCTCCGCCACTCATGAGTGGGGAATCAAACCCGGTTCTCCAGATTAGAGTCCACTGCTCCAAACTACCTCTCTTAACCACTACACCACACTGGCTCAATATGGACATTGATGGCTCAATACAGACATTGATGGACCAAAATGCTGCCGCCATTTCTGTCCCCCTTCCACTTCTCGACGGGATTGGTTCCCCCGTTACTGTCATCCCAATCGCAGGACAAACAGTTGAGGGGATTCAGGGCTGCGCTTCCAGCCAGTGGCTCCCCCTAAACTTTGGGCACCTCTCCTTGCAGGTCCAATAACATCTGGGAAAGGGCGTGTGCAGCAAGGAGCGGCAGGCGGCACTTCGGCAGGCAGGAAAAGGGGGAGTTTCCCGGCAGGGGCTCCACAGAACTCCAGCAAGCTCTTGATGGGGCTGCCTTTGTCCGGAGACTTCGGCTGGTTCAAAACGTGGCAGGCAGAACATTACCTGGGGTTCAGTAAACTTGTTAATCCAACACTGCAGCAACTCCCTTGGGTTGTCGGTTGATTCCGAGCCCAGTTTTATTTTGACAGCCTTCAGTGCCCTGGGGGCCCCAAGTGCTTCAAGGACAGCCTCCGTC
Source organism: Euleptes europaea (assembly GCF_029931775.1). Lineage (NCBI taxonomy): Eukaryota > Metazoa > Chordata > Lepidosauria > Squamata > Sphaerodactylidae > Euleptes > Euleptes europaea. Next base: position 1,000,952 of record NC_079320.1, on the reverse strand, counting down.
CAGATGCCTGAGCTCTGAGACTGTGCAAGGGATACCTGTTGTGCCCAGAGGTCCGTTTGGCAGGAGCTTGAGCTAGCAGCTGTCCCCCCTCAGGTGGACGATTTGCCTTCCTCGGGACCCTCATGGCAGAACATCCAGAACTGCCCCAGAAAGCAAAACTTGCTTTCTTCCAACCCAACCCAGCCTGCAAGATGGCCCCAAACCTTGACTCGGACAATCTGATGACCTGGATCCATGCCATGGTAACATCAAGACTAGACTGCTGTAATGCATTCTACTTAGGTCTCCCCACAAAGTCAATATGGAGACTCCAGTTAGTACAAAGCACCACAGCTAGGTTGTTATTGGGAGCTAGACAGAACAGGCATATCACTCCCATTCTGCAGGCGCTCCATTGGCTGCCTATCCATTTCCGGGCCCAATTCAAGGCACTATCCCATATGAAGCCCTTCCTGGCCTTGGTTCCACATATCTGCAGGACTGTCTCTTTCCCTCTGCTCCGTCATGACAGCTTTGCTCATCCCAGGAGGACCTTCTGCAGGCACCATCCTGCAAACGGGCAAAATTGATAACTGCCCATACTCATGCCTTCTCCGTTGTGGCCCCCGCCTTATGGAATGGCCACCCTGATGAGGTTCAGGAGGCTCCCACTCTCCTGGCTTTTTGCAAACTAAGCAAAATGGGATTATTCCAAAGGGCTTCTGCACAAGTTACACAGGATTGTACTGTAAGGAAATGGTCGGAAAGCTGCATAGAAAAAGGGACAGGGACTGAGGCCTGCACTACTCTATGGCTGCCGATCACTGTACGTCTGCTCCAGACTAGGTAGTCTCTAGAGTCTACACCATTTAAGGCATCATGTTTAAAAGCTACTGCTTGGTTTCAGCTCCGTTGGAGGTCTCTTTTTGTTTTCAGATCTCTGTAGTCCAAAACCCTCTTGCACTGTTTGTTGGATGTCCCATCTGTATGTGACTTCCACTACGTAATCCGCCTTGAGTCTCAGTAAGAAAGGCAGAGACTATAAATAACCCAATAAAATAAAACAAATTAAAATTTCTGTCCTGGTATGCCGTCAGATAAAAGGAATGTTTGTCTCTTGAGTTTTAAGTTGTCTTTTTCTTCGGCATTGTTGTTTTGAATAATACTGTGTTTTATATTTTTACATTTGTTGTGTGCCTTGGGTGTTTTTATGGAAAGGGAGCATAAAATATGCTAAAGAAATAAATATAAATGGTGAATGTTTGCTAGGCAGCAGCCCACCCAATGCCTGAACCTCGCCCAAGCTTTCACGCGGGCTCAACAGACCCTGCTTTTGCTCTGTGATGTCCTCTGCGCAGCAGCTAAGAGAGACCACAGCCAGCAAGGGCCACGGGACCAATCTGAGAATGCCGTCTGAGCCAAGGGCTTGCTCAGGCCCACGCGAGGACGGGTGCGTGCGCGCGCACCCACGCAGAGGCTGCCAACCTGTTCCCCATCCAGACCTCCCCAAGACGCCCTGCGAGTCAGACAGGTCTTGGCCCTTCTCCGCTGCAGCAAGACATTTCTCTTGCATGTCGCTTGGCAGATGTGGCTGCGAGGCTGTGCCAATTCACCCCCCGGCCCTCCCTTTTAATCAGTATCACATAAAGTTTAACACATGCTTTGAAATGTGCACCAGATTCAGCGCATAGCCTCAAGGGGGTCCTGTCGAATAACACGCCCCATCCCAGCCGCGGCTCCTCCAGCAAATTGTGCTCTCAACTTTGGCTGAACCATCCGGACTGTCAACGCCCGCCCGCTGCCAACCAGAGGAAAGGTTGCCGGGTCAGAGCCGAAAACAGGCTGGGAGGCTGGTGTGCTCAGGACAGGACAGGATGTTTGTTTATACTGCTGTCTGCTTACAGAGGGAAATGTGGGGGGGGGGGACCCTTCAGGGACAGCTCAACGATTAGCAGCAGAGTGAGGTGCCAGAGAAGGTGAAGCGGGCAAAGCGCATATCTGCATCTGCAGAGCTATGAGCCCAGGCAGGCTGGCATGGCATGGCACAACAGGCCACTACTGGAGGGTGGGCATTCTGATGGCTGGCTGGGGCACCCTGCCACTTGGGGTTTCCTTTGCCAGATGAGGCCAAGCATCCTGCTTCTTAGAAAGAAGATACAGTCCTCCTTAGATCAGCATTCTGTCACAAGGTTGCTATTTATTTCAATGACTGATTATTTCAATCCCTATCCCACCTCCAGGGTGCTTGTGGTGGCTTGGATTATGTGTGCTGCCCCCAACCCCCGCACCTGGAAGGCTTTAAAAGGGGAGTAGACACATTTACAGAGGACAAATGCATGGAGGACAGGGCTATGGCTGCTAGCCATGAGAGACATTTGCTCCCCACAGTACCAGAGGCAGTATGACTGAGGTCAGGATGGCTCCCATCCTCCTGGCTTTCCACAAGCAACCCAAAACTGAATTATTCAAGAGGGGGTTTTGCACAGGTAATGGGCCTGCACTGTAACAATATGGTTCAGAAGCAACCTCGGGGTGAAGGGTTAGGGACTGTAGATGATACCACTGTGTATAGTTCGTCTTATCTGTTGCTGTCAATAGGATCCTACAATGTAATTTGTGCTTTTGTTTAGCGCACCATGTTAATACTTATACTGTGCTTCACCTCTGGTTGGTTTTCCAGATCACTACAAGTCCAAGGCCTATTGTATTTTAGATGTCCCACTTTGTCAATTGTACTAGTTTATTGTAGGCAGTCCACCTTGAATCCCAGGGAAAAAAGCAGAGCGTAAATAAATAAATATCAGTTGCTGGGGAGCATGGGGGCGGGAAGGATGCTGTTCAGTCTTTCCACTTGTGGGCTTCCTAGAGGCAGGTGGCTGGCCAGTGACTGAACAGGATTCGGGGCTTGATGGGCCTTTGGTCTGATCCGGCAGGGCTCTTCTTATGCTCTTATGATCTGGAAGAAGGCCACGTCCCTTTCCTTGATGTGTCTCCAAGAAAAGGCAGGACAGCTTTCCCTCCCCTCCTCAAACCCAGGAGCTGGAGGCCTCCGCTGACAGCCCCAGAGCTGTTTCCCAGGGAAGGGGGACGCTCCTAGGATTGCAGTCCCTGAGCTATGGGGGAGCTCCACAGCAAGGGCAGGAGGCCGGGGCTGGAAAGGCCCCACCGGCAACATCACCACCCACAGATCGACAGGACAAACGGCCGCCTGGGGGGCAGGGCATTCTTTGGGAACAGACTCCTTGGCTTTGGGCACAGGAAGCCAAAGGGCTGAACACACACCCCCAAAATGAAGGGGGATGACTCCACAGCTCGCTGCAGTGGGGGGAACATGAGCCGGGGAATCTGAGGGTTTTTCAGTCTCTTTTCCGAGGTCATAAAAACAATACCGAGGAGTACCTGTTAATCCATTTCTATAAATTATAAGTGTTATAAACACAGACGTAAAGGCATAGAATTCCTTTTCAACTAACACATGAGGTTTTCCATGGAAAGCCAAGAAGTGTTCAAATAAAGAGAGTGTTTTTAAGATAATAAGCACATTTGTGCTCTGATCCTGTGATGTGGAACGAGAGAGAAGCGGTGGGGGAAACACAGAGGCATAAAAACTAACAGTGTCTGCCCAGAAATCAGAAACATGACGGCGTCTGCAAATCTATCTCCCACCGCCTCCACAGCACACACACACCCCGGCGTGAAGCTCCCTCCCTCCACATGCCCCCATCTGCAGAGCGTTCTCCAAAACAGCCATTCCACACGCCGTCCACAAAAGGTGACTGCGGTCCTCAGAGCCATCTCCACGGTCCACTTACACCAGCAGAGCTTACTCCATTAGGATCAGGCCTCAGGCAATGATCCTTCCACATTCCACTACCCAAAATTCTTTCGATCAGAGACACCAGCTATTTCATAGGATCTTTGGCCCAGAGGCATGCATTCTACATCTCCCACCCCCTCAAGCTTTTCACTCTTCCCACAGGCCATCTGGGAGCCAAGATTTCGTGGCACGGGAGGACCCCAAACATGCCCGGAGGTCATCTCTTGTTCAGACAAACACAATCCCACCAGGTACCTGCAGATCGACATTAAGAAAGCAAAGGCCACTTCAGATCCTTCCGCCAAATCAAGGGCTGAGGTTGGCCTCAGAATGTAGAACAGTGGTTCCGAAAGTGGGCAGTAGCACCCCCTGGGGGGATTACCAAGGGGGGCAATAAGAGGCAGGGGGGCACTAGATGTGAGCCCCTTCAACTGTGTTGTTCACTAAATTACAATAAACCAAGCTATGGCACCATGCTGGCAAATTTGGTGGAAACTATCAGAATATTTTTCCAGACTTTGAAGAGCTGGTACCCCTGGATCAAGTTCATCAGTTTTGTTGAATAAATTTAAACTAAACATTGTTAATTTGATTTTGAATAGATGTGCAATCATTGTTACTGCTTTGAAATTTTACTGTTATTATCTTCTTTAATGTGTCATGCAAACCCCTATTTTGAATAATGCTTTTTATAGGATAGGGTAGAGGGCGCTGGGGTTGAGTTTGTGGAACCAAGGGGGTGGTGGCCCAAAAGGTTTGGGAACCACTGATGTAGAGGGAATCTGCAGAGCTAGAGATGCAGCTGCAGCAAAACCACACGGAGACTCCACAGCAGTAAAATGGTCTTTTCAAAATTGTGGTTCACTGACAGCAGGTTACAACCTTCCAAATTCTCTCAAGATTAAAAGAATGCAGCTCTTACAAGGTTCAACCCTCACCCAGATTCAGCCTTTCCAAAACGCATCATTTGCGCACCTTTTCCTCTGGCATTTAAAGAGCTCCCAGTTTCAGTGCTTGGCAAGAGTGGCAAATAGCTTTGAAACGTAGCGGTGCCCAGGTTCTGCAAAGAGCAGACGCCTCGGAAGACAGCCTGAAAGGACATGAGCGCACCAGGACCAGAACAGAAGCCAGAGCCCGGGCGCACGAGTGGATCTGAAGCAGGACACAACCAGGAGAGCTCTTGACAGAGTTCAGCAAAATACTGCGGGAAGGAAGCACTGAGATTTTCAGAGGTGAACAAGTTTGGTTGACTGAGTCACACGAAACCCACAAACACCTTCATCTAATGACGAATGGCTCACATGAATCTGTAACACGAGCCTCTTGAAGAAAGGTGGTGATGGGCATATCTTGTTGAGTCAAATATGCCTACAAAACCACACCTCCTTCTGACCGGCACAGCACAGACAGAAGCTGCAGAGCAAGCTGAAAAATGGCCCTCTTGCAAGGGTATAAACGCACCAGTGTGGAACCGTGGTTTGACAAGGAATGGGAGGAGGGTTCATGACAACGATGAGAAGCATCTTTATTCTGCTCTTCTGCCAAGAAGTTCAAGGTAGCACACGTGTGGGGGACTCTGTTGAGCAAGCCCTTGTCTTCCTAGGCCATTCAGACAGCCTGGGCCTCTGTCTTTATGCAGGCTGAACCACCACCGCCCCCCACCATAAAGGCAGGCTCACCATTCTTCTACTGCCAACAGGCCCAAAGCAGCCAGGCAGAAAGGACACCCAACCTCCATTTTATTTTATTTAAAATATTTATTACCTGTCCATCTTCCTATGGAGCTCAAGGCAGCTGACATTATTAATAAAATAAATAAAATGTTACCTAAAATCATAACACTAATAATTTCAAATCACAATTTACGACTGCTTTAGTTAAATGCAGTCCTAAATAAAAAATCTCTTCAACTGCCTTCTAAAGAGCGAAAGTGATGGAGCCAGCACAGGGGCTCTTCCATAGTCATGGGGCTGCCACCAAAAAGGTCCTCCCTCATGTGACCACCAGATGAGCTTCTCTGATTGGTGGGTCAGTCAGGAGGGCTTCTCCCTGTGATCTTAATCCCCGGGCAGGAACATATGGGAGATGACGGTCCTTCATCAGCATGGTGTTGTGTTTAAAAGCAGTGGACTCTAATCTGGAGAACTGGGTTTGATTCCCCACTCCTCCACATGAAGCCTGCTGGGTGACCTTGGGCTAGTCACAGTTCTCTCCGAACTCTCTCCGCCCCACCTACCTCACAGAGTGTCTGTTGTGGGGAGAAGAAGGGAGTGGGATTGCAAGCCATTTTGAGACTCCTTAAGATAGAGAAGAGCAGGGTATGAAAACCATCTCTTCTTCTTCTTCCCTTCAGCAACTCCCCTTCATTCTGTTCTAAAAAGGACATTGTTGCACAGGATGGGATGGCGGGCTTAGAGCAAAGCTTCAGGCGCTCTTTTCCAGCGCAGCCTCAGGGCAGTGGGGCTGGGCCACTCCAGAGGCTGGCAAGCTCACCCGGCAAGCAGGGGGGGGGGGGGGACAGAAGGCCCAACTGCAGGCAGGTCTGCCGCGGCCAAAAGGCCGACAAACAGTAAGATGAGGGTGCTGTCTGCACGAACAGTTAAATCTAATTTTCTGTAAAGTATACATACCAAGAAAAAACCTCCAACCACTTCCATCTGTGTTGCAGGAGATTACACAAGGGCTGAAAATCTTCGGCTTGCAGATAATTAAAAACACTGTCCAAACGGCACTTTTAAACATTGTTCCGGGCCACTGGAAGGGCAGCCATCAGCATCTGGAACGTGAGCCTCTTTCGGCGAACATGTCATTCCATCCGCCACGTTCCCCAGCACAGAGCAAAAAGGGAGCGACTGCTCTGGGCACATAGCGAACCGGGGAGGAAGAGCCTGTTTGCGTTCAAAATGGAGCGCAAGCAGATTCCACAAGTGTTGCTCCACCGACTGCTGTGGCGGCAGCAACCACAGGTATTTCAACCCAACAAAGTGTCAGAGAACCCATTAGGCTCTCTCTAAACACGCAGCGGCCATGTGCACTTCCATGTCAGAGGTCAAGAAAGGGCCCAAAGGCCAAGCAGAAGTGTGGATAATCCTGGAGTAACAAGAAAAAGAGAAAGTTTTAACACCAGACAACTGTTGCACTGCAAGAATGGGGAGTGTCATAGAATCATAGAGTTGGAAGGGACCACCAGGATCATCTAGTCCACCACCACCCCGCACAATGCAGGAAATTCACAACTATCTCCCCCACACACACCCAGTGACCCCCATACTCCATGCCCAGAAGAGGGCTAAGGTGCCCTGCCTCTCATGATCTGCCTAAGGTCACAGAATCAGCATTGCTGACAGATGGCCATCTAGCCTCTGTTTAAAAGCCTCCAGGGAAAGAGAGCTCACCACCTCCTGAGGATGCCTGTTCCACTGAGGAACCACTCTAACTGGTAGAAAGTTCTTTCTAATGTCTAGATGGAAGCTCTTTTGATTTAATTTCAACCCGTTGGTTCTGGTCCAACCTTCTGGGGCAACAGAAAACAACTCAGCACCATCCTCTATATGACAGCCCTTCAAGTACTCAAAGATGGTTATCATATCCCATCTCCTCTCCAGGCTAAACATACCCAGCTCCTTCAACCTTTCCCCATAGGACTTGGTCTCCAAAAGACCCCTCACCATCTTTGTTGCCCTCCTGTGGACATGTTCCAGCTTGTCTGCATCCTTCTTAAATTGTGATGCCCCCAAACCTTCTTGCTTCTCTTTTCAGTTCAGAGCGCACTGATCTGGACTGCATGGATCGGCAGGGGAGGCAGAGTGACTGCCCCAAAGTGCACAGGCCATCAAGCCGGGGCAGAGCGTCTGTCACAGCCAGCCAGTCGGTCTTTACTGCCTCAGTGAATCAGCCATAGGAACCACAGTGATGCCATCAAAATAAAAACAAGAAAATTCCAGACATTTTCAGAGGAAAAATTAAATGATCATCTAAATATCTCAAAATAAGACCACCTGGCAATCCAAGTGGCTACGGACCCAGGGCGAAGGGTGATGGAGGGTGACGGCACCACCCAGGCAAGCATTGCTGCCCTCTGCTATGGAGGCTCTCCAGGAGAAGCTGCCAAAGGTCACAGGAGGGTTTTATGCCAGTGGTTCTGTCTCAGGGAGACAGGTGAGGGTGGGAGACCGTCTACCAAGAGATCCTCATGCTTCCCTTGGAAAGAGACAGGAAGAGAAGGCATCGTTCTTGCTTGAGCAGAAACAATGTGGGAGAGGAATGTGGGACAGGCCTCACTTCTGCCCCGGCACAGATGGAGTACCCAGGACAGCTTCAGCAGCAGAAGACATCATTCTAGCCGGCTGGTTTCAGCAAATGAAGATGGGCTTTAGGGTTCCTTCCCCACCATCACAGCCTTCTATTCCACATCCATTACACTGAATCCAATGCTCCAAATTTCCTTCTCGTAACTGCCAAATTTACAATCACTGCTCCACATAAACGAGGCATTAAACCACATGCTTCTTCATAGAATTGGGGTTAATATGACTAATATCCAAGGAAAATTACCACACCCACCCACCTCAAAAGTGCTAAAAGCCAAATCCACAGCGACTTTGCACGATAGGCAGATAAACAGGCAAAGGCAGAATCCAGGCTGCAGATTCTTCCAGCGACAGCCCCACACGGACTCTGAGGTCCACCTGAAGGTTCTTCCCATGCCTTCCCCACAAGAGTTCCTCTACAGATGGAAAAAATAATGGAAACTATGGATCCAGTCAGAGAGCTAAAGGGTCATCAAGAGCTACCAATCCAACAGACTTAAACATACACATCGTCATCACATCACCATCAGGAAGCCCACATTTGGTCCCACTAGTGTTTCTCATAGTGGCTGTGAACCAGGAAGCCCCACCTAAACACTCGTCTTTGCCACAAATGCTCTGGGTGGCCTGAGACAAGCTAGCACACAAGGGCGAGAAAGAAGGTTACATGATGCAGTGGACAAGAAGGACTGGGGTTTGGGGTGGACTCTTTGAGGAGAAAGGTGGAAAATGCATCCGAGGGGACAGATCTGCTAATCTTGTGACTTACTAGGATCCCTCATCGCCTCGGTCACCTAAGCCACAGAAGACAACTGCCCTGCTGGCAATGGGGCTTGATGGGTCCAGTCCAAACCTGCCGTCACATCACTGAATAAAGTCACTGGAAGAAACTGGCCAACAAGAAGGGCAGAACCCCGGCACCCTCTTCCTTCTCAGCTGCTGGTAAACATCCTGAGCCAGACATGGAGGCTTTGTGGAGAGACACATTCCCCGCCAGTCAGGCACCGAAAGACAAATGAAAGCTATTAGTACTTTCCATGAGCACAACAAAGGAAGACCTTTCCAGAAAGATGGTTTCTTTCAGGGCCAAACACTAAATATTTCCATAAATAACGAAAGCTTCTAACTGCTAGCATCAGGTAAACCCAGAATGTTTTAATGAGGCTAATTTAAATACCCAAAGGACCTTCCTAGATCTTTGGTACCTGGTAGAGTTTAAGGGCTCGATGGGATTGCAGACCTCTGCCTGCCTTTCACAGAGGAAGACAGTTTGGTAGGCTCACCTGTCAAGGGCAGCCCTGCAAGGTGCCTGTCTTGCAGATGCCAGAAGGAGGGGCCTGGCAGGGGAACGGTGGGGCTTTGAAGAGCCTCTTGCTTCTCACGCCAGATGAAAGTGGAGCCACTGCACAACGCTGATGCCCTCAGGCCCATCAAACTACTTCATCACATGAACACATGAAGCTGCCTTATGCTGAATCAGACCCTTGGTCCATCAAAGTCAGTGTTGTCTACTCTGACCGGCAGGAGCTCTCCAGGGTCTCCGGCAGAGGTCTTTCACATCACCTATTTGCCTAGTCCCTTTAACTCGAGATGCCAGGGATTGAACCTGGGACCTTCTGCACGCCGAGCAGATGCTCTCCCACTGAGGCACGGCCCCTCCCCTTTCTTTCAACTTAGTGTAGCCCAGAAGACGGCACCCTGCCTTGACTCGGCTGATCTGGCCACCCAGATCCATGTCTTGATAAGATTGAGACTAGTCTACTGGAATGCACTCTACATAGGTCCCTCCTCAAAGTCAACTCGGAAACTCCCGTTAGTGCAGAATGCTTCAGCTTAGTTACTATCAGGAGCATGCATATTGGACCCACTCTGCAGGCACCCCACTGGCAGGGGAGCACTCTCGGGCAGCAAATTATGGCAAACGGAAAGCATCCAGGTGCAGCCCTGAGCAACACAAGAGACGGACAGGATTCCCTCGCCATCATCCCACCAGGCTCCTGCCGCTGGGAAAGGTTCAGTACCAGCACCGGCAGCCCTCGAGCAACCACAGGTGCTCGCAACCGCACGGCACGAGGGCAACTCTGCTCAGCTCCTCACCTGTCTCATGGCCGTCTCGCCAATCTTGTCGGAGTGCTTGCGGATGCTCTCCAGAAAGTCTTTCAGGTCAGACATGGACACTTCCTTGATTTGCTCGCGCAGACTTGGGATGCTGTCCACCATGACCTTGCAGAAGCGATAATGGCTCACCTGCGGCAGGTAGGTATGCTCAAGGTGCTCCAGCGTCTTCAGGGCAGGATAGTGCCTGGAAAAGAAGAGAGAGCTGCTAAGGTCACAGGCCTCAGCCACAGCAGCCCTGCCTCTTGGATGCGGAGTCACTCCAGGCTCACAAGCAACGGCGTTCAGGATTCAGACCACCCGCCACATCACCCTCAGGTGAGAAGACAAACGGGGAAGGAATGAGAGCTTCTTCTGGGCATCTGGGCACCTGTTAGCACCCATCCCACTGCCCCAGTGAAGGAGAGCCCTGCCTGCTAAGAAGACACAGTGAAATGTGTATGAGCTGCACAGAATGAGGGAGGGCGGCTGCAGCATCTTGCCCCCCACCAGGCCACCACAGGAAAAGGCTGAAAGAGAGCACATGCATAAAATGAAAGAGAAGAGAATCAGGCCATGAGAACCTTAGTGAGAACAAGGAGAAGGCGCAAGATGCCGAAAGGGAAAGAATTCAAGGTGAAGGACAATGGTCTTGAAATGCAAGTGAAAGAGAGATGGACGTGACATTCTGTCCCAAAGGCAGGCCAGGGACATTGTCCAGAAGGAAGACCTCCTGGGTAAGCCTCATGTCTTTCAGGAGCAGCCCTTGGTGTATCCAGCCCAATATTTTCCATTTTCTAGTGGGAGCAGCAGCCTTGTAGATAACCACTTGCCTGAGGAGATGCGACTTTTCCATTTGCTCAAAGGGGCAACAGAGGCCTGGAACCAGAAGCAGCCATCAGTGGGCTGGAGAGGGTGTGAATTTAATTTATATGTCAGACTGCAACACTAACAGCTGGCCCTTTCCCAACAAACCTTTCCAGCCTGAGGAGTGACTATAAGACAAGTTGGGGGGAGAGGGAGGCATAAAAGCTTAGACTATAGCACAGGCCGAAGACCTCTGTTCAGCCCTTTGCCCCCATTGACACCCCCACCTGCTAAAGAATGTGTCTAGTCAGAAAGCGGGCCTGCTGGTTTAAGGCACACAAGCCCTCAACACCACCCGATCCAAACGCCTTTCTGCCAAATAATGTTTGCAGAATGCCTGAAGAGAAGCAGAGGTTGTTTAAACAGAAAACCACAGAGGTCATCCAAAGCGAAGGTCAGAACTCCAGCGGACTCCTGGAATCCAGGCTCAGGGTGCTCACGCAGAGCAATTCCCAACCAAATGCAGCTCCCTCTGCAGGGAAATCCAGATCTGCAAGACCAGCCAGACATCAGGCTTTTGGAAACGAACACGTGGGATCCTTTCTCAGGAGAGAATTTGCTTAAGGAGGTTGAACAGCAGGAGGCCTCAGTGCCGCCAGGGCAGCGGAGTCAGCCTCATCCTCCCTGCAGACAAAGAGCACAGGGCAGCGGGGTCCAGGGACTCATCCCTGCCCCACAGCCACCCTCCCCGAGTGCATCCAATGCGCCCAGCCCCAAGGTTGGGCCCAGCTCAGTTTCTCCCGCACAGTGATACTTGAACGCCACCGTGCCCTCTGTCACCCCACCCAAAAGCAGAGATGGAGCAGGCCTAGTCAGGAAATGCCCTGTGCAAAAAAGAGGAAACAGGGAGCTTTCTTACCCAGCATGGTCCTCAAGTGAAGGCATGCAAGGGAAGACCACTCCTACGCATGTACATTTAGACACAGGTCCACAGTTCATAACGCTCCAGAGGGGGAAGAGACAGATGCTTCACCAGAAAATAGCTTTATTGTCCTAACCAGTTTGGCAAAGTAAGGCAAATTTATAGCAGCAGGAGGCAGCAAGATGGAAGCTGCTCAGTGATAAATACAGTGGTAATTTACTCATGACAAATCTTCAAAAATCTTTGAGTCCGCTTGTAATAATTTCAGCCTCCAAATTCTGTGTCCTTTCCACAAGGCTAATTCTAGGGGGGGAAACAAACCAGGGAACAAAGACAGATGTGTGCTTGCCCGCAACAGCACCAGAAAAATGTGAAGGATGAACAGGGGTGGGATTTGAGGGCTGGAAGGAAGGATTCCCTGATCAGGAGGGGAGGCTATGGGGGCAGACAAGGGGCAGAGCTGACCGGCGGGACGTCATGGCTGAGGAAGCTACGAAGAAAGCATGGGAAGGAAGAACTGGAGGGTAAGTTTTAAGATGGAAGGCAGAACAGGAGAAATTCTGTAGCCGCGTGTCATTAGCTCAAGGTGGTTTGGGAGCAGAACCTGCTGCAATATTGTGGAGTCGGAAAGACCTTTTTATATGCCTTGTTTTACCTGGGCAGCCTCTGCACAGTGGTTGCAGTTATTAGAATCTGCGCTGCTACTGGGTGGTTTTGGACCCTTCTCGCCCGGTGGCCTAGAAGTCCAATAAAATAAATATATATGTATTTCTAGGGTCCATGTTGGGGGAAGGGGGAATGCTAGAATCCTTCCTGCCACTGGAGCATTTCTAAGATCTGTGCTACTCCTGGAGCATCTGTGTTTCTCCTAAATGTGACGGGGGCCTTGGTTTAATTACCCAAAGGCAGCACTGGAGCCACGTGTGGCTCTTTGACATGGCCACCCGCGGCCCTTCTGAGCAAAGTTCCCCACTACAGCACAGGGCCCACGTTTCTGGGAAATGGGCAAGGCCATAACCCACCAGGGACTGTGTTTGGCTGGCACTTCCCATCTTGAAGCAGCGGCCACTGGAGGGACCAGCAGACGTTTCAGCTGTGAAACTCCCTCACTTCTTTTTTGATATCACATCTTTCCTTGTGGCTCAAGGCGGCTTTCACAAGTTACAGTTAAAACATAGTAGTTTTGAAAACAGAATAAAAGCATAGATACCCAACTCATCCCAAAAGATGCCAATCATCTATATCCCATTAAAAGCCTTGGCAAATAAAATGTCTGTGCAGCAGAGAGCCAGGGTAGTGTAGTGGTTAAGAGTGGTGGACTCTAATCTGGAGAACGAGGTTGGATTCCCCACTCTTCCACATAAAGCCTGCTGGGTGACCTTGGGCCAGTCAAAGTTCTCTCCAAACTCTCTCACCCCCACCTACCTCACAAGGTGCCTGTTGAGGGGAAGGCAATTGTAAGCCGCTTTGAGACTCCTTACAGGTAGAGAAAAGCGTAGTATAAAAAACAACTCTTCTTCTTCTACTCCTGAAGGCCTCCGCCTCATTCCAAATACACAAGGGTTGCCTGAGGTTCAGTAGTGGCAAGGAAAGACACCTATGTGCTCAGAATATATACTTAAAATTAACAACTATATGCCATATGGTATTGTATGTGTACATCACTCCATCAAGGAAGCCATGGCCCTCTGTTCGCAAGACCCAAGCATGGCTGCTAAGGATAGGACCTTGTGGAGGACACTGATTCATAGGGTCGCCATAGGTCAGAAGCGACTTAACTGCACTCAACATACACACACATTGTATGTGTTTTTGATGGGATGGTACACAGGACACACAGTAGCTATGTGGTTCCTTCGGTTGATACCTGTGAATGTGGTTCTCCACCGGCCATGACGTAAGTACTACTGACCTAAGAGCCTGACTAATGTCACGCCTTATGGGTCAGGTGACTTAAAGGTCACCATGACTTAGAGGGTGCCTTGATTGGCCTTCCCTTGTGAGGGATATTTCTCAAGGGGCCTAGAAGGCCAGGCTATTTTCCTGCAAATACCGAGGGATACTTATGGGCTGGAGCCTGTGAAGAGCCTTGAAGTGCCACAGAAAAGCACCTTGATTACATGGAACAAGGGATTTCATTATTATTCATGGAAGGCTAAGAATTCAGAAATCTTTAGAGAGAAACATGTGATCAAAGATGGATTGATGAAGACATGGCTTAGAAATAAAAACAGATTAAGTCCAGCACCTCCACGGATAATGTCTCCCACAGATACATATCTAACCAAGGGAGAGAAGAAGGTAGATATGGTGAAATATCAAGATATGCTAAATGAGCAAGGCGAAATAAAAACATGGAATGAGATTAAGGAGAGTAGAAACATTAGTTGGTTGACCTACAATCAAATGATTATGAAAATGCGACAAGACTGCTTACAACAGGGCAAGTTAAGAAAGAATACTGAGTTTGAAGATTTAATTAGTAAAGATACGGATCATATTTTGGGAAAAATCTATAAACTTTTACTTAAATTTGAAACAGAACAAGAACAAATTAAGACATGCATGATAAAATGGATGGAAAACTTTAAAAAGGAGATAACTTTGCAGCAATGGGAAAGACTTTGGACAAAGTCAATCAAATTCACGGCAAATAATAATCTACGTGAAAATTGGTACAAACAATTTTTCAGATGGTATATCACACCAGTGGACATCAAAAAAATGAATGAATCTTATGATAGTCGGTGTTGGAAATGTAAAGAGAAAGATGGAACATACTTTTGTGTATGGACATGTATGGACATTTGTGGTGGACATGTAAAAAAGTTAAGAAATTCTGGATACAAATCCATCAAGAAATGCAAAAAGATTTAGGTATCAAATTCCCCCTGAACCCAGAAACTATGCTATTAGGAACTGAACCTGATAACTTGGATAGAAATCATGGACAGTTATTTGGCTATTTGACAACGGCGGCCAGATTAGTGCTAGCAGCATCTTGGAAACAGAAAGATATCCTGGACTTGGAAAAATGGCATCAAAAAACGGATGAATTTGCGGTGATGGCCAGACTGACCAGTTTGATAAAAGAGAAGATGACTGAAGACTTAAAAAAAAAATGGGAATGTTATTTCGAATATGTTAAACAGAAGAGATAGATTGTTAGAGATAAAGATTAGTCTGTAAAACCGATTATATAGGATAGAAGGAAATTATTTTTTAAAATGTAGATTATAAGAACAACGTATTGGATATCTGAAATGAAGAGATAGACTCCCCGAAGGAGTACAAACTGTGTGAATGTGTGTATATGTAATTTGTGTGTCTTTTTTATTGAAAATGTTAGTAAAATATCTTTAAAAAGAAAAGCACCTTGATTAAAGTGCTCCAGTGTTCTGATGGAAACCAGGCTACTCCCTCTTGTACGAGCCTGAGGTGCTATATATACCTTCATCGGGACTCTCTAGTTTGACATCAAAAGATGGGTTCCCCCGCCCCCAAGCCTCTGGCTGCACTAGGCTTAGAATCCTGGGGAGCAGAGTCACTGGCTTGGATCCAATGATGCCCAAGTGAAAACACAAACAGTGCCATTACACTAGTGCAAGATCTTGTGCACCACCTAGCACCTGTAGCTCTTCACAATGAATCTGAGTTTTCACCATTCTGAATAATTTGGTATCATTCACAAACTTGGCTCACTTCCCTCCACTGTGAGAACTGCCTGCTTATTCCTACTCTCTGCTTCCTGTAAATGAACCAATTTTTAATCCAAGCCTTGACCCCTACTCCGAACCAAATCCAGAGCAACTGAACCTCCAGCCAGCTCTGTGGCCATCTGCTCCAGAACACATCCACTGATAATGCCCAGAAGCCTCGTTTCTACGGCACAATGCAAGGACACATTTTCCCAGTCACCCTGAGAGAAGCTGGTACTACATTTCTTTGCTCTAGTCGCCTCCCTTATTTCCTTCTCCACCTCAAGACCAGCCTCAAGATTTTGATCAGAGAACCAACAGTGAACCCCCATGATCAAGTAGCCCTTATTCAGATGAACAAAAAGACTATACTCAAGTCTGATTTTTTTTTAAAAATCGCAGACTCTGTTGTCCAAGGAACTTGGGGAAGAAGAGAAAATGATGCATTACTGAAGTAAGAAATCCAGGGTCAATTCAGAGGTCCCTAACTGTATTTCTAGCAAGGTACTTGTTCAAGTCAACAGGGCTTGAACAGGAAATCTTGCAAGGGGACGGTGTCCTAGGAGGGTGGAGTTAGGACATTGGCTAAGGCTTCCAGGTCAGTCCTTTCCCATTTAACATGTCTGTGAGCTTACCTTTTAGATTTCATTTGCTCTCTCAGTTTGCTATCCATCTCCAGAACTAGGACAGAAGAGAGACAAAAATGCACCAGTCAGTAAGAGGCAACAGTCAGGACGCTCAAGCCACAGCAGCTCTGCCTCCCTGATTTGCCTGTTGCCCCAACTGAAGCCAGAGCAAGTGCCAGGACAGGAGTGCCCACTCTACCAAGTCTCTCACCGGGAAGACACTGCGTGAGCTTATCCACAGTCGCAGAAATATTCCGCTGCTGGAGGCGACACAGTTTCAGCTCTTCCATTGCTCCCACCAGCTGTAAGAGAAACCTGTTTTACCACCGCAGCACATTCCAAGAGGTCTTAGCCAGAGTAGTATTATTATTATTATTAAATTTGTACTCCACTCTATTCCCAGCCAGGGAACAGAGCTGGCCCCTTCAGGAGCTGAGCTCAAAAGGCAGGAGGCAGAAGGAAAAGTCAGGAGATTATTTGCCAAGACCATCTGCCCTGGGGACGGCTGGAATGGAAAAATGAGGAGCTCTGCGGACCTGCATTTTCCTGGTTCTCAGGTTGGAGAGACCAGATCATGTTCCTTCAGCTCAAGTTCCTTCCCATGTCCCTCTGACTAGAATCTGATGGGGCTCTCCCAAGGGAAATCCAGGCCAGGCCAAATGATAGCGCCATTGGCTTCACACAGCTGCTTTGAACCATCCACCGTCCTCACAAAGAAAACCTGTTTCCTGCTCAAGAACCACCAGGGGATAATTTCCCAATGTTCTTCCACAGCAGAGCTCTCTTGCGCTTGCATCTCCCATGCAGTCAAGTATATCATAACCTGCAGCCTAGAGGTTAAGATTTTGGCCATTGTTTGGACCATGGATATGCACAAATCTGACCAAGCAGTCACAGAACGTCTTCGAGAGAGGCAGTTTCACCATGGAAGAGATGGGCAGGCAAGGATGCTGTACATTCCCACCCCCCACAGACCTCCCCACTGGGGGAGACAGGGCTCCTCAGCACACAGCTCCAACTCACCTGGCCCCAAGACCAAGGACACGAGGGAGGCTCCTTCCTATAGGGAATGCGAGGCTTACCTTCTTGCTTTCCATCTGCAGTTTTCTGTTCGTATCCGTCACTTGGTTCTGCGGAGAGAAAACCAGGCTGCCTTTGAGTTAGCTCCCTGCAGACAGCCTCGGCATGGGGCTCGGGGACAGAGAGAACTGAACACGGCTGTACAGGCTGCCTTGCGAGCCCTCCCATGAAAGCTAATCCTGAACACCAGGAAAATTAAACACTGTCATTGTGGCCAGGTGCTCTCCAAAGATGGTTCTTGGGGGTTTCTTTTCTTAATTAAATATTGTATTAAAGCGAAATATCAACTACACAATAATTCAAACAAAAGAACCATAGAGTAATCTCATAACCGAAGATGGCCCAATGAGACCGGGCTCAAGAGCCAGGCTCAATTGTGAAGCAAACAAGCACCCCAGTGGGCTAAGTCATCTTCAGGTCACTTCCAATTAGCAGCCCTAATGAACAGCAGATGTGCAAGTGTTTCCATTCACATGTGCGCTTGTTGTGGGGCTCATTTGACAAGCGAGCCCTTTCAAACAGGTACTTCTTGACATGAAATGCCAGATGATGTGGTCGCATGAAAGGGCTTTGCCACATCAGCATCCAAATATCTGGACTAGCCCCAAGATCTGGGTGGCATGCTTTCTCTCCACCCACACCCATACTTATCTGCTCTTTTATGGTCAAGACGCTGCTAGCCAACAGCCTCTTTCCCGGCCACAGGTCCAGAGGCCTGGGGCTGACCCGCACAGCTCCGGCCTCTGTGGCCCTTACTCCTTTCGTCGGCCTTCCCCAGACTGTACAGTGCCAGTGGCGGCCACCATTTCATCCACCCAGCTTGAAGAAGCTGTCGGAGCTTTCTTTTAGACTCAGGAAAGCCTGAGCCTGGCAGAAGCTTTCACTATTCACCCTGGCAATCTTCCCCTTGGGCGGGCCCGCAAGCAGAAGGGGCTGGCTTTGGGCCTAACAAGCTCTCCCGGGAAGCCTCCCCTCAAAGTCTCCGCTGCTTCTCCCAGAAGTCGACCTGGAGCTTCAGCAGAGCCTGGGATAAGGAAAACACATGCCATTCATAAGTACTGGCTGGGGAGCCTCTCCTCTAGGACTACCCCACCAAGGGCCATAACTGAAAACACTCACTCCCTGAGCCAAGGCTGAACCCCCAAGGAGCGCTTGGAAAGAGGACTGTCCCATGAATAACGCCAGCAATGAAAGGACCCATCAAGTCTGCAGTGTTGGCTGACTGATTACCTTGAGCTTCTGCGCTTCAGCCCGGACTTTCAAGAACTCTGTGATGGCGTCCACAAAGCCCTGGTAGTGAAAGTTGCACATCTTCTCAATCTCCCGGTCATGATTCCGGATGCGTGCGTCAAGCTTCTCCATGAAGCGCCCATGCTCCTCGCCATCATAGACAGACCTGGAGAAGGCACAACATCACATCATCTAGTGGTGCTGTTGGAGAAAAACACACCGAACTCACCTCCTTTGGGGGCTCACCAAGCGGCTCTTTGGTCTCTACAGACCAACATCCATTGACGAAACAACGAATGACAGAAACAGGCCTTCCGTGTTATTTTATTAGGAGTGTAAACACCAAGCTAAGAAACACGGGGCACAGCAAGGCAGTGCCAGCCCCTAAATCCCCACTGCCTGCGTGGTGTAGTGGTTAAGAGCGGTGGTGTGGAGCAGTGGACTCTGATCTGGAGAACCAAGTTTGATTCCCCACTCCTACACACGAAGCCAGCTGGGTGACCTGGGGTTAGTCACAGTTCTCTTAGAGCTCTCTCAGCCCCACCTACCTCACTGGGTGTCTGTTGTGGGGAGGGGAAGGGAAGGAGATTGTTAGCCAATTTGATTCTTCCTTAAGTGGTGGAGAAGTCGGCATATAAAAACCAACTCTTCTTCTTCTTCTTCTTCTATAGGGAATACTTCGGGGGAGGGGGGAGACACTTGAAGGAGCTTTCTTCCCTGAAGTCAGGCAAGACCCTACACCATATCCCTCAGGCCAGGCCAAGTAAGTGGTCCTTCTTTGTCAAGAGACAGAGCTTCATGGCTTATTTTGTAAAGGTGACCAGGAGTCTGAAGCCAGTGGAGCCCATCAAATAAATCCTGGAGGTAGGAGTGTCAGGCTCTGTTGCAAGGAGCACAGAATGAGAAGGGGCAAGACAGAGGAAGCTGGTGAAAACTGGTGAAGCTGAAGGCAAATTAGACCAGAAAGAGATGGCAGGATGCGAAGAATGAAAAGCTGGGGTGTTTGGCACAGTAGACCCAGAGGCTAACTGCATAAGAGGAGCGTTCTGGTGGTAGGGCAAGACAGCCAGAGTGGCGTAGTGGTTAAAAGCAGTGGACTCTAATCTGGAGAACCCAGGAGCACCAGTCCCTGGCCCAGCACACGACTCTCAGAGCTGTCCTGCTTCAGACCGTGAGTTGCCAGCAGGGCAAGAAGCCGGAGAGGCCGGGAAGCAGGCAGAGCCTTGGGGAAAGGACAGCCCCGACACCCTGAGAAGGAGAAGAAAGACTTCGCCTCTGAAAGGAGCGTCTTTTTGAAATGAGGGTTGAGCCTGCCATCTAGTGGTACTCTGATGTAAACACAACAGTCAGGAGAAGGAGAAGAATGTGCCATCGAGTTCAGGGACCCCAACCGTGTGGCATTGAAGGGAAGAGGTGGTTCAGAGGTGGTTTGCCTCTGCATAGCAACCCTGGGCTTCTTTGGTGGTCACTCATCCAAGTACTGACTGTGGCCAACCTGGCTGAGTTCCTAAATTCTGATGAGCTCAAGCTAAGCTGGGCTAGAGTCAGACATGAATGGAAAACTATGGCTGACCCACAATCCAGCAGGAAATTCTCCTGTGCAAGTTCCATGGGAATGAATGGGAACTGCAAACTGCAATTCAACGGGGGTTGCACAGTGGGACCTTCGGACAAACGATGCCTGCCTGGCATGGCTAGCCAGCTACACTTTTTAGTTATTCTTTAGTTAGCTGATTTATAACCTGCCTTTTCTCCCTTAGGCTCCAGGCAGATTACAGAGTACAGAAAGAGAAAAAGGGTAGTCACACTGGAGGTATTGTACCTCCAGTGAACAATGCCGTAGGGCTAGGAGTACAATGTTAAATGACAGCACAAACAACAACCTGCCTGGGCCAGCACAGTGCAAGGAAAGCAGGATGCGGGGTGGCAAGGGTGAAAGGCGAGGCAGTACCCGTCCCACCCTCCCATTTGTAGGAGCCCTTCTGGACCGCCCTGTGCCACTACGGTTCTCATTCCATTCCACCTTTCTGTTTTGTACTTTCTGCAAAATGACAGAAGCCAGAGGGGGGCCTTCCTGACCTCTAGGCAGGCCGTTTCACATGGTGGGGGCACCACAGAGAAGGAGCATGAGTGGGTAGGTGCAATCAGTGCAGCTAACTCCATTTAGGAAGGGTCCCACTCCCCTGGCTTTCCACAAACCATGCAGAACGGACTTATGCAACACAATGGGTGCCGCGCAGACTGAGCCAGAGGTCTGAAAAGGAAAGTCGCTGGCTGAGCAGAGCTTCCTGGCTTCTCTCTGTTTCAACCAGGGCTGAGAAGTCCCCGTTGAGGCTTCCAGGCCTGCAACTCAACCGCTTCAGCTCACCTTCACCTGTCCACCAGCAGGCAAGAGCAGCCCTACGCCAGGACCCCCTCCCTCACCCATCGAAGCTGCACAAGCCTTTGGGGAGCAGAGCCGAGAGGCAAGGCAGCAGAACGGCCACAGGGCGGGCCGCAGGCACACCTCCCACTCAGTCAGGGGTGGGTTCGGGGCAGGCTCTTGCCACTAACCCACCTCACAAGGTTGGCACAGCCAGAAAATGGAGCTTCACTTAAGGTCCACCTGTGTTATTGGTCACAGCAAATTTTGATGAAGGGGGACAGCTCAGAACTCTGCTGGACCTGGAGGGCGAGTGGCCGATCCAAACCTGAACGGGCCCCCTTCCCTTGGCTACTGCTTGATAGGGGTAAAGAGGCCAGTGATCAGCCAGGAACTGAGACCAACTGAAGCGGGGGGTGGATGAGAAAGCAGGAATCCTACAGGCTGGAGCCACGGAACCACCTTCTGGGGACAGGGAAGCAACTGCTGTCTCTTTGGTTTCAATTAATAAGGAGAACAAAAGGCTGGACTTCGACGACAAGACAAAAATGCTGCAGTGGTTTTAACATTTCCTTCACATTAAGCAGCAGCATTTTGTTTATTGGGAAAGTTAAAAATAAAGGAGAACAAGAATGTCACTCCCCCTCTGTGTACACGCCTGCAAACGGTCACGGCATGCCCTGGAAGAGGTCAAGGAGTTCTCGGCTGCTGCAGATCTGCAGAAAAGCAGCGGAGCTCTGCGGAGACGGAAGGCTGCAAAGCTCATCAAAGCCCTTCCTCCACGCACTCAGAGAAGGCGGGGAGCCTCAACTTCAGCAGGATGCAGGGGGAGGGCTGAGTCCAGAGCCCCTGACTCAGGCCCACTGCTGCAGGTGTCAGGCTAAAGACCTCTCGTCGGATGGCTTCCAAGCACTCCTCGACAGCCTGGGGGTCCTGGCAGCACAAACAGTTCCAGAAGCTGGACCCTCTGCAGAGGCTTCTGTGGGGGTCTCAGACACATCCCAAACCTACAAGCTGCCAAGAACAGAACACCCGAGCAGGGGTACAAACACCTCAGCCATATTTCTGTTTATCCCCATGCAAATGAGCAGTGGACACCTTCAGTGTTTAAGAAACTCCCCTTATTGGGAACCAATTCTGATTCCTGAGTATCCCAAAGCAGTTTAGGGACAGTATGAACCAGTTCCTCAAACCAATTTCTCTAGCCTTCAGAGAAGGTAATGCAATTCCCAGAGTGTCGCTTATTGAGTCAGTCAGGAACACATGGACACATGAAGCTGCCTTCTACTGAATGAGACCCTTGGTTTATCGAAGTTGGTATTGTCTACTCAGACCGGCAGCGGCTCTCCAGGGTCTCAGGCAGAGAAAGGTCTTTCACATCACCTACTTGCCTAGTCCCTTTAACTGGAGATGCCAGGGATTGAACCCAGGACCTTCTGCATGCCAAGCAGATGCTCTGCCACTGAGCCACAGCCCTTCCCACATTTCATTCCAACTCCCAGTGGCCTGTGGGTGAGGTTTGTCCTGGAAGCCCAAGCGCCCCTCCAATGCACGCAAGCCAAACAACCGGCCAACCATAAGAGCTCCCACACTGGCACGGCTCCGCGGGACCCCAGTTCTGAGGCAGACCCACTCACAGAGCTGCTACCAGAGGTGTGGGATGGAAAACCTGCAGGTGCTTTTCCACAGAAATGTTGCCCTTGCTAAAGATTTTCTGTTTCACAACATGAGCAACAGTGAACGGGTGCCCATTTGCCAATACAATACTAGGAAAGCGAAGCAGTTTTAAAGGTGTAATTAATGCTTTTCAGATTATTATCCCGAGGAATTGTGTGGCAGAGAACCTTTTATGTTTCATGTATTTATAAACCAGGAAGTGGGGGAATAAAAT
The DNA here is from genome assembly GCF_029931775.1 of Euleptes europaea. Taxonomy (NCBI): domain Eukaryota; kingdom Metazoa; phylum Chordata; class Lepidosauria; order Squamata; family Sphaerodactylidae; genus Euleptes; species Euleptes europaea. Next base: position 978,136 of record NC_079320.1, on the reverse strand, counting down.
ATATGAATCCAAATAAAAAACTAAATTGCCTAATTGGCTGTGCAGGTTATACCAAACCCAAAGCCAAGATCCGTATTTATTTCTCTCCTCTCTCAAGGTAGATCGTACTCACCAAAGTGATGTGGGATTAAGTAATGAAAGTGAAGCCAGAGAGAGCAGCAGTGAAACTGAACTACACCAATGACCTCCAGGGAAGAGTGGTAAATTCTTCAGAAAAAGGTGAGAGGGGGCCGCCCTATCCTTTTCACACACAATCCTTGGGGTGTTCCAAAGGAAGGGGGCCAACAGTTTTCAGTGCCCCCCGATTTTTTGTTCTCAAATGTGAACAGTGTAAGGGCACCACATCCTGTATTATCTTTTAATTTTTACCAGTATTCAATAACTCCCACACAACGCTTTGCACTTGCCTGTCTATAACATCTCCACGCCCACCACCCCTCAGCGTATCACACCTAATCCAATCATGCCTGATATTGTCATTTACCTGCTGTTGACATTTTACCTGCTATGGCCATTGGGTGTCTGAATTCACTCTTCTCTGCTTAAGGACAGATGGACTCACATCCTAGCTGTATCTGAAAAAGGGAGCTGTGGCTCCCGAAAGCTCAGACCCTGCCGGAAATGTTGTCAGTCTTCAAGGTGCTACTGGACGCTTTGCTCTACTCTATAACATTTAAGTCACACAATTTACTCCCCCCCCAACCAAATATTTCTGTTCAAGTACTGAACCCAAAAGTATTGCCACAATATTAACAACAAGCATGTTAAATCAGTTCATGTGCTATTAAGGGCATCAAATATTTTTCCAGAAAGTTTCCAGAAAAAGTTTCCGGAAAGTATTTTAGCCTAAGCTGTTCCATTGCTGGCCCAAAGGACACCGTGTGCCCCCCAGCTGAAAAACAGACTGTCCTCCTTAACAGCCTAGATCGTATTTTAAATGCTTAAGTAGTTTATGGACATCCTTTATATACCACATTTCAAAGGTTTCAAGATGGATTCCAAGTTTCCAAAGAAGTCACCAGTACTTCAAAGATGCAGACCGCAGGACTGGCACAGACAGGCACCCGTGTGCCCTGCAACTGTCTCTATCGAGCTGCCATCTGTTCCCAGCAACCACAGACCGAATGAACACACACTTTGCAGAAAGGCCAAGTGGCAGGCCTGGATCTCACCGGAAACACTCTCTCTTTTGCCTTCTCTTCACTAAACGACAAACAAGAGCCAGAAAACAAAAGCAGGCTGCACGTTGACAGGTAAGTAGGGGCCAGCCCTCCACATTTTCTTCCCCTTGCCCATGGTGGGGAGCCAATGCCGCCCCCTACTCCCGAGTTTAACTGCATGGCAGTGGAGTGGGGGAGGGAGGAGCTGCGGACTCCCGGCACCACGGCCCCTCGCAGCGAAGGGAGACTGGTGCGTTGGAGGAGCTCCAGGAGGCCGGGTGAGCAAGGGGGCCTCAGTTTTTGGTTGGGGAGATTGCTTCCGAAGGCACAGTCTTCAATCTGCCCGCAGCCCTGCTGGTGCCTACCCTGCAAGGAACCACCATATCTCAGGGTTTTTTAGACCAAGAGGCCCAATGCAGTGGGCATGCTGGGTCCAGAGAGTGCTGGTCGAGGGGTGGTTCGAGTTAGGGCTGCATCGGGGAGGAACGGGTCCGCTCAGGACGCAGCTGCAGTGTTGCATCAGATCGTTCGGGGGGGGGGGGCACTGTGAAGTGCATAAAGGCCTCAGAAAAATTGCCTGACCCTGACTACTGTGTTGCTGTTGCCTGAGGGTCAAGCGGGTGGCGAGGCCCCTGAGAAATGAGCTGGCACCAGCTTTTTCAAAGGACAGCAGTTTTGTGGCTGCGAAAAGCAAGTCTGGTCAATTGGGGGGGGGTCTCATCCTACAGAGGCATGGAAAGGCCGAGTGGTTCCCAGCAACCCTTGGGCCCATTTGGGCCTGCTGACCAAAGGGAAGAACAAGAAAGAACCTCAGAGTGCAGACTGAATAGGGAACACTGAAGCTGGGGGGGGAGGGGGGTCTACTGATCCCGTGGCTGACAGATCATCCTTCTCCAAGGCCACTGGAGGGTGCAGGACCCCAAAAGGCAGTCTGGGTGGCAGGGCCCTTCCTGAGCCGGATGTGTTCAAGCTCAATATGCCCTCTGACATCCTGCCTTGCCACTGTTTCCTCCGGCTGTGCTGTCTGTAGCTGGAGCATGCTGATGCATACCTGGTATCGACCAGCATGCCGCCTTCTCCGCCATCGCGGTACCACCCAAACATACAGCGCTGACAGTAGGTGGAAGAGTCACATTCCTAGCATAGGCGGGAGAGGCAGAAAGGGGCACCACGCCAGGGCAGCTGAGAGGGGGCTGAGTTCAATATAGTCAAAGGGGTCTGGGGTGGTCTCTGCAAAGTCGTGGCCGCCCCATCTCCCCCAGCAGGATGCTCATCTGAGACCCTGGGGCCAGACGATCCAGGCCACTGTCCCTTTGTCCCAAGCCAGGAGGAGATGGAGTTCAGAATCTTCTTTCAGCCCAAGAAGGTCGGACCAGAATCAACGGGTTGAAATTAAATCAAAAGAGTTTCCGTCTAGACATTAGGAAGAATTTTCTAACAGTCAGAGCAGTTCCTCAGTGGAACAGGCTTCCTCGGGAGGTGGTAAGCTCTCCTTCCCTGGAGGTATTTAAGAAGAGGTTAGATGGCCATCTGTCAGCAATGCTGATTCTGTGACCTTAGGCAGATGATGAGAGGGAGGGCATCTTGGCCATCTTCTGGTCACTAGGGGTGTGGAGGGGGGAGGTAGTTGTGAATTTCCTGCATTGTGCATGGGGTTGGACTTGATGACCCTGGTGGTCCCTTCCAACTCTATGATTCTATGGGGAGGAGAGAGGGGAGGTGCCTCTGAGGTCAGGTGGTGGCTCCGGGGCATAATTTAATGCATACCCACATGGGCTGAGGCAGGTTTCTTTTACCCCGACTTCAAAATCGCCGAAATTTTACATCTCCAGTCAACCTTAACCTAAACATTCTAGGAAAATCCACAAAATGATGGTCCTACCTAAAATCACCCCAAGATGACCCTAAGCACGTCTGCTCTTTTTCCAGTCAACAAGACTTGGAGCCTGAACTGCTGGCGCACAGCGGAGAGGCTGGCTGCGGAGGGTTCGCTAAGAGCCAAGCTTTTGGGGGGGGAGCGAACTCTGTCCCCTCGGAGGGGAACTCAGAAGCCGCCGAGTGCCAAGCAGTTCAAGGCGCAACTTCTCCAGAAAGGGAATGAAGGAGAGTGACTCCAGTTCAAACTACTGGGGAGCAGTCTGGGTTGCGACATTCTTGGTAGGGCGCAGGCCTTTTTATCATGTGCGGCCAGGAGAGAAAAAGGCTGGAAAAAATTAATGTGCGGCCCATGAGAGCCCCAGGAAACGCAGGAGCCACCCAGAAATCAGGCACGCCAGCACCGCCACCGCCCCACCGACAGAACTGGCCACAAGCGACACTTTTCATTTCCCTCCTTTTTGTGAACACAATGGAAACAATTCCCCAAGAACAAAAGCAATGCGTCAGCAAGCTACTCCGCCTCCCCCTGGCCTTTTCAAGTCAGAGGGACACTTGATTCGCACCATGTGTAGGGCGATGGGAACGAGCCCCAGAGCCAGGCAAGATAAACGCCGGCCCCTCCAAGCTGGGCATTAAAAGAGGCAATGAATCATCTTTACAATCCCCTATAAATACGCTCGCACACACGCACACACCAAACTGGCCACCACAAAGGCAGCAAGCCCGCAGAGCACCACAAGCTGGGCGGTGAACCTCTCGAAAGTCTTCTCACCATCTGGGACGCTGATGGGAAAAGTGTTGTGCTATAACCAGAGACAGCCTCGACTAAAGCGGCCGAGCTGTCCTTCACCCATTTCCGCTTTCCCTTCACATGATGTTCCAGCACGCTCCAGCCTTGAGGAGGAACAGCGGGGGTGGAGGAAGGATGGATGGATGGATGGATGGCCCGCCATACATGCCACCCGCCCATCGGCAAACCCAGCCCGGCACCCAGGCAACAATCAACATGGAAGTGACCAGAAAATCACGCCACCAACTGGCCCGCCCAATCCACAACCCACAAGGTCCCACGTAAGGTCCATGCACAGAGGCTCTGTGATATCCCCAGGAAGAAGCAGGTCATTGTCTCTCTGGGGTTCGATCCTGGATGAAGGCTTTTCAGACGTCTACTAGGTTTCGGCATAACAGCTCATTCAGAGGTCATTCACACCTCCACCTACCTCACGTCTCCTTTCAGAGTTCACAGGACCAGTGGCCACGAGGTCTCCTAGGTTGGCTTGGTCTGATCTGACCTCACTGGTCACCCCCTCACAGGCTTCCTTCTCCCTCTCCATCCATCTCCAGAACACCTTTCTATGCTCCTCTCCTCATCTAGCTCCACCCTTCCAGGGGTGGCCCCAGGCTCTAGAAGCCACCTGCCTTCAGAGGCGGAAGCCCCGAGGAGCTATCAAAGGGGACTGCAGCATGGGAGCCCATATCCAGGGAGTAGCAGCTGGCTGATGCCATGGGCATCAGTGCGCCATGGGAGGCAGTGCGCCAGCTCCACCTTCTGGGCAGAGGTCAAGCCTTTTAATGGAGCCAGGAGGCACACACATGTGCACACACTCACACACTGCCAGAAGACGAGTGCTACAGAGAAGCAAGGTGGTGGTCCATGTGTACAGATTAACACAACCCATGCCAGGGTGCAACACAAACAGAGAACATGAGGAAATATCACACCAGGGTGCCTGTAGAGCACACCATTCCAAGTGACAAAGGGTTTCCAGCCCCCAGGAGGAGCCTAGAGCTATCCCAGAACTACAACTGATCTCCAGACTACAGAGATCAGTTCCCCTGGAGGAAATGGCAGCTTCAGAGTGCAAACTCTATGGTATATCATAGATTCTAGTGAAATCTCTCCCAAATTTCCCCTCCACAGGCATCTCTCCCAAATCTTCAGACATTTCCCAGGCTGGAGTTGACAACCCCAGACCAAAGGCAAACACGGGAAACCGCAGACTGAGTGCCTAAAGCAAACTCCTCAAGGTAGTATTTTTGGTAGGGTAAATGCTGTACTGCTTCCACTTGTCAAGCCTAGAAGAAGAAGGGTGGGGGACAAAGTCAGGGGGGTCATTCTTGACCCAGACAGGTCCTCACTGAAGAACAGCATGAGAGACAGCAGCGTGCTTTCCACCCCATGTCATATTCTATAATGCCCAATACATTCTTCACCATCCACCAAGTCATTCCTCACTGTCCACCATGTGTCTAACGCATTCATCTTTCCAGGGAGATCTACGCCTCACTGGGCTGAAGTTGGCAGATCTGGATGTTTTTCAAAAGGAGACAGACCCTCCCCGGCACCTTCTCAGCTTTGAAAGCAGCTCAGCTCTTACTGCAACCAACAGAACAGCACAAGGTCGGAGCTGGGCTAGGAAAGAGAGAAAGGGAGGAACAGGAGGAAGAGCTTGGGCATAATCCACTGGGAACATTTGCCAATCACGCCCCAAACAGTGGAGTAAAGCCTTGAGCTCAATGAGACATACACCAGGAGAACCCGGCCAGGAACCTGGATCCTGAAGGGGACCCACTCTTGCCCCTTTCATTGGTTATGATACCACCACGAGCTGGGCTCGCCCGAGCCACAAACGGCACGGCCATCTACAGCATTAACCAGAGCATAATTCATTACTCGAGACAACTTCAACCGCAAAAGCCGCCATGAGCAAGAAAAGCTTGCTAATGTGCCCTAATTATCTTCTTACTCAGATTTATACTCCCAGCAACAGACGAGGGTGGATGCAGTCCAGACGAAAACTGGCAGGCATCCATCTTCAACCGACAGTTCAATCCTCCCCTTCCCAAGGCCGCTTATGGCAGAGATTCAGCAGGAGTCGCACCTCTCCACACAGACCGATCGCTCTCTTCAAAATATTCAGAACCAACTGTTCAGCAATCTAATCTCTCCAAGGAAGTTTACGAAAGCATAAACATTAAACACAATAACAGTGTAAAATATTGCAAAAATCACCATAACCAACTAAACAAGAATCAGATACTGCAAAATGAATCCAAAACACTTGGGAGAAAAATCTGTGAAAAATATCTTCTCCCCCAAGGAGAAGTCCCCCCACCCAGCTGCTTTTGATTTTTAAGTCAGGGCCCCCTTCCATGAACACACTGAATCAGACCCTTGGTCCATCAAAGTCATGCATTTGTCTCCCGTGTGCAGCTTGGCGGGTGTCCTGTATGCACACAAGCTCCAGTGCACTGGAGACACTCAGGAAAAAGAGGTGTGCATCTCTACAATCATCCAAGAAAGGGGATGGATCTGGGCGTGTAATGGAAAAGGAAAAACATGGGAAATCTCAGGAAAGGCATTATTTTTCCACACACATATCCCCCTCCCCAGGACTTTTGTTTCAGTTCTTCCAATAGGAGAAAAAAAACTTGGGACAACTAAAAATAACTCCCAATAAATATTTTTCATTTTGAAATGTGATAAATGTTTTTTAAGACAAGGGTTTAATCACTCAAAATTGTAGTCTGAAGACTTTTGCGGAAAAAATCAGATAGAAATTTGGGTAGCCTGAAAAAAGCCCCTATGAAATCTATTTTTGTTCTTTTGGAATGACTGAACTAAGATAGCATAAAATATAGCAGTTTGCAGCTCTCTCATTCGCTTTAGTGCTGAGTATATTTGCAATTTTGTTTGCAGAAAACTAAAGCCTTTTTACTTTTAAATTCTATAAATATGCCAACACAGCTACTCTAAGAAACTGAAACGATGCTGTTAAAACTATGTGAGTATAGTCCCTGAAGGATTACTGATTTTAAATGTTCCTGCAGTTGTAAGGCTGGTGCTTGCTAAACACTGGAAGTCAAACACCTCCCTCACAAAAAGGGACCGGATGAATAAAGTAAGGGGTCTGTACAACTTAACTAGATTGCCTGAGCATGAAAGACTCAGAGGTTGTGCCCTGCAGGCAGGATGGTGCTGCTGCAGTCGTCTTGTTTGGGGGCTTCCTAGAGGCACCTGGTTGGCCACCGTGTGAACGGACTGCTGGATTTGATGGGCCTTGGTCTGATCCAGCAGGGCTTTTCTTATGTTCTTATGCTGTGCCCACCAAGGATGTAACCAACACGGAGCTAAATCAGGAGTGTCCCGGAGGAACGGCGCACACACACACACACACACTCCTCCTGTATTCATCAGTCTGGCTCCAAATGTAAGAAAGAAATTAAGCAGGAATCAGATTTCTCATTATCGTTGGCACGTAGCCAGAGGTACACCAAATAATAATGACGGGGCTACCTTAGCCTCAAACACCTGGATGGCAGCAGGTACATAATTGTCTTCTGAGGTCCGAAAGAATCTCAGGAGGGCTGCTGAGTGTACAGATGCTGTCTTCGTGGCAGCGATCACATGGCCTGTCCAGGACATGTTGCAAGAGAACGCCCAGATAGCAACATTTATTAGCCTGCTCAATTAAATGACCATCTGTATTCCATGAAAGATGGATCTTAGTCTTTTGGTAATTTATATCTAAGGACCCTTGAGCGCAATACAATGCAAACACATTTAGTAAATATCTTAAACCCACACGAGATCTTGAAATCAGCACAGCATCATCTGCATGGAACTGAGAGAACTGTGACTAGCCCAAGGACACCCAGCAGGCTTCATGTGGAGGAGCGGGGAATCAGACAAGGTTCTCCAAATTAGAGTCCACTGCTCCTAGTCACTACACCACGCTGGATCGCTACTTGATACCATCTTCGAGAATGGATGGTTTTGCCGGCATATGTGTGACATTTCTATAGGGCTGGCTTGTAAGACAGCACATACAGACATTTCCCGCTAGGTGGCAGCAAAAGCCCAGTTCTCTCCCAAAATCCAGGGCACAGAAGCAGCATCTGGAGATTGTGGAGGGATACGGACCCACAGCGTTCATTTGCAACCTCTTCCGCTTTTGGAATCAGCTTAGAAATAGACAAAAAATCCCTGCTAATTCAGTCTCAGGACTCTGGGCAGTTCTCCCACATTTATCTTTCAACCCAGAGCATACATATAAAACGAGGGCAACCATTCCAAGTTCTTGTTGCCGCATTTACACCAATAGCGAAGGAGTTTGCCTCATGCTCTAGGGACTGTGCAGGGGGACTAAATATTGAGCCTAGGTGTACAGTACCTTCATCAAAAGATGTCCTTGCCCCCCCCCCACCCCTCTGGACAGTGGCTTGGTGATTACAGCACACCAGAAACCCTGTTGCCCTCTCCTTGGAGACTGGCACGTTGAGCAGGAGATGCCAGGTCCAAGCAGGGGCATCTAGCCCTCTCCTGAGGGCAGACATGGGGTGGCAAGTCTTTTCTCATCAAGGCCTCTCAGACATGAGCAAGGGCAGGACATACAGCGGCATACACCAGACCCAGAGGAAGCAGCCTTTCTCCGGGCAAAGGAAGATGAAGGCAGCCACCACCCTGGAAATCCAGAAGCTGTGCAGAGGAACAGGCAGAGGCTTGGGAGGGGGGCATTATTCCCCTCACCCACATTTTGCACTTTCACCAACCTAGTCCTGGAATCTTGCCCCACCAAGCGTACTTATCAGATTCTCAATTTTTCACAGAAATCAGGCCTCTTTCTGGGGACATCGGCCTATGCTCAGCACCACCAACTGCCCACTGTGCACCACCAACTGCCCACAGTGGTGGATTGCTTGCACATCCCCTCCCACCCGGTTCCAGCAAGCACAGAGAGGAATGTTGTCCTTTGGAAGTGAGTTAAAACAGTTATGGCTAAGAGTTGGGAAGCTGGGACCAGAAGCAGCTCAGACCTTCTGTGGAGAATTTTAAGGCTCAGAGGAGAGGGCCTTTCAAGCGGCTGAAGACATCACTGCTACATGTTCAGAGGCCACTAATATGACAAAATTCGGGGGCCGGGGGGGGGGGGTCCATACATAGTTTGGGAAGCCTAGCACAGAGGAAGAGCACAGGAAACAGAGATCATGGCTGCTTACAGTGAAAGCAGTTCCCACAAGTGCCTTTAAACCTGTACTAGGTTACTGGGAGAATTGCAAGAAACTCCAAAAGACACGCGTCAGAGGCTCCCTAGCCAACTTACCCACTACATTCATCTTGGAACCCTCAACATTATCATCTGGTAGACAGACAGGCAGATACCCCTTGCATTAGACAAGACTGGGTACTCAGTCAGAACCTTTACGAGCCTTTCCTTTGAAACAAACTCAGAAAGGGGGGAACCCTCTGTTTCCTATACAGAAACACACAAAGGTGGTGGGGGAAGGAGAGATAACAGCCCACTAAGTCTATAAAAACACAGGATGTATAAGAATAGGGCCTTCTGATCTGGCCCAGACAGCCAACAGGAGTCCTACCTTCCCTCTGAATACAAACATTCTCCACTCCTGCCTCCACCTGCCTTCAAGGAAGGAACGGTTCTTTATGCAAATGTTTTGCACCAGGTAATTGAAATTCATCAATATGCTGGTGAAAAAAGGGAAACTGGATCTGAATGAAACGCAGGTGATGCTAGTTGGGAAGACTGAAGTCTTGAAGGACCTGGGGCCTCCCACTTTTGAAGGGGTCCAATTGTCACCTGACGACTCAGTTAAGAGCCATGGAGTTTTACTGGACCCACCGGAAGATAGAAGGCGGCTAAGGGGAGACATGATAGAGGTCTATAAAATTATGCATGGTTTGAAGTTTTTCTCCCTTAATACTAGAACACGGGGTCATCTGCTGAAGCTGGAGGGAAGAAGCAGCCCATGCGGGGCCAGATCCAAACCCACAGACAGGAACCAGCGCAGCAACCCCTGAGCCCTCCAGCGCTAAGCTGGCTGTGGAAAGCCAGCTGCCTGTCTGCTCAACCCCCCCCCCCCACATCACCAGAGCCTCAGCAACAGTGGCGGAGGCTAACACGCAGGACCTTACAGGACAGGTGGTGAAGTGCCCAACTGGCAGCTCGGTACTGACCCAGCACCGACAGCGGGGATGAGTGTTCGCAGGAGCAGGTCTGAGGGGGCTGGCAGGTGCATGGCATTACAGGCTGCTTGAGTGGCATCCTGTTTATAAGCAGCTGGAAAGGGCATAGCTGTGTGGAAGCAACATGTCTATTTACCCCTGACCTTGCTGTGAACTGGTTGCTCTATCTGGACCTCAGCTTGAACCCCTGGACTTGGTTTTTGGAGTACCGTTGGACTTGATCTGTGAGGTTTGAAACTATTTGGTGTGTGTATGCTGGGGGACCATGACAGGGTTGGACTAGATGGCCTGTATGGCCCTTCCAACTCTATGATGCTAAAATTCTAAGCAAATGCAGTGAAAAATATAAAAGACATTCTTCCAGCTCCATTTAGCCAGAAGGTGACCCCCTACCTTGACTAGGCTGATCTGGCGTGCTGTGACTTCCTTGAGAACTACTGTAAGGCACCCCACATGGGTCTGCCCTCAGGACTGGCACTATTTATGGTAAGTTGTGCCTTAGATAGAGTTTGTTTGCATTGTTTTCTAATTCTGTATTCCTATTGCATTGTTCAGGGGTTGCCTTAGGCTGCCTGGATGCACGGTTTTATATTTTGTAACTTGCCTTGAGTCTCAGCAAGAAAAGCAAGCTATAAGTAGATGGATGAATCAAATGAAACAGTCCGAGCTGTACCATGGTCAGGGAAAGTACACGAGTCTCAGTCAAATCCATTTCAGTGCAGAGCTGTGTCAGCTGATGGAGTGTGATCGATTCATTCAATGTGGCAGACCGAGCCTACTTCTGACAAGGACTTTTCCCTGCCCTGATACCACCCGGGGGGAATCAAAGCAGGCCAAGACTTGCCGCTGGCATTTCCAGCTTTTGCAGTCTGCGGGATGCCAAATGCCTCTCTGAGTGACATGCCCCTTGCCAGGCTCAAGCTTGGGCAGGTGTGCCTCCACCCCACCCCACCCAATACTAATCAAGGGAGGGGGAAAGACTTTCGTTTGTGTCCTTTGCTCGCCACCCACTCAAGTCCAAAACAGGCTTTCCCTGCTTCGCAAGACCACAGCCGTTCCCCTGCCCCATGAACATAGGCACACCCTTTCCCATGGGACAGCAATGGCCACAACTTGAAGATCTTGTGGTAGAGTAGGCCAAATGCACACAAGGGGACTGGAGGGGCACTGGAGGGGAAAGGGGGATAAGCAGGAGCCTGGCCCTTGTGCCACCTTAAACACTAACAAGGTTGTATTCCATCAGAAACTCTGCGTGGACTTCAACCGATGCAAGGACTGGATCCTCCCTATGCCAACAACATTTATAAAACAGGTATGAAAACAAAGCGCAGTATCAAGGCAATTCTGTAAAATTCAAATCTACCTCAGGAGATTAAACACCAGTTAACACGTCATGGAAACAGAGTCCTGGGCTCTGTTAAGACAGACCTAGTCATCATGAAATAAAACTACCACATCCCAGTTTAATGCAGGGGCAAGGGACAGCACGGAACCTCTGAGGAAACCCCAATCTACCCAGTTCCTGGGAAGAGGAGAAGGCAGCAAAGCCGGTCAGCCTAGTCCTGCACCTGAGCTTGCCTGCTACAGGGCCCAAAACGCCAAGCGGAAAATTTAATGTTGTGTTATTTGTTCCCTTAGGAAACTTAAGTTGGGTGGAAAGGCAGCTTAGAAATTGTTTTTAAAAATTAAAATTTATAACTTCCTTAGCACATAAAATGGTACTATTTGGCATACTGATGGAATTTAGAAGCATAATTGCCCTAGCTTTCCACCATCAAAACTGAGAGTATCCCTGCTGAGAAGGTCTCAGAGGGTTGTTGCGGGAGACCCAGTGTCACCAGAGTGGGGCTAATCTTGTAGGGCTCCACAAGGGGCAGTCCTGTCTTCCATGCTCTACGTAGAGCCCTTAGGAGAAATCATTTGTCAGTTTGTGTTGGCTTTCATCAATAGGCTGATGACTCCCAGGTCTATATTTCTGTAACCAAATTGCCTGGTGAGATGTGGTAGAAGTCTTCAGCCACTGCCTGACTGCTGTGGTTAAATGGTGAAAGGTGAACAGGTTGAAAATGAATCCTGACCAGACAGAGGTAAGGCTGGCTGGGAACACGAAGGGCTTTAAGGACATTTTGTTTCTCACTTCTGAAGGGGTCCAGCTGACACTCACAGCTTCAGTTAAGAGTTACGGGTTATCCTGGATCCAGCATTACTACTGGAGAAGCAAATTATCGTAGCTGCAATCGAGGCTTTCTTCTGTCTTCATTTAGCCTGGACGATGGCCCCCTACCATGACTCGGCTGATTTGGCCTCATGGATCCCTGCTATAGCTACCTCAAGGCTAGACTACTGTAATGCACTTTACCTTGGTCTGCCCTTGAACGGAACTTGGAAACTCCAGTAGGCACAGAATATCACAGCCCAGTTGCTGTCGGGAGCTACGAGGTGTGTGCATGTCTTCCCCTATGCTGCACATATTCTCTTGGGCATCTAGCACTTACCAGGTTAACCTCGGTACTGCTTGAAAAGCCCTTCATGGCCTTGGCTGTCTGCAGGACCGCCTCTCTTGCTATGAACCATGACAGCTTCTCTCATCTGAGCCAGGCCTTCTGAAGGCGCCACCCTGCAAATGGGGAAGATTGGCCACTGCTTGTATATGTCCATTCTGTAGTGGCTCCCACCTTGTGGGATGGCATGCCTGAGAAGGTCAGGAAAGACCACACACTTTTATCATTCCACACAACGTGCAAAACAGAAATCCTCAGGAGGGCATTTTTATAAAAGGATTAGAATTGTCCAGAAGGGAATCATTATAAAGGAGTAAGACTGCAGTCCTTTGCAATGGTCATTGCAGGTATGGCTTTGACTGCATTTTTCATACCATTCAAATTCCATTTTGTTTGTTTTGATCCTGTCTTTGACACTTCTGGATCAGGTTGGCCCTCGCGTGACCAGAATACCTGCCTTCTGGACTTTGAAACTTTGTGTGAACTTGATGGCAAAAGGGAGGGAGAGGTCCAGGCAAAAACCAGCACTTTGAATTGCACCCTGGCTGGGAGCTGGATGGAATGCCTTCACTCTGGTGAGACCCAGCTAACCAGCCACTTCCTTTCTCAAAGGCAGCCCACGTAACACATGCTGCAATCATCTAACCTGGATGTTCCCGGGGCAGATAACTGCAGTCAAATTGCCACCAGAGGGAACAACACCAAACCCTAGCAAACTAATAGAGCAATCCTACACAAAGTTGTCACCTTCTAAGTCCACTGAAGTCAGTGGGCTTAAAAGGGCACAACTCTGTTTAGAAAGCCAAGCAAGGCACCTGGTTTCCCCTGGCAGAAAATGGACCATCCAATTCCCCGCAGTCATAAGAAAGGCCCTGCTGGATCAGACCCAGGCCCATCAAGTCCAGCAGTCTGTTCACACAGTGGCCAACCAGGGGCCTCTAGGAAGCCACAAACAAGACGAGTGCAGCAGCACCATCCTGCCTGTGTTCCACCGCACCCTATATAATAGTCATCTCTGATACTAGAGAGAACTGGTATGCGTAATGACTAGTATCCGTTCTAACTAGTAGCCATGAATACCCCTTTCCTCCATGAATATGTCCACTCCCCTCTTAAAGCCCTCCAAGCTTGCAGCCATCACCACATCCTGGGGCAGGGAGTTTCACAATTTAACTATGCGTTGTGTGAAAAAATACTTCCTTTTATCTGTTTTGAATCTGTCACCCTCCAGCTTCAGCAGATGACCCCATGTTCTAGTATTAAGGGAGAGGGAGAAAAACTTCAAACCATGCATAATTTTATAGACCTCTATCATGTCTCCCCTTAGCTGCCTTCTTTCCAAGCTAAACAGCCCTAAGCGTCTTAACTGCTCCCCATAGGACAGTTGCTCTAGTCCCCAAATCCTTTTGGTTGCTCTTTTCTGCACCTTCTCAAGCTCTGTAATATCCTTTTTTAGGTATGGTGACCAGAACTGTACACAGTATTCCAAGTGTGGTCTCACCATAGGTTTGTACAAGGGCAGTATGATATCAGCAGTTTTATTCTCGATTCCTTGTCTAATTATGGCCAGCATGGAATTTGCCTTTTTTACAGCAGCCGCACACTGGGTTGACATCTTCACTGAGCTATCCACTACCACCCCAAGATCCCTTTCTTGGTCTGTCGCTGCCAGCACAGATCCCATCAGTGTATATGTGGTTGGGATTTTTTGCCCCAATATGCATCACTTTACACTTACTCACATTGAATCTAATTTGCCATTTTAATGCCCATTCTTCCAGTATGTAGAGATCCTTCTGGAGTTCTTCACAGTCCGATTTTGTTTTAACCACCCTAAATAATTTGGTGTAATCTGCAAACTTGGCTACTTCACTGTTTAACCCCAACTCCAGGTCATTGATGAACAGGTTGAAAAGCACCGGTCCCAACACAGATCCCTGAGGCACCCCACCGCTCACATCCCGCCATTGTGAGAACTGTCCATTCAAGTCAAGCTCTTTGACGGAAGAGTGGGATAAAAATACACTCGATATCTCAGCGCCAGCAGCTGCTTTGGCTGAAGACGTGTTTGCACGGGCACACGGGCCACTCATAAGAAATGCAAGCAACCTGCAAGCAACCCCACAGGCCAGTCTTGTTTGCACTGCAGGGAATGGCAGCTCCTCCCAGCCCCGACTCTCTCTGCCTCCAGCAAGCAGAGCTCCAGCTATGCTCCCCAGCTGCCTGTCTGGGTTGTATGAGTTAGAGACATGCCAGGAAGCCCGTTGTGGTCCCAGAGGTGTCAGTCTTCCCACAAAGTGAGTCACCCTCATTGAGCTGATGGCCTTTCTGATGACATCATCCCTTGAGGGGCCCTTTCCAACGCAGCCCCATTTCCCAGAGCTTCAAGTGCAATGCTGTACATATAAAACCATCCTTTCCAGAGCGGGAGACAGATTCAAAAAGGCCCGGTGCACAGTGCCCCCCAGCAGAGCAGAGCAACCTGCCCTGTCATCAGAGCTTCCAGCTGTGCCAAACCCAGCACGATTCGAAAGCTGCTTTCCCATTCCCTTCTGTAACTCGAAAACAGGTCCCCGCAGCTACCTGGGCAGATGGCTCTTGGACTAAGGAGCCAGGCCATGTCTGAGCTCATCCTCTCAAGTAGCCTGGCTCTAAAAAGTCACACTTCCTGCCCCTGTTCAGCCACAAGGTAGGACACCAGAGAACCTTCCACAAGACACTGAGAGGCAAACTGCTACCTGCAGCCCTGCAGCAAAGCCAGGATTTTTGCAAAGTTGTAATCACATTCCTACATCTAATACCACAAAGTGCTTTGCAAAGCTTGGCTCATTCATGCACACAAAGTTTTCCAGTCGATAACCACCATTCCCATGTTCAGATGAGAAGCTGAGGCTCCTCCCTCAATGAGACATAGCATAGGAATGCTGTTTGTCTTCTGCTGATCATAACTGTCTTAATTTTTTTATTTATAGCTTTTGCCCAATACACGGACACTGTATGTACACTTATATGCAGCGTGTATATATGCAGTCGCACTTATATGCGACTTTCCAGTTCTTCATCTTAACAGAGGAGTTACCAGTTAATGCAAAAAATCCCAGTTCTGTACAAAACCAGGGATTCTCCTAAGCCCTGGGACTTCCCATTTAATGCACAACAAGGATAGTGCTTCCCTCGGGGCCACATACTTCAACAGGAAAATAAATGAACTCTGGCACAGCCAGGATTCCCAAGTGGACCACACATAAGCATGAATCCCATAACGAGCTGACAATTTCCTCCCGACAGAAACAGGCAGGCATCAAATCCCAAAGGGAAGATTTTGTGTAAAGCCTTCTCATTTGTCTGAAACCCAGTAGCAATGCCTGTAATTTTTTCATGCCCCGTCCAAGACATACACAGCCCCTTCTACCCTTCAGAATCCAGGCTCAACTTTCCACCACACCACCATATGGAAAAGAAGAATTGTCTGCATATGAAGCAGCTCCACGCCACAGCAGACCAAGAGACTCTCTCGCCCAGGGCCATCTGCTTCCATGGCTCTCCAAAGCCTCCGTCTGAACAGCTGTGGGGCTACCCAAGACCATTTTAACCGGAGACGCCAGAGAGGGAAATTGGGACCTTCAGCGTACGAAGCAGGTGGCTCTGCAGTTGAGAGTCAGATGCTGCTCTGAGGTCCTCGGAGGATAAGGAAGGAGGAATAAACAACACACAGAAATACAGAGATTATGAACACTGTCAATAAATATAAACCTGACATTCACGTCCAAGCCTGTATAACAGTCCTCAGTTGTGCCACTGTTCAGGCCCACCATTTCACAAAGTTAGGGGCTCCTGGTGGGCCAAGTCAAGACATCAGGGGCAGGGACTAATTTGTGGGCAAGGTGTTGAAAGCGACATCTTTTCAAAAAGAAAGACTCCCAACGTATTATGGTCATTTATGTACCATACTCGGTATGCCACAATATCCCACGAGCAGATAACATTCAAGAAACCAACAGTCAAATGACACCTGTGCCCCTCCCCCCACAAACTTCCCAGCAGACAGCAGGTCCTTTCCTTTTACTTCAACCGTATACTCTCTATTTTCTTATCTCTCAGTATTCTTTGGGTTATCGACTGCCTGGGAGGCCTGCCGGGAGCCTGAAAGGTGGCCCTTGTTTCTTATCAATTCACACTCCTAGCTGGGCAGCTTCTGTGCCAGTTCCCAAGAGCAGGGCATGTGGATCCCCGCCACCAGCAGGGCAGCCCTTCCTTTTGTGCCAATGCCATGCACTGCCTTGTGATTTGCAGGCATGTAAAAGGAAGAAGGCAATTTTTTGTAGGCTTGCAATGCAGTCGTTGGCAAGGCAGCCAACTGGTCAACCAAGAAGGACAGCAATGGGACTGACAGGGCAACAGAGATGCAGAAGAGTCAGTGGTGGGGCTGAAGGGGAAATGGTGCTCCTCGCCTTCACCCAACAGCCAAAGCTGCCCTTTCACCCATTTCAGCCACTCCCTTCCTCAGGATTCCCAGGTTCCATGCAGAGGAACGCTGAAGTCCCTGAATTTACCCAGCTTTGAGAAAAAGAAGAAGAGTTGGTTTTTATAAGCCGACTTTCTCTGCCACTTAAGGAAGAATCAAACTGGCTTACAATCTCCTTCCCTTTCTCTCCCTACATTAGACACCCTATGAGGTATATGGGGCTGAGAGAGCTCTAAGAGAGCTGTGACTAGCCCAAGGTCACCCAGCTGGCTTCATGTGTAGCAGCGGGGAAAGAAATCCAGTTTACCAGATTAGCCTCCGCTGCTCATACTGAGGAGTGGGGAATCAAACCCGATTTTCCAGATCAGACTCTCCATGTGCACAAGCACATCATCCAGCAGAAAAGGGATGCCAAAGTGCGCCATCCTCCCGAACCCACCGCACTTCTTTGAGCATCACACCACAGACTTGCCTGCAGACCAGGACTGGCTTGAATTACAAAACGGAGCTCAGAGCAAGGAATCAGGCTGAAACAAAACAAAAAGTCTGAAGTGCCGTACATGAAAGCAAAAGGCTGGATGCAAAGATGCTGCCCCCCCACCCGACATGACAGCATTTGTAACAGTGGAACGACACATTCTGTGCCAGAAGGAGGGGCTGATTTTTGCCACTTCACTGCCCACTCTCTCTCTCTCTCACACACACACACACACACACACACACGTGTGCGAGGGTCCTCTACTCTCCAGCAGCAGAATTTCACAGGGTGGTGCAGAAAAAGTCCCACTCTGCAAGCTCTGCTCTGGGATGCAGCCCAAGTTGTTCCTATTTCCCGGGGGCCAGTTTTTGGCACCAAGATGAGCAGGTGAGTAGGACTCGCCCCACCTCCCCAAATACAGATGTCGCCAACTAAAATCATTTAGGACAACTAGCAGCAAGTAGTGAAATATAACACAAAGCATCAGATCACTCTTCCCAGGTGGCAGGTGTGGCGACCGCTACTGAAATTCCGAACAGTGCAGGTGTGAGGAGACGTAATGGCCGCATTCCCGGCTGTGCTTTTGTTAACTCCCCGGAACAGGAGAGAGGAGCTGGCAGCTGTCCTCTGCAGGGGAAGCGCCACTCCATCTGAAGGGGAGCATCACAAGAAGCACTGGGGAAATGCTCAAGAGAACAAAGGCCCCATTAACACAGCAAGAAGCATCAGCTCCCATCCCCACTGGCCTGGTAACTCGACCCACAACTGCAGCCTTGAAATCAGCATCACAAAATGACTCCCAAAGCGGCCTCCTAACAGGACACACG
Source organism: Euleptes europaea (assembly GCF_029931775.1). Lineage (NCBI taxonomy): Eukaryota > Metazoa > Chordata > Lepidosauria > Squamata > Sphaerodactylidae > Euleptes > Euleptes europaea. The sequence goes on along the minus strand of NC_079320.1, from coordinate 959,842 downwards.
ACTCCTGGCACCTGATCCAAAATCAAAGCTCTCTACCGTTATCAAAGAACAGGAACAAACACATTATATAAATACTTGGGGGGGAGGGAGGTGGCCGTCAGACTTGAGAGGCAAGCACTTCCCCACGCAACTCAAAATAATCACACAGCCACCCTCTGAAGGGAGGCAGGACCCTATAGCTCAGGCCTTCCAAATGCCACCGGCACAGAGGTGACAGAGAGCAAAGGCCCAAGAAAGCGGCTGCCACGTTCTCGCCAGAAGTCTGCACTGGCTCTCACTCACTCTTCCTGCAGTGGAAACGGTCAGAAACACCCAAGGGGGTGACCGGGAATCAGGAGAAATGCCACGGAAAGGGGCCTTGCACAGAGCTCAGACAAAATGTGTGGCCAGAGCCAAGCACACTTTGCAGCGGCTCCAAAGGGAAGCAGCGAAGGTGGGAAGCAGGTGAAGAGCACGGCCCCCTTCAGGACTTTGAGTCTGCCATCCTCCGGTGTTCATCAAGAAAGAAGTATCCCACTGAAGAGCACCTCAACCAATCCCAACATCTCCCATTTCCACTGTTCTGATGTGCCATTTCTTCGCCAGCACTACTGCCTGATTCACACCTGCCTGGGCAATTCCTCACTCAGGCCTTTATTTTCTCCTTCCACACACTCTCCTTGTTAGGCTACCATCTTTTGCACCTTCTCCTCAAAGCGAGCCCGGCCCACCCATCACTCCCACCTTCAGATTTCCTCTCCCGTTTTGTTTCTTTGCAACAGCCTTCGACCCTGATGAAATGGTGAGCCTCGGGGACTTTCGGTGTTCCCTGGGAGTCCCCTCTTGGCTTTCCATTTATTGTGTTCTGGTCACTGTGAAGAGACAAGGAAGCCATCCCAGCTGACTTCCCAAAGCAGCCTCAAGGCTCCCCAGGTCGTACTTAGTGATGCACTGTGCGAAGAAAGAGACCCCCCCGTGCAAAACCCATATTGCGCAAGTGACATCAGGGTGCACATTTTCGGTACCTGTGGCAGAAGAAAATTACCAAAATATCACCGTGAACAAAAAAAAAGAGTTGTACTGTTTTGGACCAGGATAACAGCAGCAAGGATCAGCTGCCTGGAACTTATTTAACTTCAGTTTTGAATGTTCCACCTTAGCTCCCAGAAAGGTTTGATTGTGTGGGGCCAGGAGGCTCTAAGAACTGCAGTCTCCCATATGAGCCTCCCTGTAGTCTGAGGTCATCTTCAGAAGCCTTGCTCCACAGACCCCACCATCTGAGGTGCACTGGCTGGCAATCTGACAGGGTCTTTTTCGTGGTGGTACCAAAGCTACAGAACAATCTCCCAGAAGTGAGTCATAAGACCCCCTCGAGGAGCAGTTGAAGACCATCTTGTCCCAATAAAAACTGGGGGGAGGTGTCACAGGAACTGGGAAGGGGGAGGCAAGGAGGGAGCTGCTTCCATTTGCCAGAACAGCAGTGGGATACAGCCCACTGTGAGAGCTTGGCCTGCAGTTGTAGTGTTTACAAAAGGGGCTAAATTCACGTGTTGATCTCTGTTTTAGTTGATGTTGTATTGCCGTCTTCAGAAGTTTAGTAACTGAGATGTTTCAGTAATTAATAAACAAGTTTCAGGCCACTGGGGAAAGTGCAGAAAAAGAGGACAGCAAATTTATGCACATCAACACAGAATCCTGCTGAAATCTATTCAATAGGCTTTACTTCCAGGAAAGTGTTCTTAGGAATGCACTGAAAGGGAACCAAGATAATAACGGGGTTAGAGCACCTTTGCTGTTAGAAACAGCTGGAGAGCCTGGGATTGTTCAGTCTAGAAAAATAGATCTTTCTCTGCCTGAGACCCTGGAGAGCTGCTGCCAGTCCGGGATGACAAGACCGACCTTGATGGACTAACCGTCTGATTCAGTATCAGGCAGCTTCACGTGTGTTCACTCGGTAGTTCATCGGCCGCAACGAAAGTGACAGTGTATTGTGTGTGGGAGGGGCCATGGCACAGTGGCCAAGCATTGGCTTGGCACGCAGAAGACCCCTGGTTCAATCCCCGGCAGCATCTCCAGCTGAAAGATCAGGTCGTGAGTGACAGAAAAGACCCTTCTCTGCCTGGGGCCCTGGGGAGCGGCTGCCAGTCAGAGGAGACACACATGAACACATGAAGCTGCCTTATCCTGAATCAGACCCTCAGTCTATCAAAGGCTGTTACCACACTAGGTATTCCCAGCGATGTATCAAGAGTTTGGAAATGTTATAAAAAAACATCGCTTTAAAAGGGTTTTTGGATGCCACGGTTAAAAAATGGTTGGAAGACGTCTTTACAACTAAAGGGGCCAAACAAAGGGTGAACAGTATTTTTTATAACAGTTTCAAACTCTTAATACATCGCTGGGAATACCTAGTGCGGTAACAGCCAAAGTCAGTCTTGTCTACTCAGACTGGCAGCGGCTCTCCAGGGTCTCAGGCAGAAAGAGGTCTTTCTCATCACCTACCTGCCTGGTCCCTTTAACTCACTGGTTCCCAACCGGGGGTCCGTGGACCCCCAGGGGCCCGCGAGAACTAAATTAAGGTCCGCGAAACAAAGTTATAAACCCATAATAAATTAATATTTTCAATTAAAAGTTCTCTATTATAAAAATATATATTCAAATATTATTCTAAGTTTAATGTTTAACTAACAGTTATGATTAAAGTTTATTTTCAAATTCTCGGGATTTTTATTTTGAACCTTGGGGTCCCTGCACCGAACAAAAAAGTCCTAGTGGCCCCTGGTCAAAAAAAGGTTGGGAACCACTGCTTTAACTGGAGGTGGCGGGGATTGAACCTGGGACCTTCTGCCTGCCAAGCAGCTGCCCTGCCACTGAGCTACGGCCCTTCCTCCACTCAGACAACGCTGACCTTGATGGACCGAGGGTCTGGTCCAGTACCAAGGCAGCTTCATCCGTGTCCATGTGCCACAATGCAAGTTTATAAGATGACGCATGGGGTGGAGAAAGGGGGCTTGTTGTGGTCAAAGGCCAGAATGGGGGGGGGGGTACCCAGCAAAGCTGGATGGCAGCCGACGCAGAGCGGACACGAGGAACTGAGCCGAGCCCGGTGCGCGGCTCGCAAAGGGAACTGGGTGGTCCCAGGATGGCGACAAGCCGCAATGGCCCAAGGGAACCTCCTTGTGCAGAGGCAGTCCACCTCTGGACCCCACTGCTAGGAGGCCGCCTCGGAGACAGGCCGCTCCCCCCCTCCCCCCCCGTGCTCTGGCCGCTGGCCCTCCTGCTCTCCCCCCCCCCCATTTCCCCGGCCTCCCCGGCCCGGCGCCGGCGTCGCCATGGCAACGGGCGGCCCTCACCGGAGGGTGGGCCCGATGCAGGCCGTGTCGGTGCTGTCGACCTCGCGCAGGATGCGCTCGTGCTCGGACGCCGTCTCCAGGCCCTCCGGCTCCGCCATCGCCCCGGCCGAGCCCGGCCACACACGAGCGCGCCGCGCCACGCCACGCCCCTCTCCCCCGCCACGCCACGCCACGCCACGCCCAACCCTCCCGCCGTAGCAATGGCAACGGCGCCGCTCGGCCCGCCGGGAAACGGAGTCCTCCGGCCTTGCTCCTCGACGGCCCCTCTAGGCCGCGCCACCTCTATGGCGGCTCCCCCTCCGGGCCAGGAGGAGGCCGGTTCCGGTCACGGCCGGAAGCGCTGAGGGAGGAAGGGGCGAGGCTCTGACGCTGAGGGAGGCGGGGGGCGTCGGCGCTTCACGCTGCAGAGGCCGCACGGGGAGGGGGTCGTGGGAGGGGGGGGGCTCGTGGGGCGGGGGCTCAGAGCTTTTCGTGTCTGTAACACCCTTTCCCTCAATCAAGGAAGCCACAGCCTTCAATTTGCAAGATCTGAGCAAGGCTGTCAAAGATAGGACATTTTGGAGGACTTTCATTCATAGGGTCGCCATGAGTCGGAAGCGACTTGATGGCACTTAACACACACACAACACCCTTGTGTGTGTGTGAAGTGGGGTTGCCAGCCTCCAGGTGGGTAGTTCGTCAAAAAGAGCAACCACTGTGGCTAATTTACAAAGACCATTGAGATCAGTTTGCACAAAATAAATTTCTTATTAGTGCTTTTGTTTCTGCACAAAATAATACTTTTCCAAACTTGGATATTATTCTCCCAGAACTGCAGCTGATGTCCAGGCGACAGAGATCCGTTTCCCCAGAAGAAGAAAGCGGCCGCTTTGGAAGGTGGGCGCTGTGGCGCTGTTTCCCCACGGAGGTCAAACCCAGCCCTCTGCAGGCTCTACCCGTAGAATCGCCAGGAATTGCCGAATCCCCAGCTGGCAACACTACCCGTGAGACCTCTCTCTGCACTGTTGCAGTCAAGCAGGGGTTCGCGGGGGAGAGGGAGACCCGAGATCGGCATCAAGAAAACAGTTTATTTATTTGCAGCTGGGCCCAGATGCCCTAACCGGCCAAAGTCTCTGAGTCTCAATTGTACTGAGGCAGAGACATTTATCCAAATTCAAGTTATGACGGCATATCAACATTCTGTACATATCTGATTGCATTACAGACAAAGAGGCGGCGTAGTACAGTTCAGTTCTATCCAGTTTCTCCTATCATTGTTTATCGTTCACTCTGACACTCCATGACTCTTAGCCCAGTGACCCAGTGCACAGAGCAGGCTTGTGGCTAGGCAGAAATGCCTTCCCTGGCAGTCTGGAAGCCAATTATTACCAGGAGATCTCTGGGGTACTGTCACAGCACTGTGTGGCAAAGGAATAGGCACAGTTGTGCCTTGTTGTAAAGGCAGGAGTGACATGGCTCCTTCAAGAACATAAGGGAAGTGCTTTGATTGTGGGATCCTGCATGGCAGGGGGTTGGACTGGATGGCCCTTGTGGTCTCTTCCAACCTTGTGAGCTTGTGAAAGCCCTGCTGGATCAGACCCAGGCCCATCAAGTCCAGCAGTGTGTTCACACAGTGGCCAACCAGGTGCTCCTGTTGATTTATCCTGATTTATTATGCTAATAAAAAGTACTCCAAGGCTTTTGTTACTGCGCTGATATGGGGGGGTGACATATGAAACACCTCCCTCGAGGGGCCCCCTTGATTCTGTGGCTGAATGGCCTGGCCACATGGCCAGTGTGTCCTCCGAAGGCCCAGGACAATTTTGCCACAAATAGAAGGCAGATTGTCAATAGCCTGGAATTGCAGCCCAAAAACTGGATTCCTGGAAGCAGATTCCAAGCGGGTGCTCTGCCCCAGGGCTTGCAGGCGGAAGCACAACAGGCTTGTCTGACCACAAGCATAAGTTGCACTTCTGCTTCCCAGCCAGCCTGGAAACGCAGCCCTCTTCCCTTGGAAAGTCACCTCCGGCAGATCTCTGGAGTGGAAGCAAATGCGTTTTCCGAATGAAGGAATGAGTAGCTAGCAGGGGCTGGCCACCTCCTTGGCTTTGTTGGGTCTCTCAACACCTGTAATGGCTGAGGAATCCCAGGTTTCCTTAAACTGCTGAACAATAAGAATCCCCGAAGGGCTGAAAAAGGACTTGAGATCCTAGAAGGGTCTATCCTGACCTGAATGGTGGGGCCCTTTGCCATCAGATCTCCCTAGGGATTTTGCATGACCCTGAGATGTGAAGAGATTTAAAAGATGTGAACAAGGGCATCAAGGCATCTCCTGATCTATGCCATCCATGGTTTTCTGGTTTGCGTCAAGAATCAGAGAAATAACAAATGAAGTGGGTGAGATGCACAGGAGGATATGGATCAGACTGGCAGATCATGGTTCTGAAACCACAGGTCTGGCAGTCTAAGCATCATCCTAATGTGTTGCTGTATGACCCAGCAGATGCCTGTGTGGTCCTAATGAAACACACAGGTAGGGGTTTCTTCTGTGCGCTCAGCATGTTGTTCCCGTCCTGGTTGGATCCCACACAAAAGCAGTCCAGAGGGAGAGGAATGCAGCTGCACAGTCATTCCGGGGTTTCTTTTCAGCCCGCCAGCCAGAACTCTGTAGGACAGGGGTTTAAGGCCTGTGAAATCATTTGGTCTGGCCCTTCGTGGGTCCTGGCAGATCTCTAGCTCATAAGGATCTAGGACTGGTGATCCGCCCCCTCCTGTGGACAGGAATCGCCTCTATTCAAGGCGGATGTTTGTTTTGCTGAGAAAAGGAACCTTCCCCCCCCCCCTTGCAGAAGAGTCCTTAGCTGTGGAGCTGCTAGGACCGCCCAAGACACTGTGTTAACCCTTTCCCACCCGGGCCGTGCGTGGCAGACACTCGGAGCCGTCTCCGGTCGTGCCTCTTGGCTAAATGTTTGACCAAATATAGCAGGCTAATTTTTAAAGTTGATAATTTTGTATGGCCCGCAAATGATATTATAAATATCCAAATGGGCCTTGGCGGAAAAAAGGTTCCCCACCCCTGGGATGCAGCTGCTCTCCCAGAGAAACAAATGGCTGGACCCTTAGCAGGCCAGAGGAGAGAGCGCTGGTGGGCCCTGGGCTGGGGCTGCCCCTCCTGGGGAAGGGCACCATGGCCCCGCCACTGGCCTTCGCTGGCGCTGGCCCCCCAGGCTCTGCCATGCCACGCCACCTGGGCGGGCTCCTCAGAGCGTGTGAACACCTGAAGCCGCCTGCTGCTGAACCAGACCCTCCCGGGTCCATCCGAGTCAGCGCTGGCTGCTCAGACGGGCAGCGGCGCTCCAGGGTCTCAGGCAGAAAGGGGTCTTTGGCAGCGCTGCCTGCCGGAGCCTTTGCACGGGGGATGCTGCGGGGGCTCGGCCCGGCCCCTCCTGCGGGCCAGCTCCGCCCCCGGCTCTGGGCGGGCCGCCCGCTCCCCCTTCCCCGGGACGACCACCCGGGCGCCGTGCCGCGCATTGCCGCGGGGCCATGGAGGCGGGGGGCGAGCTGGGGGTGTGCGTGGCGGTGGTGAGCGGGGCGTCGCGGGGTCTGGGGCGCAGCGTGGCGCGGGCGCTGGCCCCCCGCCTGGCCGCCGGCTCGGCCCTGCTGCTGGTGGCGCGCTCGGCGGCGGCGCTGGGCGAGCTGGAGGGCGAGCTGGCCGCCGCCTGCCCCGCGCTGCGCCTCCGCAGCCTGCCCGCCGACCTGGCCCGCGCCCGCGGCCGCCGCGCCCTGCTCCGCGCCGCCCGCAGCCTCCGCCCGCCCGCCGGACGGACCCTCCGACGCCTCCTGCTCGTCAACAACGCCGGTGAGCGCGGCGCCGGGGCTCCGCTGGGCCATGGGCAGGGCGGGGGCGGCAAGGACCCTTGGCTGCCGGACTCGCCGGGACCCCGGCCCTGGCCCAGGCCGAGGCCGCTTCAGGGGCGCCGGGCAGCTGCGCGCTCCGGGCGGCTGGGGCGCACCTGGCAAGGTTCCGCAGACGTGGAGCCCACCCCCGCGGAAGGGCGCGCAGGTGGCCAGGCGCAGCAGGAGTCCCGCGCGCTGCCAACACTGCGGGGGCGCGACTTCCAAGGGCCCTCCAAGACGGGCTCGCTTGATCCCAGCAGGCCTGTTCTCTTCCCCCCACCCACCCACCCACCCAGCGTCAGAGCATCTTTGGGTGCCTGTCAGAAGGAAACCCTTCGGCCGCCTGGAGCATAGGGATGTGCAGGGAGCTCGGGAAAGGGTTGGGGTCGGAGGCAACATGTCAAGAATGGCCGGTCAAGAGTTCCTACAAAGTGCAGGAACCGGCGCTCTCCCTCCTCCTGGGGGGAGGTCTTTTGCAGGGCCCCTTTTCCCTCCCAGCTGTTAGAAGTGCTAGCGAGCAAGGCCTTCCAACACTCAGGATAACAGGATAACAAGCTGGGTTAGATTTCTCGAGGAGTCCTAATTCAGCCCTTTCACATTGTATGTTCTCTTGGGAGTTTTGTTCCCCCTGTAGGGGAGTGACTTTCAGATCTGCAGGAAAATGTTCCCCTGCTAGTTTCTGAAAGTTGTGATTTGTTAGGTGGGGTTTGTGTTTGTTGTTTCTCTCCTGTGGGGACCGGCCTGTTTGCCCAATGCAGACAGCAGAAGGGCAGCGCTGACTGCAGCCGTGGCCTTTCTGGGCTGCGTCACATCATGGCCGCCTTGTTCTGCACGCTTCATGTTGCATTTGCTCCCCAGAAGGGGCTTGAGGAAGGCTGCCAATGGCTGCAGGGTCAACATTTCAACAACCTCTCATATGACTTTGCACATGTATTTCCTAATATTTGGCCTTGGCTAAAGACAGGGGCAGAGTAAAAGAGAATGTAAACACTGGATGGAGCCAATGGGGGGGGTGCAGTTCTTGTGGGCTAGAGATTGGTGGGGGCAGGGGAGGACTCCTCCCTCTGGGCAGAGGTTTTCTCTTGGACCTTCCCCGGCGGAGTGTGAGCTTGGCAGAGGCATGCTGCAGCAGCCGGGGGGGGGGGGGGGCAAGGCCTGCAACAGGCTTCGCCCCATTCTGCCCCATACACACAGCCCAGAAACCCCTCCAACAGTGTCCTCCAGCACGGCATCTGTGGCCACCATGGCACACACACACACACACCGTCGGTTTCCTCGCTTCGGTTTCCTTCCTCCCTAAAGCTTCTGTTCCCCAGAGCCAAGAAGAGCCCCTCCTGCCTGCCCCCTGAACACATGACCACATGAAGCTGCCTTATACTGAATCAGACCCCCCCCCTTGGTCCATCAAAGTCAGTATTGTCTACTCAGACCAGCAGCAGCTCTCCAGGGTCTCAGGCTGAGGTCTTTCACATCACCTACTTGCCTGGTTCCTTTTAACTGGAGATGCCGAGGATTGAACCGGGGACCTTCTGCATGCCAAGCAGATGCTCTGCCACTGAGCCACAACCCCTCCCCTGCCCCACTGCAACTCACAGTGCTTCAGAAGAGCCTGGGAAGGAGGCATCACCTTTGTACCTGGTGTCTGGATCCAAGGGCTGCTCATCCTCAGCGGGCACAGAATCCTCCTAAGTTGCCCTAACATGTCTGAGCTGATGTTTCTCTTGAGATGGTTCCTTGTCCCAAGTTCCCACAAGCCCTGTCTGTCGGAGCGTCAGCTCTGGCCCTACTGAAAGAGGATGAGGAGGGTCACCGTACCAATAGTTCTTCCTTCTGCAGCCCCTGGGTAATGCTTCTCCGAGATGAGGATCGGCAATGTTTGGCTTAGATGCACATCCTGTCTTGTCTGAGGTTGTTGCCCTGGGGCAGATCTGGCCCACTCACACCGCTTTCTTCTCCCTCCTCTTCTAGCGTCTCTCGGCGATATTTCCAAAGCGTTTGTAGACTTCACCAACCCGGCTGAAGTCAACAGCTACCTGAACCTCAACGTCACCTCTGCCCTGTGCCTGACGTCCTCCCTCCTGAAGGCCTTCCCTGCGGAGCCGGGCCTGTGCCGCATGGTGGTGAACATCTCCTCGCTCTGTGCCCTGAAGCCCTTCAAGACCTGGACCTTGTACTGTACCGGGAAGGCGGCCCGGGACATGATGTTCCAGGTTCTTGCAGCAGAAGAGCCGGACGTGAGAGTGCTGAACTACGCCCCAGGTGAGTCTTGGTGCGCTGGCCCTCTCCCCCCGCCCACTCCACCTTGCAGTCCGGTGACTGTCCTTTCTCCCCCCAGGCCCCCTGGACACTGACATGCAAGAACTGGCACGCACCAAGTCTGGAGACCAGGAGGTGCGAGAGCAGTTCGTCCTCATGAAGCAGAACGGCCAGCTGCTGGACTGTGACCTCTCCTCTCAAAAGCTGCTGACCCTTCTTCTGGAGAACACGTTTGAGTCAGGGGCGCACGTCGACTTCTATGACATCTGAGCCGCCTGGCTCTTGCCCTGCCCCCCACACCTTCTCCGCTCTGGCCCCTGCCCCCAAAGGGCCCTTTCCGTTGCTGCCCAAAAGTGTTGCCTTCTCTCTCTCGAGGCCGTGGTGAGAGCGTGTGATGCAGAGCCTGGCACCAGGATGACACAGAAGCACTTGTGAACGTTCCTTGTCTCTTTCCCCACATGGTATGAAAGCAAGGGGTCTGGTGTAACAGTGAGCTGGTACAAGGAGACCTTCGGGGCAGGGGGAAGGGTTTACATCCCTCACATAGGGGAAGCTCTTGGCTCTGCTCGTGGAGCAGCAAAGGTTGAGGGAATCCCACCCAGCCGTTGCTCAGAGGCTTCAATGGAGCAAATGCACCGCAGCGGGGCAAGGAGTGGTATGATTCCATAGTAACGCTGCCACCATCTTCAGGGCGAAGGCTGGGGGTCTGCCGTTGTTTTGGGGAGAGGCAGCCAGTGGTTGGGAGTCATCTGTGCTTCTGCTCTGAGCCCAAAAGCTGCTCTTGGCCTTGAGGCCTTCATCTCTGGCCGCACGTCTGACTCGAGAGTAGCTGGTGTGGGGGGGACACTCGCAGGCTTTCCTGTGGCCTGAAGAGGGGAAGGGTATCTGGTGGCAGCAGGAAAGAGCCGTGGGAATGCCTGAGGTACTACTGAGGGGCAGGATGGGGGTGGCGGCAGGGGAGTGGTTGAGGCCCCCTCAGTCAGGAGGCAGATGAGGGCAAAGCCGGTGTGCCCCAAGGGCCTCAGCCTGGAGTGGGAAGGCAGCCCTCTTTGGTCTGAGGCGGGTCTGCTGAGCCTTTGCCCATTCCGTGGGCCCATCGTCTCCCAGGGCCTCCGAGTCTTGGGAACGTGGCAGCCAGGACTGGGGCGGCAGCAGCAGCTCTCCCGAGGTCCAGGGGGTGGCCTGTGCAGAGGTAGGCCGGCCCGCAGCCTGTGCCTGTGAACCCGAGGGATGTAGAGTTGGGAGCTGAGGGGGCGGCAGAGGGTGCCGATGCTGCCCTGAAAGTGAATTGCGGGGAGGGGGAATCCACTGGGGCTTCTGCCTGAACTCTGCCAGAGGCGGCGGCTGCCTCGTTTTCTTGACGTCTTGACCTCATGGCCCACCCTTCCCCCTGAGCTCAATGTGGCCTGAAGGACCCCTGAAGCCTGATGATGCAAGGAAGTCGTCTTGCTCCCTTTCGGTCACTCTCTTTGTGACCCCCACACACACACACACAGCCTGTGAGTTGCTCGTTCTGAAATGGCTTCCTCACATATCCAGTTCGGTGAGCTGCAGCTGCCGACATCTCGGTCACCACAGCTTGGTCCTTGCAGAAAGAGTAGCTGTGGATGTCACCTTTCAGACTGCAGGCCAGGGGTTTTGCATTAAGGCCCTGCTCGAAAGAACTCCCTCCATATAAAAGGGGAGGAGGCAAGATTTTGGTCTGGGATTTGCTGAATGCAGCATTTTTCTGTTTCTGTTTTAATATTGCCACTGACTAATCAGGTGGGGTCTCAGCAGCAGTTAGAAATATGGCAGCCCAGAGACACCGATTGCCACCCTCAGTGAGAATGGGGCCTGTGGGGCGAGGCTGGAGGGAGACTGTTCACTTGGATCACCCCAAATTGTCGGCCTCTACTGACTGGCTTCACTGTGCACCCCTCGCTCATCACCCATGAAATGAATGCTTCTGAGTTGAATTGGGTTTCCCATAGAAATATGTGTTGTAAATCAGTGATCTGTTTGTTGTTCATATTGTAAGATTTGTTTCTGGACATGCTACCATCTTTTCCGACATTATCTTTTCAAGGATGTAACAGTGAGAACTTTGCTAGCGGAGTAAAGCTGTGTTCTGCAGAAAGGGTCAGGCCTGCTTTTGTTCCATCACGTACCGTCAACAGCCGGGGTCTGTGACAGGCCCCAGATGGGGAATGATACAAGAAGAGATGAATGCATAAGAGAAAAAGCACAGCCGTCTCTGAGCGCAATGAGATTACGGAGTGCCGTGCCGGGCAGAGCCTCACCATCTAATGCTCCAGTGAACAGGAGATGTTCCACCTAATGCCTAAGAGATGGCAGCAGGCGAGAGCATCCCTCAGGAGATCCCTGCGCTGTGGTAGCGGTTGTTGCTGGAGCAACTTTTAAAAATATCTGCACCGCCAAGCGGGTCTCCAGTGGCCAATCAGAAGCCCTGATGTGTGCGTCCTGCCTGGCCCCACCTACTTTCTTAGAACCCTTGGCAGCCCCCAGGAAAGGTGTCAACACAATAGAGGCCACTGTGACATAACCACCTTTCTCCCCAGAGGGGATGCATCTAGCTTACCAGCTGAAGTTGGCAGAAGGTGTGTCAGGCACTGAGGCTGCCTGGGCACCCGTAAGCAGCACGAGCTCTCACAACACCTCCAAAAGGCAAAGAAAAAGCTTCATCCACTTTCTCCACCCCGTGCATAATTTTATAAGCCTCTATCATGTTTATCCATCTTTTTTTTTAAACTGAGACATCCCAGACTCCAGTCTTTCCTCCTAGGAAAGGTGCTCCAACGCCACAACCGCTTGATCATCTTGGTTGCCCCCCTTCTGCACTGTCTCCAGCTCTGCAGTGTCCTTTTTGAGAAGCAGCAAACAGAACAGTACACGGTATTCCGAATACGGCTGCATCTTAGATCTATACAGGGGAATTATAATATTGGCTATTTTCCTAGTAATCCCCAACATAGAGTTTGCCTTTTTCGCTGCTGCTGCACACTGAGTCGACATTTTCATTGAGCTGTCTGCTCGTGTTGTGCACCATGTTACATTATTTTCTCCAGTATCAGAGGAACATGCCTGTTATATTAGGTGCCGTGGAACACAGGCAGGATGCTGCTGCTGCAGTCGTCTTGTTTGTGGGCTTCCTAGAGGCCCCTGGTTGGCCACTGTGTGAACAGACTGCTGGACTCGATGGGCCTGGGTCTGATCCAGCAGGGCCTTTCTTATGTTCTTAGGCTTCCCCATGTTGAACTTCATTTGTCATGTTGCCTGCTCATCCAATTTAGAGAAATCCTCCTGGAGATGTTCACAAGAAGAAGAAGAGTTGGTTTTACTTTACTTGAATAATTCTGCTCGAATGACCAGTAGAGCACAATGATCAAAATATTTAATATATTCCCCTTATCCTCTAAAAGAAGCCAAAATATTTAAAATTTAATATATTACCCTTACAGCACATTCCTCAAATGTGCTGGCGGCCATCCCTAAAGCCTTTAGAAGGCCAGCAACGGCGCAAGTCAGCGCAAGGGCCCACACTGCCAGCGCCTGGAAGGTGCACACCGGCATGAGTGGCCCCAGCGCCGGCGTGCAGGCCCGGCCGCCAGTCCCCAGCTTCCACCGCAGCAGCGCTGGGTCCAGCTGCCGCAGCAGCCTTCCGCTGGCCTCTGGCCGCTGGCAAAGGCTGTGGCGGCGAGCCGGGAGGCGTTCTGGCACCCCAGGAGGCGTTCCCAGAGCGTAATGGCGCCGGCCAGGGAGTGGGGCCGACATTAGTCGGCCTCCTGAGCCGTTTCAGCTCAGGAACAGTATTTTGTAAATGCCCCTTTTCGCTGGTGTATCTCCCATGCAACCCTATGAGGTTGCACTTTTTTTTGCGCCGGGTAGAGGTTTCGGCGGCAACGCTGCTGGGTTGCTTCCTAAGCCCAGCACAGGCATTCCTTTCAGGAAAGCATTGTTGTCCTTTAAAATAGGCAGCCAATATATATATACACATTTTGCAATCTTTACCATCTCTGATTTATTTAAAAAATCAGGAAAGGTGACTGCCTTCTTTCCGTTATCAAATGACTCAACCAGTCTCTATCAACTTCAAATAATGGACAATGAAAAAGCAAATGACTTACTGCACCTATACTGCCACACCCACAAGGGCAGATCCTATTGGAAAATGGAACTTTACTAAATCTGCCGTTCAACTCAGGTGATGGCAGAGCATTCAATCGGGCCATCCTATAGGCTCTCCTGTACTTGGGAAAGGTTAGCAAATTTAAGTACTTCGGCATACTTTGTGGGAGAGATACCCCCAAAGTGGGTGGAGCAAACTCTTTCTGCTCTATTGTGCACACCGTTGCGATCTAATAAAATCAACCTTTTAAAAATCCGAGTCACTTCTCTCCTTTCTCCATTCCGAGAGAATTCATTGCCAACTCAGCTTGTATTGCTACATTGGCAACACTTTTGGGTAAACCCGTGACCCGTCTTAAGAATTTATACAGAGGAGATTCAATAGAACCATTGATTCCACTAATCCAGACTAAGACCCCATACAGTAGCTGAGGGAGTAGCTTAGCCTCAAATATTTGTATAGCTGCTGGTATCAACTGCCCTTCTTGTCCAAAATAAAACTTCACAGTTGCTTGAATTACTTCACCCACTTTACTTTTGGCCATTTTTATGACGTAGTTCCATTTCAATCTGGCATTAAACAAAATGCCCAAATAAAGTTGTCCAACTGTTCAGTTTCTTGACCCTTCACTTTCCAAGACAAGTTCTGACTAAACACTACAATCATAGTCTTCTGGTCATTTATGATCAGATGCTCATTTTCACAATATTCCTTAACTAGAGATTAATGGGTGCAACCCGCTTACAGTCATATCATCTGCATACAACAGAATTGGGATCTTCTTATCAGCCAGTTTGGGATGATGTTGAGTACACATGAACACACATGAAGCTGCTGTATACTGAATCAGACCCTTGGTCCATCAAAGTCAGTATTGTCTACTCAGACTGGCAGCAGTCCATGGTCTCAGGCAGAGGTCTTTCATATCACCTACATGCCTAGTCTCTTTAACTGGAGATGCCAGGGATTGAACCTGGGACCGTCTGCATGCCAAGCAGATGCTTTACCTCTGAGCAACAGCCCCTGCCCCTAACTGTTTGTAGTCAAGCTGGTAAATCTCTTGTATATAAAATAAATAATAAAGGGGCAAGGGGACAACCTTGTCTTACCCCCTTACTTAATGGAATCTCTCCAGACAGTCTTCTCACTCCCATTCCCACGTCTAACTCTGGCTGTAGGCCATTCATACAGCTAAATTATCAGCCACTGTAGGCACCAGTCAATAGATGTTTGAGATAATTTTTGCCAAAGATGCGGATGGGATATTGTATCAAAAGCCCCTTGCAGATCAATAAAGGTGACGACTAAACTTCCATGACTCCCTGAAGCATATTTATATTGTAAATGGAAGAGTCCAACACTTTAACTACAACTCCATGCTGATGTGGCCTTGACAAAGAGTTGGTTTTTATACCCCGCTTTTCTCTAAGGTAGGAAGTATCAAAGAGGAAGGCACTGGCAAACCACCTCTGTTAGTCTCTTGCCATGAAAACCCCAAAAAGGGGTTGGCTGCGACTTGGAGGCACTTTACACACACACAAGAAGTATCAAAACGGCTTGCCATCACAATCCCTTCCCCTCCCCACAACAGACACCTTGTGAGATAGGTGGGGATGAGAGAGTTCTGAGAGAACTGTGACTGGCTCAAGGTCACCCAGCTGGTTTCATGTGGAGGAGTGGGGAATCGAACCCAATTCTCCAGATTGCAGTCCACTGCTGTTAACCGCTACACCACGCTGACATTTCAGTAGCCAATTAGTAAAAGTCGTATTTACACTAGGAAACTGAAATAAGGATGCTCTTTGGATAGGGGGGGTGGAGAGACGGGACAGTGCGGAGCGTCTGTGGGTGTCGCTCGCAGGGCACTGAACGAGCAGACCTGCAGAAGTCTGCTTCGTTGACAGGACCTGGGTTTTCCAGCTCCTTTGGGAGTTGAGAGAAACCCCTGGCAATGGGCACGACTTCGGTCTCCTTTCTCTCTCCCCCCCACCCCTGGCAGAAGGCGAACCGGGAGCAGAAGGGTCTCAGGTGCGCTCCCGGCCTAAACCCAAGGTTTCCCTTTCCACAGAAACAGCCGCTCCGTCCTTTCTCACATCCAGAACGAGAAACGCCGAACCTTTCCAAGGGCAAGAGTCCGGGAGCACCTTCAAGACTAGCAAAAATATTTTCTGGCAGGGTAGGAGCTTTCATGAGCCACAGCTCACTTCTTCAGGTACCAAGGGGAAATGTGAAACTTCCCAAGGGGTTCTGCAGCCTGTGGCTGACGCCGGCCGGCAGACGCCTTCCCTTAGGCCGGAGGCCGCCGCGGGATGGAGGCTGAGCCCCCGCCAGGCCTGAGGGGGGAGAAGGAAGGGGCATGGGCCCCCACTCCCCATGCAAAGGCTCTCCACTTCTCCCTGTTCACACCTCCTGGCTCGGAATTGTATGGGGTACCACTGCGGGAAAGCGCTTTATGTCATATCTCATGCAGCCAGCAGAGGGTGCTGAAAGACCAGCCTGAAGCTTGCAAGCCAACAGCCCTGTCGGGGCGGCTAGCGACCTCTGCTGGTCAAAGCCATAAAAGCAGGTCATGGGCCCGACTTCTCCGGGGGGGTAGGGGGGTCAAACACCGTCATTGGCCCTGGGGGCTTTTGTGGGGATGCCACAAGTTTCATATTTCCCCCTTCCTATTTCCGAGCATGTTGCTTGCAGGAGCGGCTTACCAGTCCTGGGGAAAGTTCCCTCCCTTAAAAAAAAACAAACGCCCTTCATGGCTTTGTGGCAGATACAGGCTCAACGTTAGGCTGGAGAACTTCCTTTCTCTTAGACCAGAAACAGAGAAAGAGGCCCTTGGAGAGGTTGTCATTTTCAGGTGGGTGGAACTGCTGGTGTGGAGCAGGAGAGAAAGATTCGCGTCCAGTAGCCCCTTAAAGACCAACGAGATTTCCAGGGGTCTTTAAGGGGCTACTGGACTTGAATCTTAGAAAGGTTGTAGAATCTCCTCCCCCCCTTCCCTCCCCCCCAGCCTTGGCAGAAGAAGGAAGCAAAGGGCAGGGTCTCCTGGGAGCGCTCTGGTTTTAGGCTCTCCTGTCTCCAGACTAAAAAGTCCACTGAGCTAAGGGAGGGGAGAAAGAGTCAGGCATTGGCATGAGGACGAGAGAGCCTGTTGGCATTTAGGAACTGCTGAGTGCGTGTCCAAGGCAAATGCTTCTCCCAGGAGCACAAGAGGGCACTCTTGCTTCATCAGGGTCATTTTTCTTGACCAGACGCAGACTGTGCTGCCCCCTGCAAGAGTGTCGCCTTCACCCAGGCAAGGAGCATGGCCACCCCTCGGCATGGCCATGGTGGGGCCACCTCCAAGGCTCCTGCCCTGACCCACCAGTGATTGCTTTAAAGAAATACAGCTGTGTGTATCCCGGGGGGGTTGATCTTCCTGAGATCCTGAAGCCAGAGGGTGCCAGGGTGGATGGGCCTGGCGAGAAATCCTTGATCGGCCCTGTTTGGTCACCTCTCCTCTTTAGCCTCATGTTCCTTTGTTTCTCTGACCACTGGCATTGCTTACCAAGTCTTGTACCCTTGCAGGGTTAGCGTACAACAGGGCCTTGTGGCTTCTGTTCTAGCACCACTCCCGTCTCTGCAAGAGCCAGGAACCGAGTGCAGAGTCAGCAAGGGAAGGGTTTTGTTGCTGGCCTGCACCCACAGGAGGTTTTTCTGGACATGCAGTTTATTAAGTTTTTCGAGGCAACATGTGGAGGATCCCTTCTCAGGGGCTGCCGCCGCCCCCCTCTTTTCACTCCTGCCTCAGCTGCCCAGAGCAAGGCTGGGACTCTCTCGGCTGGGCCCAGTCAACTTTCTTCACGTTCTGTTTGTGGCCACAGGGATCTGCTGAAGTGTCAGGGAAGCAGGACACGCCAGTTACAAGCTGGGTGGGGTGGGTCTCAGGAGCTGTGGAGAGGAAGGGAGGGAAAGATGGCTGAATGGCCTTCCTTCCACGGGACAAGCCAAAATCTTGGTGGCATACCTACAGTTTGAGAAGAAGGATCATTCACGAACCCTTTGTGGTTGTTGGAAAAACTGCCCTTCCTAACGGTGTCACTTGCTTACACATTAAGAGGGGGGGACCGACCACAGAGAGTCAGATAGATAGACAGGACTCGGGAGGTATCTGTAGTTACACCTCACCCTCATTTCCTGCCCCTTTGATGTTTAGAGGATGTATTGTCAGGGAAACTTCCCCCCTCTCTCTCTTCCCCTTTGCCCATCATCGAAGCAAGACCTAGGAGCCGGGCGCTCCGGGCGCATCCAGGCCTTCCCACCCCAAGATGGAGTGGAAGGCAGACCTAAAGAATTAGGAAGGTAGATCAGGATAGTGAACCCTTGTTTGTCCTTTCCTATCCAATGGGTATTTCCACAATAAATGTACTTTAGTTTGATTAGAGCAAACGACTGCTCCTTTTTATTTTCACACACGCACACATGTATGCTTCTGTTGCTGCTAAGCTTAAGGAACTCTGCTAAACACCGGAATATCCCCACGATAGATATTCCAACAGGTCTCAGGAGCTGTGGAGAGGAAGGGAGGGAAAGATGGCTGAATGGCCAAAATCTTGGTGGCATACTTACAGTTTGAGAAGAATGATCATTCACAAACCTTTTGTGGTCAGGAGCAAGGAAACTGTGATGTCAGCATGGGGGGGGGAGGTTCATGCACCAGGACACTTCCCAGGTGGGCTCACTTGGCCCCTCCTGCCGCCCCACAGAGGCTGTTGGCTCCAGGTGGGACATTTCTCCCCTCCTTTTCTTTCTGTTCTTGCAGGCTGGGGGTGGGGATGGGGAGTCCTGTCTGGGGTCAAGGTTTGGGGCATAAACAGGCCCCTCCTGGGGCTGAGCTTATCCTGGAGATGGGCCATTAAAAATCTCTCTCACACTGCCACTCACCCACACTTGGTCCACGGCAGGCAGGCAGGCAGGCAGGCGGAGGAATGCTGGCCGGCAGTCAGCTTGTTCTCAAATGAAAATTATGCTAAATAGTCTGACGCCGCCAATCAAATGAGACTCCTGTTTGGAGCAAGTTTGAGTCTGTCATGTCAACAAGCTGTTGGGGGTGGGTGGGGGCAGGCTGGCAGTTCCATGGCAAGAAACAACCCAGGTTGGCGAAACTGACCTTTCCTTACACCGGCTCTTTGGAACGCCAGCTGTCACACCTCAGAAAGGACAGAACAGTCTCACCGTTCACACTTTGATTTACAGCTGTGCTTCCTTTTGGAAACGGAAGCCGCATCAACCTGAGTTCTCAAAAACTGTTGTGGTTGCTGAGAGGTGAAAGAAATGCATTCAGCACACGCTCAGAGGAACCCTTTAAATTATGACTCCACATGTTCCTGGACTGACCCTTCTTTCCACCCATACGTTTGATTGCTTCTCAGCTACTCAGAAAACAGGCTTTTCCTTTTCATGGGCATTTTGGCTATGAGAAGAACTGTGCGCACAATTCTCTGTGCAGCCTTTGCTACAGCTGGGTGTGGGAAAGGTTGACCCACAAAATGCAGCCAAGATGCCTGTCTTTTCAGCAGAGGCCTGGCTGGGATGTAACCCCAAGGGAATTACACACTGGTTGTTGTTGTTGCTTATTTTTGCTTAATGTCAACCAGTTTGAACAAGTTAGGAAAAGCAGTGTCTCAATCTTTTTGATGACTCGATAGTCCTAGCTGGGTGTGTGAACCCTCCAGACTGGCACAAGGCCCACACCGCAAAGTGGGGAAGGGCTCCAGGGAGCTGGGGTGGGGGTGCCGTCTCTTTCTGGTCCTCCTGTCCTGTTGGAAGCTCAGAGGAGACAGCGGGCTTCTTTCCAGCTGTTAAAAGAGCAGAGGTATGCAGAAGGGCACCGGGTGGTCCTGCCGTGTCCAGGATGGGCTCACCTGCTCTTGGTATAATGATCCAGTCAGGGTCATTCCGCAGGCGCAAGCCAGGTGCCGGGATGGAGAGGTCCCAGGTTGGACAACAAGAGATGGCTTTTGGATCAGAGCTGTGCAGAAGCTAGAGGATGGGGCTGGAGAGGTTCGGAAATGCCTCTTCCAGGGCACGCCTGCATTCTGCTGGGGAGCTGCCTTGAAATGCACAACAAAACAGATGTGGAGTCGCAACATTTTTCAGAGCTGTGGATGATCTGAGAGGCGTATCCCAAGATCCTTTCTTTGGTTCCCACACTGCATGCAACAGCCTCTCTCTGGCTTTCTAGCGCAGGTCCTCTGGGCTGCGACATGTCCCAGGTTGGCTCTGTCCTGGGCGGCACTTCAAGGATGCCCTTGGGGAGGAAGCAGGGCACCACGTCCCACCCATTTCCCGGCAGGGACACAAACTTCCCTCCAGCCCCCTGCCTCTGGGTGCAACCTGACTTCCCTCCTGCCCCCTGACGCCTGGGTACCAGGAGCAAATATGCTGACAAGGCCCCAAATCCCAGCCACAGCTGAGCAAAGCCTTCCAAATTAAAAAGAGAGCTGGGAGGTGACTTTCTAAATCTGAGGCCTGACCCTGGACTGACCTCAGGTCATGGGGATGCAACTTCCTGCAAATTAAAAGGGTCTTAAGGAGAATCTGTTGGCAAGTCACCCCTCACCCCAGGGGGTGTCCTCTATCTGTCTTGGGGGGTTGGAGGATTTCTTGCTCCAGAATTCAGCTCCAGGACTTCTGTTGCCTCTGCCCCAGCAGGGAGTGCTAAAGGACGCAGCACAAACCATGTCAGGGTCACAACCGAGAGCTGGCTGGCCGGGCCTCTGGGCCCTCAAGCTCAGCGCCTTGTTTCGGGCAGCGGACCTCCCATTCACAGACGCATGAAGCTTCCTGGTGCTGAATCCAACCCTCGGTCTGTCAAGGTCAGAATGATCTAAGGCTGGCAGCAGCTCCCAAGTTCTTTGGCATCACCAGGACCTGATTGCCCTGACCTGGATGGCCCAGGCTAGCCCTATCTCATCAGATCTCAGAAGCTAAGCAGGGTTGGCCGTGGTTAGTGCGTGGATGGGAGAACACCAAGGAAGCCCAGGGTTGCTGTGCTGAGGCAGGCAATGGCCTGAATGTCTCTTGCCTTGACCTGGTTAGTACTTGGATGGGAGACCACCAGGAAAGTCCCGGGTTGCCACGCAGATGCAAGCAATGGCAAAAACCACCTCTGCTCATCTCTTGCCTTGAAAATCCCTCGAGAGCTTGCCATACGTTGGATGTGATTTGACAGCACTTGACACACACACGCACAGAGGGCCTGATCCTTTGAACTGGAAGTGCTGCCTGGGACCCTGGGCCCTTCTATGTGCCAAGCCAGGAAACAGCCCCTCCCCTCTGCTTGTTCCAGTGCCACACGCAACATCATGCTATGCTCTGCACACCGGTGAGCTCTGGCTACAGGATTGTGGATGATGTCGCTTGGCGAGACAACCTAGGTGGACAGGCTGTCCAGACTCCTGGGCCACTCCGGGAATGACGGATGCCCAGAGATTTGCAGCTGTCTGATTCTGATTAGGCCAAGAAAGATATTTGCTAAGAATAACTGGATGGGCAGAACCAGTTCCAGGTGCCTGAGGGAATTTGGGTGAACCAATGTTAATTTTCTTAATGATAGAATTGGAAGGGGACCACCAGGGCCATCTAGCCCAACTCCCTGCACAATGCAGGAAATTCACAACTACCTCCCCCCACATTCCCAGTGACCCCAACCCTCCTCCCGCCATGCAGGATCCCACAATCAAAGCACTCCCGACAGATGGCCATCTATCCTCTGCTTAAAGACCTCCAAATACGGGGACTCCACCACCCTCAGAGGCAGCGCATTCCACCATCGAACAGCCCTCACCGTCAGGAAGTTATCGTTTCCCCCCTCCTTCTTAAGACCCAATGGAGAACGGAATGGCTCACCAAAGGAAAAGGACCTCATGGTCTCTTCTCATTGGTGACACATGCTTGTTTAGCAGCCATTGGGGGCATCATCATCGCAATTGTCCCCAGAGTCAGGCGCATCACCTGAGTCATCACCCATGAGCACACCTGAGGCTGCCTCATGCTCAATCAGACCATCATCAGTCCAACAAGGTCAACCTTGTCTCCTCAGACTGGCCGTGGATCTCCGGGATCTCAGGCAGAGAAAGGTCTTTCACATCACCCTACTGCCTGACCCTTTAAATTGAAGATGTGGGGATTGATCAGGGGACCTTCTGCAAAAGTGCACTAAGACTCAATGAGCAGCACTGAGGTGCACTGCTCTTTTGTATTTTCTTTTTATTTGTATGTTTTGTTTTGTGTTATGTTATAAAAAAATAATAAAAATGTATTTTAAAAAAAGAAAAAAAGGGGGGGGAAGGCACACCAGAGAGAAGTCAATGCAGGCCCGGAGCCTCTCTGGGAATGAGCGAGGGAAGGGCCGGGGCTGGGTCAACCAGCCTGGGCATCCAAGGGTCAGCAGCCTGGCTTGGACTTTCTACTCTCCCTGGAGCTGATTAATGAGAACCTGCAGGACAAAACTCTGGAGTACATGACCAGTGCCTCCTCCCCTCCCCAAGTCAGAGGTCTGGAATCCATGCCCTATGAGGAGTGACTTAGGGAGTTGGGTTTGTTTAGTTTGGAGAAGAGAGGGTTGAGGGGAGACATGATAGCCATGTTTAAATATCTGAAGGGATGTCATGTTGATGAGGGAACTAGCTTGTTTTCTGTGGCTCCAGAGACTAGGACATGGAGTAATGGATATAAACTAACAGAAAAGCGATTCCACCTAAACATTAGGAAGAACTTCCTGACGGTGAGGGCTGTTCGATGGTGGCTCTGCCTCTGAGGATGGTGGACTCCCCGTCTTTGGAGGTCTTTAAGCAGAGGCTGGATGGCCATCTGTCGGGAGTACTTTGATTGTGGGATCCTGCATGGTGGGGGGAGGGTTGGGGTCACTGGGGGTGTGGGGGGGAGGTAGTTGTTAATTTCCTGCATGGTCCCTTCCAACTCTATGATTCTAAGTGGCAGGAAGAGCAGGAACCAGCAGGGGGCGTTTTGGAAAAGCCTTTGAAAAGAATTCGGCTCAACAGTTCTGGAGCTCCATCCGTGAGCGATGCGGCTTCCATGCCCACCGTACCCCAGAGAAATGGCAGCCCTCCATCTCCATCACTGCATATCAAGCCATGGGGAAAGGCAGGGCCCACAGAAGTGAATAAATAAAATAAAATTAAAATTAAATGCCAGGGCCCATAGGGCCTGATTGTGTGGGAGTTGGCAAGCTGGGAAGGGACGGCCCGTAGCTCTCCTCGCTGGGTGGCACCAACACTGCTGTCCTCCAGCAAAGAGGGGACTAACTTGCTTCTGGGGTGTGTGTCTCTCAATCCTTCATTGTGCCTGCCCCAGAAGCCGTCTTCTCCAGCTCTGCAGGGATTTTTGTGGCTCAGCTGGTCCTCTGGTCCTCACCTGGATTCCTGATCACTCTTTGCATGTGCCAACATGTCTGGGGACAGAAGAGCACATGTGGGGGGAGGTTGTGCCAATTTAGGGACAGCAGTGAAATGCCCTGGGGGGGGGGTCACAGGGCCAAACTGGCAAGCCATTGCCCTGAGGAAGGGTGGCAGCTGCCTTGTGCCCCTGGCCAGGCACCCTTTTGTGTGCCAGCACTGGGTCAACACCAGCTCTTTCCTGGTATGCCAATGAAGAGTTTGTCACTTGATACTCGGGGATGACACCCCCCTCATTGTTCTTCAGTGGAGGAGAACAGTTAAGCCCTGAATAGGCAAACCACCTGGGGTGGGGGGAGTCTGACACCCTGGGGAAACAGCTGCTGCTCACATGTGTCAGTGCGGGGGTCAACTGGGTTGCTGGGGTTGCTCTTGGGAAATCTGGGGCAGGGGCTCTCCGCTTACATCCAGCGTGCAGCTTGGCGCAAAACCCCCGCCTCTCTCTGACGCTCTCAGGCTCATTGCATGGAAACAGGACCACCACCACCCCAATGTCTTGCTCTTGAGGAAGCGGAGGGAGCTGGCCCCCACTTATGAGGGGCCCTGTCCCCCAGGGTAGATCTGAGCAAGGCCGCGAAGGACAGGGTGTTTTGGAGGATTTTGATTCATAGGGTGGCCTGAGTCAGAAGCAACTTGATGGCAGCGACTTGAGAGCCGGCGTGGTGTGGTGGTTGAGAGCGGTGGTTTGGAGCGGTGGGGGTTTGATTCCCCGCTCAAAGCCAGCTGGGTGGCCTTGGGCTAGACCCACACTCTCAGCCCCACCTCCTTCACAGGGTGTCTGTTGTGGGGAGAGGAAGGGAAAGTGATTGTAAGCCGGTTTGATTCTTCCTCAAGTGGTAGAGAAAGTCGGCATGTAAAAACCAACTCTCCTCCTCCTCTCCTCCTGCTCCTCACATCCTCCAGGAAGAATGCCGTTTCTGTGCAGGCATATCAGGAGTCCTGGGAAGCTGAAACCTGCCGGGTGCCCCCCCCTCCCTCCCTCCCTCAGTCCCCCTGTTTCCCTCTCCCTCTGACCCGGAGCCCTTCGGCTGCAGCCGTTCTTCTGTCTGCCTGGCAGCGAGGGCTCTCCCCTCCTGGCGTCCCCCCCCACCCCGTGGCGCCCCCCTCCCGTGGCCTGTTCCCTCGCTCTTCAGCCTCTGGTCTCCTGCCCCCCCCCCAATTCTTGCCCAGAAAGCGGACGGTGCTGGGATCCGTCTCCCCTGCCAAATTCGTAGCCCACCCACGGGAAGACCTCCTTCCTCTGCGATTCTGCAGGAATACCAAAACGAAAACAAAGCAACGCACAAATTAAAATGTGGCCTTCCTGCAGAATTCTTCTTCTTCCTTTACAAAAACCCAGCTTCTGGCCCCTCCGGCCACCCAGATATTCTTCAAGCCACATGAGCCAAACCTGCAGAAATGGCAGGAGGAGTTCCCTCCCTGCCCTGGTTGGGGCTCCGGGGCTTTTCCACGGGGGCGGGGGGGGGCTCCTCCCTCTGACTAAGAGGCCCAGAATCAATCACGCATAGGACAGAAATGGCACCCGGCTCGCATCGGTGATGGGGATCGCAGAATCCTGCTTTTCTTGGCTCGTCCCCCCTACAGAAAAAAAAAACCACAACCAAGAGTGGCATAAACGAACCCGCGCGGGGGGGGGGTTTTAATTCATTAGATTAATTCATGCCATCGTATTCCCTATTACTATGTATGGGTGTGAAAGCTGGACAGTGAAGAAAGCTGATAGGAAGAAAATAGATTCCTTTGAAATGTGGGGTTGGAGGAGAGTGTTACGGATACCCTGGACCGCCAAAAAAACAAATCAGTGGGTTCTAGATCAAATCAGGCCTGAACTGACCCTAGAAGCTAAAATGACTAAACTGAGGCTGTCACACTTTGGTCACGTCATAAGACGACAAGAGTCACCGGAAAAGACAGTCATGCTAGGAAAAGTTGAGGGCAGCAGGAAAAGAGGAAGACCCAACAAGAGATGGACGGACTCAATAAAGGAAGCCACAGCCCTCAATCTGCAAGATCTGAGCAAGGCTGTCAAGGATAGGACATTTTGGAGGACTTTCATTCATAGGGTCGCCATGAATCGGAGGCGACTTGACGGCACTGAACACACACACCGTTTCACTAGAACAAAAGCCTGAGGTTTTCTTTGGTTCCTACCCGCGCGCACACGTGTGATCCCAAGAACGGAGGGATCGATTCTGCGGTGCACCACAGCCTTGTGCCCTCTGCTAACGAAGAGGGATTTCATAACCCAGAAGTGCGAAGAGGGGTTCGGGTTGGGTGCTTCCAGGCCCCGCCTTTGCGTCCCCGCCCTCCGAGGCTTTGCCAGGCCCGGGCGGCGGCTGGGCGGCCTGTCTGCCGGGCGGCCGAAGAGGCGGCTGGACGCGCTGGGCGCGCCGGCCTTCTCCGCGGAGGGGCGGCCGCCGAAGAGCTCGGGGTCCGCGGGCCGACTTCTCAGCTGTGGTTCTGATCCGCGGGGCTGAGCTGGTTTTCAGGAAGGCGAAGCCCCCCCCCCTCGCCTCCCCCCCCCCCCGCTGCTGGGCATCCCGAATGGGGCCTGGCCTCACGGCAGATGTTTGCGGCGAGAGGGCCAATGGAAGACTGGAATGGGCTCGAAATGGAAGGACTGGGGCACCGGGGGGGTTGCCTGGGGGTGCCACTCAGGAGCCCCCCCTTTCCCCCCCCAAAAGCCACTGAAGCAGAAGAGCCCCCGCGAAGGCCCGGGCGGCGGGTCAGACGGCAGGCAGCCGAGGAAGAACGCCCGCTCCCGGGCAGCACTCACAAAGCTCGCCCCAGGACTCAAACCGTCGGTCCATCCAGGTCAGTATTGTCTGCTCGGACTGGCAGCGGCTCTCCGGGGTCTCAGGCAGTGAAAGGTCTCTCCCCTCCTCTGCTGCCTGGTCCTTTTTCACGGAGATGCCATGGCGCCTCCCCATAAGCGATGCATCTATCTCACCTCCTACCTGTCCCTTTTCAACAGGAGAGTCCGCCGGGGGTTGAACCCGGGACCTTTTGGGTGCCAAGCAGATGCTCTACCATTCAGCCACGGCCCCTCCCAAAGAGCCCCCCGTTCTTCCTCGGGTGCCGCGGGAAAACAAAGGTTACGAAAATAAAGGGTGGAAGCCCCCCCCCCCCGACCTGCGGAGGCCTCCTTGGGCAAAGGGCGCCTCCCCCGGCCTGTCCCGGTGCTCCTTCCTCCCCCCCCCCCCGGTTCCCGGAGCCGCGGCTCCTCGGGCGCCGGAGCGCGCCTGTGTTCCTCGCCAGACTCCGGGCTCCTCTTCTCGGCCCCTCCGCCATTCAGCCTCTTGCTAAAGGTATGTTTGAATCCCCAGCATGGTAGATTTTAATTAGTCTTTGTACAGATGGCCAATTAACATTCATTACTTTTGCCTTGAGCGATTAATTATGAGTTTGGAGAGAAAAGGAGAAGAGGCGAGGAGGGGCGGCCGGTGACTCCTTCCGAAGGGGGCTCTGGAGGGAGGAGGGCGGCGGGGAGCGCTCTGTGGGACCCGGACAGGCGAGGGGGTCCCGGTTTGGGGACGGGGCTCGGAGGGGGCGTGCTCGAAGGAGGGGCCGGCCGCCCTCCCTGCCCTGATTGGCGGAGGGCCGGCCCGGGCGCCACTCCCAGCTGCCCCTTCAACCGTCCCCCTTCAATGCGAATTGTCGCCTTGAGTCAGGAGCTGGAACCCCACCGTCCGCAATATCTGGGGGAGGGGGGATCCGGAACCCCTCCCGTGAAGGCTTGGAGGCAATGCCAAATGCACTCGCGTCTCCCCGGGTAGCGACCCTTTCTGAGCGTCTTGAGCAGACCCCCCCCCCCAGCCCTCCCCGCGGCCCAAGATCACACCAGCTCCCAATGGAAGCGGCTGCGCTCGGCAGAGACCGGGCAGGGGGCGTCTCCTGCCCAAGGGGAGAGCTGCGCGCCGCGCCCCTGGCCTGCCTGAGGGTGGCGCCTCCCTCTTGCCCCCCAAGGCCGTGTGAGTGGGGAGGGGTTCTGTCAGAAGAGGGGGCTTTGCGTTCCCCCCCAGGGGTTCTTGTGTCCCCCTCTTAGGAAAGGGCAGAAGACCCAAAGGCGCCGGTCGCGGCAGGCGGCTCTGCGGTCCTGCGGGCGCTCCCGCCCAAGAGGCTTTGCTGCTAGATAAGCCAGCAACTTCAGGGCGCGCCTGACTCCAGAGGAGACCCCTTTGGCCATGCGCTCCGAAGCCCCCCTCTCTCTTCCTGGCCGAGGGGCGGTGCTGGGGTCCCGGCTCCTTGTCTGGGGGGCCGGTTCGATCCTCCCCCCGCCCCCCGCGGCTCCTGCTGGAGGCCCCGCGCGCCTCCCACCTGCAAGGCAGGATGGCAGGATATGGCCCTCGGCGAGTCGCTGCCTTTCAAATGTGCACATTTCCTGAAAGCAATATGGAGAGTCTAAATATATGGTGCAAAAATCTGTTTACCCTCATCCGGGGCTGGGCGGCTGCCATCCATATGACGGCGGCGCCGATGGAGCGCTCCGCATACATTCGCCGGGAACAGCTCGAGAGGAAGAATTCACCGGCGCAGATTTCCCTGAATCCCCACCCCCACCACGCTGGTGAGGGGCATCCTGGGGTGGGGGTCACAGAGGGCCCTGACACTCCCCCCCCCACTTCCTGGCCTCAGTTTCCCAAAGGCCCTACTCTGCCCCAGCGCCTCTGAAGGTTCTTCTTGGCCGGGCTGGATCCAGGAGGGCTTCCCGGGCAGACACGTTCAGGGCTGTGGGAGGCTATTGGGGGGTAGGGGGTGTTGGGAGGCGTTGGGTGCTGGAGAGAGAGGAAGGGTCTCCCAGAATGCTCCGGGAGCACTAGGGCTGATGGTCTGTCTGTGCTGGCGGTGCCACACACACCCCTTTCATTCCAGGTCCGCCTTTATAGTCAGCGACGCACCCCACCCACCCTTCCCAAAAGAGACATGTAAACAGTTGCCTGCGGCTGTTTTCCTGCGAGTAGGTCCCTCTGGTTAACGCGGGAGTTGCTTCTCAGTAGACCTGCTTAGGTTTGGCCCCTAAATGTCTCTCTTTCGGGGTGGGGTGGGGGGCTCGGTTCTGTTCTTCGCTGGACCCAGCAGCTGCTTTAAGGGCTGAGCAGTTCCGCACCCCGGGGCGTTTTCTTCCACCGAATCCCGGCAGGAGACAGGACTGCTGGCGGCTCTCGAGTCCGCCAAGAGGTTTTGCTGCAGGCGTCTTACAAGGCCCGCGGGATTAGGAGCCGCCAGCAGAAAATGGACTGGGAGGAAGAAAAACCTGCTGAACTCCGGGGCTCGAAGCTGGTGGAAGGCAGGCGTCCTACCGGGCAAGGTCCTGGCAGGGAGGCGCCCCCCGGGTGGGTCATCGGGGCCCAGGCTCCAGCCTGGTTGAGCCCACCGGCTCTGGGACCCCCATGGCAGGTGTATCGGGGGCCAGCCTAGCTAGCGGTGGGGGTGTGTGCTTCTGGGCCACTGAATGAGCAGCTCTCTCCTGCAGGGGCAACGCCCTGGGTCCAGCACCCCACCTTGTCCGGAAGGCTGAGCGGGGCGGCCCGCGGCGCTCCTGGGCTGGCCCCGCAGGCAGCGGGCTGGCTCCCCGGGAAAAGCGGCCAGGAATCGGCAGGGCCGGTGCAGAGTCCTCCTCAGGGAGCTGCGACTTGGCGCAGGAGCCCCTGGCAGCATCACGTGAGATGGCATCCAGACAGTATAGCAGCCCCCCCCCCCGCATATGTTGCTCAGAGACGCCAAAGTTATTAACACAATCAAACTCCTGCTAAGGAGCTTCCCTGCCTGTTTGTCTCAGGCAAACGTCAGCGCTGGAAGCACCTGGCCCAAGTCGCAGACGGAGACACGGGGCTGGTTTGCCTTTCCTAAGGCCAGGGAGAGAAGGCAACGGAGACCTGCCTCGGGCTTCCTGCCAGCTCGTGCAGCTGACTTAACACTGAATCACACCCTCCCGGTCAGCATTGTCCACTCAGACCAGTAGGGGCTTTCCAGGGTCACAGGCAGAGGTCTTTCACATCACCTCCTGCCTGGTCCGGGGTTGAATCTGGGACTTTCTGCATGCCAAGCAGACGCTCTTCCACCCAACCACGGGCCCTCCCTAGTTCAAAAGTGAGGCCACAGGTGAAGCTGCCTTCTACTGACCAGTCCATCAAGGTCAGTCTTGTCTACTGAGATCGGTAGCGATTCTTCAGGGTCTCAGGCAGAGGTCTTTCACATCACTACTGCCTGATCCTTTGAACTGGAGATGCCTGGGACTGAACCTGAGACCCTCTGGCTCTTCTGCTGAGCCACGGCCCCTCCCAGGCTCCCTCAAGCCATTTCCAGTGGATTCTGGAGAGAATAGCTTCAGAATGGTGGGTGGGGGTGGATGCCCTGTGGAATTCCCGACCCCATTTGAACAGCCCTGGCAGGATTCAAGAAAACAGGCTGAGGCAAGACTCCAGCTGTGTGGGGCAGGCCGTGGTCACTCCTGCATGCAAAGGTGATGAAGTAGTAATAATGGGAGACTTTAACTACCCTCATATTGACTGGATAAATGCATGCTCCAGTCAAGCCAAAAAGATAGAATATTTAGATATCCTAAATGACTGTGCCCTCGAACAGTTGGTCACAGACCCAACCAGAGGGGAGATGATCCTGGACTTAATACTCTGTGGTGCTGCCAGTGAGTGTGGGATGTGGATGTACTTGGGCCAGTTGGCAATAGTGACCACAATGGCATCAAATTTAATTTATACGTATGAGGGAAAGTGCCTGGGAAATCTCACACAATTACCTTTGACTTTAAAAGAGGGAACTTCTCTAAAATGAGAAACCTGGTAAAGAGGAAGTTGAAAAGAACGGTGAGGAGGGTTAAATCTCTGGAAAAGGCTTGGGGGTTACTCAAGTCCACATTATTAGAGGCTCAGCTAGATTGTATATCGCAGGTCAGGAAAGGTGGTAATAAGTCCAAGAGGTCACCACCATGGCTAACGGGTAAGGTGAAGGAAGCTATTAGAGAAAAAAAGGCTTCCTTCAGAAACTAGAAGGATTGCCCAAACAAAGCAAACAAAAGCAAACACAAACTTGCACAAAGGAAATGCAAGCAGACAATTAGAGATGCAAAAAAGAAAAGAAAAAGATTTTGAGGGACATATCACTAAACACATCAAGACCATTGATAAGAAATTCTTTAAGTACGTTAGGAGTAGGAAACCAGCTAGGGAAGTGGTGGAACCATTGGATGACAATGGGAGTAAAGGAGGATAAAGCGATTGCTGAGAAACTAAATGAATTCTTATAATCTGTCTTTACTGTTGAAGATATAGGGCAGATTCCTTCTCCTGAACAGAGGTTTGGGGGAGGGGAGAATGAGGAACTGGGGCAAATAGTGGTAACAAGGCAGGAACTGCTAGAACATCTTGACAAACTGCAAACTAACAAGTCACAGGGACCAGATGGTATTCGTCCTAGAGTTCTTCAAGAACTCAAATGGGAAATTGCTGAACTCCTAACAAAGATATGTAACATGTCCCTTCGATCAGTCTCTGTACCAGAGGACTGAAGAAGGGCCAGTGTTACACCTATTTATAAAAAAAAAAAGGTTCCAGGGGGGACCCAGGATATTACAGGCCAGTTAGCTTAACATCTGTTCTAGGTAAATTGATAGAAATCATTATTAAAGATAAAGTTGTCAAGCATATAGAAGGGCAAGCCCTGCTGAGCAAAACCCAGCAGGACTTCTGTAAAGGTAGGTCCTGTCTCATTAACCTATTAGAGTTTTTTGAAAGTGTCAATAAGCATGTTGACAGGAATTAGCCTGTGGATATTGTGTATTTGGATTTCCAGAAGGCTTTTGACAAAACCCCCCACCAAAGACTGCTAAGCAAACTTCATAGTCATGGGATAAGAGGACAAGTCCTCTTATGGATTGAGATCTGGCTGAAAAATAGGAAGCAGAGAGTAGGAATCAATGGTCAGTTCTCCCAATGGAGGGATGTGAGCAGTGGGGTGCTTCAGGGATCTGTGTTGGGACCGGTGCTTTTCAACCTGTTCATCAATGACCTGGAGTTGGGGTTAAACAGTGAAGTAGCCAAGTTTGCAGATGACACCAAATTATTTAGGGTGGTTAAAACAGAATCAGATTGTGAAGAGCTCCAGAAGGATCTCTATAAACTGGAAGAATGGGCATTAAAATGGCAAATGAGATTCAATGTGAGCAAGTGTAAAGTGATGCATATTGGGGCAAAAAATCCCAGCTTCATATATACACTGATGGGATCTGTGCTGGCAGCGACAGACCAAGAAAGGGATCTTGGGGTGGTAGTGGATAGTCGATGAAGATGTCAACCCAGTGTGCGGCTGCTGTGAAAAAGGCAAATTCCAAGCTGGCCATAATTAGACAAGGAATAGAGAATAAAACTGCTGATATCATACTGCCCTTGTACAAATCTATGGTGAGACCACACTTGGAGTACTGTGTACAATTCTGGTCACCACACCTAAAAAAGGATATTGCAGAGCTTCAGAAGGTGCAGAAAAGAGCAACCAAAATGATCAGGGGGCTTTAGCAACTGCCCTATGAAGAGAGGTTAAGATGCTTAGGGCTGTTTAGCTTGGAAAGAAGGCGGTTAAGGGGAGACATGATATAAGGCTATAAAATTAAGCATGGTATGGAGGGAGTGGACAGGGAGAAACTTTTTTCCCTCTCTCATAATACTAGAATGTGGGGTCATCTGCTGAAGCTGGTGGGGGAGAGATTCAAAACAGATAAAAGGAAGTATTTCTTCATACAACACATAGTTAAATTGTGGAACTCCCTGCCTCAGGATGTGGTGATGGCTGCCAACTTGGAAGGCTGGAGTGCGTAGTGGAGGAGAGTAGTATTAATGTAAAAAAAAGATAAAGGTCCCATGTGCAAGCACCGGGTCATTCCTGACCCATGGGGTGACGTCACATCCTGATGTTTATGGCTACTACTAAAAATGGATACTAGTCATGATTCATACCTATTCTCTCCAGGATCAGATGAGCATGCCTATTATATTAGGGCGGCTAGCCTCAGGGCTTGGCTCAGCAGAATTGTGGTTTCATGGCTGCATGTCTGGCTGTCTAGGGGTTGTGCATATCGATATACCCGAAGCGAAAATAAACCCAAAATTTACTGTTTCAGCAATAATCGTTTTTTGGGTTTACCAAATATCAAAACCTGGGAATCTGCCCAACGCCAAATGGGCAATTCCCAAAAAAGCCAAATAAAAACATAAGAACATAAGAAAAGCCCTGCTGGATCAGACCAAGGCCTATGAAGTCCAGCAGTCTGTCCACACAGTGACCAACCGGGTGCCTCTAGGAAGCCCACAAACAAGACAACTACAGCAGCACCATCCTGCCTGTGTGTCCTGCCTGTGCTCCTCTGATCCTGGAGAGAATAGGTATGCATCATGACTAGTATCAGTTTTTACTAGTAGCCTAGCCTTGAATACTCCTCTCTTCCATGAACATGTCCACTCCCCTCTTAAAGCCTTCCAAGTTGGCAGCCATCACCACACCCTGGGGCAGGGAGCTCACATCCCACATCATAGGATAAAGCATGAATGCCAGAAGGATCCAACTTCCCCTCAGGGATGTGCTTGGTTGAGGACGGGACAGCATCTCCGCTAGCTGGTCAGAGCTCGATCAACAGCTATGGTAGTCTGGATTCTAAGCAGCAATATTTATTAGTTTACTACATTTTTCATCTGCCTTTCTCTGAGACTCAAGACAGACTACAAAGTTTACGCCAATACAATCGCAGCTGATAAGCAATCCACTAGGACTAGGGTTACAGACACCTGAATAAGCACAGCATACCAGACGAGATACAGAGTGCAGATATCATACAGCATCAGCAGAAAACAAGGCCGCCAAACAGGGTTGCCTTACAGAACTGGGAAGCAAAAGGCTGTGGAAACCAGATGAGAGACGCCCACCTCCATGGGCTGGATCTTCACAGGGGGCAGCAAGCGGCATCCTCCTTGTTGTGTGAGAAACTCTCCCGGCTGAACCAAGATCTGACAGCCCTGATCAGCCAGTGGGAGACAGGAGCCTTCAGAATCCACTCCCCCAGAGGCAACTGGTGCTAGAGGGGCTGCTCTGGCCAACCCCTGGTAGCTCCAACCACCATCTATTTGGTGGTTGCACATTACTCCAATGCAACAAGAGGCAAACCTCCGGTCTGGTATGTGAGGGTTCTCATCTGGCATCCATAATGATCCAGGCACATATTCCGAGGAGGAGGGGGGGAAGTTGGTTTTTATATGCCGACTTTCTCTACCACTTAATGAAGAACAATCACCTTCCCTTCCCCTCCCCACAACAGACACACTGTGAGGTGGGTGAGGCTGAGAGAGTGTGACTAGCCCAAGGTCACCCAGCTGGCTTCATGTGTAGGAGTGGGGAAACAAACCCAGTTCACCAGATTAGCCTCCGCCGCTCATGTGGAGGAGTGGGGAATCAAACCCAGTTCTCCATATTAGAGCCCACCCCTCCAAACTACTGCTCTTAACCACTACACCATGCTGGCTCTCAAATCCTGTTTCCACATGTATCTACTTATGTACAGCATTTTAAGCATGCTGTTCCCAAAACTGGACTTAGAGACTTATAATTATAATAAAAATATTGTAATATCCATATGAACCACAAATTAAAACAACAGGTGATGATGTCAGAAGCCCTTCTGAGTAACTCTGCTTTGTACAACCTGTGGACCATTGGCAAAGTATTGGGAAGGCTATTCTGTAAAGCAGGAATAAAGTCTGAAACCGCCCTGGCTCTGGTAACAATCATCCTAGCTACCCTACCAGAAGGAATAAACCATAAGTATTGGTCTGCCTAAGAACCAGCGTGGTGTAGTGGTTAAGGTGTCGGACTAGGAAACCCAGGTTCGCATCCCCACTCTGCCATGGAAACTTGCTGGGTGACCTTGGGCCAGTCACCCACTCTCAGCCTCGACCATGTCAAGTATTTGGGTGGGAGACCTCCAAGTATACCAGGGTGGTGATGTGAAGGCAGGCAGTGGCAAACCACCTCCCAATGTCTCTTGCCTTGAAAATCCTACCGGGGTTTGCCAGAAGTCAGCTGTGACTTTACAGCAAAAAAAAAAAAAGTCTGCCTCAAGGGCTCATCTTGTAGGAGGCAGCCCTGTAGGTATGAGGGTCCCTGGCAAGGAAGGGCTGTGAAGAGAAGAACTAGCCCCTCAAACCGAGCTTGGAAAGAACCCAGCAACGTGTGCAGAGGTCTCAAAACAGGTGCCACAGGTGCCAAGCAGCTGGACCCAGCTGGTAAGAGGGCTGCTGCCTTTTGGATTAGCTGAAGCTTCCAGATTGTTTCAAGGGCAGCCCTGAACAGAGAGAGTTACCACAGTCTAGCCTTGAGGTTACTGTAGCATGGATCAGCATGGTCAGATTCACTGGCTCCAGGGGGGGGGGGCAGTCACCAAACCCAGCATAACGGTAGATGGTGCCATGACTTCATTAACAACAACAACAATAACAGCTGGGTCCATAACTTTCTCTCTCTCTCTCTCTCTCTCTCTCTCTCTCTCTCTCTCTCTATCTATCTATCTATCTATATGCATTCATACCCCCTTTACCAACTTTAAACTTTAGTTATTGGTTTTTTAATCCTCAATTTGTCATTTTTCTAAACTACACACTAAAAACAAAAGAACTAGAAGCACTTAATAAATAATTAATAATCAAATACTGACTATTGTGGTAACGGGTCCATAACTGGTGACTGAGTCTGATGGGGTCATGCTTCCCTACTCAAGAGTGGGCAGAACAACCCCACCCCAAGGCTCCAGCTTCCCCCCTAGCCCCCATCACCTCTATCTTCAGACTGTTCTCCCTCAGCCACATTACCACACGTGGAATGCCCTCGGTGTGTCAGGGCAGCGGCACAGAATGTGACTGTACTTCACTGGCTAGCACCATTTGCTTGTGGGGTAAGGGCTGTCAAGGCGCTTCCAACTTATGGCAACCCTATACATTAATGACCTCCAAAATGTCCTCTTGTTCACAGCCTCCCTCAGGTCTTGCAGACTGAAGGCTGTGGCTTCTATTTGTTTAATTTTATTTTATTTTTTTGCCATCAAGTCACAGCTGACATACTTGTAGGGTTTTTAAAGCAAGAGATGCTGGGAGGTGGTTTGCCACTACCTGCCTCTGCCTCACCCCGGTGGTATTCCTTGGAGGTAAGGCTGTGTGTGTGTGTGGGGGGGGGGAATCTGCTAAATTTTGGGTTCAGGTTTATTGGGCCCGATTAATTTTTGTAAACTCAATAAGCTGAATACCCATTCTGGTAAAGGGTATTTCGGCTTTATTTCCAGGTTTACTGGGAAAAAAATTGGGTCCATTATAGTCTATAGGGATGTTTTTGAAAGCTCCCATGGAGGCATTTTTGGAGGTAGAGTTCCCAAATGTTCAGGTTATCTTCAAGGGACTCTCCTTGCATGAACCACAAAGTTTGATTAAGATTGGTTTAGGGGGTCTGATTTTATGGGGTCCCGAAGGGGTCACCCCCCCTCCTCCATAGAGAAGCATGGTAAAGTTTACAACGCTTCTCTCTGGAGGGGTCGAACCCTTCGGGACCCCATAAAATTGGACCCCCGGTCCCGAACTTTGCCACACTTTGGGGTTCATGCAAGGAGAGCCCCTTGCAGCTATGTTGTGACTCTACCTCCAAAAATGTCCCGGCAGGCCCTCGGCTCCATCTCCTTGGCTCCCATCGGGTTTCCACGCCTGTTTCTGTCCCCGCTCCGGCCTGCACGTGTCGCGATCGGGGTCCTCCTCGGCCTCTGCAGGCGGCCCCCGCCCTGGCTCTTCCACGTTGGCCCCAACCCCGGCCCAGTGGGCGCTGCGGCGGTTCTGGGCAGCCCGCGAGAGTTCCCCGCGGCGGGGCCGGGCCGGGCGGGGCGGGGAGTCAGAGCTTCTCGGGAGGCCGCCTGGAATTGACCCCCCCCCGCGCGCCGCCCCGCATCCACACGCGCGTTTATCTGGCCGAGAAACAGAGAGGAGGGAGCGGCGGGGGACCCGCGGAGGGTGGCCGAGAGACGGCCAGGCCTTCTGCGCTGCTGGCCGGGGGTCCCTGCAGTGCCGGCCTGAGTGGCGGGGGGGGGGGGTCGGGGTCTTGTCCTCCGCAGCGCCGAGCCCGCTTCTCCCCAGGCCCAGCAGCGCCAAAGAGTGGCAGAGAGTCGCGTCGCTTTCCGGGTGGCGGCCGAGATGGGCTTTGGGTCGGCCGGGTCCAGCATTCCCGTCCGGATGTCCCGGGCGAGGGTGGGGGGCTCCCTCTGCCCCCCTCCCCGGCCGCGCTTTCCCTTCTTCTGCCTGGGGGCCGCCGAGAGGCCCCGACGCCACCGAAGGCAGGAAGAGGAGGCGGCGGCCGGCTGGACTAAAGGAAAGCCCCCCCCGCCCCGGCGCGCCCCCCCCCCTCTGGCTGCAGCAGCGGGCCAGCCGTGGCCGCTTTCGCCTGCTGGCCTCCGAACGGCGGGGCGGGGCGGGGGGGCCGTTACCGCGGATGAGAGATTGTTCGAATTAATTGTTAGCCTTATTTCCCCCGGGGGCGCTGGGGGGGGGGAGGCCTTGGCCGCCTCCGCCTCTCGGGATCCA
Organism: Euleptes europaea; assembly: GCF_029931775.1. Lineage (NCBI taxonomy): Eukaryota > Metazoa > Chordata > Lepidosauria > Squamata > Sphaerodactylidae > Euleptes > Euleptes europaea. The sequence continues at coordinate 923,184 of NC_079320.1, read as the reverse complement.
CCAGCAGCCGCTGCGGGCTGGGCGGGCCCCTTTTCCCGCAGGGGCGCGGGGTCGCCGGCTGGCGCGAAGCCGGGGCCAGATCCCGAGCTGCGCAGAAGCCGGCCGCGGAGTCTCCGCTCCCCCGCCCAGGGGACCCCCCTGGCCGGCTCAGGACTGCGCCCTCGTGCAATTCCCGGCCGCTTTGAGCCGGTTGGCGGGGAGGCGGGAGGAAGCGGCGGGAGCAGGCGTCGTTCCCGGTGGATCGGGCGCTCTGGGTGCCGGGGCGCCTTCCGCAAAGGGAAGGAGCCCGAGGGGGCGGCCGTAGGCCGGGGGAAGTCGTGGGCTGAAAGGAAGCGAGAACCCACCGGATCCCCACCGCAGCAGCCCTGGGGGGAGACGCCGGCCAACCGGAGTGAGTCCGGACTGAGAGCGACTTGCTTGCCAGGGAGGGGGCGCGTCTCCTCCTCTCTGGATGTCCCCTGAAATACATCGACAGGCTGACAATCCCAGCCTGGAGCCCCGCCGTTCTTGGAGTGGGTCCGGCATCCCCCCCACCCACCCCCCGTGGAGCCGGCCGCCGGCCCTGCGCGCTTTTACGCAGCAAGTTGGGCGCTGTTGCCTCCGCGCAGCCTGGGCCTTGGCGGCCTGGCCTGGACGGGAGGGAGGGAGGGAGGGAGGGGGGAGGGAAGCGGTCCGGCGCCACCTCTGCTGAGATTCGTGGCGCACTCCTGGTCAAGCGGGCACGACCCACAAGGCAGTTGCCCTGGCCCTGCTGAAGTGAGAGGAGAACGCGGAGCAAATCCTGGTCCCGGTTTCGGGCCGCATTCGGACGCTCCGATGTCGCCCCCTCCACGCAGCCGGCGTCCTTTCTCTGTCCGTTCCCCCCGCCTCTCCCCGCAGGCTACATTTCTGGCCTCTGCACCCCCCCCTCGCAGCTCCCCCCCCCTCCGCGCCCGGTCTCTGCCCACCCGCCCCACAGCTTCCTTGCTCTGGGGGCTCTCAGCTGCTCTGCCCGACCCACCGCGCCAGCCCTCGCTTCTTCGCGGGGTGGGGTGGGGGCGGCGCACGCCCAGGCCCCTCCCAGGGGCTCCTCGGAGCGGAGCCTGAACCCCTCGAAGGAGACCCTTCCCACGGGCCGGAAGCCCCCCCCTCACAAGCTCTGGGACTCCCCACCCCTTCCCGGGAATGGCAGGGGGCCAAGTCCCCCGGGGCTCCCCGGCCCCAGCTCCGGTTTCTCCGAGCCGGCTTTTCCCTGGGAGGTCCAGTTCCACCTGCGGGTCGGGAAAGTCCAGCACAGTCCCGGAAGAGGGCGAAGGCCCAGGTGTGTGGGGGCAAGGGCCAAGGGGCCCCGGGGGAGACCTTGGCCTTTGGTCTGGCGCCGGAACCTGCGGGTCCGAGGACGAATCCGGCCAGGCCGGGCCCCGAGTCTGAGGTCACGTGAGAAAGGACCTAGGAAGCCGGCCGGGTTTGTGAGTGTATTTGGCGGGCTAGGGCGCCTCGGTCTTTCTTTCCCCCCCCCTCCCCCAAATCTGCTTCGGGATCCTTTGATCTTGGATTGCCGTCAAGAAACGCTTCCTGTTCCGACCCCACACACCCTCGGAGAACCGCTGCTGGGGCGCCTCGGCCGATGGTGGGTGGGTGGGTGGGTGGGAGGGAGGGAGGGAGGGGGCGGCGGCGCAGGGAGGGACCCGACAGCTGCCTGGGCCTTGGCCGGGTTTCTGGAGGGGGTGGGCAGCGCCAGCGCGGAAGGCAGGCCACCGGGCAGCAGCTCACCGCGGCCATTGCGGCGTGGAAGCCCCGAGTTTCTCCCCTGCCGGTATGGGGAGGGGGGTGGAGGGCCAGAGGAGCCCTACCTGCTGCCAGTCCAGCGTCGGGAGACCTTCCTCGGCCGTGGGTGGGTGGGTGGCTGGCGGGGCGAAGGGGCTCCGGAGCGCCGCAGAGCAGCCCCGGGAAGGTTCCGCTCTGTGCCCCGCGCTCGCTCGCTCGTTTCCTCCCCTCCCCTCCCCTCCCCTCCCCTCCCCTCCCCTCGTAGGGGGTCGGAGGGAGGGTGGGAGGGAGGGAGCCAGAGGCGGATCCGGAGCGGGCGCGCAGCCTCCTGGGGGCTCCAGTCCGCCTTTTGGTGGCGACCCCGCTCCCTCCCTCCCTCTCTCCCTCCCTCCTCCCCGCCCCTCCCGCGCCCTCCCCCACCTCGGGGCAGGTGAGCCTGGCCAATCGGAGGGGCGGCGGCGGCGGCAGGTGGCCGACTTATCTGGCCGGCTGGCGGGGGAGCGCGCCCACTGCGCCCCGGTTGGATGGGGCGGGCGCGGGGCTGAGCGCGCGCGTGAACGGGCCGGAGAGCCAGCAGCGCCGCCGCCCGCCGCGCCCTGCCCGCTCGCCCGCTCGCCCGCCCGCTCGCTCAGCCGCCGGGCCGGGCCGGGCCGTCGTGGCGCGGCCGGGGCTGCCTGGGGCCGGCGCGCCATGTTCCAGCCGGCGGGGGGGGCGTCGAAGCGCTGCTTCACCATCGAGTCGCTGGTGGGCAAGGAGAGCCACCCGCCGGCCGAGGAGCCGCTGCGCCCGCCCGCCCTGGGCGGGTACCCGGCCAGCGCCGCCGTCGAGGCCTTCGCGCACGGCTTCCAGGGCGCCGCCGCCGCCGCCGCCGGCCGCTCCCTCTACGGCGGCCCGGAGCTGCTCTTCCCCGAGGCGGTGAGCCACCCGCCGCTGCCCGGCCCCCCGCCCCAGCTGGCCGCCTCGCACCTCCCGCACTCGCCGCACCCCTTCTTCGGCCCGCAAGCCCGCGACCCGCTCAGCTTCTACCCCTGGGTGCTGCGCAACCGCTTCTTCGGCCACCGCTTCCAAGGTAGGCGCGCCCGGCGGCCGGGCCGGGGCGGCGGGCAGGAGGGGCGGCGGGCTGGGCCGGCGACGGTGCCCTTCGGCCTCGTGTTTCTCGCTTGAGGCCCGCCGCTCTTGTTGGGCCACGGCCGTTAATGCACGGGAGGTTTTGCCTTGCATTTGCCACTCTCCAGAGGCACATTTTTCCGATCCAAATTTTCAGAACTCTGCATGGGGGCTTATTGTTGAGTTTTGAGAATTCGGAGAGGGAAAATGTGCTTCCAGAGAGCAGCAAATCCAAGGCAAAACCTCCGTCTCCCTGCAAGAGCTCGGGTCGAGACTCTCGGCGCAGAAATCCCCCCGGTTAAGCGCCCCGCTCAGACCCGCCGGGATCTCCGTGCTTCTCGCCCACAGGCGGGAGGGCAGAATTGTAAAAATAAAATAAAAAATGTAAATAAAAGCCAACAACCCAGTCCTTTAAAATGAAACCAAATAAACCAGCAAAATGAAGGGAAGCCCCCAACCCCCCCCCCCCACACACACAACCTTTGCCGGCTGCTTTCGTAGAAGGCGGCTCAAGAGCAGCCCGCCGGGCTCTTCCCCCACGAAATATCGTCAGCTGGGGGTGGGGGAAGGGGGCTGCAAGGCAAACCAGGACAAGGCAAAGGCCGGCCACCTTCCAAACAGCCCCCTCTGGGAGAAGCTGCCCGCTGGGCTCGGCTTCGGCTCGGTTTGTGCAGGATCGCGCGTTTCGCCTGTAGAAAGAAAGAAAGAGTGAAAGAGAGAAAGAAAGAAAGATTTTCTCTCCCGGCCTCGGACCTGCCAGAGCCCGCGAAGGCTCCGGCCGATCTATCTGGGTCGGCCCCGAAGGCAATAGCGAGTTTCTTGGGGTTTTTGCTGCCCCCCAGCTAAGGAGATGGCAAAGGAAGTCATCGCGGATTTGAGCGCTGTTACTTGAAAGCAAATCGCCCTGAGCTTCCTTCTTCCAGCGCACCACTTAGGGCTATTAATGTTATCAGAAACAGGTTTTTCTTTTCTGGGCCCTGAATATCGTCCCTTTACCATCCGGTAGCCGGACACCGATATACATATAAAATAATCCTCTGGGACGCACAGCCCGGTCTGAAATATTTCGTTCTATACGATCTTAGTTTTTTTATCGACAACAGGTCTTGCCGGGGGGCAAATGTGAGCTGTCGCGTTTCCCCGCCGGATCATGCAAACAGACGAGGGATTCCCCGCTGCCCAGATAAAGGGGAAGGGGGAGAGACGTGCCCGCGAGGCGCTCCCCTGAAAGGTGGAGGGAGCTCGGGAAAACGGCGGCATGCCCGAGTTTTTGAAAGCAGACACGGGACCCAGCCCCTTTGTGCCCCGGGAGCCTTTTTTATAATCCCCAAACGCCGGAGAGGCCGTGGGCCCGATCCGGCGGGAAGCGTAAACGCCCCGTGGAAGTTTCTCACGGTGTAGGGAAGCCCCCTCGGGCCCAAATCTTAGCTTTCAGTGACCCCCGACTCCTGAACAAAAGCGTTCGGAATGGAGCCCGGCCCAAAGCTCCGTTTCCCCGACAGCCGAGGCCCTTTCTCTCCGTCTACCGGGCCTGGCCTGGCCTGGCCGGGCTTTCGGCCGCCTTCCGGGCACACTTCAGCACCTTCCACGCGCGCCGGTCTCCGCAGGAAGTGCCGGGGCGCCGGCAGGATCCCCCCGCGGAAATCAGCGCCCACGGAAGGCTCCTGGCCCTGCGGGACCACCACCACCCCCCGTTCCGAGTGTAGGGGAAAGCCGAGGCTAGGGGCGAAAACGCACTGGAGGTTTTGCCTTGGATGTGGCCTCTCTCTAGAGGCCCATTTTCGCCATCCGGATTCTCGAAACTCTGCATGGGGACGTCTTTTTGAGAATTTGGCTGGGGGAACTGTGCATTTAGAGAGTGGCAAATCCAGGGCCAAATCTCCCGCGCGTTTTCGCCCTTTAAAGACGTCGCCTCGGCCCATGGCAAGATCCGAAACGAAAGCGGTGAATGCGGACTCACAGGGCGAAAACGCACAGGAGGTTTGGCCTTGGATTTGCCACTCTCTAAATGCACATTTCCCCCCATCTGAATTCTCAAAACTCTGCATGGGGGCTTATTGTTGAGTTTTGAGATTTAGAAGGCGATCAGTCCGGTTCCAACAAGGCAGGGAACCCTCTGCCAATTCAGCGCCCTCACGGAGGAATTAGTAATATCTCCAGTCCCTAAAATTATTATGATTAATAATAACAACCGTAATAGATGCCAGTATTTCCAATTACACCCCCCCCCGCCCTACCCACAAGGCCGATCCGTACAGAGTTTCGTTTTAATCGCCTGTCCTTCCAGGGCCGGTCAAAATACGCGGCCGACGTGAGTGGCGCGCAGACCCAACGCCCGACGCTCCTGCGAATCCATCCCCGCCACCCTCCGGGCAACCCGCCCCCTGCTTCGGCCGGTGGGACCCCGCGGAGCCGCTGGGGGGGGGGCACCGCCCGTTGCGGCTCCCTGGGCCGGCCTTTCTTCCCCAGGTCTTTTGTGCCCTTGATCTCCAGTCCCCCCCGCCCGTGAAAAACGCCCCCTCCCCCCTCGCAGGGCGGCGGACCTGGCTGCCTCCCGAGAGGCGGAGGGCGCCGGCCGCCCCGGGGGACAGAGACCCGCGGCCCGCTTCTCATTACCGGGCTGTCAATGCAAATCCGCCGCCCTCCCAGCGGCCCGCTCCTGAAAGGCGAGCGGCCGCCTCAAAGGGCCTTTGTTCGGCCGGGCCCGGGGATTAAGGCGCCCCCCTTCCAGCCAGGGAAGGGCCCCGCCAGGGCCGGACAGGGGCGCTGGGGCAGCCCGCGGGACGCCCAGCGCTCCCGAGGGGGGGTCAACCTTTTCCCCCAATTGGGGGTGGGGCGGGGCTGCCCCCCAGCCACCTCTACACACTCCCCGGCAGTCCTGAGCTGGCGCGGGCCTGCGGAGGCCGGAGGTGGGGTAGCCTGTCTTTCCGCGGACACGGGAGCGGCTCCCTTAGGAAAAGAGTCGAGCTGGCGGACTGCGCTGAGCAGGCGAGGGGTTCTGCGCACCCACTCCTCCCGCAGGGTAGACCAGCAGGGCTGGAGTCTCAGGAGCGGCTCCCTCAGGTGTTGCGGGACTCGACTCCAAGGCAGCTCCACAACAGTCCTGTCAGGTCGGCCAGTATGGTTCTTGCAGGTGCGCGGCGGAGGCTTGCCGATGGCCTCCCAGTGAGTCCGGGCAGGGGCCAGATTCGACCTCGCCCCTTCAGCGGTTCCCACGCCCTTTCTTTGTTGCGAGGGGGGGCATTGCTACCGCAGGGATCTGGTGGTGAAGACCCCCTTCGTTCGAACGGGAGAGCTCCGTGCCTCCGTCCCCGACTCCCTCCGAAGGGGCGTTGGCTGGATCCCGCAGGATCCATGTGTTTAGTGAAGATCCATTGGATTTCGCGCGGGGAACTGAGGGCCGGACGGCCCCGGCTTCTGAGACCCGCCGCTCTCTGGAGGCAGAGGCCACGATCCAGCGGCCGCGCTCCTGGCGCCGGGGCTCCCCTCTCAGGATTCTTGCTCTGTGCCCGTCAGAGCCTCACTTGTGTTTAGGGGCCGACCTTAAAGGGCTGGTTTTGATCTTGTCTTGCACGACCTGTGGGCCGGACACTAGGAGGAAAAGTACACTACCCCAACACACACGCAGAGTCGGCCAGATCCATTCAGATCGCTTTCGAAGCGGGGCGGGAGGGGCAGCGTTCGCAGTGGGGCCCGGAATGGTTAGACCCCCGCCCAACGCTAATGAGTGCTTTTATCGCCGAATTTTAATTTTAATCTTCAATAGTAAAGAGGATGGTTTTAATTCTTGCCTGTGTCCGGATGTTAGTTTAAATTGTAATCAGAGCAAAAAATGGTTTTAATATACGGAATTTTATATTTTTATGTTCGCATCTTTTTTTCTTTAAAAAGGCCCTTTATTGTAAGCCACTTAGAATTATAAATGATCCGTAAAAGTAATCGATGAATGAACAATTAAACACCTCGAAGTCGCCTTAGTTTCAAACACGGACGCAGGCTGAAGCACACACACCCCAAACCGAAATCAGCAGAATGTCACTGTCAGGAACGTGCAGGAAGAAGTCCGAAGGGTCGGGTCCCTTGAATGAAAAGGAGGAAAGTCCAGAATTGTTACAAGCTGGCCCAGAGCGCATGACAACGGAACCCTTCGCTTCGGTGCCGGTTATGTATTTTCAAAAATTATATGTTGCCTCTCCAGATAATCCGCAATAATTATGATGATGATAAAAGTAACAACAACATTATTATTATTAACAACAATAATAATAGTTGATGTTGTTGTTACTTTGCTTGACCCTGTTACAGTCTGGGGTGATATATTCTAAACTGCAAGAAAAATTTAATAGCAATGATTGATAATACTCAACACGATCTAGGGGGCATTTTCCCCGGAGAAACCCAGCGGAACCCGCACAAGGGCCGGGGCTGCGCAGGAGAACCTCCCCGGGACGGCTGGTCTTCTTGTTCAAGCGGCGGGTTTGACCGAGGCGTTCTGTCGCCGGACCCCTTTATGTCTTTCCGCGCAAACGACCTTTCCCGGGAACAAACCTCTGCGTTTCCCCCGGGGTCTTCTCCGCCCTTTCTCCCGCCTGCCTTTTAACCGAAGCCCCCCTCGGCAGATAGTCCGGGGGTCGTGCAGAAAATGGGCCAACGCAGACGCTTCCCTGGGAAGGACATTTGAGGTTCGGGGAGATGGAAACCCGGTCTCCTCTCCCCGGTTCCTTTGCAGGGGACAGCCCCGGTGGCCGGGCTGGAGAGGCCGCGCCACTTTCGCAACAGGCAGGCATCTGGGGGCGCTCCCCGCCCGCCGCCCCCCCCCCCCTTAGGCGACATTTCTCTCTTCGCAGCAGTCCGACCCGTGAGAATCCAACCGATTCCAAGCCTCGTCGTTTGCAGCAGGGGGGGAGAAGGAAGAAAACAGACAGGACTCCCCAGTCATTTTGACGGGCTGGTTTTGGGGAAACTGTTCTGTGTATTCGACGTGCCGAAAGGGCGCCAATGTGCAGGCGAGGGGAGGGAAAGCCATTGAATTTTAAAGGGCAGAATCGGGGCCGAACTGCGCCCGCTGTTTCTGGTTTTGTTTTGTTTTTTACGCAAAGTAAAATATTATCTCCCCCCCCACACACACCCGCACCCAAAGAAAATCACCTTAAAACCCACAGATTTCTCAGAGCCCGAAGGAGAACGAAAAACAAGCGAGGCAAGATCTGCGGCGGGGGGAGCCGCGGCCAAATCCCCGCCGCCTCGCAGAACCCAGCAAGAAGCCGCGGCGGGGCGCGGCGGAGACTCTGCGCTCCCGGCACCCTTCCAAGACCACCGAAGCCTGTTTGTGGATTCGTTTCAAACATTTGTTAGCCGCCTTTCTACCTTGCGGAGCTCCGGGCTGCTTGCAATGTAAAGAAAGCAACAACGATTGAAAACCCGCGCACACGTGCAATGCCCCCGTGTTTCACGGACTGCCCCTGGCCCGGCCCACCCAACCCGCCGCTGCTCCGGGCGCTCTTGCGACGCGACCGGCAGGGAGGTATTTCGGCTGCCGGGCGAGACCCGCAGAACCTGGGCAGCCCTGGCCCGGCGCTGGCGGCGATGCAGGCAGCACGACCAGGAAGAGACGGGAGCGGAGACCGGGGCAGCCCCGCCGCCCGACAGGCTGCCCGGCGAGCGACTCGGCCGGGGGCCCCGAGCGGGCAGCAAGCAAAGCCCCTCTCGGGCACCCCGCGCCCTCAGCTGGCCGCTCGGGGCGGAGACTCCGCTGCCAGCCCCAGTAGGGCGCCCCGGTCAACGGCAGCACACGGGAGCGGGCGGCGGCGGGGACCAGCTGGGCGCCCCCCTGCCCTGTCCCCACAGGCCGGGCGCCAGGGCGACCCTGCTGGACGTTCGGACAGCATCTCCCCCCACCCCACCCCCAGCTCCAAATGCTTCACAGTAATCCTTCCCCCCGCCCTGTAAGGTAGACCAAAGTTCTCCTGCCCAGGCCTGCCTCTCGGGCTTCCGGCGACTTGGAGGCTGGCGGTTGGAGAGTAGGAGCGGGGAGGGAGAGGCCCGGGCCCGGGTTCAAATCGGCGCTCAGCCGTGAGGGCCGCTGGGTTCTGGCGGGGCTGGGGAAGGGCCCGCCTGCTGGCCCGGCTGGGGTAAAGCGGGGAGGGGGACCCCCGAGGGGCCAGAGCGGGCGTCGGGCACCCCGCCCACCCCAGCTGCCGGCTGCACCCAGGATCTGGGCCTCAGCTAAGGGGGCAGATCTGGCCCCGTGGAGCAATCGAGCCGCCGGCCGGCCGGCCCCCCTCCTGTTCCTTCCCGCTGCAGCCGGGCTCGGCGGCGCCAAAGGCCGTCGGGGGGAGGCGGGCGCGGGGCTGGGGCGGGCTCGGCTGACGCGTGTCGCTCTCCCGCAGGCGGCGAGGTGTCGCAGGAGGGGCTGCTGCTGCACGGCCCCTTCGCCCGCAAGCCCAAGCGCATCCGCACCGCCTTCTCGCCCTCGCAGCTGCTGCGCCTCGAGCGCGCCTTCGAGAAGAACCACTACGTGGTGGGCGCCGAGCGCAAGCAGCTGGCCGCCAGCCTCAGCCTCTCCGAGACGCAGGTGAGTCCGCGCGGATCGGGGCCGCAGGGAGACCCGCGGGGCCCGTGGGCCGGCCGGAGGAGGCCCCTGCCCGGCCGCAGCGGCCATGGGGACGGCGGCCCGGCTCCGGCGGCCCTGCGAGCAAACGGGGGGGGGGGCGCTCCGTGGCTCCTCTTTCAAAGGGGCCTCCTTGCTCTGTGGCACAAAACACGGGGGGGGGAATATGCAGACCCACACCCAGGCCGCTCCACCCCAAGCCCCACCCTTCGGGTTCCGGGGCTCTGAGGTCAGAGGAAGGTCCCTCTAGCCCGCTAGCAGCAGAGGAGCTTTGCAGAAAGACCTTGGCTGGCCAAGCGTTTCTGTGCATGTGCAGAGTGGAATGCTTTGTGCCTGGGCAAGGGGAGGTCATGGGGCCCTCACTGCCCCCCTCCCCCCAGTCTGTCAGTCTGAGTTCTCCCCCTGTCATAGGAGGACCGCCTTCTCCAGGCTCACTGGGCTCTTCAGAGGCCAGAAGCTCCGCCTCAGGATCCCTAGATATGGGGGCAGAGCAGTCCTGCAGGGAGGGGGGGGGGCTTCTGGCCCAGCTCTTGGGTGGTGGACTCAGAGCAGCCACAGATCTGTGGGGAGGCCAAAGCCGGTGGGAATCTCGCCAGGGAGTCCAGGCTGTGCAAGGGGTCGCTTGTGGTTTGGGGGTTCGGTGGTTTTAATCAGTCTGTGGTTCTGTGCCAGGTAGGCAGGGCACTTCAAGCGATGCTCGGGGGCACCTTTGGGCATCTCTCAAGAAGCTGCGACAGCAACAGTGGAGAACAGGGCTGGTTCCCTTTTGCCCAAAGCGGGGCAGAGCCCAGAGTTGGCTGAAGGGAGAATCGGGCCAGAGGTCAGAGATCCCGGGGCTGCCTTCTAAACTGCATCCCCAGTCCGTGGGCAGGATGGGGTGGCGTTGGAGGGAAAGGGGTCTGGCAGGGCGGGGTGGGAAGCAGCCTTTCCCAAGGAGCCTTCAAGCAGGTGCTGTGGCTTAGGCTGCGGGAGTGGGACACAGTGTGGAGAGCAGACAATCCCCAGGGGGGCAAGGGGGGGCATTCTCTTTCTCCCTGCTGTTGGAAGACACCTTCACAGCCCAACAGGAACACATCTGCAGGCCACTTTTGTGGACCTGCAAAAACCCCACAAGAGAGAGGGGTCTCTCTCTTCCCCAGAGCACTTCCTCAGGCTGGGTATGCAACACAAAAGGACAAGAGAACTTTTCTTATCAAGTCCTGAACCCCACCCCCACCCCACCCCACCCCCACCCCCATCACTTGCAGTTTCCCCTAGTTTAGCTTTATCTCTTTCTTTCAATGCTGCCTCTCCAGAGTCTCTCCTGAGGCATCTTCCAGCCTAAAGAAGTCCCAGACATGCTGGCTTCCCTGTGCTGCTTTCTTGGTTCTAGCTGGGCCCGGTTATTCAATGGTCGGGGCATGAGTGTGAATCCCGAGGCAGGTTGCTTGGCCGTAGCAGCAGCAGCTGCACACCAAGGGAGCAGATTGCGGGGGGGGGGGGCTGTCGGTTGGCACCTGGTGGCAGAGAGGGCCCTGCTGGAGCCTTTCCTCAGGCAAGCCCCTCCCCTCTCCTGTGTGCAAGATGGAAGTAGTCACACTGACCTTAGGTGCAGGGCGGTTGTAAGGAGTGCAGGCCAGGTCTGCAAAGCGTTTTGAACCCCTAAGGCTGCAGGGTCTTGTGAGCACATTTGAGCTCTCCTGTGCTGGCAGGGTCCCCCTCCCCACTTTCCTTGACTGATAAAGATCTTTTCCTGAGTAATGTTGTCCTGTGGTTAAATAGGTCTGTATTGTAAGGAAATGGTCAGAGAGCTGCATGTGTAAAGGGAGGGGGGCTGTTGCCTGCGCTACTCTGTGGCTGCTGGTGTTCTCCAGACTAGGTAGTCTCTACACCATTTAAGGCATCATGTTTAAAAGCTCCTGCTGTGTTTCAGCTCTGTGTGAGATTTCTGTTTGTTTTCAGATTTCTGTAGTCCAGACTCTCTGATACTGTTTATTGGCTGCCCCATCCTGTTGATTGTACTTGACTTATACTATGTAATCCGCCTTGAGCCAGCATGGTGTGGTGGTTAAGAATGGTGGGAGAACCGGGTTTGATTCCCCACTCCTCCACATGAGCGGCGGAGGCTAATCTGGTGAACTGGATTTGTTTCCCCACTCCTACACATGAAGCCAGCTGGGTGACCTTGGGCAAGTCATTCTCTCACCTACCCCACAGGGTGTCTGTTGTGGGGACAGGAAGGGAAGGTGATTGTAAGCTGGTTTGATTCTCCCTTAAGTGGCAGAGAAAGTCAACATATAAAAACCAACTCTTCTTCTTTTTCTTGAGTCTCAGTGAGAAACAAATAACCAAATTAACAACAACAACAACAACAACAACAATAATAGTAATACCTGTGGTGAAACAAATCCAAAATATGAGCCTTCATTGAGGGATCAGTCCCAACCCCCTGGTTTGCCGTCATGGAATATTGGGATGGGACGACCCCTCCACGTAGGACCGGCCTGTGAGCAGGGGAAATGGTTTCCCCACCACCACCCGTTCAGGGCCTCCCATGGCCTGGCATCCTGGGAGGTGGCAGTTCCGAGAAGCAGGGCCTTTTCTGTGGTGACCCCCAGTTGTGGCCTGCCCCCACCTGGCTGCTGGATCAGGCAGGCTTTTGGTGCCAGGTGAAGAACACTTTTGTTCATCCTTTTGACTAAATAGTAGCACTATCTGCTGTTTATTTTTCTGTTTTGTTGATTGATAATTTGATTTATGCTTTACTTTAAGTACTTAATTCTGCAGTTTTGCTCCATTGGTTTTAATTTTTCACTTTTCTGTTTTGTATGGCTTGATAGATTTGTCTTAGTTTGCTTTTTTTCTTTTAAACATGCTCCTTTAGGATTGTTTCTGCTGTGATTTTGTGTGTGTTTTTAATCTCTATTGTTTAAGTTGAATTGCAGTTGTGTACTTCCTTTGTTGTGAGTGTGCTGTAAGAAACTCCAGGCAGTGGTGTGTGGAACCAACATTTTAAAACTGACTTCAAACGACACCTTATGATTAGGCTCAGGGCCCTTGTGCCGTTGCCCACATAAGAAATATCCCTGCCTCAAACTTGGAGAAAAGCGAGGGAGGGGAAGCCAGAAGAGCTAGAAAGGCTGCTGCGACCTGCCTCAGCCAAAGGCACATGATCCCGAGAGACGGCTGCAGAGAGCTCCAGCTGCCGGGCCACCAACATGCCGCTTATAGACCAAGGGGCCTGGACATCTTCTTCAGGCAAAACAGTTCTTCTCAGAAGTAAGATCGATTTGCTCCAGCAAGTCTAAGCAAGTGTGCTTAGGAGGATTTGGGAGTTGAATTTTTAAACAGGGCTGGAGATATTGGAAAGTTTCAGCCTCTTGCCTGTTGGAGAAAAAGGCCCATTAATTCCTGAAGCAGAGGGAAACACATCCATCCCTCTGCCTGGAGCAGAGAAAGGCCCTTGATAGCCTAAGAGAACTACTGCAGCAAAACCCCTCCCTGTACCTTTGCAGCAGGACAGGTATATAAGAACATAAGAAAGGCCCTGCTGGATCAGACCCAGGAGGCCCATCGAGTCCAGCAGTCTGCTCGCACAGTGGCCAACAAGGTGACTCTAGGAAGCCCACAAGCGAGACCACTGCAGCAGCACCATCCTGCCTGTGTTCCACAGCAGCAAAGATAATAGGCCTACTCCTCTGATCCTGGAGGTATGCATCATGACTAGTATCCATTTTGACTAGTAGCCATGGATAGCCCTCTCCTCCATGAACATGTCCACTCCACTCTTAAAGCCTTCTAAGTTGGCAGCCATTACCACATCCTGGGGCAGGGAGTTCCACAACTGAACTATTTAAGGTAGGCCAGCCCTGGGCTTCTTTGTGTGTGTTAAGTGCCGTCAAGTCGCTTCCGACTCATAGCGACCCTATGAATGAAAGTCCTCCAAAATGTCCTATCTTTGACAGCCTTACTAAGATCTTGCAAATTGAAGGCTGTGGCTTCCTTTATTGAGTCCGTCCACCTCTTGTTGGGTCTTCCTCTTTTCCTGCTGCCCTCAACTTTTCCTAGCATGACTGTCTTTTCCAGTGACTCTTGTCGTCTCATGACGTGACCAAAATACGACAGCCTCAGTTTAGTCATTTTAGCTTCTAGGGTCAGTTCAGGCTTGATTTGATCTATAACCTGCTGATTTGTTTTTTTGGCAGTCCACGGAATCCGTAACACTCTCCTCCAACACCACATTTCAAAGGAATCCATTTTCTTCCTATCAGCTTTCTTCACTGTCCAGCTTTCACACCCATACATAGTAATAGGGAATATGATGGCATGAATTAATCTAGTCTTGGTGGCCAGAGTCACATCCTTACACTTCAAAATATTTTCTAGCTCCTTCATGGCTGCCCTTCCCAGTCTCAATCTCCTTCTAATTTCTTGGCTGCAGTCTCCCTTTTGGTTGATGGTGGAGCCAAGGAATAGAAAGTCTTGAACAATTTCCATTTCCTCATTGTCAACCTTGAAGTTGTGTAATTCTCCTGTAGTCATTACTTTTGTTTTCTTGATGTTCAGCCGTAGTCCTGCTTTGGCACTTTCTCTTTTAACTTTCAGCAGTAGTTGTTTCAAATCTTCACTATTTTCTGCCAATAATGTAGTGTCATCAGCATATCTCAAATTATTAATGTTTCTCCCTCCAATTTTCACTCCACCTTCGTCTAAATCTAATCCAGCTTTCCTAATTATATGTTCTGCATATAGATTGAAGAGATAGGGAGATAAAATACATCCTTGTCTGACACCTTTGCCGATTGGAAACCATTCCGTTTCTCCATATTCTGTTCTAACTGTGGCCTCTTGTCCAGAGTACAGGTTGCGCATTAAAACGATCAGATGTAGTGGCACACCCATTTCCTTTAAAACCAGCCATAGCTTTTCATGATCCACACAGTCAAAAGCTTTGCTATAATCTATGAAACACAAGCTGATTTTCTTCTGAAATTCTCTCGTATGCTCCAGTAACCAGCGTATATTTGCAATATGATCTCTAGTGCCTCTTCCTTTTCTGAAACCAGCTTGAACATCAGGCATTTCTCCTTCCATATATGGTAACAGCCTTTGCTGTAAGATTTTGAGCATCACTTTACTTGCATGAGAAATTAATGCAATGGTCCGATAGTTGTTGCAATCTTTGATGTCTCCTTTCTTGGGAATTGGAATGTAAATGGATCGTTTCCAGTCTGTGGGCTATTGTTTTGTTTTCCATATCTGTTGGCATATTCTTGTCAAGATTTTGATGGACTCCGTTTCTGTGGCTTGGAATAGCTCTATTGATATCCCATCTGCTCCTGGTGATTTGTTTCTCCCGATTGCTCTCAATGCAGCTTTCACTTCACTTTCTAAAACTATAGGTTCTTCTTCAAAAGATTCTTCTTGGAAAGAATCTTTCATCCTTTCATCTCTTCTGTATAGTTCTTCAGTGTATTGTTCCCACCTTTTCTTTATTTTGTCCTGTTCAGTTAATGTATTTCCATGCTGATCTTTCAGCATGCCTAACCGTGCTTTAAATTTCCCTTTGATTTCTTGGATCTTGTGGAACAGATCTCTTGTTCTTCCTTTTTTGTTGTTCTCTTCTATTTCTTTACACTGTTATTATAATAGGTCTCTTTGTCTCTACGTGCTAGTCGCTGGAACGTTGCACTTAGACTTTTGATTCTATTTCTGTCACCTACTACTTTTGCTTCTCGTCTATCTCTGGCAATTTTAAGAGTTTCCTCAGACATCCATCGAGGTTTTTCTTGTCTTTTGGCTACAGGAATAGTCTTTGCACATTCTTCCTTGATAATATCTCTAGTTCTTCAGGTTTACATTCACTTGAACTTAGTAATGCAAATCTGTTCCTTATATGGTCTTTAAACTCTTCCGGAATACTGCTTAGATTGTATTTTGGTGCTATGAATGTTTTGGTGTTTTTCTTAAGCTTTATCTTGATTTTCGATATTACCAATTCATGATCTGTATCGCAGTCGGCTCCTGGTCTTGTTTTGGCCGAGAGAATAGAGCTTCTCCATCTTCTGCTTCCAATTATATAATCTATTTGATTTCTATACTGGCCATCTGGTGATGTCCATGTATACAATTGTCTATTTGGTTGCCTGGGCTTCTTTGGGTCTTCACAAACAGGTTACCATAGATGCGGGCTCACTCCCTGGGTATTTGGTGACCCACATAAAAGGATATGCCTCCCTTTGAACTTGTGTCAACAACCACAACATCTCACTGATACTCAAATCAGATTACAAAATATGAAATACAACTCAGACAGAGATCAAAGACCTCCAATGGGATTAAGACTACAGAACTGGAACAATAATGCCGATGAAAATTGGTCTAAGGAAATGTGTTTATGCACACATGTGAATATAACCACACAGAGAGAGAGCACTCTTGTGTGTGACATCTATAGCCTTTTAATTAGTTTTTAAAATAATTTTATGGGATTTAAATATATCTCTTACTGTTTCAATTCGCCTTTCAACTGAGGGCAGGGTTAGCCACTTGGGGGCTCCTGAACACAAATGCAGGTCCCTGTGACTTCCCACGAGCCCCTCCTCTGATGGGTCTGCCCTGCTTTGTGCCCACATCAAGTCTCAAACTCTGCCCATTGTCCCTAGCACTGGGGGGCCAGCCCCCTCTCCCTTTGTTGGAGGAGGACCCCTCTGCTCCACAGCCCACTAGCAAAGAGCTCTTCTTCGGGGTGCTGTTTTTGTCTTGGAAACCAGGCCCCACTTGTGTGTGTGTGTATGGGGGGGGTTCTTTTCCTGGAAGATGCACCTCCCCTTCAGAGAAGATGCTGCGGCTGTGTGTTGAGCAAGGACAGCAACATCTGGCACAGCCTTACCTGGTAGAAGGTGTGGGTGGTGTCCAAGAAAGAAGATAAATGTGGAAGACAGCCCCCCCCCCCCCACAGGCAGGCAGAGCAGACTGTAGTGGGAAGGAGGAAAGGGAAAGAGAACCCCTCGGTTAATCTAACAGGAGGACAGACAAGTTAGCTGCAAGAGGGGGTTCTGCTGAGGCAGACGTGGAGAACAAGCTGGTTATGAAGCAGTCCAGACTTGACGGGAACCAGAACTAAACCCAAGGCTCTGTTCTGAGTGCCCAGTACATGTGCTTAATTGGCAAAACAGAGAGTATCTCTGAGCACGTGCAAGCCTTAATGGACTGACTAGAGATGCAGAAGGGGTGGAGGTTTCGAAGGCGTCCCAGGGAAACTCTGGCTGGTAGATTTGGAGAAACACTGAAATATATACAATGCTTAGGGAAGCAAGGCTTTATTGAAGAGCATGATGCACACAGCATGCCTTTTAGTGAAAGGGGCAGCCCTGTTTGAAAGAGGCACAGTCAACTTCATGTATCCATTCATACCCTGTTTTTGCCACTAGTGGGGACCTAAAGCAACATACAACATCATGTACTCCTCCATTTCAACCTCACATGATGCTGAGAGTGTGCAAATGGCCCAGGTTCACCCAGTGATCCTCCGTGACAGAAGTGGAGATTTGAATCATAATACAGTCTATAGGTGACTCCTGTGACCAACGCTCCCCCCCCCCCCCATGAGTGGCATTAATGAAAGAACTGCAATGCCTATGATGCTGGCAGTTGACAGAATGTACGGAAAGAGAAACAAGGGATCAGGTCTTGAACCCAGAGCACCTTTTCTACATGAAGAGGCATGAGACAATTTGGTTGAGCAGCAGCCAGTCACATGTTCTCATTGTCCCTCACAGCCCGGCCACCCAAAGAGATCCCCCCCCCCCGTATTTCTTTCATGTGGGTGGTTTGCAGGATATGTCCCATTTCCAGTGGCCAGGTGGCGGGCCAGGCATTTCCTGTGGGAAACTCAGAGAAAGTGCACAGGAGCAGCATTTTTATCGATTGATTGATGTTATTTATACTCTGCCTTTCTCACTGGGCCTCAAGGTGGATTATATAGAAAACAATCAGTATGATCAACAGAGGGAAACGTCCAAAAGACAACAAAATGGGAATTTAACATGTAGAGATCTGGAAAACCAACCACAGATGAAGCATGGCATAAGTATTAATGTGACGTGCTAAATGAAAGCAAATTTTATATAGCAGGAACCCAACAGACAGCAGCAGACGGCAGGAACTATACACAGTGGTATAGTCCACAGCCCCCAACCCTCCACCACCACAGGTCTCTCTTTGCGCCACACGGTTACAGGGCAGCCCTCTTATATGGTGACCTTCTTGACTCTGCTGGTGTCTTCCTGTACTTTTCCATGTGTTGTTTACAATCTGTACTATACAGTTTGTTTGTCCAGTGCAGAGGCAGTGTGGACAGAAAGCTTCTTGAAGGGATTTGAGTCTTTGTAAGGAGAGGCTTCACTTCCACATCCAATTAGAGAATTTGAACTAAACAATTTTAAAAGGACTTTGCCTATTCAAACCATTTAGTGGCAGAGTTCTCTAGGATTTACTTATTAAGGGCTGCTTATCAACCTTTAAATCCGGTAATACCAACAAGTAAGGTGTGAATTCAGTTCTTTGAACTACAACCAGCAAACCAGATGGAAAACCTCTAGAGACTTTTATCTTTTATTTAAAAAAGAAATCGTTCTCTTTATTATGCAAGACATTAAGAAGTACAGACATGTAAAAATTAACCCTACAATTACTGTAAAAATAAGTGCTAAAATTATCAAAATTCCTAACATTGCTTAATCATATTATAGTGACTAATAATTTTAAAAGCAAACTGGGTTTCAGGTTTTATCTCACTGTTTTTAGGGATTACCAAAATGCCCAACTCATATACACTCACCCAAAAACCTCACCTACTCTTCTTCTGAGACTTCCCTCTAGAAAAATCGGAACCGCTTATCACAGTAGTGCATATTTATAGAAAAATAGCAGTTTTATCTTTTTTCTAAACCTCAGCTATCATAATCATGTGATTATTATCTAGATAATTGATTATCAACACAAGTGCAAATAAGCCAGTCAGCTGGTGCATATGAGATACCTCTGATATACCAGGATAAGAAGACAGTCTCAACTCTTAACCTATTCTCTCTAGTATCAGAGGACCATGCTTGTTATATTAGGTGCTGTGTAACACAGGCAGGATGCTGCTGCTGCAGTCATCTTGTTTGTGGGCTTCCTAGAGGCCCCTGGTTGGCCACTGTGTGAACAGGCTGCTGGACTTGATGGGCCTTGGTCTGATCCAGCATGGCCTTTCTTATGTTCTCATGTTCTTAACCTCTATTAAAAAGCAATTAGTCTAACTTTTCTGTAACTGTTTCAATTAACTGTCAAAGATTAAAGTAACCTTAAGCAAACAGAGTTCACTGACAGTTGAGGAGCGTGTGAACTCTTGGTTAACATGCGAAATCAGCAAGAAAAAAACTGGTGAAGTAATCAAACACCTTCTCTGTACCTCCCAGCTTGCTTTAAACACATCCCCTCATTTAAAAGAAATACCTCCTACTGAAGTTCTTCATGTGTTGGTCTTTGCAAAGACAGTGCCTTGGGTAGTGTTTTTAGCCACTTTCCCTGATTGGACCTTACACCTCTGGCAAGATCCACTCAAGGGCTTCTTGGTGTCTCTCAGGAGGAGTCGCCATTCGAGGGCAGGCACACTATGGGATGTTGCCTCTTTGGCATTACCTGAGTTGACCTTTCCTTGGTCAGCGTGAGTGTAGCTGGACTTCGGCATTGTTTCTTACAGCCAGCCTCAAAGTGGTAGTTAGGAGAGGGGGCCGGCAGAATATGTCCCTTTCCCTATATTCGGGGGGGGGGGACTGGCATTTCTTCTCAGAGAGACTGGCTAAGCTTGTTTCTGGGATGATCCTCCTGGGTTTCTCCTGGCTTCCTTTAAAGGCCAGCACACCATCATCTCCATATAGGCTCGGCTCTGTCCTCCTTTCAGATTTTATGCACATGGATAAAAGTGTTCTTATTTATTTAAACCATTTATATTATATATTTTCACTACAAAAAACCTCCCAAGTATAAATTCAAGCCCTGTAAGTAGCATAAAATAAAAAGAAGACCCCCACCCCCATTTGGCATTCTCCCCCCTGGGCTCAGATTGGTTCCTGCCGTCTGCTGCTGTCTGTTGGGTTCCAGCCCTTGAATGGATTTCTCCTGGCTTTGAAGTTTGTGTTACTAGCAAGGAAACGTCACTTGTTGCTGCATCTTGTCTCTCTTTGGATGTGACAGTATGTACTTATTCCTAGAATTACTTCAGTCTTTCTGATTGGCTGCCTGCTTTCCGTGTGGTCTTCGCAGCCCCGTTCTATAGGAGGACCTTGAAGGTGTGGTCCCCAGGAATGTGGTCTTTCGCAGGGGATGTTCCTCTGCTCCTTTAGCCTTCCCCAAGACGGCCATTGAAAAGCTGCTCTCAGGACTTTCTGACTTTAAGGGCCGAAGCGGTCCAGGTGGATTCAGTCCCTCTGAGAGCGCTCCCCTTGTGCCGACAAGGCTAAAGTTTTAATTTTAAAGGAGATGCTTTGAACATTGTTCCTTGCCTTTTCCTTCTGGGATAGGTTAAACACTCAGACGAATAAGGGAAAGGACTCCTGCTCAAGTGAGGAGAGAGGTGTAACCCATCTAACCTAGGGCCTTGTCAGTCTGGCTTCAGGCCAGGCTATTGGACAGAGACGGCTTGGCTAGCTTTAGTTGTTTATCCCCATCTGAGTGTTGACAAAGAGGCCCCCGGGTTGCTTTTCCTGGATTTCTTTGCAGCCTTTGATACACTGACAGCGCATTCCTAAGGAGAGTTACTCCAATCTAAGCCCATTGAAATGAATGGGGTTAGACTGGAGTAACTCTCCTTAGGAACGCACTGTGAGTCTTGCCATCTTGTTGGGCCGCCTGGAAGCAGAAGTCGGTATCAGGGGATGTGCTTTAAACTGGTTCAAATCATTCCTCATATGCCGTACTCAAAGGGTTGCTGTTGGAAACCAGTTATCGTCAGGGTGGGACCTAACCTGTGGCGGCCCCCAGGGCACAGTCCTATCCCCCCTGCTTTTCAATCTCCATGTAAAGCCCTT
This sequence comes from Euleptes europaea, assembly GCF_029931775.1. Taxonomy (NCBI): domain Eukaryota; kingdom Metazoa; phylum Chordata; class Lepidosauria; order Squamata; family Sphaerodactylidae; genus Euleptes; species Euleptes europaea. The sequence goes on along the minus strand of NC_079320.1, from coordinate 902,667 downwards.
AGGATAAATCATTCATCGTTTTGGGCTTGGTTGTCTCCAAGATGCAGATGATTTCCAGCTCTTTATATTCGTATCCAAGTCTTCTGGCGATGCGGCAGAGGCCCTAAATCACCACCTGGCTGCCGTGGTAAATTGGCTAAGAGAGAACAAACTGAAAGAAAGCCCTGAAAGGACAAAGGTGATATTGGTTGGGAAGGGGGAGATCTTGAAGGACGTTGTGCTTCCCACTTTTGATGGGGTTCAGCTGAGCCTTGCTGAATTGGTTAAAAGCCTGGGGGACTATACTAGACCCAAAGTTATTGTTGGAGAAGCAAGTTAATTCAGCTGCAAAGAAGGCTTTCTCCTAACTCAGCCTATCCTATAAGACGGCCCTTGTCCTGGACTACCCTGGCCTGGACTTGACTGATCTGGCCACCTGCATCCATGGTGACATCCTGATTATACACACACACAAAACAACAACCCTAAAACATACTGGGGCAAAAAATCCCAACTTCACATATACACTGATGGGATCTGTGCTGGCAGCGACAGACCAAGAAAGGGATCTCGGGGTGGTAGTGGATAGCTTAATGAAGATGTCAACCCAGTGTGCGACTGCTGTAAAAAAGGCTAATTCCATGCTGGCCATAATTAGACGAGGAATAGAGAATAAAACTGCTGATATCATACTGCCCTTGTACAAATCTATGGTGAGACCACACTTGGAGTGCTGTGTACAGTTCTGGTCACCACACCTAAAAAAGGACATTACAGAGCTTGAGAAGGTGCAGAAAAGAGCAACCAAAATGATTAGGGGACAAGAGCAACTGCCCTATGAGGAGCGGTTAAAACGCTTAGGGCTGTTTAGCTTGGAAAGAAGGCAGCTGAGGGGAGACATGATAGAGGTCTATAAAATTATGCATGGTTTGGAGAGAGTAGACAGGGAGAAGTTTTTCTCCCTCTCCCATAATACTAGTACATAGGGTCATCTGCTGAAGCTGGAGGGTGAGAGATTCAAAACAGATAAAAGAAAGTATTTTTTCACACAACGCATAGTTAAATTGTGGAACTCCCTGCCCCAGGATGTGGTGATGGGTGCCAACATGGAAGGCTTGAAGAGGGGAGTGGACATGTTCATGGAGGAGAGGGCTATTCATGGCTATTAGCTAAAATGGATACTGGTCATGCTGCATACCTATTCTCTAGTATCAGAGGAGCAGGCCTGTTATATTAGGTGCGGTGGAACACAGGCAGGATAAATGCTGCTGCGGTCGCCTTGTTTGTGGGCTTCCTAGAGGCTCCTGGTTGGCCACTGTATGAACAGACTGCTGGACTTGATGGGCCTTGGTCTGATCCAGCAGGGCATTTCTTATGTTCTTATGTTCTTTTTATTTCATAAGTAGCTGTTAGTGAGGAGACGAAAGCTTGCACCAGATATGATAATTTTGCTGTCTCGAAAGAAAGCCAAGTCATGGTTTGAATATATAGAAGGTTTTGAGCCTGAAACTTCGGGGATGTGAGGCAAGAACGGAGCCTCTGTGTGATGCCAAATACTGGCTAAAGGAGGGAACCAGCTAGGCAAATGAAGAAGCCCCTTGAACAGCAAAAGATCACAGCAGATCAAGGGTTCCCTCAGACCCCTCTTGAAACTTCCAAAGTGAGCAGCGTGATTCTGCTCTTTTTTCCAACCCCATCTGAACTCATTTTGTAACAGCAATATAAATAAATAAATAAATATTATTTGCGGCTGGTATGCCAGATAAAACAGGTAAAACAGAAACTGACCATACATAGCAGATGTTTACAACCAAGGCCAACAAAATTAGGAATCACCCAATTTTACAATTCCACAGATTAAGGATGTACATTAAGGCGACGAAGCTTCATTGCTACTGCACAGTATTTTGCAGCCTGGGTGGTGATTGGTGAGCTGTCTCCCAGCAGAAACCTTTGGGTCCATTCACCCTCATCACCAGAGCCCATTTCCCTAATCAGAGGGTCAATAATATTGAAGCGGGCTGACTTGTAGAGGGGACATCTAAAAAATACATGCTCAATGGTTCCAGCTCCCCTGTGTGTTTGTGTGTGTGTGTGTGTGTGTGTGTGTGTGTGTGTTAAGTGCCGTCAAGTTGCTTCCGACTATGGCGACCCTATGAATGAAAGTCCTCCAAAATGTCCTATCTTTGACAGCCTTGCTCAAATCTTGCAAATTGAAGGCTGTGGCTTCCTTTATTGAGTCAATCCATCTCTTGTTGGGTCTTCCTCTTTTCCTGCTGCCCTCAACTTTTCCAAGCATGACTGTCTTTTCCAGTGACTCTTGTCGTCTCATGGCGTGACCAAAATACGATAGCCTCAGTTTATTCATTTTAGCTTCTAGGGTCAGTTCAGGCTTGATTTGATCTAGAACCCACTGATTTGTTTTTTTGGCAGTCCACGGAATCCGTAACACTCTCCTCCAACACCACATTTCAAAGGAATCTATTTTCTTCCTATCAGCTTTCTTCACTGTCCAGCTTTCACACCCATACATAGTAATAGGGAATACGATGGCATGAATTAATCTAGTCTTGGTGGCCAGTGACACATCCTTACACTTCCAAATCTTTTCTAGCTCCTTCATGGCTGCCCTTCCCAGTCTCAATCTCCTTCTGATTTCTTGGCTGCAGTCTCCCTTTTGGTTGATGGTGGAGCCAAGGAATAGAAAGTCTTGAACAATTTCAATTTCCTCATTGTCAACCTTAAAGTTGTGTAATTCTCCTGTAGTCATTACTTTTGTTTTCTTGATGTTCAGCTGTAGTCCTGCTTTGGCACTTTCTCTTTTAGCTTTCAGCAGTAGTCATTTCAAATCTTCACTATTTTCTGCCAATAATGTAGTGTCATCAGCATATCTCAAATTATTAAATTCCCTCCCTCCAATTTTCACTCCACCTTCATCTAAATCTAATCCAGGCTTCCTAATTATATGCTCTGCATATAGATTGAAGAGATAGGGAGATAAAATACATCCTTGTCTGACACCTTTGCCGATTGGAAACCATTCCGTTTTTCCATATTCTGTTCTAACTGTGGCCTCTTGTCCAGAGTACAGGCTGCGCATTAAAACGATCAGATGTAGTGGCACACCCATTTCTTTTAAAACCAGCCATAGCTTTTCATGATCCACACAGTCAAAAGCTTTGCTGTAATCTATGAAACACAAGCTGATTTTCTTCTGAAATTCTCTCGTATGCTCCAGTAACCAGTGTATATTTGCAATATGATCTCTAGTGCCTCTTCCTTTTCTGAAACCAGCTTGAACATCAGGCATTTCTCGTTCCATATATGGTAACAGCCTTTGCTGTAAAATTTTGAGCATCACTTTACTTGCGTGAGAAATTAATGCGATGATCCGATAGTTGCTGCAATCTTTGATGTCTCCTTTCTTGGGAATTGGAATGTAAATGGATGGTTTCCAGTCTGTGGGCCATTGTTTTGTTTTCCATATCTGTTGGCATATTCTTGTCAAGATTTTGATGGACTCCGTTTCTGTGGCTTGGAATAGCTCTACTGATATCCCATCTGCTCCTGGTGATTTGTTTCTCCCGATTGCTCTCAATGCAGCTTTCACTTCACTTTCTAAAACTGTAGGTTCTTCTTCAAAAGATTCTTTTTGGAAAGAATCTTTTATCCTTTCATCTCTTCTATATAGTTCTTCAGTGTATTGTTCCCACCTTTTCTTTATTTTGTCCTGTTCAGTTAATGTATTTCCATGCTTTCCCCTGTGTTACACGGGCAAAGTCTCTCCACCCTGGGGATCTTCTAAAATCTCCCTTCTAATATGGCAGATGGTAGGGCTGCACATCTGGCCAGTGTATAGGCCCTCCTATGTGTGTTCCTTTCCAGGGAGTATAAATATGCAGCTGGTGCTAGAATATACCTGGAATGTTGAGGTGCTATAAATGCAGGGGATCTCAAGAGATCTGTTTGACGCTCAGTATCTTTGACTCTTTCCTTTACAGTTACTCTAGCTTGGTCCATACCCATTTGCAAAAGTGCTGACGGACAAGTCCCAAACTATTTAGTTTGTCCCCTATAGAATGATCCATCTTGACCTAAAGGAGTCACTCAGTACCAGTGGCAAAAGACCCCTAGGATTTTCATCCTAAACCATATGTAGAGAGAGGATAAGCAGACCTTTGCCTCTACCCTCATCATACCAGTTTCCAATCGGATCAGGGAATTTGACATGCATCTCAGGAGTTGAAGGGCAGCTCTAAGAAATTTGGATTGCATCAGTTCAAGAGGTGTAAAGCAAGAAGGTGTAGAGCCAAGATGCATTCCGTAGAGCATCTGAGCTAATGTTTTTGCCTGGAAGAGTTTAAGGGCTGCTGGGACATAGTAAGCCCCTTTTGTCCGCAAGAACTTAATTATATTGCCAGCTGTTCTCATGCCTAGATTGGCGGCATAGGTATTATGGGCCATCTTAGATCCAGAAGCCTGAATAATCACACCTAGGTATTTAAAACAAGACACCTGTTCCAACCTTTGTCCATTGATACTCCAAATCCTATTCCTAGGACGTTTACCAAAGGCTTTTGTTTTCTCATAGTTGATTGTTAATCGTTCGTTTTCACAGAACACAACCACTCTTGCAAGCTCTCTCCTTAATCCCACTGGTGTCCTGGATAAGATCACAGCATCATCCACATAAAGCAAAACACCTGATTATACCACTGTGGTGCACTCGACATTGGTCTGCCCTCAAAATCAACTAGGAAACTCCAGTTGGTGCAGAACGCCACAGCTCAGCTACTAAGAGCGGTGGTTTGGAGTGGTGGAGTCTGATCTGGAGAACCGGGTTTGATTTCCCCACTCCTCCACATGAGCGGCGGAGGCTAATCTGGTGGATTCGTTTCCCCACTCCTACACGCAAAGCCAGCTGGGTGACCCTGGGCTAGTCACAGCTCTCTCGGCCTCACCTACCTCACAGGATGTCTGTTGTGGGGAAGGGAAGGTGATTTTCAGCAGGTTTGATTCTTCCTTAGGTGGAAGAGAAGGCATATAAAAACCAGCTGCTGCTCCTCCTCCTCCTCCTTCTTCCTCTTCTTCCTCTTCTTCTTCTTCCTCTTCTTCTTCTACTACTACTACTACTACTACCGGGAGCTAGGTGGGGCAGGCATATTACTCCCATTTTGCAGTCACTCCACTGGCTGCCCATCAGTTAGTGGGATCAATTTAAAATATTGGCTATCACCTACAAAGCCCTCCATGGCCTTGGGCCCTCATATCTGCGAGACCTCCCCTCCCCTGATGCTCCGCCGTGACAGCTTTGCTAATCTGAGCAGGGCCTTCTGGAGGGGCCAACCGGCAAATGGGCAAAAGCAACTGCTGCTCGTACCACTGTGGTCCCCATCTTGTGGAACGGCCTGTCTGAGGAGGTCAAGAAAACTCCCACTTTCTGCAAACTATGCAAAAGGGAATTACTGTAAAGCGCTTTTCTGTGCGAGCAACAGAGTTGCCCTGTAGTCAATGATTCACAAAGTTACTTAGATCATTATTAGGAACTGCGGTGTGTATTTCTCTGTTTCGCTTACTGAAACTAGGATCCTGTAATTTTTGTACGCATTGCTTCAGTTCTGTTTTTAGATTTCTGATTGGTTCTATAACCCTATCCTTATTCTATTGTTTATTGAATGCCCCAACCTGTTGATTGTAGGGCCTCATGCTACGTAATCCACCTTGAGTACAAGTGAAAAAGGCGGACTACAAACGACGTAAATAAAATAAATAAGGAAGAGCTTTACAAACCCTTCCAGCCTACTGGGAAATGCATTGAAACCGCTTCCTTCCTAATTGTTTCTCTTTCCCAGATAACAGAGAAAGTTTCAGGTTTGGTTGGCTCTCGGGTACATGTTCTTTTTTTGGTTGAGTTTGGTTAAGAGAGGAGCTGTGGCTCAGTGGCAGAGCCTCTGCTTGGCATGTAGAAGGTCCCAGGTTCAATCCCCAGGATCTCCAGTACAATTCAGGTCATAGGTGATGAGACCTCACCTTGAGACCCTGGAGAGCCTCTGCCAGTCTGAGTAGACAACACTGACTTTGATGTACGGGTGATGTGATCCAGTACAAGGTAGCTTCATGTGTGTGTGGGTGTGTGTCCCCGCTTTTCTGTCTCATTCAGGTGAAGGTCTGGTTCCAAAACAGGAGGACCAAATACAAGAGGCAGAAGCTGGAAGAGGAAGGCCCTGAGTCGGACCAGAAAAAGAAGGGTTCCCACCACATCAACCGGTGGCGGATAGCCACCAAACAGTCAAGCGGCGAAGACATTGACGTGACATCCAATGACTAGACCAATGTTGGAGGTGGCTGATGGCAAACAGACCAATGAGAGGAACATGTGGGGAACAGGAAGGGGATCAAGCTCTGGTGACTGACCAAGGACAGAGCTGCCTCCCTCCAGCACCAGGAGGTCTTCTCTGTGGGGGACTCAGGAGAGAATGCGAGGCACAGGGCATGGCTCCCCGCCCCCCGCCCCGCATACCAGCCAACACTCCGGCCCATGGTGTAGTCTTTGAAAAGAGGCCACTTGGCTAGGATCTGTGGTGACCAGAGGATCTGGGATCCAGGAGAGGAAGGCGGCACCCCCCGCCCCAGGAGGAAGCCATCCATCAGCCATACGAGCAAATAAACATGTCAGGCAAGACCCATGACATACACACTCCTCTTGTCTTTGTGGGCCTTGGGGTGGTTCTCTCTCTCTCTCTCTCTCTCTTGGGAAGAATGCCTTTCCCTTTTAATTTATTCTTTTGTGTGTCAGCCTTTGGTGCGTGTGCCTGTCCCCGTATTGTAGTTAGCACGCAGCTGTCGCGTGTGTTACTGTGCAGAAATAAAAGCTACCTGGGTTTGAACTCCATTGCCTGATTGCGGCAAGCCCGAGGACTTGTGTGCAGCCCACAGGGGCTTCCATTGCCCATGCGCAAAGGCAGCGAGAGCAGGCAGAGGTGGACTCTGACGTCTTCTGGAACTGAGGGCACGGCAGGGGGAACAGCCCGGGAACCAGGGGCTCGGCAGGAGTGGCTGGTGCCTATGAAGCGAAGGGGCCGTGGCTCAGAGGCAGAGCATCTGCTTGGCATGCAGAAGGTCCCAGGTTCAATCCCCGACATCTCCAGTTAAAAGGACCAGGCAGTAGGAGGTGATGTGAAAGATCTTTCTCTGCCTGAGACCCTGGAGAGCCGCTGCCAGTCTGAGTGGACAATACTGACCTTGATGGACCCAGGAGGGTCTGGTTCAAGCGAAGGCAGCTTCCTGTGTTCAAGTGTGTGTGTGGGGGAGCTGCTTGGCCTTCGTGGCCCTTTGGGGGCGCATGGTGCATCCACCTTTGCAGCACATGGAAATGGAGCTACTTTGGGGCCCATCATCATGAGCCAGGGCAGGAGACGCCTTCATGGGGAGCCTGAGAGAAACGTAGGGAACGGCCTTCTTCCAAGGCAAACCACTTGACCCTCCGGTCCAGCCTTGTCTACTCTGACTGGAAGCGGCCCCCGAAGACCTTGAGCAAAGAGAGGTCTTCCCTGCTAGGGTTGCCAACTCCAGGTTGGGAAATTTGTGGAAATTTGGGGGTGGGGCCCAGGGAGGGCAGGGTTTGGGATGTGGAAGAACACAGTGAGTAGACCTGTGCTGAATTTTTGCTTGAGTACATGTTCAGGTTGGAAAAGGGGCTTTTAAAGGGGGCAGAAATGCCCCTAAAATACTTCTTACCCTTTCAGTATTCCTCACTGGCTGCTGATTAAGTGTCATTGTGGTTGTTTTTCCATTCTTCATGAGAAGTTCACAGACATTCATTCATTTGTCCATTCATGTATTTATTTCGATCAGGGGTCCCCAGCGTGGTGCTCACGGGTGCTGTGTGCCCCTCACCCACACCTTTTCTGGTGCCCACCAAGCGGTTTTAGAAAGTGGGCGGGGCCAGGTGGGCCTTTTGCCCAGCAGGGCTTCTGATTGGCTATTGGACAGTGGATTGGCTGTGAAGATTTTTAAAAGTGTTGCTTGGGCAGCAGCTGCCACCACAGCACAAGGGACCTCCACTGGGTGACTCTGAAGGTCAGCTGCAACAATAATTTTGTGGCCGGCTCCCCCACTCCTGCGGTGGCCGTTTTGTGGCCACGCTGGGTCAGAATTCCAAAGGTGCCCGTGGGCTCAGAAAGGTTTGGGGCTGATTTCGACCTTCATGTCCTACTTCTCTTCCCAACGGGGACCCAAAGCAGCTGACAAGATCATTCTCCTCCCTCCATTTTATCCTCACCACAACTCTGTGAGGTAGGTTAGGCTGAGAGCATGACTGACCCATGGTAACCCAGCAAGCTTTTGTGGTTGCGTAGGGATTTGAATTCCCAGATCCTAGTTTGACACTCTAACCGCTATATCATGCTGGCTGCAGTGCCAATCAAGGATCACTATATGGGCGTGATGCTCGCGGTGTACAACAAAGCCAGAGCTGGCTGTCCATGTGGGCCAACAAAGCCCCTGTGTGTTTTTGTGTGTGTGTGGGGGGGGGCACACTGTGCAGCACACTGTCTCTGGCAGCCCCCTTGACTTTGGAGTGGCCGACACAACGTGACACGAAGGTTGTTTCTGTGGGGGTCGGCCTCAGGAGTCCTCCTCCTAGTTCTAGAGGCCTTTCAGTCAAGAGTGGGCAGCCTTTCCACGGGGGGCCACAGCTGCTCTATGGCAAATCTGTGCTTTGCATCCAGAAGGTCCCAAGTTCGATTCCTGGTCATCTCCCCATAAAACAGATATGGGGTAGCAGGGCTGGGGAAGAGGGGCTGTTGGTTGGGGAGCTCAGTGCTGGCCTTCTGTTCATGCTGCCTCTTTCCTGAGGGCTGGTCGCCACGGCTCGGAGTGCGGCTGAAAGCAACCAGAGGCCAGCACAGGAGGGGAAAGCCGAGGGAGTCATAAAATCCTCAGCAGGATGCGTCCAAATCCCCACCCAGCTAGGAAGCTCCTGCTCAGCTGTTTCTCTCAGCCTAGCCTACTTTACAGGGTTCTTAGAATCATAGAACCATAGAGTGGGAAGGGACCACCAGGGTCATCTAGTCCAACCCCCTGCACAATGCAGGAATTTCACAACTACCTCCCCCCCACACACACACCCAGCAACCCCCACTACATGCCCAGAAGATGGCCAAGATGCTCTTGTGAGAGCAAAATGGGGGGGACCACATACCCCTTGGAGAAAGGGAGAATAGAAAAGTGATAGAAGGCGAGACAGACTACGCCTTTGCATTGTCTGTGGCTGCCTAGCTCTGAGAGTGTGGAGGCACACATGCTCCGGTTACTGTCCTTGGCAAGCCCCCCACCCAGAGCCCTCTTGTGGTTTGCTAGAACAGCTCCCCCCCCCCGCCAAGCACTTCAAACACTGCTGCCACTCACCAGGCCTCAAAGGAGGGGCACGGAGAGGCCGGGAGGAGCACCTGGCGCTTCCCAGGTATGGCAGGTATGCGAGGGGGATGACAGTTGCAGGGGGCTTCACACCTGCACCGGGGATTGAATGTCCAAGCGGAGGCCATTTCAAAACGCCTTTGCCGCCTCTCCCGTTTGTAAGTGCCTCGGCCTGGTGGATAAAAGGGCCGTGCGCCAGGCCCAGCCCCTGAGCTCCAGGCCCTGCCCTTCCTCTGAGGCCCTGGGAGTGGCAGGCTAACCCCCACACCGGCCCCACATAACTCTGGGCAGTATTTCCATATGGAGGGGGCAGAGATGAGCGCACCAGAGAATTTTTCAGTGTTCAGACTTGAGTGTCAAGATTGAACACAGGTGAAGCTGCCCTCTACAGAATCAGGCCCTCAGTCCACCAAAGTCCACATTGTCCACTCAGACTGGCAGTGGCTCTCCAGGATCTCAGGCAGAGGTCTTTCACATCACCTCCTGCCTGGTCCTATTTTTACATTAGAGATGCCACGGACTGGACCTGGTACCTTCTGCATGCCAAGCAGATGTACTGCCACTGAGCCATGAACCCTCTCCTCTAAAGGTTTTGGTCAAAGCTGCTCAGGGCTCCCCATAGGGCCTGGCCCCACAAGGAAGGAGGCAAAGAGGCACACCCTGGCACTTGCCAAAAGCACATGCCCTGGCCCTTTGTGCCAGGCTGGCCGTCACGGCTGATGGGTATCAGTTGGTGTGTGGGTTGTTGTTGTTTTTTGCCTGGGCCACCAGATAGACTTTCTCAGGCGGCACTTTCCTTTGTTGCTGGGGAACAGAACCCCCTCCCCACATACACAATTCATGTCTGGAATTCACTACCACAATATGTGCTGATGACCACCAGGGTAGACGACCCCCCCCCCCCCGCCCAAGGATGAGAAAATCTATGGGTGGTTTGTCAACAGGCATTTGCCCCCTGGAAGCACTGTGTGCCAAGCCAGGGAGTAGCGTGGGAAGGGTGGGAGGACTTTTGCCCCCCTCCCACTCTGCTTGTGAGATTCCTGGAAGCATGGGGAGGGGCACAGTGAGAAGTAGGAGGTGAGAGCAGGTGGATCCAGCAGGGCAAAGCAGCCCCCCCCCCTTCCCAGGCTCCTCCCTGCAATGGGGCAGAGTCATCCCCTTTGAATTTCACCTCCGTGGTTCTGCCAATTACCCGTAACCCAATAAAGGGCACGCAGCCCCCAGAATCTGGGCAATAATTACCTTTTTAATGGCCAGGGAAAGTGGTGGGGGGGAATCACTTTGGGAGGACTCCTTTTAGAGGGCAGCATTATTGTTTCACAGGCGGAGGCCTCGGGGCCACCCGAAGGTGAGCAGCAATCGATGGGAACTCTCTCCAGCGGCCTGGCTCAAGCAATGCATGAGCAGTGTTGGTGGCCAGGTGGGGCTTGCAGAGCCAGGGGAGATGCTACAGCCTGCTGGGAATGGGCATCGCCTGGTCAGCAGCTTTCCAAAGGGGGAGCTCCTCTGATGCAGGCTTAGGGTTGCCAATCTCCAGGTGGTGGCTGGAGATCTCCCGCTATTACAACTGATCTCCAAGCGACAGAGATCAGTTCACCTTGAGAAAATGGCCCCCTTGGCAATTGGACTCTATGGCATTGAAGTCTCTCCCCTCCCCAAACCCAGGTATCTCCAGGTATTTTCCAACCCAGAGCTGGCAACCCTGTGCACGCTGCTTTTCCTTCCCAGCTGGCAGTTAAGCTCCAGGCTCTGCCTGAGCCAAGAGGGCTAAGAAGGCCTTTCAGGAGCAGTTGTCACACAGGGCAGGCATGAGGGCAGCAGAGGGGTGCCCCACATCAACAGGAACCTGTTCGGTGCTGGCCCCAAGATATTCTGCAGCCCAGGAGACAGTTGCCACCTGGGCAAACCTGCCACACTCCCTCTGCTCCTGCTGATGCTAGAACTTGTGACATCCAGTGACACAGAGGCCCACAGAAGGGCAGGCCAGCCAGCACTCATTTGCACAGGGAAGCAGTAGCTTACAGAACTCACTGCCCCAAGATGGAGCCATGGCCCCTGGAGGGGAGGGTCTCAAAAGATGAGGAAAATTCGTGGTGGAGGAGAGGCTGAGTGCCATGGGCAGGAGCGTGAGGCGAGGGAAAGTCAGGCGCTGGGGCGGGAGGGTCAGTAGCAGGCTCTTGCTCTGCTGGTGAGCCTCCTGGGGCATCAGGAGAATGGACAGTGTGCTCATGGGACCTCCCTTGCTCTGACCCCACAGGGCTCGTCTCCCTCTCTCCTACCCAAGCCCCCCTGAAACATCATGAAACGGCACGGCACGAGGGCAGGCCTTTCCTGCCCATGGGATTACATCCTGGTGGATTGGGCAGACTCTGCCCCCTTTAATGACACCTGGATGCTGCTGCCTTGACCAACCTTGTGACAGGGTCAGCCCTGTCTATTTGGGCAGTGTGATGGCTGGTCCGTCCTGAGCTGACTTCATCCGGGAGTTCACTCACACAAGCAGGGTTTTTGACTCAGCTACGGGAGCGCCATGGGTGGGTTCCTGGATGCAAGGAGTCTAGAGCATTGATGCGCCAGTGGCCACACCCAGATGATGCACCTGTTGCAACCAAGTGGGGGAATGCTCACCAATCCTGAGGGGTGAGGGAGGAAGAAGAGTGTTTGGGGCACATCATGACTACCTGTGGGGCAAGAAGGGGCTGCACAGGTGCAAAGAGCTATCAATTTGAGGCAGCTCTGAGTCATGGTTTCTGTGTGGAACCTCCATAGCCAGGGGCAGTATACTGCTGAATACCATCTTTGAGGGGGGAGCTCACAGCTGTTGCCTTTATACCCTGCTTGCCAGAGGCTGGTATGTGGGACGTGATGGCTTTTGGGGTCTTATCCAGTAGAGCTGTTTTTAACACCCTGGTGCAGACACTATTCTGAGCTCTTCTTGCATGGTCTGGGGAAAGGCCATTTGCTGGCATGAAATCGGAAATGGAAGAGAGTCTCCTCCAGCACAAGGCAGCCAACATGCACGGTGACTGAGGCCGCTTCCACATGGAGATGCTTGCATGTGTGGGGAGAATGGAGTGCAGCAACCCCCCTTCCCTTGCCTCAGCCCCCATAGTTCTTTCCCCCTTCTGCCACCAGAGGGCTTTTTTGGGTTAACAAATGGCAACTGACAACCCTCTAGATCAAACCCAGGCCCATCAAGTCCAGCAGTCCATTCACACGGTGGCCAACCAGGTGCCTACAGGAAGCCCACAAAACAAGATGACTGCAGCAGCACCATCCTGCCTGTGTTCCACAGCACTTCACATAATAGGCATGCTCCTCTGATTCCAGAGAGAATAGGTATGCATCATGACTCGTATTCATTTGGATAGTAGCCCTGGATAGCCCTCTCCTCCATGAACATGTCCACTCCCCTCTTAAAGCCTTCCAATCTGGCAGTTGTCACCACATCCTGGGGCAGGGAGTTCCACAATTTAACTACAATTTAACAGCGTGGTGTAGTGGTTAAGAGTGGTGGACTCTAATCTGGAGAACCGGGTTTGATTCCCCACTCCTCCAAATGCAGCCTGCTGGGTGACCTTGGGCTAGTCAGTTCTTTCCAATTTCTCTCATCCCCACCTAGCTCACAAGATGTCTGTTGTGGGAAGAAGAAGGGAAGGAGATTATAAACCGGTTTGCCTCTCCTTAAAAGGTAGAGAAAATCGGCATATAAATACCAACTCTTCTTCTTCTTCATGGTATAACGATCTGTCTGCTGAGTCCTCTGAATCCCTATCTTTCATTTTAAAGAAAAAGCCTATAGCCCCATTCATTGTGGAGATATAAGGGGAAAGACATCCCTGCAGTGAAAAGGACTAAACACTTCCTTTAAAAAAAGCAAGCAAGCAAGCTGGGAATTCAGAGGAACTAGCAGATAACACTATCGCAATATGCTAATTGCTCGTTTTTATTGCCCAAAAAAGCCCTCTGGTGGCACGGGGGGGGGGGGGCGGCTGCAGTGGGGGAGGGGCTGAGCCAAGGAAAATGGCACCAGTGTGAGTGGGACCTACAAAAATATGCATCTTCCCATCCACATGGGGTGCAAAGGCACTTTGACTCCCCCCCCCTTAAAGATAATTCCAAACCAGGTTTGGGAAAGATGACCGCAGAGTGGGAGGAAAACAGGGGAAATGGACGATGGCCTTGTGTGGAGACTCCAAAGACCCCTCTGCGTGGGAGCAGCCAACACCCTCCCGAGAGCCCAGCAAAGCCCGAGTCAGACCTTGAAATCACCGATTTCCACCGGAACCCAGGCTCGTGTTTGCTGAGCCCTGCCCTACAGACTGCAGCCCCCCAGCCAACACCCCCCGCCCGGAATAACAGGCAAGGGGGTTCGATGCATTAGCTTTTATTCCAGACGTTTAGTTGTGTTACATAAAATGTTGTCATCAATAAATCTATTAAGGAGGTTAAGAAGACCCAGTGTGCATTTCAGAGTTGATGAACATGGACAGAGGTATATATTCTTGTAAGGATGGGTCATCATAACCGCTGGAAGACCAGTGACAGCTCAGGGGAGGAGGAAACACCCCCCACCCCATTCCTCTGAGTTACAGTTTGCAGTGCCTTGCAGCAAGAAGGCGCACCCCGGGTGGAGTTGTCTGGTCCTTAGGACAGGCCTGCGTCACAAGGACCGGGAGGCTGAGGCCTGGGCGGGCAGGCTCGACTGCGACGGCAGCAGGCTCGGCAGGCTCTTGTGCCAGCGCTGCACTTGCTGGTCTGTGTTCAGCTGGAGGCCCTCCGGACCAGCACACCCAGGAGGCCAGTGGCCCCAGAGACACACTGCCTGGCGCCCTGGAGCCTGCCCTCCTGGTCCGAGTGCCGGGTGCCCTGCCGTATGCTAGAGACCAGGGCAGACAGGAGGGCATTCTGAGCAGCAGGGAAAGGCCCAGGAGGCCTGGGAGGGGCAGTGGAGAGAACAACGGCCCTGAAGGTCCCCTGGACAGGCGGCTGCCTCTGCCATCCAAACCTGGATTGTGGAGTCTCAGGGAAAGAATGCAAAAGGCAGAAAGCAAAAGGAACAGCGGGCCCCTCTCCTCTCTCTCACGCACCCCAGTTGTGCATGCTGCACTCTGGCACCTGCAACCCTGAGATCCACACAGCTTTGGGGCACCGTCGTTTTCAGCAGATCGGGCAATATTGCCCCCCCCCCAATTCACACTGTTCCTCTTCAATAACAAATGGAGAGCCAGTGTGATGTAGTGGTTAAGAGCAGTGGTTTGGAGGGGTGGACTCTGATCTGGAGAACCGGGTTTGATTCCCCCACTCCTCCACATGAGCGGCGGAGGCTAATCTGGTGAACTGGGTTTGTTTCCCCTCTCCTACACATGAAGCCAGCTGGGTGACCTTGGGCTAGTTACACACTCTCAGCCCCACCTACCTCACAGCGTGTCTGTTGTGGGGAGGGGAAGGGAAGGAGATTGTGAGCCAGTTTGGTTCTTCCTTAAGTGGTGGAGAAAGTTGGCATGTAAAAACCAACTCTTCTTCTTGGGCCCCATGGCAAGTGATAGCCAGGAAGTCCAAGGACAGCCCACCCCAAGATGTGTCCTTGTGGTTGCCAACCTCCAGGTGGGGCCTGGTGATCTCCCAGAATTACAACTGAACTCCAGACAACAGAGATCAGTTCCCCTGGAGAAAACGGAGGCTTTGGAGGGTGGGCTCTGCTGAGGCCCCTCCCCTCCCCAAACCCCGTCCTCCCTAGACTCTGCCCCCCCAAATCTCCAGGAATTGCCCAACCCCTGGTGAGCAACCCTGTGCCTCCAGGCCCCTCATGCCCCATTCACATTGGGAGACGGAACCATCTGGATGCCTCCGTTGCACGGTGTGCCCAGCTTGAAAACCTGCCACTCACCATCCTGGCAAAGTCCTGATGACCCCTCAGGGGCTCCTCAAAGAGCAGAACTAGGATGTAAGTGGACACAGCACTCCAAAGCAACCAAGATGACCCTGGCATGGATCCACTCAGGCCATATTCTCAGCACAATAAACCAGGCCAGAAGTGGATGGGACCCGTCAAATGCTCTGGGAGGAGCAAGGTGGGAACGATGGCCGTTGGCTCCCCTGTTGTTCCTCCTGCCTGCCTTCCAGGGGCCAGGACTGGGTCCAAGCTGGCAGAGTTGCAGGAGGAAGCAACTGGTGAGTCTTCACCCTTCTTTGTCCCTCCCAGCCGGGGCCGGGCCAAGTGCCCCCCTTGCCCCTGGGTTTCCGCTTGCCCCCAGCAACCAGCTAAGGACAGCTCCTGGCAGGTGGCAGAGCCAGTCTGCCCCTGAACCTGGCTGTGATCTGCCAAGGGATGGGCCTGCCCTCAGAAGCGGACGTCTCCAGAACATGGGGAGGCCATCCAGGAAGTTCTGTGCTGTCGGGGCTCTGATCCCACAGTTCACGGTGGGCCGAGGGGACTGTCTTCAGTAGGGTTCTCTTGGCTTCTTTTCTTCCTTCCAAGCTGCCTTGTGAGGGACCGGGGAAGAGTAGAACCTTTGAGGGTGGGGCAGCCCTGAGATGTGGAGACGGCCTTCATGCTCTGCTCCAGGGGGCTCCAGGGGAGAGGAGGGCACGGGGGAGTGGGGAAACCTGACTTCCCTTCCCAGGTTTCCACTGCAGCTGGGAATCCCCGCTCGCTCATGGGGACATAAACTTCGAAGGTTCCCGTGACACTGAGACCCCCGTGGACCTCCGCCACTTGCTCGCTCGCTGTCACGGATCCGGGGAAGGCCGCTTCTCCGCTGCCTCTTTCTGCTGCCGCACAGTCCTCATTATTTCTTAATTAACATACCCAAGAAATCAATTAACTGCTGAGCTCCTAATTAAAAGCTAGAGATGATCACCTCATTATTATTAGCTACTGAGGTGAGCAACCCAACATGGCGTGGGCTCCTTCCCCTCCCCCGTTTCCCCAATTATGGGAAATGATAAACGCAAAGGCAGCCGCCGCTCCCGCAGATCCAAGACTCCTTTTGTACTCCAAGAGAGATGGCAAAATTAATTAGCCATTAGGCGAATGTGCGGCGGCTGTTTGTGCGTTCACTCCGGCGCTGCTTGCTGCTCTGCTGCAGATGAGCCCCCAAATGCCATCCCTGAGTCCTTCTGGGGTGCGACTGGGCACGGGCGTGAGGGTGACCTCTAACGTAGGGGACAGTGGCTGAGGGAGGCCCTGCCCCAAAGACAGGAGAACACCCTTCGAACTGTTTGGCTTCTCTTGTGATGAGTGCAGAAGGCTTTGGGAAAGAAGAGGACATTTCCCAGGGCATCTGGGAACGTGTCCAGAGGAGGGCAACAAAGATGGAGAGGGTTCTGGAGACCAAGTCCTATGTGGAAAGGTTGAAGGAGCTGGGTATGTTTAGCCTGAAGAGGAAAAGACTGAGAGGGGATAGGATAACCATCTTCAAGTACTTGAGGGGCTGTCACACAGAGGAGGGTGCCGAGTTGTTTTCTGTTGTCCCAGAAAGTCGGACCAGAACCAATGGGTTGAAATTAAATCAGAAGACTAACAGAGCGGTTCCTCAGTGGAACAGGCTTCCTCGGAAGGCGGTAAGCTCTCCTTCTCTGGAGGTCTTTAAGCAGAGGCTAGATGGCTATCTGTCAGCAATGCTGATTCTATGAACTTAGGCAGTTCATGGGAGGGGGGCATCTTGGCCATCTTTTGGGCACTGGGTGTGTGTGGGGGAGGTAGTTGTGAATTTCCTGCATTGTGCAGGGGGTTGGACTAGATGACCCTGGTGGACCCTTCCAACTCTATGATTCTATGATCTGGGATCAGCTTCTGGCTTTCCTTTCAAAAACGTTGTTAATTTGTTAATTTTTTTTGTCACACATCCATACATTTGTGTGTGTGAAACCCCTCTCTCCTGAAAGCAAGAAAGTGTGGGGGGATCTTAAAATGGAAGCCCCCCCCCCACCAGTTTTCCTGAGACCAGAATATGCTTAGAAGGCTCTGAGCAAAGAAGAGTCCTAAAAAGTTGAAGCAGAACTAATCTGGGGAAATGCAAGGCAAGATGGAGAAGCCAGACCTATTTCCTGCCAAAACTCCTTCCTTTCAACCTCAAATTCAAATCTGTTAAAACTGCTGGAACACCCAAGATGCTCACCTCTGTCTGGAACCCAGAGAGGTTTGAGTGTGGGGGGACTGGGCGCTGGGAAGCCTTCTGAAGACGCTCTTGGCGTCCTTTCTGAGCTGACTTGAATGTGCCCTAAAGCCTTGTGTCTGAAACGGCCCTCGTTGCCAGTTCAGGGGCTTCCTCTCCCTGCCCACGGAGGACCTGCCTGGCCGCAAGGCTGCTTTCCAGCTGCCTGAACCACCAGTTGATCCCCAGGAGTAGTCGGCTCCACTTGGCTGCCGCCACCCTGTCCCTGACTCCCTTGGCTGCTTGGGAATGAGCAAAGCCAAAAGGGCCTTGCTTCCGAGCCCCCCAGCATTGCCCCTGGGTGGCATTAGCCTCTGTGGGCATGTAGTGCAAAGGAGGGGGGCGGCACTCCCTGCCCCTCCTTCCAGCGGCCGTTCTGAAGAGCCAGCAGGGAGAAGAAGGGGTGTGAAAAGCTTCAGCTGGGCCTGTGGGGGAGCCGCCAGGTCAGCCCCTGGCTGACTGCAATGAGGACGGACCCCCCTCCAACTCCCTGACCTTATTTGCTTATTCCGAACTTAGTTTGGAAAAAAAAAACCCATTGCGGATTCCCGTAAACTGCTTGGTGTTTTCCTGGCATGGAAGTTTGCTGGGCACGTCAGTGGAAGGAAGAAGGGCTCTCTGACTGCAGCCTGGCAGAGGGCACGGCAGCTGCCTGCATTTCCAGCCGGTAGGACCGGTGACCTCAGCCGACGCCTCCTGCCTCTTTTGCTTCACGAAAGGCAAAAACTCCAAACAAGTCAGGCCCAGGAAAGAGCCCCCCCACACACACACACGTTGTCTGAGCAGCAGCCCAGGTGCCCAGGTAGGGGAAGATGGTTGAGGCAGGGCCGTACCCTCCCCCAGTAAAGTGCTGATTTGCACCAGAATGGGGTGTTTGGGACTCTGGAGTCCATCCTGCCAAGTGGTTCCTTGCTCGGGAGAGATCTGTTCCCACACCGTGAGCCAGCCCAAAGCACCCCTAGACACACACACACACACACACACACAAACACAGCCCACCTCTCGCCTAAATGGCAGGCATTCATTCACATGGTCAAGTGCAGAAAGAAGAAGAGTTGGTTTTTATATGTCAACTTTCTCTACCACTTAAGGGAGACTCAGACTGGCTTACAATCACCATCCCTCCCCCTCCTCACAACGGACACCCTGTGAGGGAGGTGGGGCTGAGAGTGTGGGTCTAGCCCAAGGTCACCCAGCTGGCTTCGTGTGTAGGAGTGGGGAAACAAATCCAGTCCTCCAGATCAGAGTCCACTGCTCCAAACCACTACAACACTCTTAACCACTACACCACGCAGAGGCCAGGTGCAAATCAAATGCAGATTCAATATTCTTCTACCCACATTGACCCGGGGCAGGTACTCTCCCCACCCCCATCTATACCATGCTTAATGGCAGGTCCGTTGGAGCCAGGATTTCTCTGTGGGATTTTCACCGACATGGCAGCAAACCAGGCCCCACTGCCCGTCTCCTGAAGAGTTCTACCCCTAGCCAGGGCAGCAAGCCCTGCACATTGGGGGGACCACTGGGGCAGCAGCTCAGAGGTACTCACAGTTCACCCCTCCATTCCTTCCTGGAAATCACCACCTGCCGCCTGGAAACCGCTGAGGGGGCCGCCACCCTCCCCCGCTTCACTCCCACTGCAAGGAATTCGCTGCACATCTGTGCTGCAGCTCCTGCCCTCCAAGCGCCACACTTGCACGGAAGTCCCAGCAGGCTCACGCGAAAATGGCTTTTGTGTCACAGAACCGCTTCTCTCTCGTTGCTTCCCACCCCAGTCTTTTCAGAGTGTTCCGGTGGGCTCCCTTTCCCTCTCTCCTCGCCAGATGTGTGCCAGGAAGGGCAGAGTCTGCTGCCAGGGGGATGTGATCGTGAGCCGCGCCGCTCACTATGGGAGCCCAGAGCTGCTCCTGGAGCCAGTGCTGCGGAAAGGGGCCGCCTGCTTCTGCAGGAGCGCAGGTGTGCCTGGCAGCTGGCCTCATCTCTCCCTGAGCTCCCAGTCCAGGGCAGGGCCTTTTTCCTGGGCCCAGTTGCCCCCGGTGCTGCACAGGCTCACTCTCACAGGGCAGCAGCATGGCGCCAGGGAGTGAGGCATCCAAGGAAGCCATGGGGACAAAGGCAGGGGCTGCGTGGGCTGGAGAGGGGGGCACAGACCATTTGAGGAGAAACACAGTCCTAACGCACAGGGCTGGAGTGGTGAGCTGCACAGGACCACACTACGCCAGCGAGCTCCCGTTCTGCCCCAGTGCCGTCTGTCTGGCCTGCGTGGGGCTCCCTGCCTCACCCCGGGGACCCATCAGGAGGGAAACAGAGGCCTGGATCGCCCAGGAGACCCATCCCCAGCTCTGGTAAGCATCCCAGGGCTGCAGCTGTGCCGCAGTGTGGCCGATGCCACTGGTGAACTCCCCCATGGGAGGAACGGTGGCAGGTTGGGGCAACCCTTGGGGCCGCTGCTTGAGTGGGGGGCGGGGAGAGGCAGGGAGCATGGGGGCAAAGGCCAGCCGGCCCCTACTGCAGCACGGCCTGTTTGCAGTGCCAAGAGGCTGAAGCGGAACTGACCCCCTTTGACTAGCGAGGCGCCCTCCCCACATCTCCCAATTCATGCAGCAGGTGTGGATTTCTGTGCCGTACCGAGGAGGAGAGTGGCGGCTGCTCTTCCTCCCTGTGGAAAGCCGAGCTCCGAGCAGCCACTCCTCCTCGCAGGAAGAGCGTGGTAGAAGCAGGGGAAGGTGTCGCTGCCGTCCCCTCTGTGCCTGCCCGCTTGCGGCTCTGCAGAGGGAGGAAGGCGCTCTCCACTTGCGAGCTCCCACCCCTCCTCCTCACTCCTTGCCTCTTGCTGTTACTGTCGCTAATTTAAAACTTTAAATATTAATCTTTTCGACCAACGTGAGATGCCGAGTCTCGGAAAGTGTTAATTTACTCTCAGCGCTTGACAGTGGGAAGACGTTACCAGGGCCAGGCTGCGTCGCTGTGCGTGGAGCCTGCCTCTCCCCCTGCCTCCCCTGGTAAGGGTGCCCCCTTGCGCTCGCCCTCTTCCGCGCCGCTCTGCCTCACAGGCCTTTGTTGTAGACCACTGTCTCGCTGGCCGTGGCTCGGGCGATCTCGGGCTCCAGGCGCCTGGTCTCGATCTGCAAGGAAGAAGCAGAGGCCAGGTCAAGACTGGCTGTGGGGAAAGGCAGCCGGGTCCCCAGTCAGCCAGGCATCACAAGCATGGGGAAAGAGCCATTTCCAAGGGGGCTGCCCCATCATGCTTGAGCTCTGCGCACGGATTACGTGCAAGCACTGTGTTTATGACCTGTTGGGTCTGCATGCATAAAGGACAGAAATAAAGGAAAACATGAAAGCATTGCCAGACTTTTGATTGGCACTCAGCTCCCACAGGTCTGAAGATAGTTTAGCTGTTGTATTACATTTTCAAGCAATACCTTTCTATACATAAATGAGAGTTCTCCTCTCTGGCGCCATTCCCCCATGTGAATGCATGTCTTTCTCTCAAAGGTATGCATTTGACGTGGTTACTCTGGCATTCTTGGTGACGGCTCCAGCCTCTCCTCCCTGGGTACTGGAAGCCTTAGCTGCCCTGGGCTCTTGCCCTCCATGAACCCGTTCTGGTCCTCACACAAGATGCCCGCCTGGGCTGAGATCTCCGACATGGGCGGTCCCACCAGAATGCCCCCAATCCCAGGCTCAACAAAAAAAGTGTGTCCTCCTTGAGATTCTCCTCAGCATCACAGCCATTCCTCCCCCCAAATGCCCTCGCATGCAGCCCTCTTGGAGAGAGCAGTGGTTTGCCAGGGGGGTTGGGGGGGGGCTTGTCTGGAGACCCCTGGAAAACTTAAGGTCAAAAGGACCCATCTTCAAAACTGGGGTATGGTAGATTACTGGCAGGAAGTGTTGATAGCAGCCAAATACTTGGGAGGGGGGAATGACAAGAAACCAAGGCTTATATTGCAGGAAGGAGGGAGAGTTTAAACTTCATGGCTATTTGTTAACTAAAGAGCAGTCCAGCAATGCAGTTAACCAGACCAATCTCCCATTATGAATTAGTTCACTGATCGTGTCCATGCTCCCCCACTAAAGCCTGGTCATCTCCCCCAGACCCCCTCTCCGGTCTCCCCCTCCTGAGAGCTTTCTAGAATGAAGCCAGGGTTCCCCCCCCCCCCATTGTTTGCTTTTCCTTTATGGCCTGTAGCCCTTCTGGAACAGAGTCCCAGAGTGTCCTCAGCTAGTAGTGCTGCGACCACCAGCGTGTCAAGGATGACACATCTGATGGCAAGAGGCAAACTGGCACGGTCCTCTTGTGCCAACTGCCAATGGCACCTGCAAAGCTCTGTCCCGCGGCTGCAGGAGGCAGCAGGCTGCCCCCTTCTCCTCCCATGCCTGGGGAAGATGGCTTGCAGAAGAACTGTCATATATTGGAGGGTGCTGAGTTGTTTTCTGTTGCCCCAGAAGGTCGGACCAGAACCAACGGGTTGAAATTAAATCAAGAGTTTCCATCTAGACATTAGGAAGAATTTTCTAACAGAGCGGTTCCTCAGAGAAACAGGCTTCCTCATAAGAACATAAGAAAGGCCCTACTGGATCAGACCCAGGCCCATCAAGTCCAGCAGTCTGTTCGCACAGTGGCCAACCAGGTGTCTCCAGGAAGCCCACAAACTAGACGACTGCAGCAGCACCATCCTGCCTGTGCTCCACAGCACCTAATATAATAGGCCTGCTCCTCTGATACTAGAGAGAATAGGTATGCAGCATGACTAGTATCCATTTTAACTAATAACTCGGGAGGTGGTGAGCTCTCCTTCCCTGGAGGTTTTTAAGCAGAGGCTAGATGGCCATCTGTCAGCAATGCTGATTCTATAACCTTAAGCAGATGATGAGAGGGAACGCATCTTGACCATCTTCTGGGCATGTAGTGGGGGTTGCTGGGTGTGTGTGTGGGGGAGGTAGTTGTGAAATTCCTGCATTGTGCAGGGGGTTGGACTAGATGACCCTGGTGGTCCCTTCCAACTCTATGATTCTAAGGGCTGGGGGCAACCGTGGCCTGCCTTGAGTCCTCCCAGATGACAGTCCTGGAGACACGGATCACTGCTGCCTCCACAGCAGAATGGAGAGACTGCACAGTGCTCCCCCCACCCCCCGCACTCTCCCTGCCCGTCTCTCTCATTCTAGGTGGTCTTCACATTTCAGAATGGTTTGCACGGATCTTCTAAAATCATGCTGCAAATCTCCATAATTTGGAGGAATCTCATAGTTGTGTCCAGCAATCGCTCATTCCAAAACTGATTGGTTGTGCTTTTTTTGTGCGTTTTACACACAAGAGAGATATATGTACATATAGGAAATTCTGTACATTGACTCTGCTGCCAAGGCTGACATAACAATGCTAGGAACCTACATGGAAAACTAAATGCTTTTGAAAATGTTTAACCTAGTTAGACAAATTAGCAAAAATTTGTGCAAAACAATTTAGGTATTTAAAATATTCAATGTTTTTAAAAACTGGAAAAACTGTTCTTAGCTTTCAGCTGCAAAAACCCAACAAAATATAACATCAAAGCAATCTTAACACGAGGTGCAACATAACCCTTCTGCAAAACTGTTAAACAGTTCCCGGTGCATTCTGGGAAATAGCACTTCATTTATTCAAATGCACATATGTCAGGTTTTTGCACCATATGTCATTCCAAGCTATTTACAGTAATAATTAAATCTTAATCAACGTTTAACCTCTGTAAAATGTTTGAAGGGATCTAATCACCCTTCAGTCTGCACTAATGAAGGAGAAATATATAAACATAAAAAGAAAATGATGCACACGAGAAAGAAGAGTAATTGCAAAATTGTATTTCTTTTAAATATAATCAGCAAGTTATGTAAAGGGAGCCGATGGGTATTTTAAGGGAAGACATCTTGGGTGTCAGAGGTGTGAGGAGCTAATTTTGTGCTGCGATCCATAACAGATGTAGCATATTTTCTTTTAGTGCCATTATTAGCAACTTCACCATTTCTTTCCTTACCGAAACACAAAGCAGAACGTTCAAAAAGGGGGATTTGGTGCTCTTCAGCAGTACCGGGAGGGGTGAGTCACCCTCCCTGCGTGGGGATCTACTCCCCTAGCAGGTGAGAGTTGGAAACACTCCCTGCTGTAGAGTGAAAACTCTTGGCTGGTCGAGCTAGGCAGGGTCCTATCCTGAAGGCAAGGGCAGATGTTTCTGTGGCATTTCTCAGGGCCTCGGAGAAGCCTCACACCACAGCTGGATTGACTTGCTGGATACAGGTGTGGAAGCAGCCCGTAGCTGGCGAGGTAAGCAGGGGTGGGGACTGTTGCACAGGAAACAGAAAGCGGTGGGTCTATCAGCTTGGCGCCTCTGCTCCAGCTGGCGGGGGTCTCTCTCCAGGGTCTCAGACAAAGGCAGCGCTTTCCCAAGACCTCCAGCTCTTAAGCAGTTGAAAAGGGACGTCCACACACCGGAACCGGGAACCTCCTGCGTGCCAAGCAGGGTCTCTCAACCCCAGAGCCACAGCACATGGCTGCCTCGTTCCAGTGCCACACGCAACATCTGCACACCGGTGAGCTCTGGCTACAGGATTGTGGATGATGTCGCTTGGCGAGACAACCTAGGTAGACAGGCTGTCCAGACTCCTGGGCCACTCCGGGAATGACGGATGCCCAGAGATTTGCAGCTGTCTGATTCTGATTAGGCCAAGAAAGATATTTGCTAAGAATAACTGGATGGGCAGAACCAGTTCCAGGTGCCTGAGGGAATTTGGGTGAACCAATGTTAATTTTCTTAATCATAGAATTGGAAGGGGACCACCAGGGCCATCTAGTCCAACCCCCTGCACAATGCAGGAAATTCACAACTACCTCCCCCCACATCCCCAGTGACCCCAACCCTCCTCCCGCCATGCAGGATCCCACAATCAAAGCACTCCCGACAGATGGCCATCTAGCCTGCTTAAAGACCTCCAAAGACGGGGACTCCACCACCCTCCGAGGCAGCGCATTCCACCATCGAACAGCCCTCACCGTCAGAAAGTTCTTCCTAATGTTTAGGTGGAATTGCTTTTCTATTAGTTTAAATCCATTACTCCGTGTCCTAGTCTTTGGAGCAACAGAGAACAAGCTAGTTCCCTCATCAACATGACATCCCTTCAAATATTTAAACATCAGGATTTCATGAAAGCGAATGAAGCTTTTCAGAAAGCTGCAGTCCTGTCGGCAGTTATGAGGGTATTTGGTACTGAACAGCAGAGTAAACAATGATTTAAATAATAAAATTACTTGCAGGGTTGTGGGCAAATGCCACGTGGGCACGGGGCTGTGGGAGAGGCGTGGCTCCAGGTGAGCGGGAGCAGCTATTCCTGTGCAACTTGGCTTTGGTTTGCCTGAGGGACTGACATAAAGAAGCCTTTTAGCACACGGAAAGCGTGGGAGCTGGCGGTGAACATGGGATCTATCGGGAAGCAGCAGCCCCACACCTGCTCCTCTGTTCACTCAAGTGCGCATGGAGCTACAACCCCCCCATAACCAAATAGCCTTGGCCCTCTCCATTCCCCCCATAACTCCCCCCCCCTACTTTGCAAAGTTAAAATGCCTACGGAAGAGAAGCTGCCACAGATTCCCTGTCCATTCCCTTTGGTAATCTCTCTAGAGCATTTCCATCCATGGAGCTCAGGGCAGCCTACGTCGGTCTCCCGCCCTCATTTTATTCTCCCAACAACCCTGTGAGGTGGATGACATGAAGAAAGACTGACTAGCCTAAAGTCACCCAGAAAGCTTCATGGAAGAGTGGGGCTTTGAAACAGGGCCTCTGACATTTGACTTCCTGACTACTTGTTCTGGGGCGGAAACACTGTCCTGTCTCTATGGAGCAGAAGAGCCAAGCAGGGCCCGGGACCAAGAGGTCCTGCTTCCCACACGCCCCTGCCAACTGCTGCTGGACCCAGAGTCTCATGAAGATGCTCCCTCCCTTCCCACAAAGGTGGAATGGGTTCCCAGCTTCTTATTCACATGGCTGAGCTCTTCATTCGCAAATCCAACCACCAACATGCTGATGCTCAAAAAGCTCTGATTGCTGTGGTCAAGAGTTACAAAGGATGAAGCAGTTAAGAGAGGCCCAGTGCTTGGCAGAGGGGCCATCTGTCTCTTGCGGGGGGGGGGTCTGGGCAGGAGAAGCTGTGCTGGGGCTGTTCAGACGGCCGATGGAGTTTCTCGCAGTGAGGGCCTCCAGTCCCAAGTTGTCTGTGTGTAAATAGAACCTCTTGAGCGCCTTCACAAATGGCTGGGAAACCTGGAGGATTTTACCAAGTAAGTTCCCACTGTAACACTTCCAAAAATAAGCTTTAGTCCATCACAAATCCTACACCCCCACATTCAGGGGACTCTGCCCTGCAAGAGAAGCTCTGCTTTCCCTGGTCCAAAGCCCAGTTCTTGTAATAATCGGTGCAAAGCAGGATTCCCCTCGGAGAAATGCTGATTAACAACCAGGATCGCTGTACCCCCAAATAAGCTTTGGTCCACCCCAAGTCACACACCCCCACACACAATCTGGGGAGTGTGACCTACAAGGGGCATGCACTGGTGCCCAGTTCAAACACTGGTTCTAGCACCAAGAGCTTCTATTTGAGGCGCCCCCAGGGAAGATTCTGCAATTATAATGGAAAGATGCCCTGAATAAAGAACAGGGGCAGCTGCCTGCCCTCTGACCCCAAAATAAGTTTTGGATCACCCCAAATAACTCCCTTCTTATTCCGGCCATCTTTCCAATGCGGGAGGGTCCTCAGCAGGGGCCAGGGCCCTCCGGGCCACCCTCCAAAGCAGTCCTTTTCTCCAGGGGAGGCCATCTCCGGAGTCCGGGGCTCCGTCCTCATTCTGGGAGATCACCAGGCCCCACCTGGAGGCTGGCATCTCTATGAGCGGGCTGGCCAGCCAGCCAAGCGGGGCAGGGCCCGGCCGTGGCCTCTGGGGCCCGCTCCGGGCTGGGCCTCTTCCTCCAGGAAGGAGCCCCCCCTCCCTGCCTCCGTTTCCCCAGCAGCAGAGATGAGGCTAACTGGGGCACGAAGGAGCCGGCGCGAAGGAAGGGAGGGTGCCGCGGCTGCAGCTGGGGGAGGCGGCAGCGGCTCCGGGGAAGCAGGGGGTCGCAGCAGCCGAGGGGGGGGGAAGGGGCTGCTAGGAGTTGGTCCTGCAAGCAGAAGGCAGCTGCTCGGCACCGGGGCTCGCCGCTCCTCTCCAGGCCGGCTCAGTGGCAAGGATGGTGAGCGGCAGATGGGCCCTGGCGCTGTGGCCAGAGGGGGGAGGCTCCGCCCTGCCCACGGGGGATGGCGGCAACAACACATCCACACCCCGACGGCTGCAGAGGCTGCGGGGTGCAGGGCCCTGCTTTGCACGGGGGGCGGGGGCAAGCAGAAGGGAGCCCCGCCTCGAGGCGCCCCAAATCCAAAAGCAACCGAAAGGAAGGAGGCAGGGGCCCTGGTGGAAAGCGCCTCCATCTCAGGCTGGGGCCCAGAGCAATGGGGCAGAGGAGGCAGCGCTGGTTCCACACTCCACCAGCGCTTTGAGTCTTCCGAAAGCGCCATGGCAAAGGGCTGATGCCCCACATCCCAGATGAGGTTCTCACCAGTGGGCCGGAGAATTTGCTGATTAAAACTTTTACACCCTACCTTTCCTCATGGTTCAAGGTGGCTTACAAGAAGTTAAAAACATCGCCAGCTTAAAACCAAAAGTAAAACAGCATTTCAGCCTCATTAGAACCAGCCCAAAGGCTTGTTGGGATGAGAAAGGAAGGTGGGCCAAGGGAGGGCAGGGGCATCTTGTTGGTCTGCAAGGTGCTACTGGACTCAAATCCAGGTCTTCCACTGCAGATCAACATGGCTGCCCTCTGAAGCTCTCGGCAGCAGAGTCCCAGCAGACAAAGCCCCGAAGAGGGTCTCTTTCCTGCCTGGGGGTTCATGGGGCAGGAGGCTTCGGCCTTGCTAACGTGCCCCACCTGCCTGCCCTTTGGTGCTCCAGCCACGGAGAGATGGAGAACCCAAGAGGGCCCCCCCACACACACCTGCCAGGCTCTGCGACCTCGGAAGGGCCATTACCTGCTGGGGGAGGGGCGGGAGAGCCTCACCTCTTCCTGTCTGGGCTTTGATCATCTGCCGGGGCTTGACACTTTAAAGCAGGGCATTTTAAAGGGACGAGTGATGCCGCACAACAGCTTTCAGTGGCTCCGCTTTCTCTTTGCTGGCGGAGTCCCGCAGCTCTCCCCTTTCATTCTGCACACCAAAGCATCCTCACAGGTGTCAGGTGTGAAAGGAAGGGGCCAAAGGGAGGCCCAGCCCCCCAAGGGTGTGTGTGGATTGCCCTCCCCCCCCCACACCGGGGGAGCTAGCTCCAGGGAAATCTCAGCAACCCCAGCTGGAATCTCCAGGAGCAGCGGGGCCCAGAGACCCACTCACTGAGCAACGCCTGTCAAGTTCCAGGCAACACGAGGCGGCGATGGAGCTCCAGGGGGCAGTTTGGCAAAGAATGAGCCGCATCAGGAGAGCTGGGCAATCTCCCCCCACCCCAGGAGCCAAAACAAGAGCTGGGCAGGCAAGTCTGTCTTGGGCCAGCTCTGGACAGAAGAGGCCCAGGCAAAAGCAACAGAAGGACTCTCTGTCTGTCTGTAGTAAGCAGCAGCTGGCTAGGCATTCATCTCAAAGGACCACTACTCTTCTGCAAGCACAAATCAACCTCTGGAACTCACAGCCGCCAGATCTTGCAAGAGCACAAAAGTAAATAAATGGAGGATTAGCCTGTTGGGGGTGGGGGAGTATCAGCCGCAATAGCTAAAAGGGCTGAGACAGAGTAACTCTGACAGATGCTGGAGATGGCCAGAGCCAACATAGCTTCGTGTGAAGAGAATCATAGAATCCTAGAGTTGGAAAGGACCACCAGGGTCATCTAGTCCAACCCCCTGCACATCGCAGGAAATTCACAATTACCTCCCCCACACACCCCCAGTGACCCCCTACTCCATGCCCAGAAGATGGCCAAGATGCCCTCCCTCTCATCATCTGCCTAAGGTCACAGAATCAGCATTGCTGACAGGTGGCCATCTAACCTCCTCTTAAAAACCTCCAGGGAAGGAGAGCTCACCACCTCCCAAGGAAGCCTGTTCCACCAAGGAACTGCTCTGTTAGAAAATTCTTCCTAATGTCTAAACGGAAACTCTTGATTTAATTTCAACCCGTTGTTTCTGGTCCAGCCACAGTCCAAATAGTTATGCCGAAACTGGGGAAGGGAACACCTCATCAAGTCAGTGCGGAACAACAAAGACCCAAAGGCAAGTTACTGAAGCAAAGGAAATGTTGCTAAAATCCAGTGCCAAGGGTTTGCCAGCCACTGGGGATGGGTGATCGCTTCGGGTGCCAGAGATGGAGAAGAGGCCTAGAGCCAGCCCTGGTGCCACATCAGCTCTGCCAGGGCAAGCAGCAGCCCCTACCAGTGCCCCTGGACCCACTGGGCAGCCCGCGGCAGGCCTGTTCCTTCCCTCCCTTTTCCTCCTTCTGTCTCCCCTTCCATTGGGGGAACCGGGCCGTGGGCAGGCCGGGCTCTTTCCCAGAGCCGTTTGCTTCCCAATCCACCCCTGTTGGGAGTCCTGGCACTACAGCAAGCCCAAGCCCAGTGAGGGTGGCATGAGTCAAGGGGGGCAGCAACGTCCTCTGCCTCGGGTGCCAGAAATCTTTGGCCTGGCGCTGTGAGCTGCCACAGGGCCTTTGAACCCACTGGGCAGAAGACTGGATAGCAGGGTTGCCAACCTCCAGGTGAGGCCTAGACATCTTCTGGAATCACAACTGATGCCTGGACTAGAGATCAACACCTCTGGAGAAAATGGTTGCTTTGGCGGGTGGGCTCTGTGGCTTTGTACCCCACTGAGGTCCCTCCTTTCCCTAAACTCCACTTTCCCCTGGCTCTATCCCCAAATCTCCAGGAATTTTTCAGGACAAAGTCAGAAAGCCTACTGGATGGCAGGAGGAGGCAGAGAATGGTGGGCAAAGAGTGAAAACTTTCTTTAAAGAGATGAAAGTGGTGCCATGCCCTGGCTTGGCATGCTGTCTTTGGGCCAGCCATTCCTTTCCGTCCCACCCTCCCTCCTTGCTGAAATGTTCAAAGTCTCCTGAAAATCAGAACGACGCAAGTGGAAACAATTAGCTAGAATCACACTCTGCAAAACAAAACCTTTGGCCACAGAGACTGACCAATTTACGGATGCGACCACAATGTGAGACTCGGCCCAATCCCGATGCTCTAGACTGAGAGGCCTTTTCAAGTCCACCCAGCAGCCTTGCCCCACAAGCCTCATGTGGGGGCAGCGGGAGGGTCTCTGGCATACTTGGCACATCTGCTGTCAGGAGCAGGCGAGCTGCACAGATAGTGACGCGCCAGCCAAGCCCTTGGCGCTCAGATCACCCTGATATGAAACTGTCCCACGGGCTGCACCCTCCAGCCCCGGACAATGCACTGTGCCCAGAAGCTAAGGTTTCCAGCCTCCAGGTGGTGGCTGGAGATCTCCTGGGATTACAACTGATCTCCAGGCGACAGAGATCAGTTCACCTGGAGAAAACGGCCACTTCTGCAATTGGACTCTACGGCATTATACCCAACTGAAGAGCCTCCCCTCCCCAAACCCTGCATGACTCCAAGCAACGAACCTGAGACCCAATTCCCAGAAGGCCCTGGGAGAGCCCAATGGGGGGAGCCCAAGGCTGTTGGCCCTCTTTCTGCCAGCACTGGCTCCTGTTCCCAACTTTTAGTTCTGTAGCCGAGGGCAATAGTGGCCCCGGGCAGCAGATATCTCAGCCCCTTGGAGGCTCCTTACCCCTCTGCAGCCTTGAGATCAAGGGATCAAGAAATAATGGATAATGGGGGGGGACAGAGTTAGCTGCAGGGCCATGATGAGGGTGCACCCCCCTTGCACAGCATTCTGCACCCAGCTCACCAGAGGAAAGGATACCTGCAAAGCCCCTCCCTTTATTTTTTAAAATTTTTGATTTACTTTATTTATAGCCTGCCTTTTACTTACATCATTCTCCTCACCTCCATCGTATCCTCACAACAGCCCTGTGACATAGGCTAGGCTGAGAGTGTGTGACTGGCCCAAGGTCACCCAGCAAGCTTCCATGGCCCGAGTGGGGATTTTCCAGATCCTAGTCCAACACTTGAACTACCACATCACACTAGCTCTCCCTGCCCGGCATCTCTGCCAGGCATCCACTCAAAGCCGCGCTGGAACTCAGGTGATTTCCAAAGAGTAGCAGGAACCCTTCCGCTTCATCCTAGATCTTTCCCAGCATCGCACACAAAGGAGCAATGAGCGTAGAGGGAATGTCTTTGGACCCTGGATCTGCGTGTTCTCCACCCAAGTTACTGCCAGATCACTGTGAGGTGCGTGTGCTATATACACCTCCCATAATGCATGTCCCAGAGAAAGGGTGTCTAGGGTACAGAGGCAGCTGCTATTTGCACCTGACTCCAAAGCCGCATCTATTCAATAGGTAACCAGCTCACCTCCATGCGGGGAGTAGGCCTGAGCTGCCCCCCCCCCCCACGTTTGCAAGTGAAGCAAGCTGGAAGCGTGTTCATGTATATAGGCTCAGGGTCATCTCCGCTGCAGGAGGCTCATCTGACTGAATGTTATGTTGCACTGGGCGACCCTGGGGCAGAGCATGGATGCTCAGGCACAACTACTACCTGTGCCCTACATCCGGGAGCTCCCGCTTTGGACTGGAAATTGCTGTACTGCAGTCTTCTGTGGGGCCAAGCACAGCCCCCCATCCTACCCCAGAAGCAGCCAGGCAGAAAGCACGGCACAGCAGCAGGCCAGCCAGCCATGTTATGCAAGGATGCCGTTTTAATCGGATTCATTCGACAAACACAAAGTAGGATAATTGAAGCTTTCCTTGCAGAGGAATGAGTAACTGCGCGTTGAGAAAGTGCTGTTGTCTCTCAAAGTGTCAAAGGAATGGGGTGGGAGAGAAATCACAACCTCCCGTCTCACATTCGGCAGCATCAGCAGCCCCTCCCTTTGTGAAGATGAGCAGCGCTGCCAAGCACAGCCCACCCGCCCCCCCCCCGCGAGAGCCAGAATCCGGGTCAGCCCCTCCCTGCACTTGGGAGGCACAGAGGGGGAAAGGGGCAGCCAGAGATTGGCAGCCCCTGCCACGAGTGCCAGGCTGCTCTGAAAAAGCCCCACAACACACATGGTACTGATCCCGTGGAGCCAACACCCTCCCTCGTCTGGGCTCAACCCCTCTTCCCACCCCCCACCAAGGATGGGCAAGGGCTGCAGAGGAGCCCAGCTCTTGAAGGACAGCTCCATTGCCACTGGCAATCAGCAACTTGAAACCGGGCTTGATTCCCCGCTCCTCCACATGAAGCCAGCTGGGTGACCTTGGGCTAGTCACAGCTCTCTCAGCCCCACCTACCTCACAGGGTGTCAGTTGTGGGGAGGGGAAGGGAAGGTGGTTGTAAGCTGATTGGATTCTGTCCTAAGTGGTAGAGAAAGTCGACATATAAAAACCAACTCTTCTTCTTCGCCAGAAATTTCGCCCAGCTGGACTAAAAGTGGCCTGGTGGTGGAGGAAAGTGCTGACAAGTCACAGCCAACCTATGGGGACCCCATAGGGTTTTCAAGGAAAGGGATGAGCAGAGGTGGTTTGCCATTGCCTGCCTCTGCGTAACTTCCTAGGTGGTCTCCCATCCAGATACTAACCAGGGCCAACCCTGCTTAGCTTCTGAGATCTCACATGAGTGGGATAGCCTGGCCCATTCAGGTCAGGGTAGAGACCAAGAGAGGCGGTTTGCCATCGCCTGCCTCTGCAGAGCAACCCCGGACTTCCTCGGTGGTCTCCCATCCAGGCACTACTCAGGGCCGGCCCTGCTTAGCTTCCAAGAATTGATGAGATCGGGATATCCTGGCCCATCCAGAGCAGGGAAAAAGCAGCGTGGGGGTGGCCACTTTCAGCAGGTGAACAAGGCAGTGGGTGGAGGACAGCACCTGGCCCAGGAGTGGAGTGATGGGGAGCCCCTAGAGCAGAGCAGCCGCCGCCGCCTGGTGCCTGGGGGGGAGGGCTCTGTGACGAAGCCGGTCTGGAAGGAGAGCAATGGCAGATGGGACTTCCGAGATGCAGCCCCACCTCTTCTGCTCCCTCTGCAGCGGCTACCGATCAGCCAAGGCCGCCTGCTACGCCGTGGTTGCCGGCCAGGATGGGACAAGTGCGAGGGAGGGAGGAGCCGCGCACACAAGCACAGACGGCAGGCGGTGGGGCTGCCTAATTGCTCCGACTGTTGGGAAATGTGTGGCGCCCTATTAGGATGGGCACCGAGCCCAGCCAGCCGGGCCCCGCTGCTGCTGCGGCTCCCGTCATCCGGGCAGGGAGGGCGTTCTCCACATGGGCAGAGACACAGGCACGGCTTTAAGGCAGGAGAGTAACCTCCCGAGGGGAGCCCAGAGAAGGGAAGCAGTTAGCCATCCGGGCAGGGGGGAGATGAGGGGTGTCCAGCGGAAATCCCATCCTCTTTCCACTGTGGCCATGCACAGCCGCCAAGCCCCCGCGAGGCTGTTTACCTTTTGTCTGGCTTGAAATGGCTCGCAGGCATCAGTAGGTGAGCGGCCTTGAAAGCCAGGCCCTGCCAGGAATGTCTGCCTGCTCCCCACCACCCCAGACACCTGGGGAAGCAGATAGTTTACATACTTGAAGCCGGGGCAGGGAAGGCAGACCCTGAAACCGGATCCTGCCCAGGCTGGGCTGGCGAAGCCTCCTCCGTGGCAGGGAGGAAGGTTTGCAAACAAATACAGAAAGAACTCCGGCTTCACTCCTTATTTATTTGCAAATCTGATATCCCACAATCTCAGCTTTTGCCAAAAATATACAATGGCTCAGCCAGTGCATAGTTCTCTCTCCTAGGAAGAAGTTGCAGAGGGCAGAAAGTGGAGAGCCTTGTGACACACAGCCCCTGCCTGGGAAAGGTCTGGCTCCTCTCCCCCGAGAAGCCGGTGTGGTCCCCAGCGCCTCTCCCTTGAGAAACGGCCCCTTGGAGTAAGCCACCTTTCCCTTTCCAAAGTGAGCTTCCAGCCACTGGAGAGCTCTGGGGATGGGCAGAGGAGGGCGACCTCCGGGGCTCCCAGCAGACGGCCGGCCTGCTCGATTGACAGCTCCCCCTCTGCAGCCAGGTGGAGACTGGAGGGCAAAGCAGTTGCCAGAGTCTTCTCCATGCCAACCGCCTCCCTCCAGCTGTTTTTGCAGCAACGGTGTTTTGCAGATGCCAGGCTGGGGGCAGTGAAGAGGGGGAGGGAGAGCTAAGCGAAGGCCAAGGGGCAAAAGGGATGAGGAAATCTGGAGTCACAAGCAGGGCCTGCCTCGTCTGCCATGTGGCATAGCTGGCGTGACAGCAGGGTCCGGGGAGAGGGCAGGAAGACAGAAGGAGGATAGAGCGACACAGACAACGTGGCCTCCACAAGCTCCAGCATCTGCCTGGGAATTGGAGGAATCAGAGCAACTGACTGATGTGTGGCCAGACGTCCCGGATGCGAATGGGGAAGAACCCCTTCCCTCAGTGAGCACATTCCACACTGAACAGAGACTGGAACTCAGTGCCCTGGAACAGATGTCCAACTAGCTCTGGGAGGAAGGCATAACAGGGGCCCAAAGGTCATGCAATGTAGCCCCTGGAGACACCCAGAGGCTCCAGCTTTAAGCAATCCCTGAAACGCTCCTATACAGCAGGAGGGGGGGGGAGAGGCTGTGATGTACTGTGGTCCCCCAGATGAGAAAGCCACGTGCCCCCACAGCCTTGGGTGTGGCCAGGAATGCGACAGAAAAGTGGAGTTGCCAGCCCCCAAGTGGAGCCTGGAGATCTCCTGGAATTACAACGGACCTGCAGACAACAGAGACCTCTTCCCTTGGAGAAAAGAGAGGGGGGGAGGGGGGGGAGAGAGAGAGAGGACCAAAAATACTGTCGTAAACCACTAAAAAGAACCCAAACAGAAGAAAGAGAGGCAGTCCAGGACCCCTCTGGCTTCTCTCCCTTTGAAACGCAGGAGGCCACCCAGCAGCGTCGTCAAGGAATCCATCTCGCTTTCCTACTTCCGAAATAAGAACACGGAACGAAACAGCCATGCTCTAACGCACACCGCTCACGCTCAAGAAACTGGCATTCAGACGGCCTGATTTTCATGCAACGAAAGCATGCTAATTGGAGATCCCGTCCTGCTTTGAGGCCTGCTTCATGGCAGCCCAGGATATTCTGGGGCTGACCAGGAGCAAAATCTGGCCCGCACAGCAGGGCACCGCGTGCTCGCAACCAGTGATAGCTTT
This sequence comes from Euleptes europaea, assembly GCF_029931775.1. Taxonomy (NCBI): domain Eukaryota; kingdom Metazoa; phylum Chordata; class Lepidosauria; order Squamata; family Sphaerodactylidae; genus Euleptes; species Euleptes europaea. The sequence continues at coordinate 867,766 of NC_079320.1, read as the reverse complement.
TGCTTCTTCCTTCACGCTCCTGTTTGACATTCTCAGGGACAGTTTGAATCTTGGCTGCTCGGTTTTCATCGGCACAGTGCAGTTACTGGTTTTACTGCAGATTTTACTGGTTGTAAGGTAACTGGAGAACCGTGTTATGAGGCGGCACAGAAAACTTTCAAAAAAACAGGCAAAGCAACCTCCGGCACAGTCCATGGGGAAGTTCTTCAGCACAAGCTCCCCCCCCCCCCGCCCCACTCACCCACCCACACACACAAGGGACAGGAACTGCCCCAAACGATGGCTGCGTTCTCAGCTCAATGGATCTACTGCAGGAGGGCTTTGGGGTGTGCGGAGAGGAGGGTGTGATGCTTTGTGGGGCAGGCCCTGTGGCTACCTGAATGGCAGCTGCCCCCTGTGCCTCTTGGCCCACCTTAGCACGAGGCTAAGCAGAACAGACGTCCAGCAAGAGCAGTCCACCTCCAGCAGGGCTGGGCCCCAGAGCCCTGTGCCCCCCCCCTATACTCCCCCAAGGGACTCACTCGGGCCCTATTCCCAGAGCCGTGTGATTCCTCCCCAGTCTGGAGTGGATCCAGTTCTGGGAGGATCCTTGCGGTGACCTCCGAGCAGCTCTTTCCTTAGGGGGCCTTCCCCATTCCCCACTCAAAAGCCGCCTGGTAACTGTGGACGCATTTCAGCCTTGCCGGATCTGTTAATTATTGACAGTTGGTGAAGAGGAGATGTCTCTTGCTCCTCCTGTTCAGCGGCATCTAATTAGTCACTGCTAGTTCACGGTCGTCCTCGTCGGCAGCTCTGCCGCTGTCGCCATACCCCGCGCACTGGCTCATTAACCTTTTGCTTGTCTGACGGCACCTGCCAGCAAGATGGAGGCTCCAACAGATTGGCAGGAGAAAGTTATTTCCCCCCCTGGCCTGGAGATCCAGAAGGAACAGAATTTCAGTTGGGAGCACACCCATCCGCAGAGATGACTCGTCTCGCATCCAAGGCAGGGGGGGGGGGAAGGGGGCTTTGCTCACCGTCTCTCTGGAGAACGCCACACCGCAAAGCTCGTGCTCCAGACCAGCGCCCGGCATTATGCCAGCGAGCCAGGCACTGTGCTCTGCAGAGCCCCTTCAGATACTTGGCACAGGCCTGGGGCAGCTGAGAAGGACGGCAAAAGAGCCAGGCCAGGGTCACCCTGCAGTGGAGCCGCCTGGCCCCCGGCAATGCCACTGCCACGGGCCAGGTGCAAGGCACCTTCTCCATTTATTGACGTAATTTATATGCCTTTCTCGCTGGGACTTGAGGTGGATTGTGTCGTGAGAATTTTTGTACTGAACATTAGTTCATATTAAATATATTAGTTTATATTAAATGAGTTTGGGTTAAAAAAAATAACCACATGCATACCTTAATATTATAACCTATAGTCACACGAAACCTGGCTAAGGCTTTCAGAAAGCACCCCTTTAGCTGACTTTTCCATTGGGTTCCTGACTTTAGAAAGTAACCGGAGATTTGCATTGCTAGCAGTTAATCACCCACAGCACATCAGATGCCCCAAATTTATGTTTATAACACTAAGGTCATTAAAACAGACAACAAATTATCTGTCCGCTTAAGGGATAAGGAAGGAGATTGTTTTGGAACACTGATGGACAATCAGTTAAGCAGACCCGGACACTGAAAGAATTATTATGGAACAAGATATTTCTAAACAATTTTAGTCATGATTTGTGAAAACTCAGTTCCTAAAGAATGTGAGAGGGAGGGGTCATTTGAGACCCTCTCCTGATGATCCAGCTTATAAAAAGGACAGTGCAAATATCCTTTTTTTGTCCTTCCACGGAGAGACCACAAACCCTTTGAATGGTTGCCATCTCTGTCTCTCTCTTTGGAAGTGACCCAAAGGCCTTTGTTATTGTTTGTCTGTCTATGTATCTATGTAGGGTGGTGTTAAATCTGTCTAAGTATTATTCTTCTCTATGCCTTACAACCTTTGTAAGTTCTATAAACCTATATACTTTACTGCTATGAATGTGTGGTCTGAGACTGTACTAAGAACATGATTTGTGGTTTCCTATTACACTCTCTGGCTTTGCTTGGTAAGTAGCAGGCAGAGGAGTCCAAACATTAAAGAGCTCAAGGGAGAGAATTTGCAGAATTCTGTCCACAGATTGTTACGCAGAATAAATCCATACAATCAGCCAAGTGGGACATCCGTTAGATAATGCAAGAGGCTTTGACTGGAAACCGACCAGAGGTGAAGCAGAGAATAGGAATCAATGGTCAGTTCTCACAATGGCGGGATGTGAGCAGTGGGGTGCCTCAGGGATCTGTGTTGGGACCGGAGCTTTTCAACCTGTTCATCAATGACCTGGAGTTGGGGTTAAACACTGAAGTAGCCAAGTTTGCAGATGACACCAAATTATTTAGGGTGGTTAAAACAAAATCGGACTGTGAAGAGCTCCAGAAGGATCTCTGCATACTGGAAAAATGGGCATTAAAATGGCAAATGAGATTCAATGTGAGCAAGTGTAAAGTGATGCATATTGGGGCAAAAAATCCCAACTTCACATATATATTGATGGGATCTGTGCTGGCAGCGACAGACCAAGAAAGGGATCTTGGGGTGGTAGTGGATAGCTCAATGAAGATGTCAACCCAGTGTGCGGCTGCTGTAAAAAAGGCAAATTCTATGCTGGTCATAATTAGACGAGGAATAGAAAATAAAACTGCTGATATCATACTGCCCTTGTAAAAATCTATGGTGAGACCACACTTGGAATACTGTGTACAGTTCTGGTCACCACACCTAAAAAAGGACATTACAGAGCTTGAGAAGGTGCAGAAAAGAGCAACCAAAATGATTAGGGGACTAGAGCAACTGTCCTATGGGGAGCGGTTAGGACGCTTAGGGCTGTTTAGCTTGGAAAGAAGGCGGCTAAGCGGAGACATGATAGAGGTCTATAAAATTATGCATGGTTTGGAGAGAGTGGACAGGGAGAAGTTTTTCTCCCTCTCCCATAATACTAGAACGCGGGGTCATCTGCTAAAGCTGGAGGGCGAGAGATTCAAAACAGATAAAAGGAAGTATTTTTTCACACAACGCATAGTTAAATTGTGGAACTCCCTGCCCCAGGATGTGGTGATGGCTACAAGCTTGGAGGGCTTTAAGAGGGGAGTATTCATAGCTATTAGTTAGAATGGATACTAGTCATGCTGCATACCTATTCTCTCTAGTATCAGAGGAGCATGCCTATTATTTTGGGTGAGGTGGAACACAGGCAGGATGGTGCTGCTGCACTCGTCTTGTTTGTGGCTTCCTAGAAGCACCTGGTTGGCCACTGTGTGAACAGACTGCTGGACTTGATGGGCCTTGGTCTGATCCAGCAGGGCCTTTCATATGTTCTTATGTGAAACACAGCGTAAGTATTTGAAGGGCTGTCACCTGGAGGAGGGCAGGGAGCTGTTCCTGTTGGCAGCAGAGGACAGAACTCACAATAATGGGTTTAAATTGTGGGCGGAAAGGTACTGGCTGGACATTAGGAAAAATTTTTTTACAGTAAGAGTTGTTCGACAGTGGAATCAGCTGCCTAGGGAGGTGTTGAGCTCCCCCTCACTGGCAGTCTTTAAGCAGAGGCTGGACAAGCACTTGTCAGGGATGCTCTAAGCCAGGGGTCTGCAAACTGCGGCTCCCGAGCCGCATGCGGCTCTTTGGCCCGTTGAGTGTGGCTCTCTGAACTTGGTTCGGAGCCCCTGCTCTTGCACCCGCTCGTGCCGGCAGCCGGGCTGCGGAGCAGGCGCGCCTTAGAGAGAGAGCGGGCGCGTTGTCTCTCCCCGCCCCCCGCCGTGGAGAATGGCTGGGTCCCCCTTTCCCTTGCCCTCAATGGTTGGGAGGCTAAAGCCTCCCCTCCCCTCTAGCCACGCGATTGCTGGGTGGGCAGCTCAGCGGTTCCTGCCCCCCCCGCCTATCAGCTGTTGGGCGGGGTGGGCTTCCTTTGGTAGACCTGGCCTCCGGCTGAGTCCCATTGGGAGGCCATGTCTACCCACTGGCTTTCTTGGCAGTAGACCTGGACTCCGAGGAGGGGAAAAAGTCCCCCTTCAGAGGCCAGGTCTACCAATTGGCTTCTATGGGCCTCCGGAGGCCAGGTCGACTGCCAAGAAAGCCAATAGGTAGAGCTGGCCTCCCAATGGGACGGAGGCCAGGTCTGCCAATAGGCTTTTATGGCGGTAGACCAGGCCTCCAGACGAGGACTCCAGACGGGGAGGGGGAAATGGCAGGGACTTACAATTTAATTTTTATCAATAAATAAGATCACTATTAAGTATGATATCAAGTTTTATTCAGTGTACCTATAGTTTAATTAAGACTTAAAACTTTAATTAAAGTTTATTAGGTTAATAAACAGTGTACCTACCTATTTAAGTTTAAGAAATTTGGCTCTCAAAAGAAATCTCAATCGTTGTACTGTTGATATTTGGCTCTTTTGACTAATGAGTTTGCCGACCCCTGCTCTAGGCTGATCCTGCATTGGGTGGGGGCAGGACTAGATAACCCCTCCCAAGTCTATGATTCTTTGAAACACGACATATTAAACAAAAGCAAAAATTACATAGTAGGATCCTACTGACAGCAACAGCTAATACGAGCTACAGACAGTGGTATCATCAACAGTCCCTAACTCTTAACCCCAAGTTTCTTTCTGAGGCATATTGTTACAGCCCAGCCCTATTTCCTGTGCAAAACCCCTCTTGAATAATTCAGCTTGGCATCGCTTGCGGAAAGCCAGGAGGGTGGGTCCTGACCTCCCCAGGCAGGCCATTCCACAAGGGGGGGGGCACAACAGAGAAGGCACAGGTGTGGGCAGTGGTTGATTTTGCCCATTTGCAAGGTGGCACCAGAGGAAGACCCTGCTCAAACGAGCAAAGCTGTTGTGGCGGAGCATCGGGAGAGACATGAAGGACAAGAAGCCCCCTTCCTCCCCTCTACTCATAGTCCCCAGACCCGCACCGCCCCACCTGCGGCTCCCGAGCCTGCACCGCCTGGCTATTACGGGATAGCTTTTACAGCTGTCAAGGGCTGTCAAGGTCGTCCTCTTGGGGATATCAGCTTAAGCTGGCAACTCTACTCTACATGGATCAGGCAGTGTAGAGAACTGCAGCTGCAACACTCTCCCCAGTGTGGAAGCCAGCATGGTGTAGTGGTTAAGAGCAGCAGTTAGGAGCAATGGACTCTGATCTGGAGAATGGGGTTCAATTCCCCACTCCTCCACATGAGCGGCGGATGATAATCTGGTGAACTGGATTTGTTTCCCCACTCCTCCACATGAAGCCAGCTGGGTGACCTTGGGCTAATCACAGCTCTCTTAGAGCTCTCAGCCCCACCTACCTCACAGGGTGTCTGTTGTGGGGAAGGGAAGGGAAGGTGACTGTAAGCCGGTTTGATTCTTCCTTAAGTGGTGGAGAAAGTCAGCGTATAAAAATCAACTTTTCTTCTCCCCCCCAGCTGCTCCTAGGCCATTCCCTGCAATCCATGAGAAAACGAGGAAGGGGGAAGGAGTCGTGCTGCCACTCGGAGCTCTTCGGAGAAAGGGCAGGGCAAAAATGTACCAGACAGGCAGCAAAAAGGGCCACTGACTTTTGTTCCACATCTTCATGCTTTAAAATGAGCCTCCAAGTGAGCCAGAAGTGAGCTCCCGGCCACCCCACCCCCACCACCTTAACTGCTGCCACTGATGCCAGCACCTGGGGGGGGGGAGGTATGTGTGTTGTCTGCACATGCAAAGGCAATGATTTCGTTTGGGGGGGTTAATCCTCAATGTATTTTTTACAAACATTTTCAGATTTTTCTGCAAACTGGGGAATTCCCCAAGTTTGCAGAAGTGTCTGTTTTCTTTCTATGTGTCCCCAGTCCACAGCTTTAGATATCTGCAGATGGGGCCACACTTCATTATTAGAATATATGACTTTCTTGCAAGGGAAAGGGTCTCTGCTGCAGATCAGTGACTTTTCCCTGTCCCAAACAGGAGCTTTCCAGGGCTGGACCTGGAACAGACTGCTCATCTGAGGGAGAGCAGGATAGTCTGGGAAATGCTTCAAAGGAAGACCTGGGGGGGCGCTCAGGAGACCCCTGCTCCTGCCTTCCAGGGCCCCTCATACTTGAAGTCCTTGGGTCCGGAGGCCTCATACCAGGACCATGCTTCAGGGCCAAGAGATTCAGTCGCCTTCCAGTCCCAATGGCATCCTCCCCCGCCCTGGGGTCTCTCCCAGCCTGAGTGGGCGAGCGTTGCCAACTCCAGGTTGGGAAATTCCTGGAGATTTAGGGGTGGAGCCTGAGGATGGTGGGATTTGGGGAGGGGAAGGACCTCAGCAGGGTGTAATGCCATACAGCCCACTTTCCAAAGCAGCCATTTTCTCCAGGGGAACTGATCTTAGTACTCTGGAGATAAGTTGTAATCCTGGGAGATCTCCAGCCCCATCTAGAGGTTGGCAACCCTATAATGGACAGACCAAGCCAGCTGGCCTGCCAGGAAGTCACCCTGAGAGGAAGAAGTGCCAGCGTGCAAACCAGGTTCCTGCCCCCCACCCAGCAAGACTGCTGCTCCTGAGGATGCAGCGCTGTACGGGGTGACGCCCCATGGAATCCTTGTCGGACAAGGCCCAGGAAACAGCCCTCAGAATGGGGGGGGGCTACTTCCCTCTTGGACTACTTCAGCCTCAGGCCCGGCTAGGAGCCAGCTGATCCAGCTGGTTCTCATGGAGAACGAAGTGCACTTTGCTCATCTTCTGAACTATAAACCTGTGCCGGCATAGACCAAGGGCCGGGCGGTGCCCGCAGTCCTCAGACATGTAGGAGGTATCTAGCCCCTTTCGGAGCAGGTGGCGAAGATTATGCTGTTTACCGAGGTCAGAAGTCGGAGGCGTCGTCAAAGCAGGCAGGAGTCAACGGCCGGAGAGATTAATCATGAGCAGTAGCGGGAACACAGAGAAACTGCATGGTTGCTTCCGCAAAGTGAAAGCACATCTGCACTGCCTTTATCAGTCAGTGCAATTCCAGGCTAGGCTTCATCCTGAAATGACTCCGCACCAGTTCTCTGTCTGCTTAGCCTCTCCAAGCGAGCACTTCTTCTTCTACCTTGCAGAACCACACGGTGCCGAGTCCTGATACGCCTATCAGGTTCAGGTGAGCTTGGAGGGCTGCCATTCTCAGCTTCCACTGCAGGGGTTGGGGGAAGAGTAGCTTCTGTCTGCCCTTGTTCCATCTCTCTGCCTAGCTGTGGTTCCTGCTGAGTTGTTTTAGGCTCCTGTGCTACTGGCTGCAATGGAGGTACTGAGGACCCAGAGGCAACCTGTTCCTCCACTTCAGCTTCAGAGTCCTTCGAGTCCTCAGCTCCCAAGGCAGGGCCCATGACAAAACCTGAGCAAGACCCTGGTGCTGCTGGTGTGTGTATGTGTGTGTGGGGGCAGCCCTGTTGCCAAACTCCACTAAGCTGGTTGCCCAGGTGATTCCTGCTCCCTCGGCACCCTCCACCAGCACCCTGCCCCCCAGAGGACAGAACACCACCCCCACCCCCCATTTAGGCTCCAGGGCTTCTGCATACAAACAACCCTCTTTACATATAAAGAGTGAAGATAACAGCGCTCTGCATTTACAAAATGCTGTTTCAGTGTTCAGGCTGCTTGGTGCACATTATCTCTGAGATCTGTTAGATTTAAATCATTTAATTAACTAAAAGGTGCTCAGAATTAATTGAACAGCAGATTTTTTTAAAAAAATAATGGTTTTCACTCCAAGTGCTGGCAGAAACTGGCCTTCTTGTAGGAAAGACATTCTCCTCATAAGAACATAAGAAAGAACATGCTGGATTACACCCAGGCCCATCAAGTCCAGCAGTCTGTTCCCACAGTGGCCAACCAGGTGCCTCTAGGAAGCCCACAAGCAAAACAACTGCAGCACCACCATCCTGCCTGTGTTCCACAGCACCTCATAGAACAGGCCTGCTCCTCTGATTCTGGAGAGAATAGGTATGCATCATGACTAGTATCCATTTTGACTAGCAGCCATGAATACCCCTCTCCTCCATGAACATGTCCACTCCCCTCTTAAAGCCTTCCAAGTTGGCAGCCATCACCACATCCTGGGGCAGGGAGTTCCACAATTCTCTCACATGAAGGATGCAAGGAAAGCCTCTTTGAAGGTGTTGCCTGCCAAGGCATGGAAATTGTGTGCTGCTTTATGCAGCTCTGATCACTCAATTGATCAGCTAAACTCACAAGGCAGATCCAGAAAGATCCCTGGACCGAGCAGGAGGCTCTACTGGCAACTCAAAGCACAAGAGGTCTGAGAGAGGCAACAAGATGGAGCAGGATGAGAAAGGAAGAAGCCGGGGTTGCCAGCCCACCCACCCCACACACACACCACCGGCTCCTCCGCAAGGACCCCCAAGTCTGCAGCATGCAAGAGAGTGCAGCTGAGAACAAACCCACAGCTCCCCCTTTTATACTAAAGGGCAGGCCTGATCCCCATGCCACCCAGACCCCGCCACCCACCGGGCCAATCACATGACGTGGCCAAGTGGGCCACCTTGCCAGATTCAGTGTATTCCAGTCGGAAGATGACCGTGGGGGGAGGGCTTGGAAAGGGACGGGTCACCACTAACCTCAGACATCTGCGGGAAGAGGCTGATGGCCAACGGGAGGGCCAGGCTGAAGGCGGCAAGGCACACGAGGCTCTGGACAGGGAGAACCATCCGCGGGCAGGATCGCAGGAAAGCTGTTCTGCAAGAAGAAGGGCGGATTAGTTAAGCCAAGAGGGCTGAGGAACCCCTCCCCCCCTCCCTGAACCATCAGATGCTGGGACACACACCAGTTAAATGAGGCCATTGTGGCTGCCGAGCCTCTGGGGCCACACAAAGCCATCCAAACAGTGAAGTCAACTATGGGCGAAAGGAGGTGGCCAGAGAATGGAGAATGTCGGGTTGTTCCCTACTTAGGGCAGGACAGAAGGAACTGCAATGTGCTTAATGGTAAGCTCGCCTTGAGCAGAACTCTTGTTCTGCATGACTCAGGCCTGATTCAGATCTAAGTGTGCGCTTAAGAAGCCTTAGGCATCTAGTTGGCTTTCCAACCCCTGGCTAGAGGTACCGCTTGGTAACACTTGAGGTTTGCTCTGGGTATAGCACACAAGTTAAAACCATTAGAGAATCTCTGCTTCCATTTTAACCTTTTTTTTTTTATCAAAACAGAACTGTTACATGAGTCCATAAAAGCTTCTTACCCAAAAATTACCGCGCTACGGCTGAGAAGAAAGGTCTCAATCAATTGAGCTTCCCCTATTTATAGGATTTTAACATCATCTCCTCATAGTCACCAACTGTCCCACTTGATAAAGGTGCCCATGCTTGGCTAGCACATTATCTCGTAACTTCAAACACCACGTAAAGTTATCTATATTTGAGATGCCTTCTTAAAATATATTAACACTGCTAATTCATTCTTGCTAGTTTTTATCTTAACAAAGTCTATTCAAAAGTTTCTCATACCTATGAAAAGTTTCTCATACCTATGAATATATTCTGGTCCTCAACCAACACTCCCATCTTTGAGTAATATCTCCACTTCCGCCGGGCTTTATTGTTGAGGCCAGTGACGGTTCTCCCATTTAAATACTGGCCTCCTTAGTCCTTTCCCCCATCCCACAGTTGAGCCTTTCCCCCTATTTAGGGGGAGGTCAGTTCCATCTATTATGCTGCAGACCGTTATTAAGTGATTTCAGCGCCATCAAGGAGTCTATGACTCCTTGTTTACTGAATGTTCATTGAATAATTTGGGCTATTTTAAATGTATTTAAATTATATTTTAAGAGTTTTTATTGATTTTATTGTTGTATTTGTGAGCTGCCCTGAGCCTGGCCTTTGGGCTGGAGAAGGCAGGGAAAGAAGGAAAGAAAGAAAGAAAGAAAGAAAGAAAGAAAGAAAGAAAGAAAGAAAGAAAGAAAGAAAGAAAGAAAGAAAGAAAGAAAGAAAGAAAGAAAGAAAGAAAGAAAGAAAGTTTTCCGATGCTCTCTGCCTCAGGGCCTCAACAAATTGTATCTATTGATAATGAGTTAGGCAGCTTCTAATCTATACAAGGCCATATAATTATGTTAGAAGAAGAAGAGGAATAGTAGTAGTAGTAGCAGTTGGTTTTTATATGCCAACTTTCTCTACCACCTAAGGCAGAATCAAACCAGCTAACAGTCACCTTCCCTTCCCCTCCCCACAACAGATACCCTGTGAGGTGGGTGGGGCTGACAGAGCTGTGACTAGCCCAAGGTCACCCAGCTGGCTTCATGTGGAGGAGCGGGGAAACAAAACCAGTTCACCAGATTGGCCTCCGCTGTACATGAGGAGGAGTGGGGAATCAAACATGGTTCTCCAGATCAGACTCCACCACTCCAAACCACCGCTCTTAATCACTACACCACGCTGGCTCTTTAATTTCTTGCTCCTCTCCAAGGCTATTCTATTGATCTCTGTCTGAATGTAGATGCAGACTGTGCCTCTTTGTGGCTCTTACTGAAAATACCAGCAGCCTTTAATACTTTGGACCACGGCCGTTTTGTTGAAGTGTTTGGAGACAGAAGGCACGATTAAGGGATCTGCTTTAGATTGGTCTAAGTCATTCCTTGTGGGCAGGGCACCGAGGGTTGCTGACACACACACACACCCCGCTGACACAGTTCAGTCATAGGTGTATACTGGATCCAGCACTATTGCTGGAGAAGCAAGTTAAATCATCTCTAACAAGGAACAGCAGATCTAGTTTTCACTGGTTTGTGAGTTTTCTATCTGAGGCTGAGACTCTGAATTGCCGAACAATGAGAAAAATACACACTTGCTATTTCGCACAGAACATGAAAAACAGATTCTCAGGCATACTCATGCTAACCATTCTCAGTAATATATATCTAATGAGATAGGATTGTAGTCCACTGCAATAATTATTGTAGGTATCACCTGGGTTTACCTTCTTTACTGTGTAATCCACGTTCTTTACTGTTTGTAGTATAGCTTTATCTCAAACACCATCTTGTTCACCTTGTTTTCTAATTCTGTAATTCCAGCACTATTGCATTGTTCACTGGATGTCTTATGCCGGGGGTCCCCAACCTTTTTGGCCTCCACTCCTCTGGGTCTGGGTTGTTGTTGTTTTTTCACACAATGGGAAGGGGGTTGCTGGCAGGGATGGGCCCCATGATGACTCCTCTACACCTCAACCTTCCAGCGCCACCCACCATGAAGCCCCTCGGCCACAAGCCAACCTGTGCTCGTATGAACAGGTGCTGAGCTGCCACAAAAGCAGCCCTGGAGAGACGGGGATATCAACATGGGCCCGGAACAAGCTGAGAGGCACTGGGGCTGGAGGCCTTGCGGGCATTGCTGTGCCAGCTAGCTGACGCGGGAGCAGGAGATGCACAAGCTGGTGCCCACGTTGCCCCACTGCCCTGGGCCGAGCCAAGCCCAGCAGGCCCTGTGGCGCTGCCAGAGCCAGGGGTGCGCCGCTTGGTTCCCTAGTGCCCTCCACCCACCAGTCCAAGGGCTCCTCTGCCCCTGCCTGCTTCCTGATCTCTCCCTCTCTCTTTGGCACAGATAGACTGTGCTGAACCCAAGCAGCTCTTCAGCCTCCACCCCACCCCTTCCTGCTAGTTTATAGGGTTGCCAACTCCAGGTTGGGAACTACATGGAGGTTTTGGGGGTGGGGCCTGGGGAGGGAGGCTGGGGTCTGAGGAGGGGAGGGATCTCAGCAGGATGGAATGCCATAGAGTCTAACCTCCAAAGAAGCCATTTTCTGCAGGGGAAATAACCTCTGTTGTCTAACCAACAGCTGTAATTCCGGGAGATCTTCAGGTTCCACCTGGAGGTGGGCAACCCTACGAGTTTAGCTAAAGGGGTGTCATTACCTTGTGGCGCTGAGCTGCGGCAGCGTGCAGAAAGGGCCCCAGTGCAGGGAGAAACTGGCCTGCCCCCTGGAGCTTCTGGGGTGCATGCTGAAAGGCCCCTCCCCAGCCCCTTTCGCTCCCCTTTGTCGGCAGCACCCTTTGAACGACACCCCCGCCGGGCTCCTTACAACCACCACAAGGGAACAAAACCAATTTGGAGTATTCACTGGTGCCGCTGCCAGGTGTGACTTCCGCCACGGGTGTTTTAAACTCAGGCCAGTTCACATTACAATGGCGAGAGCCTCCTAATTAAGAGGAGTTATGGCCTGATTTAAAGAAAAAGCCTTAATTAACACATGAAGTGTAATGTCTTAATTGGGACTCGGATCCTACCATTTGCAAAGTTCAGCCTAAATGACTCACAATTAGTGGAGAGGGACGTTCACTCCCTGTCTTTAGATCTTTGCTCTCAAAACATAGCACGCCAACTGCAAAGCATCCCCCAGAGACTGGCCTCCCGTCTCACTTGTTGCCTGCGGGATAATGCAGAGCCTGGAGTGTATTCCTTCCATTCTTCTAAGCTGATGGAAAGCGGCATGCTCTTGACACAGACCAGGGCTTGGGAATCCACACTTTGCCACCGCCATTCTGTAGTGGGGAAACCACAACGAGGACCAACCTCCCAGGGGCAGTGCCTGCCTAATCTTGCCAGATGGGCCGTGGTGGTACCAGTCCCGGAGAACTCCCAGGCCAGTGTTTGCACCATACCTCAGAGGCAGAAGTGGGCCATCCATCTGGGCCAGCAGAAGCCAGCAATTGATGGCCACAATGAAGGAAGGCGCTCCACATCAACAGCAGCAGCATCCCCAACAGCCCTGCCAGCCCTCACCCTGAGCTTTAGGTTTCCACCCCCTTCTCATCAGCCAGCCAGCCAGCCAGGCAGGCTCTGGCAGCACCTGCCCGCCACTGGGCCCCCTGTGCCCTCTGGCCCCCATCCTGGCTCTCGTGTAAAACACTCGCACAAAAGCTTCCTATCTGATGAGGACGCTCTGACTCTCATGTGCTTATACCCGGAAATCTGGTTGGTCATTAAGGTGCAGCCGGACTCGAACTTGCACCGAAACTCACATACCCCATTTGAAAAGGAACTCCCCTCTCCATGAGTGGGGCGGTCAGAGGTCCAGCCCTGTCCCTCTTCTTGAGGGTCCCTTTCTTCTACTGTTGTGAAAAGAATAATCCAGCGCTGTAGTTCTTTCTGGGGTGGGTCGGTCTGTTGCTTACAAGGCAAGTTGCCAGAGGGCAGCAGCAGCCAGTCGCCAGTCAAGCAGAGCCCAGAAGCCCTTGTGGGCAGCGCTGGAAGGGCTGCTCCGCTTGACCCCCACCACCCGGACCTCCTGGGCCCTTTGCAGGGCCTAATCCTGCCTGGTGCCTTTTCACTTTCAGGAAAGCCTGCAGAAAGCTTCCCCCCCCCCCGCCCCCTTTTCCTAGGAAACTGCATGAACACAATGGAGTGGGCACATTTGGTGGGAGAGGCTGTGTCAGCTTTTAGAAAGAAGAGAGAAGCACAACCGGGTGCCGGCCACTAGGAACACATGAAGCTGCCTTCTACTGAACCAGACCCTTGGTCCATCAAAGTCGGTGTTGTCTACTCAGACCGGCAGCGGCTCTCCAGGGTCTCAGGCGGAGGTCTTTCACGTCACCTACTCGCCTGGTCCCTTTAACTGGAGATGCTGCCAGGGACTGAACCTTCTGCATGCCAAGCAGATGCTCTACCACTGAGCCACAGAAAAGAGGATGTTTGTGCCAAGAAGAAGCCATGGGGTTTGCACATCACTTTGGGCACCACTGCGACAGAAAGCGATTTGCAGACAAATGGAAAAATAATTCTCAGCAGGAGTGAGAGGGACAAGGCTGAAACCCAGGGCAGTGAGGCAGCAAGAGCGGGCTGGCCTCCCCAGGCTGCCTCTGCAGCCGCCTCTGTCCATGGCCCCCCTCCTCCCATCCAGCCTCCTATAAAGGAGGAGTCCCCCTCCTCCACCTCCTTCCATCCTCCTCTGGCACCCGTGCTGTGCCTCTCTGCCAAGCTCTGCTAGGTTGCCCTCTTCCCACGTCTCCCCACCCCTGCAAAGGGTCTGTCCCTAGCTGGCTGGGGGGGGGGCAGAGTTTCCTCCCATCGTGGAAGATTCTGGGTGTGGGCTGGCAAGGTGAGCAGGTGGGCCTGAGCAGTGCGGCTCTTTCAAATGACATGCAGAGACCACGTGCTGCCGATGGGGCATCTGTTCCGCAGACTCCGCACGTCGCAGATCTCGCCAATACACCTTCAGTCAACTTTCAGCACGTTGTTGATTAGTGGTTCAAATTTTGCATAATGTGGCAGCTGCCGACGGCGTTTTTGGGAGGTTCTGCAATGTCTTCCATATGGAAGTTGCTCTCGGAACTCCAAAGGAGTTATCGGGTTTCGTGCTCCGGAGTGGCATTTGCCTCTGAGAAGGTGTGAGATGCTAAACTAAATATGACAGGAGTTAACCGAAGGCTCCCAAACTGACAGATTCGGGGCGGGGCAGGGGGAAGTGTCACGTTTATATTACACAGTGTTGCCACTGGTGCCTTTCTCCCAAGTTTCTGGGAAGTACGACGGGGCGGGAGGGGCACCAAACGCCAGGCAGATGTCTTGTGTGTGGCACCAAACTTCTGGGCTAGCGGAAGGCCCCGGCCCCGCTCTGCCTCAGTGGAGACGCTCCCACCCCCATTGCGAGGCTGACCACCACTGAAGAACATCTCTTCAGTGCGAGCCACATGTTAGGGGAGGCGATGGAGAAGGCAGAAATGGCACAGGGGTCTAAGCTAGATGGGAAAGGTAGCACTGAGGAGCGGCTGGGAGGGAAAGGGGCTCCTCAAGGCTCAGCTCAGAGTGCAACCCTGGAAATCTAGATTAATCTCCAGGTCCATGGCTGCCTTTCTTCTTAGACATCAGGAAGGATTTTCTAACAGTGAGAACGGTTCCTCAGTGGAACAGACTTCCTTGGGAGGTGGTGGGCGCTTCTTCCCTGGAGGTTTTTAAGCAGAAGCCAGATGGCCATCTGTCAGCAATGCTGATCCTGTGACCTTAGACAGATCATGAGAGGGAAGGCATCTTGGCCATCTTCTGGGCATGGAGTAGGGGTCACTGGGAGCGTATGTGGGGGAGGCAGTTGTGAGTTTCCTCCATTGTGCAGGGGGTTGGACTAGATGACCCTGCTGGTCCCTTCCAACTCTATGATTTTATTCTTCCATCATGGAAGTCCAGGAGGTGCACTGAGGATAGGGTTGCCAACTCTGGGTGGGGAAATTCCTGGAGATATGGGGGTGGAGCGTGGGGAGGGACCTCAGTGGGGTCTAATGCCAGAGAGCAGCCATTTCACAGATCTCTACCACCTGGCGATCAGCTGTAATTCCAGGAGATCTCCAGACCCCACCTGGAGGCTGGCAACCCTAACTGGGGAGGGGGGAGATTCCTGGATGTCTCTCAGCGAGGCACTGACTCGTCCCAGGCCTGCTTAGATTTACCAAGGTGGCTACTTCAGGTACCCGACCCTAGGACCAAATCAGAATGACAATTTGCACAAATACAGGCATATTTTAGATCACTAAAATAGTTACATTCAGATGTGAGCAGCCTAACTCTACCACAAAAAATGTTGCAGCTTGGAAAATGACACCAAACCCCTAAGTAATTTCACCATCACATTATTAAAACCTACTGCTTTAATCATCACGGCCAGAAATTCAGTTTTCTTTGAAATTTAACATTGGGAATCCCTCCCCCAACCCCACCCAGCCCCATGTGAAGATAAGCCAGAGAGTAGCACAAAACGTGTCTGGGGTCACCTGCAGCCCACAGAGTGTGCTTTGGCCTACCCTGTATCCACACTTCATAGGAGGCTGGCGATCCACAAATGGTGCCTGGAGCTGCCTCCAATGACGTGTCAGACAAGGGCCTCGCCCGGCTGTCTCCTTTCCTGCCCTGCACCTGCCGGGTGGTGGGCGCTGCACCACGAAGAATGGCAGGATATAAATGTTTTAATAAATACATAACTATTTGTGGTTGGGGCTCGAAGATGGGAGTCATATGATTTATGCATCGCAAGACAACTGGGAAATTTTCCATGTCCTGAGCAGGCGGCTCAAAATAGAAGCGACTTCCCTGGGCTGGTTGCTTCCTCTGAATGTTAGAACCCAACCATGTGAGGCAGCGATGGGCTGCCTGGAGAGCACCGGAGGGTCTCCTCGAGCTCAAATGTCATGCAAGAGAGAGGAGAGGAACGCCCAGGAAACTGAGGAAACGCAAGAAGGATGAGCAAAGCACCTGGGGAAGTGAAAGCATGCCGATGGAGAGAGGCCACGGAGGGCCAAGAGAAGCCAAAGGCCCAGACCCCAGCACGGATCCATCTACCACTTGCCACCAAGCAGATCACCATGGAGAGACTCTTGAGATGCCTCCGCCATTGCTAGGAGATGACAGCCACCGAGGACCTGTAGTGATATGTACACAGGAAGCTGCCTTCGCCTGAATCAGACCCTCCTGGGTCCATCAAGGTCAGTCTTGTCCACTCAGACTGGCAGCGGCTCTCCAGGGTCTCAGGTGGAGGTCTTTCATCTGGTCCTTTTTAACTGGAGATGCTGGGGATTGAACCTGGGACCTTCTGCATGCCAAGCAGATGCTCTGCCATTGAGCCAATCTTATGAACACACCTGCCTTTTAGCAAATCAGTCCATCAATATCAGTATGGTCTAGTTAGGCTGGCAGCAGCTCTCCAGGGTCTCAGGCGGAGCTCTTTCGCATCACCTTCTACCGGATCCATTCAACTGGATGCTCTGCCACTGAGCAACAAACCGCTGGATACTCCTGGCCTGCCAGGAGTCTGCGCACTTCACAGGCGGGGGGCGGGTCCAGAGCTTTGCAGGGCTTCATTTCAGCTCACAGCTGGAAGGGGGGTTGAATGCATGCGAGGCCCCAGCCCTTCAAAAGGTGAAACGGCTTTGGAACATTTCCACAACGCACTTTTCTTGCCGACTCTGGAACTTTAGTAGGGAGCGGGCAGCCTCCCAGACTAGCTAGTGCAGTCTGATCTCATTCCTTGTTTTGGATGGTCACTTCTGCCAATTTCACATTTCTACCAGTCAATCAATTAAGAAGATTCATTTTGGAAGGATATTCATTAAAAGAACTACTTGCAATTACCATTTATTTACACTTTGAAACAAAGGAACCTCTTGCCCTGAGTGTCAATAACGCAAACAGAGCCTGCCGATTTCCTCGGCTGGCTGCCTGGCTGGACAGCAAGCTGCAAAGCATCCCGAGAGCCCTGCTGAACCTGAGCAGCAGCCAGCTGGCCCAGTCTCCTGTGCCCACAGTGGTCAGCCAGAGACTTTCTGGAAGCCCCCAAGCAGGCATGCAGGGGCATCTTGCCCTAAACCTCCATTCAGCCAGCACAGTCAAGAGCTGCCCACAGACAGGCCCTTTTTAAGACACAGAAGCCACAGCCACCACCCCGGCGGGAGCTGTGGCTCAATGGTTGAGCATCTGCTTGGCATGCAGAAGGTCCCAGGTTCAGTCCCCGGCACCTCCAGTTAAAGGGACTAGGCAAGTAGGGGATGTGAAAGACCCCTGCCTGAGACCCTGGAGAGCCGCTGCCGGTCTGAGTAGACAATACTGACTCTGATGGACCAAGGGTCTGATTCAGTATAAGGTAGCTTCATGTGAGCAAATCCCATCCATGGCTGGTGGTCTGTGCACGGTAGGGCTCTCTTTGGTCTCTTCTGACTCCCTCACCCATCCCCAGACCCAGAGGTGGGCTTCCTTGTGAGGAAAGGTGAAGCAGAAGCACTGTGCACTGCCCCCCACTTCCTTTTCCATATCTGAAGCACAGACATGTTCTAAAAATGCGGTTGACAGACAGATAGGCATTAAGACTGCCCAGAGCAGAGGCACAGAATAATTGGCCTAGATGGGTGGATGGATATTCTCAAACCCCAGGCTCACTTTTGCTACGCCTAATTTCAAGGGACACCTAGCTGAAAATAAGTTATTAGGGGGTGTCTTATGTGGGGTTTATAACCTGAATATATTTTGCTGCTGTTAAGGATCACACTATGGCCGTGCTCACAGAAAGCTCCTCCCTCCCTCCCTCCCTCCCCAAAGAGCAGCTGCTCAACACTTACTTTTCCAGCAGAGAGACGATGATTGGAGGTAGAACCAGGATGGGCATCGGCAGGACCACTCTGGTTAGGGCTGTCTCTAACAGTGCCTGAGGAAAAGAAGACCCTTCGTCACATGTCAACAGCTTAGTTGACCTGCTGCTAGCATGGGTCTCTGCTATCGTCTTTCCAGGATCACTGTTTGTAAGGGGGACACCATTTGGCCCTTCCTGAATTGCACTGGGCACGGCAGGGAGAGGAAGGCGGTCCCCTCTTCCGGTGTTTATAGGAACTGTAATTGTCTGGGGCCACAGATCTGCCCAGGGTTCCCACTCTATAAGAATTCCAGAGAGCCAGCCGTGTTCATCTATTGCAGCAAAATAAAACTTAAGTCCGGTGGGGGCACCTTAAAGACTAACAATGTTTATTCTGGCATGAGCTTTCCCGAGTCAGAGCTCACCTCTTCAGTGCTATATGGAAGGAAATCATTTTGTACCACCTGACCTGGTCTGCCACCCATTGAAAAGAACGGCCTTGTCAACTTCCAAGGGGCTCTATGCCCTTGAACATAGCTGGGGGGAGCTGAAAACAGGGGGTGGTAGACCAGGGGGCCAGGAGTACTGCCCACTATTTCCAGTGGGCGGTAGACACGGCTTCAAACACTGGCGACCAGGTCAACTGCCCTTTTTTTTTAAAAGGCAGTAGACCTGGTCTCTCCAGAGACCAGCTCTATTGCCTACTGAAGAAGAGGAGTTGGTTTTTATATGCTGAATTTCTCTCCCACTTAAGGAAGAATCCAACCGGCCTACAATCACCTTCCCTTTCCCCTCCCCACAACAGACACCCTGTGAGGTAGGTGGGGCTGAGATAGCTCTAGGAGAGCTGTGACTAGCCCAAGGCCACCCAGCTGGCTTCATGTGGAGGAGTGGGGGAAACCAACCCAGTTTACCAGATTAGCGTCCGCCACTCACGTGGAGGAGTGGGGAATCAAACCCAGTTCTCCAGATCAGATTCCACCGCTCCAAACCATCGCTCTTAACCACTACACCACGCTGGCTCCCTAAATGCACAGCTGACAGTTGCTCCTGGATGCCAGCAAGGAGAGAGATGAAAAAGTCCTGCAGTTCTTCACTTCCACATCAGAGACTTCAGGCTTTTGCAGCTGCAGTCCTAACTTGCCTCCATAGCTGCACGTGTCCACCAGAGGGAGTTCCAGAGGGGGGAACAGTCCTTGACTCGGAAGGGGCCTGACCCACAAGCCGATGCGGACAGACCCTGATAACCCCCGACAGAGCTAGCCTCTAGGCACAGACCGCGCAGACGCCCACTTGCCACTCCCAAAGCACAGCAGAAGTGCAGGGAAGGCATGGCGTGTAACGGGAGGCAGGGCTGTGGTGGAATCCCTGGCGAGCTACCCACACGGGACTCTCTTTGCTGACCAAACAAGCAGGTGTGACAGACAACGCCTGCTGGGCAGGAAGCCTTGGTGGGGGTGGGGAACGAATGCAAAGGGTGCTACGCTAGAAGTACCGCACAACAGGGCAGAGCGGAGATCTGGTGGCCCAGGCTAGCCCGATCTTTTCAGAGCTTGGAAGCTAAGCAGAGCCGGCCCTGGTTAGTTCTTGGATGGGAGACCACCAGCACCACTACACCCACCCCAGGACACAGAAAAGAGGGCAGCTAAAGGCAGCTGCCCACTCGCTGTTTGACCCAGAGAAGAGAGGCCAAAATGCCAGGGGAAGAAGCCGCATGACCAGGCCCAGGGGAAATAGCTGCCAAAATTCATTAAAATGCAAAAGGAGGTTTATGGGTACGCCTTGGCAATAAAGTTACTTCTGAAAAGCAAACAAACCCGACTCACTGGGATTATTTCAGATTCCACCATATAAAAATGGCCCGACAAAAATCCCTTCAAATCTTCTCTGATTCTTATGACAATGTCTAATACCTTGAAGAGTGCAAACTGGTCTCCTTTCTGAGTTAAGTACACAGGCAAAAAGTCATCTCCTGAATCCCAACATATATGTAAACAAATGTTTAGTCATAATGTTTTATTTAATTCCAATATCAAGACAAATCTTCTGTCAACGGTGAGCCTTCTGCCACAAACATTAGGAAAGGAAGTTTCTTGATTCCTGACACTAGTAAATAATTTAATTTGAATCCACTATCACAGGACACCCCGCTCCACCCCAAAAACAAACAGAGAATTAAGTGTATAAGAGTTTCGATTGTAGCCACAAAACTCGTCAGGCTTTTTCAATCTTATCCTCCCTCTGCTACTAAGGAGACAACATGACTTCTTCAAGACAGGTAGCTATGATGTAACCTGTCTTTTTCAAACTCTCTCTCTCTCTCTTTCTTTCACTACGGCCCATGGTGGTCCCTGCATTCTTTGCCCCTGTTGCTCTGACACTGGTTCTGGTACCTGCTGTGGAGCTTCCCAGCATCCCTCTTCAAACGGCCCCCCCCATGGGTCTCTGCTTCCTGTCAGCCCCTCCTTTTTGTCCAGCTCTCCAAAAAAACTCTCCCTGTCAGATCCCTCCCCCTCCTGGTGTTCTCTGGCCTTCTCCCCCCACCCCCATCTGGCCTTCCGTCTCTTGCATTCTTTGGAGACAGGCCTGCATCCACACAGCTCTCTCATGAAATAGCTCTTAATGAGACATAACTGGGCACCTCAACCAAAGATTTTAGTAATTGTTTGATAACGACTTGCCAAAATAGATATTTATAGTGTTATATTATGACTTACCAATGCTCTGGCCGCCAACTGCCTTTCAAATTTCCTTTCTGCCTTGCCTTCAATCTTTCCATTTGCATTTAATAAAAGTCAACCCTTTTAAAACCATGGTTGTCTTATTTTATGGGGAAATGCCGCAGTAATCTGCAACCTGTGAACACAAAGGCTCAGGGCCCCCAGGAGGCCAGGATTGGGGGGTGAATGGGTGAATGGCCACATGCACGAGCTTCCCCAGGGGACCCATACCCTGACAACATATGTAATGTGTAGCTAGTCAACAGTTTGGACATAGACTGATCTAAAGTGACAGCTAGTGCCATATGTCTAAGCCAGCCAGAACCGGTTTAGGTGGCGTGAGCAGCCTGAGAAGGGAATTTCCAGAATGACTCACCATGACACAGCAATTGTATATGATTGGTCAATTGTATGGATGTAAATGTATATAAGTCCATGATATATGTACAGAAGTGTGGTGGAGAGAAAACAGATGTTTGGCAGAGCAGTTTGGTGGAGAGAACTGTATCCTGACTGTAAATATTGTAAATAAATTGTATAAAGCTGTCCTGGTGTGGACTGAATTGCTGCCAGGTATACTCCTGCATTCCAGCTCAGCTGCGCGCGTCATACCCGCTATGCCCTACTCTGAGAGCCTTGCTCACCCAAGCCAAGCCTTCTGAAGGCGCCACTCTGCAAACGGGTATGGTTGGCGGCTGCCCACTCACACGCGTTCTCTGTGGTAACCCCCACTGCATAGAACGGCCCGCCTGAGGTGGCCCAGAAAGCCCCCCGCACGACTACCATTTTGCAGAATGTGCAGAGCAGAAATCTTCAGGAGGCCATTTTTGCACAGAGATGAAAACTGTAGCATAATGGAACAGCACAGGAGGTCACTTTTATAAGGGATTGTAGTCTTGCAATATTCCTTGTATGGACCGCCTTCCTTTTACTGCACTGGTTTTCCCTAACTTTGTTGCCCACTCCCTGTGTTATAGTATTTCACACCTTAAACAGTTTTTAAATGTTTGTTTCCACTCTTGTCCAATTCTGTAACATTTATCCTTCTGCTGCACTGTTAATTGGAGTTTTCTGCTGTCTGCTTTATATATTCTGTAATCTGCCTTGGGTCTCAGTGAGAAAGGTGGGCTATAAATGAAGTAAATAAAATAAAATAAAATTTGCCTTTTTCACCACTGTGATGCTATATTTTCACTGAGCTGTCTATTACTGCTCCAAGATCTCCCCCACCCCATCATTTCAGACCTCACTGTCGTATTTAGATAGCCCATCACGACAATAGAGGCCCTGACACCAAAGGAACTGGGTGGCTTCAAAAACCTCCTCAGCATCCCTCTCTGCCTCTCTCAGCTTCTCCAGGTCAGCAGCCTTGACCCCGAGTCTCCTGCCGCCAGAGCTTGGAGTTCAGCGTGCAGAGTGCGCACCCATGCCTTCTGTCCCACAGGGGCAGCCTGGTGAGCCGAGAGGTCACTTTTAGAAAGACAAGCATTCCTAAAGAGACTGAGAGTCTCTTTAGGCCAGGGCCACCCCGTGGGCTAGTCACACAGGCATCAGTCGCCGTTTCCCTTGTGGCCTAGGAATGCCACATGGACAATCCATGCAACAAAGACCCCACGGTGCCTTGGGAGACAGAGGAAACCCACAGCCACGTACATGTTTGGCAGCGATTCTGGAAGACCCAACAACATTCCCGTTGCTGTCCAGGACGTTGATTCCTTCCTCCAGTTCTGCATGCCTCATCAGGACCACGTTGCAGATATTGGCACTAGCTGTAGGAGAAAACATAGCAGGTCAGGATGGCAGCTGGGAGGCCAGCAGAACTGCATCAGATATGCCCATCTGTGGATAGCTTGGTGGTAACACTGGAATTGTTTTGGCTCACAATCCCTGAAGCTCTTGCTTCAGCCAAATAGTATTTAGTGGGGGGCTTTCCCATGCCTCCTCCCAGCCTAAGGCTACCAGGAGGTTCTCTGTCCACTTATATTCAGTGGCGGCCAAGGTTCACAGTCTTTAAGCATCAGATGTGTAGAAAGCTTGGTTTTCTTGGGCCTTAAAGGATCTGAAATATGACTGACAGATTGATCCTCTGCTACTGGTTGCGGTGATTGTTTTTTTCAAGAACATAAGGAAAGCCTGCTGGATCAGACCCAGGCCCATCAAGTCCAGCAGTCTGTTCATACAGTGGCCAACCAGGTGCCCCTAGGAAGACAACAAAAGACAACAGCAGCAGCATTATCCTGCCGGTGTCCCACAGCACCTCACAGAATAGGCATGCTCCTCTGATCTTGGAGAAAATGGATGTGCATCATGACTAGTAAAGGCTTCCTTCCGAAACTGGAAGGATCGCCCAAACAAGACATACAAAAGCAAACACAAACTTGCACAAAGGAAATGCAAGCAAAGAAATGCAAAAAAGATTTTGAGGGACATATCACTAAACATATGAAGACCAACAATAAGAAATTCTTTAAGTACATTATGAGTAGGAAACCAGCTAGGGCAGCGGTTGGACCACTGGATGACAATGGGAGTAAAGGAACAATAAGATATAGGGTAGATTCCTTCTTCTGAACAGAGGTTTTGGGGAGGGGAGAATGAGGAATTGGGCAAATAGTGGTAACAAGGCAGGAGGTCCTAGAACATCTAGACAAACTGCAAACTAACAACTCACAGGGACCAGACGGTATTCATCCTAGAGTTCTTCAAGAACTCAAATGGGAAATTGCTGAACTTCTAACAATATGTAACATGTCCTTTCTCTGTCAGGTCTGATAGGCCTCTCCTCCTCCTCCTCCTCTTCCTCCATGAACATGTCTAGCCCTCTTTCAAACTACCTAAACTCATGTCCATCACTGCATCTGGTGGCAGTGAATTTTTCAAGTTTACGCTCTGCGTGAAGAACGTTCCTGGGAACCACATCCAGGGAATGTGCCACACAAAGACTAGGATGACACACTTAAAAATCCACATGGGTTTCACAGGTCAGATCCCCCTCCTCATTCCTGCTTTTCCTCTACGCTCATTCCTTCCATGGAGGGTCAATGGTCCCTCAGAACGAGCCAAGGGCCAGAACTTCTTCCAGGCTGATGTTTTGTCTCCGCTGACATCCTGGGCCCAGGGCAGGTGCGGCAATGGCTGCCACACAGTGGTGAGAAATACGCCTGGGCCAAGGAGCATCAAAATCTCGTCCTGACACAGCCGTGCTTAGCCCGTTCCGGCAGATGGTGGTTTCCAGCAAATCTATAGAGCTGATCTTTAATTGAATGGTTTGCCCAGGACTCTGATCCAATAGATGCCAGCCCTCCAGACAACAAAGCAGCAATTAGCCAGAGTCCTGGCATACAATTAAGCATGACGGTACACAAATAAAAGAAGAATGAGAGAATTAATTAAGAGCTGAACAAATTAATTACGGGCTCTCAATCAATCCTGACACCAGCTTAACCTCATCCTCTTAACACCTTGGCAGGAGAACAGAACAACCTGGGAGAGAGATCTTCCTCCCTACCCTGCTACGGTTTGCTGAGGTTGGGCCTGAGCCCCAGCTATTGAAACATGATATTATTTGGGCTGCTGACCTCTGAACTGTGGCTGAGTGGAAGGCTGGGAGAGTCTTCCTTCAGATCCAGAGATACCCAGAGCACTGGTCAGGACTTCGTGATCACAGGAAGTTTCAACAGACAGGAATGATTAATAGGCCAACAGATCAAGGAGTCCGTGTTCTGCCCCCCCCCCCGCCCCAAAGGTTCAGGGAGGTGTAGTAGTTTCCAGTTTGCGTGCACACTCTGGATTCTCTGTCCTCTTCCTCTGAAGCATCATGAGCTACAATAATCAGTAGCAGAGGTTTGGGTGGGATAGGATTGTGGGCGCACACACACACACACACAAACACACGTTTCCAATTTTATTTTTGGATTATTTGGTGGATGGGTTAAACTTACAGCCCCACTGAGGGTGGGATCCAAAGGGCAAACATCAGCAAACCAAAGCAACAGACTTTTAGGCTTTGGGGGGGATTGCTCCTCCCTTTTTTCTGGAGCTGCGTCTGCTGCTATTTAAATAACCCGCTCGTGAAACTTGAAAGGAGTATTAAATCACGTGGTAAAGATGACAAAGCTTGAATCAGTGCAGCACCACTGCCGGCACAAGTGCGGAGAGAAATGCTCACTCTCTTACCTACAGCAGGGAATGGCACAAACCTCTGGATGAGGAGCCGCGTGGCCGGCGTGAACTGGTTCGCTCTCTGGATCAGAACATTAAGGCCCACCTGCAGGAAGAAGCGGCAGAGGGGAGTTGAGTCCTGGTGAGTCGCAGCGGCCAGAATCTCTTGCTGTCCCCCTGCACTGTGAGCACCCCCTGTGCCCAGAATGTGCTGCTTTAACTGGGGGGGGGGGGGGAAGGAGCCTGTAAAACAGAACCTCCGACAGGCCTTCCTTTATTTGATTTATTTCTTTAAAATGTTTATTAGCCACTCAAGGCAGCTTAAAATCTAAATAAACCAACAATTATAAAAACACAATAAAAACAATATATATATATATAACGATGACTATAAGAACACATAAAAGACCAAGAAGTGAAGAAGTGAGCTGTAGGTCACGAAAGCTCCTGCCCTGATAGAAATTTCGTTAGTCTTTAAGGTGCTCCGGGACTCTTGCTCTTTTCTACTGCTAGTGACAGACTAACACAGCTACCCATCGTGATAAAAGACCAAAATTTAACATCCCAATTCCAGATTGCTACTAAACTTAACCAAACACAGTCCTAAATAAAATGGTCTCCAGCTGCCTCCTAAAGATACTGACTCAGGCCACCAGTCCATCAAAGTCAGTAGTGTCTACTCAGACCGGCAGCAGCTCTCCAGGGTCTCAGGTGGAGGTCTTTCATATCACCTACTTGCCTAGTCCCTTTAACTGGAGATGCCACTGGGGATTGAACCTGGGACCTTCTGCATGCCAAGCAGATGCTCTACCACTGAGCCACAGCCCCTCCCAGCCTTCTTCCTGGAGCCACACAGGAAGGGGCAGAAGGAGAGCCTGCCCAGCCTCTGCCACCAAGACTCAAGAGTCCCTCTCCAGGACTGAGTGTCCAAGAGAGCCGAGGGCAGCGGCTGGCCGCCCGGTTCCTCTTGCTAACCGATTATGGATGAGGGCAGCAAATTCACAGGCTGTCAACGCGGTGGCTGCACGCTGCTCACAAACAATTATCAAGGAGAGGGAGCAGGCATTAGGCAAAGCCGCAGGGGAACCTTCACCTAGACAGGAGGGTGAAAAATGGTTTCACTGTGTGTGTGCCGGGGGAGGGAGGGGGGAGAAGAGGCCCGTGGAAAGCAAGACCCAAAAAATACCAGGCATCCCTTATCAGGGGCCAGGAAGGTGCTTCAAGAAGGGGCAACAGCCACTGCCTGCTTCCGGATGCCCCTTGGACGGGTCTCAGCAATGGCATTTGGGGACCCTACAGAGGCCCAGGCTGCCCCTTCTCTCCTCTGCCCTCGGTGCAGGGGCCGGAGACTCAGGCTCCTTCGGGGTAGGAAGCACGGTCACCGTGGGCCTCAGGGGTACCCTGGCACACTGTTTACAGGCTGCTGCGCTGTGACCCTCTCCCAGGCCGATCAAGCCCCAGGCATGCTCATCAGTGCCAGTCATTTTGTCCTGCATAAAAACATAAGAAAGGCCCTACTGGATCAGATCAAGGTCCATCAAGTCTAGCAGTCTGTTCACACAGTGGCCAACCAGGTTGATAGCATACGGGCCTGCCTAAAACTCCTGGACTTGACCTGGCAACCCACTATGCAGGCACTTGACTACTGTTCTGGCCGCGCGCCCGCCCCAAACGCTACGGGACGGTCGCTGCGTGCTCCGTAGTAACGGACTCGGCCGCTCCTGCGAGCAGCGTGCAATAGCAGCTAGGAAGCAGATGCAAGGGCAGCCTCCAGTGAACCTGAGAGAAGCCATGTTCCTATGCAAACCCTGTTCCAGCCGCAGCCATGTCATGAAAAGCAGACAGTCACGTAGTCAATGCCAAACACCCCCCCTCCCCATTGCAACATCCACAGCTAATGGGCAGTCAACAGCGATCCTGATAACAGCAATGACTCGTTCTTCCAGCTATGCAGCAGCGTTCCCCAGGCGTTTGCAGAGAACACACCCATTGTTCCAGAACATTAATCACTTCAGCAAGAGATCTCCCGGTTCCTCCAGGGTGCAAAAGCCATCGGAATCAGAATAGATTTCCAAATTCTCACTACCCCACCCTGGTAGCCACAGATTAGTTCCTTTGTCACCTTTTGTCACCTGGGAACCTAGGAGGGAGTAAACCCCCTCTCCCCGCCCCCAGAAAAATAGTATATCTGGGGTGCCCCTAGCCCATTATGACACCTTAGGTCTTTCCTGGCACCTTTGCCGTTACTCTGTCGGTTTGGGTTTTGCGCAGCCCGACCACGCTCCCTCCCGCCTTGCTGGTCAAGTCTACGGGAACCCCTGCCCCCACCTCGGCTTTAACTTTCAACCTGTCTTAGTCTACGTGAGTTTGGACAACACCATATCTGGAAGGTAGATATCACCCCTCAACGAATCCTATCTGTGCTTGTACTCTTCTCTTTACTTCCTAGAACTCTTTGTATGTTTGTATGCAACATTGATTCGATTGAGAACTACATAAACATTTTTTAAAAATCTGGAATCCATTGCTTCTGTCTTGATTTAAAGGTCACAGATACCGTCTCTGGTATACAAAGGTTGTGATACCGCTATAGAAATAAAAATAGCCATCTTGCTTGCTAATTCCCCAAGTTAAAGAGCAATTTGGCTAACAAGGTGCCTCTAGGAAGCCACAAACAAGACGAGTGCAGCAGCACCATCCTGCCTGCAAGAGGAAGGTTTTTAAAATGATGCCTTCTTAGACCTCACAGAAGGCAAGCTGCACTTCCAAACAAGAAGAAATCCAAAGTCGACGAGCTGAAAAAACTCACAGAAAGCCAAGAACGATCTTCACAGAGCAACGGCTAAGAACTAACTGAGGGGATGAGAGTGCCTCCTCGGGGAGCATGTGGCCGTCTGAGTGGGAAAGCAGCTGCCACAGTGCTCTGGAGGGGAAGCCGCCACCCCCACCCCATCTCTAGGCCAAACTCATAAACTGAACGTATTTCGGACGGCTGGTCTGCACATGCGCAGTCCCAGTGTGTGCCTGCTCTGAAAAACGACAGTGGGCTAGTCACACTCTCTCAGCCCCACCTACCTCACAGGGTGTTTGTTGTGGGGAGGGGAAGGGAAGGTGATTGTAAGCCGGTTTTGGTAGAATAATGTGCGGTTGTTGTAGGATGCTTGTGTACCTGATACTTATTTTACTAAGCTCTAGGAACTGGGAACAAAGCGTAATATCAACCAGTCTCTACTGAATCCAGTGAGGCAAGTCAGGGTAGTACAGCGGACAGAATTCGGACATGGTGGAGCTCAGGCCACCTGGAGGCAACGCTCGGTGCCTCGGGGAGCAGCCCTGCTCTCCAGTCACAGCACGGAGCAGCTGCCATCCACTTCTATGGGATGAAGCAACTGTCCTCCTAAGTGATGCCAGAGGGGCTCAGCCTTTCCCCCGCAACAGGGGCCCCAGGTGATGGCCCGATTCCCCCTGACACTCCAGCACATCCAAGGACAGATGGCAGGGCCTGGAGTGGACTGGCCTCCCCTGTCCTGACCCTCCAATGACAGCAAAGGCTTCTGGCTGCCCCCTCTGCCTGGGGGGGGGGGCTTGGCCCAGGGGCTAGCCAGGCTCGGCCAGCCCTCCCACCCATTGCATCCTTCCAGTGGCCACTTGCCCCACCCACTCTTCTTGGCTCCCTCACTGCCCCCACAGGCCTTCTTTCCACCCCCTGCCTTCCCCCACTTTTCCTGCTGTCACCCTGCTCACCTCCTTCCAGTGTCACGTGCCATTTTGCATTGCTATTAGAAACCCAAAGTCGTCCATTTTGCATTGCTATTAGAAACCCAAAGTCGTCATCCCCCCCGGTTTTGCAGAAATATTAATCTTAGCCCAGTGTGCCCTTCTCGGCTATTAGATATACAACAGTGAAGAGGTGCCAAGGGCAGGCCATGGAACGTGTGTGGCTGTGGGACATCCCTTCCCCCGAATGGGCTGGGGCAGGAATGGTCACAAGAACACCAGGAGAGCCCCGCTGGGTCAGGCCAGGGAGGGGCCCTCTAGGCCCCCATCCTGTCTCACACGGCGGATGGCCAACCACTCCCTCTGAATGGCATAGAGACCGAGGCCTTCTCTGAAGTGGCCTCCCGGCACTGGTGGTATTCACAGGCTGACTGCCTCTGAATGTGGAGGTTCCCTTGGGTCACTATGGCTATTGATAGATCTTTCCTCCACGAAGCTGTCTAATCTCCTTTTAAAGCTGTCTATGCCTGTGGTCATCACCACATCCTCTGGCAGTGAATTCCACATCTTAATCACTCGCTGCGTAAGGAAGTATTTCCCTTTGCCCATCCTGAATCCACTGCCCATCAGCTTCATTGGATGGCCTTGAGTTCTAGTATTTTAGGAGGGAGAAAAAGTTCTCTGTCAAATCTTTCCACCTGTACATCTTATAAACTTCTACCATGTCCCCCCTTAGTCATCTCTTTGCCAAACTGTGCTGCTTTCAGAAACAGAGGAAAGACACTGCAGTTTGGTAGGATCTCAGGGGCCAAGGAAACTGGCTGCTTCCCAGCCAGTCACCCTTGACGCTTCAAGTTCCTTGCAGCAGTTATGTTTTGGGGACCATTTCAGCTAACGATCAACCCCGACCTCAGAGCCCTCGTTGCTCTGCCCTCATCCGACACCAGGCTGCGATCACAGAAGGGGCACTGGTTTTAATTAAGGCGAGATCTCAGCAGACCACTGCAGGGTGGGGAAGAGCCCATGTTTTCAGGTCATCTAGTCCTAATAGGCTCACCCTGGGAGGTGAGGGGCTGCTAATTGACAGAAGAGCATATAATGAGGCCCAAGGCCTCCAAATCTGCTGAACAAAGAAAGAGGCGATTTCTTCTCAATTTTTGGTACCAGGAGACATGGAATAGGTACCTTCTTGGGAAGCTCAACCACTGTCCTCTCTCCAGCACAAGATCCACACGCATTGGGATCAGCAGTTCAGTGTAGTTACATATTGATGGCAAAGGACCTTTCTGACCCAGCAAAGGTAGCAGCTTTGGCAATACTGTCTGAGTGCAAACGGAGCTCCCGAAGAGGGCAAGAGCACAGCTGGCTTGCCAGGGAGCAAGAAGGCCCGGGCAGCAAGGAGAAGGCGGAGCACAGACTTATAGAAACAGGAGAAGAGAATACCAAGTGTTACCCACTGCGATGGAGACAGCACTGATGACGGCTCCCAAGTAGCCCTCGATGAACTTGGATGTCGGGGAAGGCTTCAGGAAGGAAAGGAAAATGTTAATCCAAACTGATCAATTCAGCTCCAAATTAAAGTTATTAGGAGCAAAACAAAACCGCAGCTTGGATCGGCTTCCAGGCAGCAGAATCTTTAACACACACCCCCACCAAATGCTATCAAAAATCCCAAGATCCCACCACAAGCTGACGCCAGACCCCTCAGCATGGCAACTCTAGCACGTGCTGCGTATTCAACATGGCCGTCAACAAAGCTGGAGCACTGACCTAATGAGCCCAGAGTAGGCTACTTCAACTGGTATCCACTCTCTGTGCCCCTGTCAGGGATCCTTCCCCACTCTTTCAACAGAGGGCCTGGAACTGGAGAGGCAGAGCACCGGGCCCAGGACCCTCCGCCTGCAGGCCAAGCAGGTGCTCTACAGAGACAGGGGGCTGAGTCGCAGGCACAGAATGCCTCCATGCCTGCGGGGGTGGGGAGAATAGTACTGCACCAGAGGCGGGGTGGAAGTGCCGGGGTGTTGCTGGCATGGCAGCTGCCCCTGGGTCTTGGCAATGGCACGAGTGGCACAGACCCACAGCCAAGGCATCCCCGGGACCTCCCCCCGCCCCCCGTCTGCTGTGTCTGGGCCAACTAAGCCACATTCTGGGCATCCCCATCAAAGCCCCAGCACTGCCGCCATAACCCTCAGGCTCCCAGGTGGAGGTAGCGATTGAGGCACAGACTGGCTGCTCCGCCTGCCCGGGAGAGGCAGAGACCTGGTTCAGACTCACCTTTGTTGCATTTCGGTTTGCATAGTTGACACAGGCATTGTGGCTCTGATTCAACCACTACAGACAAGACAAAAGGGGGGGGAGAGAAGAGGGAGCATCAGCAGGCTGAACGAGAGGGATGGGGGAGAGGAGGCCGCGGCTGGACAAGCGCTGCGAACACTCTGGGAAGTGGCACTTCCCGTTCTGTCTCCCGCAGGGAAGGGGAAGCTTTGTGACCTAAGCCAGACAACCCCTTTTTTAAAATCAGGGAGAGAAGGGCACAGAGGGCAGGCAAGTGCATCCTGCTCTCAAGCCGCTCCTCGCTCTGGCACGCTTGCCAGCTCTCCCCCTGTATTTTATCTAAGTTGCGAACCCCCTTGAGCTCTGTAAAGAAGAAAGGGGGCAAATAAATGTTTTAAACAAATAAATAAATAATTGCTGCAGCTGCACACCTGGGGCTGGAGTTTGGCCAACACGGGACCACCCAACACCCTTTCCTGAGGGATGCCGCCTTGGACGCTCAGAACAGACACCGCCTCCACGGAGCTGCACTGCCAGACAGGCGGGGCGAAGGCCCACGGACGAAAGGCGGCTCTCGTCCATGCCTTTCAGTTCTGCAGAAGGCCCGCTGGCATCAGGCTCTGAGGTTTTGCCTTCCCAGGGGGCACAGCTTCTGCCCGACTGAACTTCACTGGGAGCCCACCTCTTAGCTGAGCTTTTCTACACAAGCACGATGGCCAATAGCCTCGTCCTCCTCTGGCTCCAGTTTCCTTCCTTAGTGACCTTGTGGAAAAGGCAAAGATTTGGGGGGGGGGGAAGGGAGCAGAGGTGGGCCTACACTCTCAGCATCCGGGGGTGGGGGGGTCCCTTGCAGCCCCAGCAAGAAGGGCTGGCTAGTCCTGCTGAGCCTGCTGCGGTGGCGCCCACCTCGGCCTGGGCCCTGACATGACTCGGCGCTGACACCTGCACCCTAAAACCTGGCCCTGCACTGGCAAGGGGCTGCTTGGCCCCTCTCCAGCTGCCGGGCAGAACCTGACAAGTGAGGCAGAGAGGAGAGGAGAGGAGAGGAGAGGGAAAGAAACAGAGAAGACTCGTGGGGGGGGGGGAGCGAGAGAGAATGAACCTTGGCAAGGGCATGGCACAATGTGGGGGGAGGCAGGAGGAGAGACCAAAGCTGAGGACAGGTCTCGGTCCTCCTCCCCAGGCATGCTGCGTCTTCTCTGACGTTTGGTAGCCAAGTCAAGACCTCAGCAACACTTAATTATCAGTTCCAAGGGAGGCGCAACCCTGAGCGGAGGACTTTCCCCTGCCGCAAAGCAGCTCAGGGCCTTGTTGTCACCAGAAACTGCTCTGAAAGCTTCCCCATACAGAAACCTTGAAAACCGTCCCTGCCTGCGACCTGGATAAACCAGGCAAGGAAGAAAGGCCCTTAACTGAGGTTGTGCCTCTTCACGAAGAGCTCTGGCAAGCTCCAAAGGTGGACCCTGGGCGGAGCCATCCGGCCAAGCCCAGAACCACTCTGGCTTTGGAGAGCTCACCAGCCGTGGATCTTCCCTTTACCATCCCAAGTATTGCGCATAGGGGGTACACCTGAGGGCAGTGGGAACTCTTCCCAGCAGTGCGCCACCCGTGGTCACTAGCGACCATCAGCCCCTCTTAGCCCCGCCCCCCAAGAATAGCTCTCGAGTGATGCAGGACCAGGCGCCTGGCCAAAGAAATGAGACCCCCAAACAATCACGCCCACAAGGCCAAAGCATCTCTTGCAAAAGGCAGCTGCAGCTTGGGGCAGAAGTGCATGCAGGCCAAGGAGAGAAGGACAGAGAGGGGGCACACTCCTGGCCAGCCTCCCCCATTATGCTTGCTGGACACCAGGTTTCTGCTCTGCATCCTTACAGACAAGGGCAGCAGCGGAGCCCCTCAAAGACGCCAGGAAGCCTCAATCCAGGACGTGCCAATCCAACAGGGAGCCCCCCCTGCATCCAGGCAACCCCCACCTGAAGGCTGAGGCCCCGCCCTCTCTGCCTCACCAGCTTAGGAGGTGTACCAGATCTGAAGAAAGCCAGCCAATGTCTAGCGAAAGTGGACACGTTCCCCAGGAGAGCAATCCATTGCTTCCTTTCACCACTGCAAAGGAACCGGCTGTTCTCGGCAACGGCTCAGGAGCACCGGCCCAATAGCCGATGTGGCAGCCGGGGCAGTGCTCCTGGAAATTAGATTGAACTTCTTGACAGTGAGAGCGGTTCCTCAGTGGAACAGGCTTATTCGGGAGGTGGTGAGCGCGCCTTCCCTGGAGGTTTTTAAGCAGAGGCTAGATGGCCATCTGTCAGCAAGGCTGATTCTATAACCTTAAGCAGATGATGAGAGGGAGGGCATCTTGGCCATCTTCTGGGCATGGAGTAGGGGTCACTGGGGGTATGGTGGGGGGGAGGTAGTTGTGAATTTCCTGCATTGTGCAGGGAATTCACAAAACCACAAAAGGTGGAGAAACTAGATAGAGCCACATGGGTGTACTTCAATTTTTTAACTTTTGTATTCCTTTTAATGATTTTGTATATGTTAATTTGCTGTTAAATTGGTTTAGATCTGTTGCTATATTGTTTTAGATTGTAATGGCCTATGGCCTTATACAATAAACTTGACTTTGATTTACTGCAGAACAACACGGCTACCATCTGAAATGATCTTGATTGGAAGAGCTAACTTATCCAAACAATTCCTCACTAGGTGGATGTAAAAAGGGGCCTTCCTTCAGCGAGAGTCAAGAGCCAAAGCAAATAATCCCTTGCCCCCCAAGGCAAAAAGACCAGGGTCAAAGATCAGCTGGCATTTTGGGTGCAGCAAAAATAGAAGTGAGGCTTTACCAACGGGCACAGAATCCTTACCTGCCAAAAGACAGTGGATGCCAACGTCTGATTTGGCAAGAGAAGACCCACAACCTGGAAGAGGAAGAGAAAGATTTCAGGGAAGAATGAACAGCTGGGATGGAGCTACTGTTGATAATGTTGTACACTGTTATACAAAATGGAAAAGTTTAAAGGGATTAGAACAGTAATGCAACGGAACAGCTCAGGAGGGGGCTTTGTACAAGGGAACAGGAGCTTATTCTGTTGCAAGGTTCACTGCATGCATCATCTCACTTTAACTGCTTTGTGTTCTACCTTTGCAATCCACTTTCTGTCTTACGGTATGTCAAGCTTTAGGCGTTTTTTGTTTGCTTGGTTTCCTAATTCTGTAATCCTTGTCCTGTCGCATTGCTTGTTGGACATCTTATGCTGTCTGACTGAACTGTAATCTGCCTTGAGTCTCTGTGAGTAAAGTAAGGAAGTAAGTAAATACATAAGTACAGTTTTAAAAGTAAAAGACCAACGTTTCTGAGACAAGGAACGGGGACTGCTGTGGCAGGCATGCCTTGGGCAGCGCCGGCATGCGGATGGGGAGTATTCAGTGCTGATCAGGGCCAGCAGCAAGCGGGAAAGCCAAATGGGAGCCAAGAGGAAAGACAAGGGCCCCATTTTGGGTCTCTTCACATGACTGACATTCACCTGAGATAAAAGCCCCAGAATTTGCTGTGACCTGGATTGCCCAGGCTAGCCCGATCTCATCAGATCTCAGAAGCTAAGCAGGGTTGGACCTGGTTAGTATTTGGATGGGAGGCCACCAAGGAAGTCCAGGGTTGCTATGCAGAGGCAGGCAATGGCAAACCACCCCTGAACGTCCCTTGACTTGAAAACCCTATGCGTTCGCCTTAAGTCAGCTGTGACTTGACGGCACTTTCCGCGAGCAATCTGCTTCAGCAGTTTCCCACTTGCTGATATGCTCAAGAGGTGGACCTGAAACACAGTCGCAAGCTACTGGAGGGAGGGAGGCACGCTTCTCAGGTTGCTCTTGGGGCAGTGGAGCAAACCACCAACAGCCGGCTCTTCCCTCCAACAACAACTATGCAGAGCAACGCCCGCCTGTGGCCACTGAAGCTCCCCAGCCAGTCTGTGAGGAAGGACCTCCTGGTGTCAGTGGGAATGGTTGTTCTCTCAGGATGACACCTCCAAGACGACCTACCCCCTGGCTGGCCATCGCCTCTCTCTCCCCTCCTACCCAAAGGAGGACACTCCATGGCCAGGGCTCATGTGGGCAGCAGGGTCTAGGGCCCGGCAGCCAGGCTCATGCCCTACCCAAAGGAGCAGGCAAAGGCAGGCCACGTGGCACTGAGTGGCCCCAAACGCTTCTGCTTCTTCCCTCTGCTGCCGACTGTCCCTGCTTTTCCCCACTGGTTGACCATGCCGGTTTCCACCTGAGCATGATCCATGCACCCCACCCTACCTCTAAGTTGGAGGGAAGAGGGCCTGGCAGATAGGGCTCCTTGGGTTTAGCCCCTCTTCTTCCCCACAAGTGTTCCAGGCAATCCCCCCACTATCCTCCCTTGTGCCCAAGAGGAGGGGACAGGAAACTTCCTTCTGCTAACAACTGGCAGGGTCTGGAGAGCTGAGGCTCCCCACCCCCACCTCACCCCTGCCGCTGCCCTTCTTGAGCCCCAGAGCAGAGGGGAGCCACAGCCTCATCAGTGGGGAGGGGAGGTGGCAAACACACACACACACACACACACACACACACACACACACACACACACACGGCACCTGGGCGACAACTCAGCTGTTCCTTCCCACTCGAGCCCCTTGATGGGTTAAGGTCCTCACGGGACAACAGAGGATGCTGGGGAACAGGGACAGGCTGTGGATGGAGCGGAGGCAGCTGCCTCTCCGTCATGAGATGGTGGGGGGAAGGAGCTACGTGCCTGCAAGAGGCACATTTAATGCAAGCTCTCCATATGGGCAGGAGTCTGCCAAAGAACATACAACTAATTACTGGCAGCAGGGGGAAAAAATCTAAAGAAGAAAACAAACTGGGGGGGGGGATCCAAACCTCCAGAAATGGCTGCACAACGCAAGAGTTAGGAGCCCCTGCTTGGATGCCAAGGGCCTGTCTGGCACCACCAAGGCCCAGATCTTCCCACCCCAGCACCGAGGACTCCAGCCCCCTCGAAGGCCTGCAAAGCAGGTTGGCCTTCCACACAACACCCCTCCTCTCAAAGCTGCCCACCTCCATTCCAACCTGAGTGGACGCTGGGCCAGGCCGGGCCAGGCCCTCCCCTCTCCGCCCAGACAGCCCCCAAGCAGCGTTCCTGCTCTGCCTGCCCTCCCAGCCGGGGTCTCCAGCCTTTCCTGGCCTGTGGGCACCTCTGGAACTCAGAGGTGGTGGGCGCAATGGCAAAATGGCTGCCGCAGGAGGCGGAGCCAGCCACACACAGGTAGCCAAAGTGCGGGGGTGGGGGAGAAGAGGGGTAGCTTTAAAAATACACAGGGCAAAAGGAGTGAGGGAGAATTTTAAAAAACTGTGGCAGCAGCTGCTGCTGAAGCAAAGTTATTTCCATCTGCGCCAGCCACTCAGATCTCTAATGGCCAAGCAGAAACCCTGCTGAGCAAGAGCCCCATCCACCTTCTAAAAAGACTTGGTGAGCGCCCGGAAAGGTGCCCACGGGCGCCACATTGGGGACCCCTGCTCCTGATTGCCGCAGTGGGCACTGAGCCCCGTCAAGCCAGGCAGATGGGAGCCTTAAGCCCTCTTCTCTGGGGAAGGCAGCTTGGACCGGCCTCCCTTCACTGCAGGGCAGGCAGCGAGGGCCGAAAGAGAGACCAAGAGATGGGAGGGAGTTCCCAGGCCACCCCCACCCCCACCCCGCAGTACGCTCCGTTCCAGACTCAGCCGGAGAGAGCAGCCTGCCAATTATGTCACTCCATTTCACAGATCAATTGGCATAAATGTTAAAATTAAAATGTAACATTTGAAAATCATTTTTTTCCCTTCTTCTTGACAAGAGCCTCCAGTTTATCATTTACAGCTCGCAAAACCGGGTTCTGCTGACAGCTCTCAGCTCATCTGACAGATCTGGATCCAGGCCGATTTTGGTGTCAACCTGATCGCTAACTCCAATTTGTGTTTAACTTTTTCCACAGTTAATTACAGATTACCACCCAAATGTTAAACATAAATAAGGACACCTTTCCCCTCTTTATACTGGGAACCCTGCCACCACCAGCCTCCAGGAATCATTCTGGGAAGGGCCATATGTCTCCAGCAATGTGGCCTCGTCTGGATCCAAGCGCGAGCAGGATTTGAGGGTGGGGGCAGAGAGAAAGAGCACCCGAGATTCGATTACTCTCCAGGAGCAGCCTGCCAGGGGTTAAGATTTGGGGGGTCGTTACAAAGGGCAGAGCAGAAGGCCAAAATGTGACCCATGAAGGTGCAATCGACTGGAAAGGTCCTCCGCGTGAGCTCCGGAAGAATGATCTGGGCCCACACAAGGGCAACCCCTCCCACAGCCCTGACATGGGAGCCCTGTTGATTCAAAGATGTCCACTGCTTCAGTCAAGAGCTCAGTAAATTCTCAAACATCTAGAGCAAAGGCACGGAGGGGAAGGTACTCATAAGTCCCAAAAGTGCTGGGCCAAACTCTGCCTGTCCTGTCCCTAAAACTGAAGACAGAGCTGAAGATCTTCAGAGACAGTGTGACACAGTGGATAGCGTGCAGGACTAGGATCCTGGGAGACCCAAGTTCAAATCTCCACTTCCACCATGGAAGTTCACTGGGTGATCTTGGGCCAGTCACATTTCCTTAGGCAGCTCATGAGAGGGAGGGCACCTTGGCCATCTTCTGGATATGAAGCATGGGTCACTGGGGGTGTGTGGGGTGGAGGTAGTTATGAATTTCCTGCATTGTGCAGGGGGTGGGACTAGAGGACCCTGGTGGTCCCTTCCAACTCTATGATTCTATGATTCTCAGCCTAACCTCCCTCACAGGACAGTTGTGAGCAAACGAGAAGGGAAGAGTGGCACTCTCAGCTGTGCTGAGTCCCCGGTGGGGAGAAGCACGGGATATAAACATAAATAAATGCATTTCAGAATGCATGCGTCTCTTTGGCATGCAGGAGGTCCCAGCACCGTTTCTGGTTCAAAGGATCAGGTGATCCTACAGACTTGGAGAGTTGCTGCCAATCTGAGCAGACCATTCTGACCCTGAGGTTCCAATGTTTGATTTCAGTGTTAGGCAGCTCCATGTGCTCAATATGGTGCCCTCTTCTGTTTTGAACCCCAAACTCTGGCCCTGTGCTCTTCTACCCTAAACTCTGTTAACATCACTTCTATCATCCCAGTTAAATGCTTCCCTTGGGACCATTTCTTAGTGTTCTGAAAAGGTACACAGAGGGTGGCAGATGGAAGAGACTCGAGTCACAGGGACACTGTGGCAATTATTGCAAAGCAAAACTGCACTGAATACATCAGGATCTCTAAATCTCTAGATCTTGGGGTATGGGTGGACCGCAAGTTAAATATGAGTAGCTAGTGTGATGCAGCGACAAAAAAAGCTCATGTGATGTTGGGGTGCATCAACAGAGGCATAACATCCAAATCGCAAGATGTCATAGTTACGCTAAACTGCAGGCGGAGTGGTGGTGAGCTCCCCCTCACTGGCAGTCTTTAAGCAGAGGCTGGACAAACACTTGTCAGGGATGCTCTAGTCTAGACTGATCTTGCATTGAGTGGGGGGGTTGGACTAGATGGCCATGGCCCCTTCCAACTCTATGATTCCCCCCTCATCCCCAGCGGAGGAGGAGGAGAAGAGTTGCTTTTTATATGCCTACTTTCTCTCCCTTTTAAGGAGAATCAAACCACCTTACAATCTCTTTCCCTTTCACTCCCCACAACAGACACCTTGTGAGGTAGGTGGGGATGAGAGAGTTCAGAGAGAATTGTGACTAGCCCAAGGTCACCCAACAGGCTTCATGTGTTGGAGTGGGGCAACCAACCTGGTTCGCCAGATTAGAGTCCGCCGCTCATGTGGAGTAGTGGGGAATAGAACCTGGTTCTCCAGATTAGATCCTGCTGTTCTTAACCACTACGCCATGCTGGCTCTCAGAATCAGCTTCATGTGAACAGCCAAAAAGAACGGAAGGCTCTTAAAATCCACAAAGGCACCTTTGAACTCAGGGAAGTCCTGAATTATGTGAAGTAGTGTGGGACTGGGAGACTGCTTAGCAAGCAACCAAAAATGCACTTTATTGTTACACTGAAGTAAGACTGTGAAGAGTTGCTCAAATACTTACAATGGGTGTTCCAAAAGGAATGTAACCTATGGGGAAAAAGAAGAAAAACTTTATTTATTTATTTTCCTCTATAGCCTGCCTTTCTCCCGGGGACTCAAGGCACGTTAGAAGTATGATAGACGTGTTCAGTCAATCAGTAAGCTGATTACTAACCATGTTAGCATTTGAATGATAACATTTGAATCCAGTAGCAAAGATTCCTAGCAGACAAAGCTTTTCTGCCCATCAGCAAGGAGATTACAAAATATGATAACAACATTTGAGTCTAACAGCAAAGATTTGTAGTTAAGCAACACAATGCAGTGGGGCTGGGATTGAAGAACTGGGAGGAAAAACACATGATCCCAAAGAGGGGTCACTCCCCAAGATGACCGATCATTCCACAGCTCACAGTTCTACTCATCTACAAGAATGCCCTCCTGAACAATCCTATCTGGCACATCTGGCAAAACGATAGAAGCGTGGGGGGCTTCCTGAAGCTGCCACCTCCAAAACGTTTTATGTTCTTTTGTGCAGCAGCAGGTGGAAGGAACTAGCAGCCCCCTCCCCGTTTCCCACAACTGGCTTTGCCACTCCTGCTCATTGGGCATGTCCTACCCCTCCCACCCCCGCTTATGTGCCCCCAGCAAAGACACTAACGCCTATGCAATCCTAGGGGGGCTTTTCAGTACAACAATTATTCCCCAAGCCACTTGGCAGAACAATTAGCCCCACCAATATGCTGCCAGTGGTCACAACCACGGCTGATGCCAGATGTGCTAAGAGGAATGAGCCTCTTGGGGAGGGGCCGTGGCTCAGTGACAGAGCACCTGCTTGGCATGCAGAAGGTCCCGGGTTCAATCCCTGGCAGCATCTCCAGTTAAAAGGAACAGACAGTAGGTGATGTGAAAGACCTCTGACTGAGACCCCAGAGAGCTGCTACTGAATCTGATGGACCAAGGGTCTGATTCCGCATTAGGCAGCTTCATGAGTTCATGTGAGCCCCCACCCCAAGTAGTTCCCTCCCCACCGGTGACATGCCAGCCCCTTGGGTCATGATAATGCTTTTTGTGTGCCACATGAATTACCAAAGCTACAGATGCAAACAATATGTTGTGCACGGACTGATAAGAATGAACCTCCAAGTGTTGCGGCTACTGTGAAAAAAGAAAAGATCGGGGCCTCCTCTGCAGGAAGCAGCATCAGCCCCATAAAGGGCCTTCTTTTGCACCGTTTCATTCTGAGAACAGAGGACTCCTGCAGATGCAGCCCTGAGGCTCCACTCCCAAGTTTCAGGCCTTTCAAACTAAAGTGAGCGTGCTTATGTTCCACACACCTTCCCCCAATTCAAAAGCTCAGTCTGCTTTCCAGAGCTAGTTCCAGCCCCAGAGGTAAAGCTGCAACGGCCTGGGACAGACACACACGCACACCCTGTGGCACCCAGGAGAAGGTGAAGAGGAAGGAAGCAGCACGGCAGAAGGCCAGGCCGGGTTCAGCGCAGTGAACAGAGAGCCCTGAGTCTTACCTGACATCCGGAAAGGCATGAAGATCTTCTTGTTGGTGTCCGGGTGGATGATGGCCTGCAGAGGGAGCAGGACACAGACACAGTGAGCCACAGGCCACAGAGCCGCACCCTCCAGGCATGCCCCATAGCCAGTCAGGAGCAGAAGCACAGGCAGGGCCAAGTCTTGACTGACTCCCTGGCTCTCCATCCCTGCCAGGTCTAACTTGGGAGTTATTTATTGATTTCATTCGTGCCCTGCCTTTCTCCCCAGAACATGAGACGTGGCCCTCAGTCTGGACAGTGCAAAAGGAAACCAAGAGCTGCTTCTTCACCTTCCACTGAGCTAGCAAAAAAAAAGCTGCACCTGCAACTTCTTTATAAATGATTTGGAAGAAGGAATAGAGGGGATGCTTATTAAATTTGCAG
Organism: Euleptes europaea; assembly: GCF_029931775.1. Lineage (NCBI taxonomy): Eukaryota > Metazoa > Chordata > Lepidosauria > Squamata > Sphaerodactylidae > Euleptes > Euleptes europaea. The sequence continues at coordinate 826,736 of NC_079320.1, read as the reverse complement.
ATGATACTAAATTGGGAGGGGTAGCAAATACAGTAGAAGACAGAGCCAGGATACAGGATAATCCTGACAGGCTGGAAGACTGGGCTAAAACTAATAAAATGCATTTCAACAGAGATAAATGTTCTGCATTTGGGTAGGAAAAATCAAATGCATAATTATAGGATGGAGGAGACTTGTCTTGGCAGTAAAGGTCCCCTGTACAAGCACCAGATCATTCCTGACCCATGGGGTGACGTCACATCGACGTTTACTAGGCAGACTTTGTTTACGGGGTGGTTTGCCAGTGCCTTCCCCAGTCATCTTCCCTTTACCCCCAGCAAGCTGGGTACTCATTTGACCGACCTCGGAAGGATAGAATGCTGAGTCAACCTTGAGCCGGCTACCTGAAACCAACTTCTGTCAGGATCGAACTCAGGTTGTGAGCTGAGCTTGGACTGCAGTACTGCAGCTTACCACTCTGCGCCACGGGGCTCTTCCGTCTTGGCAGCAGTGTATGCAAAAAAGGATCTAGGGTTCTTAGTAGACCAAACATTGAATATGAGTCAGCAGTGTGATGTGGTAGCTAAAAAGGCAAATGCGATTTTGGGCTGTATCAACAGAAGCATAGAGTCCAGATCACGTACTGTGTTCAGTTTTGGGCACCACAATTTAAGAAGGATTTAGACAAGCTGGAACATGACCCAAGGAGGGCAATGAAGATCTGGAGACCCAGTCCTATGAGGAAAGGTTGAAGGAGCTGGGTATGTTTAACCTGGAGAGGAGATGACTGATAGGTGAAATGATAACCACCTTCAAGTACTTGAAGGGCTGTCATATAGAGGATGGTGTGGAGTTGTTTTCTGTTGCCCCAGAAGGTCAGACCAGAACCAACGACTTGAAATTAAATCAGAAGAGTTTTCGGCTAAACATTAGGAAGAACTTTCTGACATAGTGGTTTGTCAATGGAATAGGCTTCCTCAGGAGGAGGTGGGCTTGCCTTCTTTAGAGGTTTTTAGGCAGAAGCTAGATGGCCATCTGTCAGCAAGGCTGATTCTGTGAACTTAGGCAGTTCATGAGAGAGAAGACAGGAAGGTTTGCATCAGTGTTTGGCTCTTGTGGCCCCTTTCTTGCCCAGGGTAATGCCAATCGCCACTTTGAGGTCAAGAAGCAATTTTCCTCCAGGCCAGATTGGCCAGGGATTCTGGAGGATATTTTTTTTACCATCTTCTGGACACTGGGGGGGAGGTAGTTGTGAATTTCCAGTATTGTGCAGGGGGTTGGACTAGATGACTCTGGAGGTCCCTTCCAACTCTATGATTCTATGGTTCTGGGAGAAGACAAAAAAGAACTTTTATTTATTTATTTCATCTCTAGTCCACCTTTCTCACTGGGATTCGAGGAGGGTTACACAGAGTTAGTCAATGCAACCAATATAGGATTTCAGCAGTCTGGAACAAGTTAGAAAGTATTAAATATGATGTTTATTTATTTTATTTTTGTTATTTATAATTCACCCTTCTCACAAGACTACACAGAGTAAGTCAATACAACCAAGAGGGCAGGACATCCAATGAACAAAGCAATGAGAATTAGAAATCTGAAAACAAGCAGAAATCTGAAAACAAAGCTAAAGGAAAGCATCAGTATTAACATGGCACATCCAACAATGCAAAAATTAGGACCCAGAAGACACAGCAGCAATAGGCAAAGCAAAAGCAAAAATTCTGTTACCTGTTTTATTTTTTGCGCTTTCCACAGCTAGAAAAACAAAAGACATAATTAAAGTTGCGTGTTAGAACCAGCCAGGTGAATCCAGAAGCTGCCAACACCCGGCTCACGCAAAATGGAAGGCATGTCCCATGCAGGACAGGGCCATCTGCCAGCCATCAGTCACTGAGCTCATTCTCCCAGGAGCCCAAGCGTGCCTCTGTGCAAGCCAGACCCTGGGGGTGCGACCTCAACCGCCTTGCCCACTCCAAAGCACATTGTACTTGTGTATGTATGGGGGTGGGGGAGACTATTCCAGTCTCAGAACTGACCCTTAAGGAGCTGGGGGGAGGCGACTGTACTTGACTAGGTGATAAGAAAAAATGCATATAGTAGTACCTCTTAAAAAAAAATTCCATTAAATACAAATGTGGATTTCTAACATCAGTCTCTTGAAATTAAACCAGCATAATACAGGTCAAGTTACAAAAAAAATGTAAGTTGTAAATTTAACAGTCAATGTTCAATCTTATATATACACGTTCAGGATGCCAGTTCTACAGATAAACATGCAAAATAAATTCAGGTTGTAAATTCCATTGGTAGTGTTCAGTCGTATATAAACGCGTTCAGGTTGTCAGTTGTACAGATAAGACAAGTTCCCTGGTATATGCTGGTTTCGTGAAATGACTTATTCAGTTAATGTTCTTTAATCCTAATATAAATGTATGGAATAAGTGAATTCTTAATATACATTGTAAAAAATTATTTTAAAGAAGGACGTTAACTAATTAAAGGTTATTTCACCTTATCAAATTCATATGTGTGGGGAAGGGAGCGGGCAGTATGGACAGATTCCTGTTCTCTCCACGTGGCTAATTGGACCCAAGATATTTCCAGGGAGGACAGCTCAGAAGGGGGAAAAAAAGCTCAGACTTTCTTTCCCCAGCTCTGGCTAAATCCATTTCAAGGCCCACCCCCCCAGGTCTGTGGACAATGAAGAAAGCTGATAGGAAGGAAGTAGATTCCTTTAATTATGTGAAGACAAGACTCACTGGAAAAGACAATCATGCTAGAAAAAGTTGAAGGCAGCAGGAAAAGATGAAGATCCAACAAGAGATGGATTGACTCTATAAAGGAAGCCACAGCCCTCAATTTGCAAGATCTGAGCAAGGCTGTCAAGGATAGGACATTCTGGAGGACCTTGATTCATAGGGTTGCCATCAGTCAGAAGCAACATGACGGCACTTAACTCACACCACCACCCCCGGTCTGAGTCAAAATGTTAAAATGTCAGGTTAAATGCAACTACAAGCTTAGTCTGTGCCACAATCAGAGGGTCAGAATATGTCCCCCACAGTGTGTCCCCGGTAAGCTCCCCGGCTCTCTGCCCGGCTGCTTGCGATCTTGGGAGCACAATTCAAGGCGTCGGTTTTGAAGAATCCCAGCATGAGTGGCTCCCCTCTCCGGGGCACCGAGACTGTACTGCCTCCTTCCTTCCTGATGCCCCACCCCCTCTTCAAGATCAACCAGCTGGACAGCAGCTGCTCCCCAAGCATCCTCTGAATTGGACCTGGGTGGTTTTTTAGCAGTCAGTTCAGTATGCATTTGGATGTGGAAGCCTCTGCCCCCCTCCACCCCCACCCAACAGCCAGAGTAGCTCCCTGTTCCCCACACAGCACCAGCCAGCTGTGCAGAACCAGCAGGGGTTCCCGAACGCATGGCTCACCATGCTGAGAGGAGGGAGGGTGGAGGCTGTGGGCACAGCGGGCAGGGAGCAGACGGGTGGGTGGGACCTCAGGCGACACCCCTTGTTGAGCTGTGAGTACTAATACCCTCCTGCAACGCCATCAGCCAGCCCCCAAATGACAGATTGGGTGGAGCTGCTGGAACCTTAAGAGTACATCCCCCCCATGTCATGTTACAAAGCCCCTTCATGGGCCCCCTGCCCCACAGTCTTAGTGGTCTGTCCCTAATGTGGGTCAAGAGAGCCCCTATAAGAAATGGCCTATCAGACCAAGATGCATGGCAGGTGGGCCGTATGCTGCATAGGGCTGAGCAATCCTTAGGCTTGGAAGCAGGGGGAGATGAAAAATGCAGTTTACTGCAAATGGGCCTCTTCACTCTTCATCAACAGTGTAAAAAAAAGCCATTATTCCCCCCAAGGGGTGCCTGTTGGGCCTCTGGCAGATTCCCCGTCCTCTGCTATGCCTGAGCCAGCGGGAGCAGCCCGTCCTGCTGCTAACCTGATTGAAGGGAGCGCCCAGAAATAAATACACGCCCATTAGGGTGGCAGGTCTCTTTGCACTTCTGCCACGGAAAGAGATGAAACAGTTTCCGAGCAATGAGCTGCGTATGGGAAGGCAACGGGGTGTGAAGCTGCGGTGGATGCTGTGGAAGGAGATTGGATGGGAAAGGAGAAAGCAGGTCTCCCTGGGAGCAGGTGGCCGGGCAGGCTGTGAGGCTTCGTGGTTCTCTCACACGCTGACCATCATCCCATTTCTCAGCAAAAGGATCGCGTGTTAAATGGGTGAAAATTTCTGTTTAACTTTTCCATGGGTGCCCATGAGGAAAATAATTCATGAAAAATAAAGGTGAGGGAATCAGCCGCCTCAGAAAAACCAAGACAAAGGAAGACACATTTGAATCCTGCTAGATACCACAATGTGCCAGAGCCCTGCTCGAGTCTAGGAAGGCACAAGCCCTACCTCAGCCGGGCCAAGCCCAGAAGCATCTTCCTAGAATCACAGAATTTAAAAAAAAAGTTGGAAGGGGCCTAAAGACCATCCAGTCCAATCCCCTGCACCATATTGGATGACCTGAAGCATCGCTGACAAATAAATGCCCAACCTCTGCTTAAACACCTCCAAAGAGGAAGAACCCCAGAGCATCCCTGGGCGACCGATTCCACCCCTGAACTGCCCTTATTGTTAAAACGTTTTTCTTATTTACTCGCTGACATCTCCCCACCCAAAATTTAAACCCATTATTACGAGCCTTATCCTTCACTACCGATTGAAACACTGCCCTATGCTCCCGTAAGTGACAGCCCTTCAAATACTTAAAAGGAGTGACTGTATCCCCATTTCAACCTCCTCTGTTTCAAGCAGAACATTCCCAGTGCCTTGGTTTTCCTCTGGATGCTCGTTAAAATGCCTAACCAGGCTGCCCTGACTGGCATTCCTGGGCACAAGGGGAAGTTGGATGCCAGGAGGGGCCATGACCCCACCAGGCATCTTGAAAACAGATTAAAACAAACTAACGGGACAGACCTACAAGATCCTTAACCGCGGTAGCTAAAATTGAATCTCCACATTCAAAGGCAGCAGCTCTCTGGTTACGCGATGCAGCTGGGAGACAAATCACCGTCCCTCACGCCTCCTCTCCCAGAGGATTTGGGAGGCCACTACAAGAGGCTGTTTTATTAAGAGTGGAATGGAAAGCCAGCAAAAACATCAAAAATCACCAGAATTCCCAATTTTTCCAGTCAGATTTTGAATGTCAAATTTTTACATCAAAATTTGAAACCAAGTTGCTTGAGATTTCTTGGCACCTTTGATTTTGGCAGCTGTCAAGGACTGAAACCTCACCAACTGTGAACCGCTGTCAAAACATCACATACCACTACCTGTCATCTACCAGATACTATCAAGGAAAAATTCTAAAATATCAAACTCTGGATTCCAATATCACCGGATATCAAATGCCAATATAAAACAGCCCTTGCATGTTTTACAAATATTCGAGGAACCTCCAGTAAATACGCAATCGCAAAATTCACAGAAGGCAATCTCTATGAGAGTGTTTGTTGGATGCAGCAAGGATAGTTCTTTGTGCTTTCTGTTAATAATGCAGCAACAAGAGAAGTACGAGAAATCCTCCCCGGATGCACCCGCATGTACCCCAGCAGCCTCACATCAACATCACCCTTGCAATGGTGTGTCCTGGCCCTGATGCACAGATCATCCCCCCACCCCCCTTCCTCTGATGGTGCATCCAAGTAGACAGCAGAATCCTGATGCACCTTGGAGCACACCTGATGTTCACCTGACCCATTCATTTGTCGATTTGCTTAGCTGTTGGCCACGAACCCCACAATCACTGGATCCGCAGGTCATTCTGCCACATGAACTTTTCACAGTGATTCATTTGTTCATTCATTACCTCTTTTTTTGTGACTCCAGGGGGCAAAGTCCCATGCTTAAAATCCTCCAGCAATTGCACAGCTTCTTTAAGGCGACTCTGCAAACAACAAGCACAGCAGCTATTAAAAGCTATTCCAGGGAAATCAGAAAACGCTGCAATCAGCACCAGGTTGCCTCTCATCCTGAGAGCTGTTGGGTGTTTTCAAGACCACTGGATTCACTTCATGGTCACTCAGCTGGAGTCTAAAATTAGGTGAGCTCTGACTTCTGGCGTGTTGATTCTGCAGCTAGAGGCTGCGTGAGTCTCAGGGACGGCCTGGAGAGATCCCAGTGCCAGGAACCAGCCTCACTGAAGCTCCCAACAGCTGTCATGAGAGATGTGCAGCATGAAGACCAAGCAGAAGGAGGTCGTGGCTCTGTGTCAGAGCATCTGTTTGGCATGCAGAAGGTCCCAGGTTCAATCCCCATCTCCAGTTAAAGGGACTAGGCAAGTAGGTGCTGTGAAAGACTTCTGCCTGAGACCCTGGAGAGCTGCTGCCGGTCTGAGTAGACAAGACTGACTTTGATGGACCAAGGGTCTGATTCAGTATAAGGCAGCTTCATGTGTTCATGTGGCCCTGCCGCGACAGAACGCCCTCCCTCGGACAGAAGCGCAGAAGGAGAGAGGAAGGGCCACCGAAAGGAAGATCGGCAGATAATGCGGGCCTCTCTGTGAGCAAGGCAAAGGGAACCCTGGAAGCTCTAGGGAAAGTTGGCCCATTTGCCTTCCGTAGTGGCCCGGCATGATCCAAATCAACCAAATCAGAGGCATATGCTTGCATTTATTACGATGCATACTCTGCTCTGTCTCAAGGGCAGAGATCTATATCTGTTTATCTAAACATCATTGTTCATTGGTACAAAGGTTGAAAGTTAGCAAATAATTTAAATTTTTTGTTAATAACTTCTAATGTTTTGCTTTAAAAAACAACACTGTAAGCCACCTCAAGCAGATTCCCTGGAGAAGCGGCCTGAAATTGTTCTAAATAAATAAGTACATGCATACATTGATAATGTATGATATAAATTTAATAATAACAAAATGCTATCTGCCTTAGACAGATTCTGAAAAATGCAGGGTATTGTCTTTAGATCACTGGTTCCCAATCGGGGGTCCGTGGAACCCCAGGGGTCCACGAGAACTAAATTAAGGTCCGCAAAACAAAGTTATAAACCCATAATAAATTAATATTTTCAATTAAAAGTTCTCTATTATAAAAATATATTCAAATATTATTCTAAGTTTAATGTTTAACTAACAGTTATGATTAAAGTTTATTTTCAAATTATCGGAATTTTTATTTTGAACCTTGGGGTCCCTGCACCGAACAAAAAAGTCCTAGTGGTCCCTGGTCAAAAAAAGGTTGGGAACCACTGCTTTAGATCAATAAATACAATAAACATCATTAGTTTTATCCTGGTTAAACAGAAAAAGAAGCCCGTGGGCATAACCAAATCCATATTTTAAAAGCTCCAGTGTGTTATGTGTATATCTTTTCCTAGATAGAAATATAGATTTATACAGCTATAATAAGAACTGAGAGATTGCTGAGTACAATTAAAATGGTACTGGACAAATGGACAGAACAATAGCGATTAAAAATAACTTTTGGCAACACATTCATTTTATTACAAATTAATCCAATAGCCGTTTCAGAAAGGACATTAAAATTGGCAACAGATGATCATTGTATTTGCAAAAAGAGAAAAAACTGGAATAAATTTTAGAAAATATGTAAAAGTGTGAAAGAAGGCAGGTAAGCCAAATAAAACCAGTTGTGATGCACATTCAAAGGGAACAATTAAATTGTATGGTTAACCAAGGAGCAATGGCAGGAAATAATGCACCCTCACTGGAATTCTTCCGTGTCTGATATTTTTATTGGATTGGTTAAAATGATCATGAGTGGCTCAGAACCTGAACAAAACTGGAAATAATAACAGAAAAAAGAAAAAAAATTGTTTATCCATTGTCAATCTATAGTACCGATGGGAAGAACAGCTCAACCTGGATATATACAAACATGAGGGGGAGAAATTGCAAACTTTATTTCCAAATAGTACATGGAAATATATTTGGAAGCAAAAAAATGTGTATACATGTTCATCTTTAAAAAAGAACTGTTAAAAATAATTTTCACAATGGTTTTTAAGATTTCCTGGGAGGGAATGTGGCATGGCATAGCCCGATCTCGTGAGATCTCGGAAGCTAAGCAGGGCTGGAACTTGGAAGGGAGACCACCAAAGAAGACTCTGCAGAGGCAAACAATGGCAGACCCCCTCTGCTTCTCACTTGCCTTGGGGTTGCCAGAAGTCGGGGGTAACTTGACAGCACTTACATACACACATATTTAAGATCCTACAAGATATCAAAAATGTCAAGCAGTGCTGGAGGTCCAGCTTGGAGGAAGAAATTCTATGAAAGCAGAACCATACGGGTCGTTTCATTAATAATATTTTAAATGATCTGAAACGATGATGGTTCACAACATGAAGAAAGCTGTCTTGCAGTGAGTGAACATGCACAGAGGATGTCTACATAAAGCCCACTGATTTAAAGCCTGCTTTTAACATGTTTGGAATCTAATCAAATATCACATCCAAAATATCACAGGATAAGCTATTCCTCTTCAAGTCAAAACAATTCTATATGGGACACATTGATGATAAAAAGGATTCTTTCAATTCTGCGACAATGTATTAAAACTTAATTTGGGTAGCTGCCAAATTACAAACAGTTCAAAAGTGGGCAAAGAAATACCTTCCTGTTATTTCAGCCTGATATTCCAAGATCTGGGAAATTATGGTGCTAGAGAAAGTACCATCCTAACGGAAAGTTCTGGAGAATCCCACATTTACCAGCAACTTTACAGAGAAATGGCTCACTTTCCTTTCCTATACATTACCCAAAAACAATTACTATGTAAAAAAAAAAAAAAAAAAGGCCCCCACTAAATTCAGCTCCAAGTACTTTAAGCACTAATTGAGGCAACACATATTTTCTGAATATAATTTATTGGTTAAAACTGACATTTTAATATGATAATTATAGAGTGACAGTTGCAGTAATTACTTTCTTCTGTTGCTTCTTTCTGTCTTAACTAAACTGTACAAATTTGTTTGGGCCCTTCTGTCGGTAACGCTTCAGGCATTTTGTTAAATGTAACTAGCGATGGACCTTTTTTTAAAAAATACTAAGTTAGAAGAAAGAACCAGCACTATGAATTGTGCCGGGGAACACGTACGGAGCCAGTGCAGATCTTCCAGCACTGGGGAGATACGATCCCTGCAAGCAACCACCAACCATGGTTTGGTTGCCACATTTTGGACCAGCCAAAGTTCCCAGAACACTTTCAAATGAAACCTCACACGGAGTACATTCCTATAATCTGGCACGCATATGATCAGAGCACGCTTAACTATGCCTTGATCACCCGTTTTGAGAATCAGCTGCCATTAAGGTGGCATTATCAGCCAAAGCTGACAGAAGGTGGTTTATGATTATGCTGATTCTATGACCTTAGGCAGATGATGAGAGGGAGGGCATCTTGGCCATCTTCTGGGTGTGGAGTAGGGGGTCACTGGAGGTGTGGGGGAGAGGTAGTTGTGAATTTCCTGCATTGTGCAGAGGGTTGGACTAGATGGCCCTGGTGGTCCCTTCCAACTCTATGATTCTATGATTAATTTATGTATTAAAACATTGATATCCTGCTTTTCCATCATATACCACAGAAGAGACCTGCACTTCCCACTGCAGGCCAGGATCCAGCCACCCCTCCAAGCTACAAACTTACTCCTTCAGAAGGAGTGGGACCTTCTTCAGGACAGACAGACTCTTCAGTCCTTGAGCAGCTATCTCATTGACCAGCAGCCCCTCAGCCTTCTCTGGATTCAACTTCTTCATCCAACCCACTACCTTCTCCAGGAATCTCTCCAGGATTCCACAGGCCAATCCAACTCAGCCATTAAAGAGAAACAGAGCCAGGTCACATGCTAGGTGTCATCTGCACATTGTGTGTTTGTGTAAAGTGCCATCAAGTCGCAGCCGACTTACGGCGACCCCTTTTGGGGTTTTCATGGCAAGAGACTAACAGAGGTGGTTTGCCAGTGCCTTCCTCTGCACAGCAACCCTGGTATTCCTTGGTGGTCTCCCATCCAAATACTAACTAGGGCTGACGCTGCTTAGCTTCTGAGATCTGATGAGATCAGACTAGCCTGGGCCATCCAGGTCATCTGCACATTACCTCACTCCAAATTCCCAACCTGTCCCAGCAGTTGCATATAGATGCTAATCATCACGGGGACAAGATAACACAATTGCCACAGGGCTGAGCATGAGTCTCCCCAGCACCACCTTCTGGATTCAGCCAGTCAAGTTAGGAGCACGGCAGCCCCCACTCCCAGCTCAGCCATCCTCTCCAGAAGGACACCCTGGTCAATAGGACTGAGGTCCAGGAGAACCAACAGAGATACACTGCCCCTCACTTTCCCCTTGAAGATCATCAGTTAGGATGACCATGCCTGTTTCTGTCCAAAACCCAGGTGAAACATGTTGACTAGGAAACTCTTGTTCGTGGGATATTTTTTACTTCGAGATAACATTACGAATTTGGATTGGAGTAGAAATATACCCCAGAGTGCCAGCATGGCGTAGAGATTAAGAACGGCGCGACTCTAATCTGGAGAACCGGGCTCAATTCCCTACTCGTCCACATGAAGCCTGCTGAGTGACCTCTCAGAACTCTCTCAGCCCATACAGAGGCAGGCGATGGCAAACCACCTCCAAATGTCTCTGGCCTTGAAAACCCAACGGGGTCACCGTAAATTGGCTGTGACTTGATGGCACAGACACACACACAGAAATATACCCCAGAATACAATTTTTGTAACTTTTTTCACATTTGTTAGAGAGTTTCAATGACTAACAAAATGTGTTCCCAAATATTCTTTTGTGAGTCAGAGTTCACTTCATCAGATGCAGAGGAGTTTATATCTACCAGGTTCAACGTATGCTAGAACACAGAAAGATCTGTGGATTTAGGAATGTTACCAGGAAGAGGCTGGCAACTCTTTGTACTGTCTTGGTCCAAGTTTATTGATTTCTGGAATAAGAAGGAAGTTATAGAATCACAGAGTTGGAAGGGACCACCAGGGTCATCTAGTCCAACCCCCTGCACAATGCAGGAATTTCACAACTACCTCCCCGCCACACCCCCAGTGACCCCTGCTCCATGCCCAGAAGATGCCCAAGATGCCCTCCCTCTCATGAATGCTGATTCATTCATTGCTGACAGATGGTCATCTGGCCTCTGAATCTGATGTAATGTTTAGATATGTAATAATAGGATTTATATTTAGCATTTATTTGGAATTATGAATAAAAGTAACTTAATTTTGAAGTTGTAAGTTAGGCGGTATGCATGATGCTAGTGTGTGTAATTTTGTACATTTATAATAACATAATAATAACAGAAAAAGGAGAAAGACTGGTTCAAAACAAGACTGAATGAAAAGAGCGATCAGTCAACTCAACAAGAGTATGAGATTCTTCCATCTGTTGTTAGATAGGCAAAATGTAAACATCTTGTGCAGGATGAACTAAAAGAAGCTGATGCCATCAGAAGTTACAGAGGTAGCATCCATACGCATTGGGAAATGATGCAAGAGGTTGGCACCAACAGTAGGTAAGACATGACAGCTCCAGGAGGATCGCCACAACTTGGGTGAGGGGGCAACAATGTGGTACACGAAGTCCACTGTTGGTCAGCGTAAGGTGATGCACACTGGGACAAAAAAAATCCCATCTTCAAGCATAGGCAAGTGGGGTCTGAACGTGCTGAGACTGAGGAGGGGAAAAGATCTTGGGGGTCATAGTAGATGGCTCCATGGAAGTGTCAACCCCGTCGTGTGCTGCAATGGTGCAAAAGGCAGCCTCTATGCTGTGGATTATCAGGAAAGGGATTGAAAATAAAACAGTCAATATCTATAACAGATCTATGGTGCGGCCTCATTTGCAATACTGTGTGCAGTTCTGGTCACCGTATATCAAAAAGAACATCACATAGCTGGAAAAAGTACAGAAGAGGGCAGCCAAAACTATCAAAGGGTTGGAGCTTCTTACCTATGAGGAAAGGCTGAAGAGTCTGGGACTTTTCAGTTTAGAAAAGACACGACTGAGGGGACATGATAGAGGTTTATAAAATTATGCATGGGATGGAGAGAGTTGACACAAATAATTTTCTCTCTCTCCCAAAATACTATAACTCGAGGGCATCCAATGAAGCTGATGGGCAGTAGATTCAGGACAGACTAAAGGAAACACTTCTTTACACAGAGAGTTATTAAAATGTGGAATTCACTGCCAGAGACTGTAGTGATGGCCACAGGCATAGACAGCTTTAAAAGGGGATTAGAAAGATTCATGGACGAGAGGTCTACCAGTGGCTACTAGCCGGGGTGGCTACCCACGTTTAGAGGCAGTCAACCACTGAATTCTAGTGCTAGGAGAAAACATCAGGGGGAGGCCTTGGACTCTATGCTCTGTTTTTGGAACTTCAGATGAAGTGGTTGGCCACAGTGTGAGACAGGATGGTGGACTAGATGGACCAGTTGTTGACCTTGACAGACTCGGGCTCTGACTCAGTAGAAGGCACCTTCACGCATGACTAGAAAAACCCAGCTTTATTTATACACTCAGGAAGATGGAGCTAAAATTACTTTTGAACAGCCATGATGAAAACAAGAACATTTCCTTTGCTCTCAGTTCAAATTCAACATAACAGTCCCAAGACATAAACCTAAAAAGCAGGGAAGGATTTACAGTAAAATAAAGCCAGGGAGTCGGGTGTGGGGGAGACAGGGGAATGATCCAAGATCCAGAGGAGAAAACCTCAAAGCCTCATGCTGTCTTCCTGGAGCTGCTCCCGTCCCAGGAAAAACCAAGGACAGTAAATGCAGCTCGGGAGCCACAGAAAACAACATGGTTTCGTGTCAAAAGCAAACCAAATGGGAGTTTTCTGCTTGGTATTCCCAAAACTATCGCTGCTTGTTATTCATGGGGTTTCTGTCAGTGGAATTCCCACCACGAGATCCTTGCAAGTGATCTGCATGCGTACACTGTGCTACTTTCAGTGAGAACCTGGAACAAAACAAAACAAAAAAGGAGTGAATAGTTCTGTTGTCCCTCCCTCCACTTATTGAGGAAGTCTCAACAGTTACTATAACAACCCTGGCCATCTTGCTCAACAGGACCAGTGCCACAAACAAACAGAAATGTTTAATCTTTGCTTTAGACAGTTGTGGATGCCTTATAAATATCTTTCTCTTGGCACCAAATCAGCATCTTTCTTAAGCCTTTCACAGAGAATCACGGACAAAAGCAGAGAGTCGCTGAAAATCATGTGAAGTTTCACAAGCAACAGACCAGAAGCAAGAAGAGAGAGAACCCCTCCTTTCCAAGGGACCCATTCTGTCCCTCTGGCTTTGGGATGCCGTCCAAACACTAGCTCCTGCTGGGCACGGGGGCAAGGTATTTATGAATAATGAACCATCGGAGCGCTCCTGGACTCGAAAATGAGATTTTAGCTCCCTCTTTCTCAGCTGGTGGTCCGTAGACCTCACCAGCTCTGCCAGACTATGCCAGCTGGCCTGCTCAGCCTCTGCCCATTCCGTCCCGTTGCTCACAGGAGTCACCAGCATCCTAGTCCCCATGCCCTGATTATTTTACTGTATTGTGGATGAGAATACCCCAGAATCATTAAAGAACATCTGGAGGACTGCCTTCTCCCATACGTTCCTACCCAGGCCAGTTTGGTGCTATTAGAATAATCTCTCTCTAACCTGATCTTTCGGATTACCTTCGGGAGAGTAGGTAGAGGGGGAAAGCGTACATGAGCCCGCGGGGCCATGGCACCAGGAGGGCATCCACTTGTTCGGCGTTCGGGTGATAGTACCTGGAGAAGAATCGGTGTACCTGCCGGTTCTGTGCCGTGGCAAAAAGATCCAACTCCGGAACTCCGAATTTGTCCGTCACCTTTTGGAATATAAGTTGGTCTAGGGCCCATTCTCCCTCTTGAATGGCCTGTCGGCTCAGCCAATCCGCCTCCAGATTGTGGATGCCCCTGACGTGCTCTGCTCTGAGGGATAAGAGATTCTTTTCCGCCCAAGTCAGTATGATGGAGGCCTCCTTGTTCAGTAGCTTGGATCTGGACCCGCCCTGTTTGTTGATGTAGGCTTTCGAGGCCACATTGTCTGTGCGTACCAGGACGTGATGGTTTTGCAGTAGATGTTGAAACTGCAGGAGGGCCAGCCTCAGTTCTAGGACTTTGATGTGAAGTTTGGTCTCTGATGGGGACCAGGACCCTTGAGCCATTGAGCCTGGGGCTGTGGCCCCCCAGCCCTCGAGACTGGAGTCGGTGAAGACTTGGATGGGGGTCTCGTGTAGATATGGTTGGCCTGAGGTGAGATTTTGTGCTTTGGCCCACCATAGTAGGCTTGTTCTGGTCGAGGTGTCTAGAGAAAGGTGTTTGTCTATCTTGTGAGATATGAGTAGTTGGAAGGGGCGAAGGGTGTTCTGAAGTGGCCTGGAGTGAAAACGAATCCAAGGTCCTAAGCCTATGCAAGAGATCATTGAACCAAGGAGTCTTGTTAGCGCCATGAACCTGTGTTGTGGGGCCTTGGCGTAGGCCCTGGCCACTTTTGCTAGTTTGAGGGCCTTGTCTTGTGGGAGATAGACTGAGTTTTGACTGGAGTCTATGATAGCTCCGAGATGCAGGATGCGCTGAGTCAGCACCAGGGAACTCTTGGTTGTGTTGACCAGGAACCCATGGCCCTGCAAGCTTTGTATGACCCGAGCAGTGTGTTCTTTGGCCTATGCAATTGATGGAGCGCATATGAGAAGGTCGTCGAGATAGGGGTGCAGCTGGATCCCCTCCCTTCTCAACGATGCCACAATTGTTATCAGAATCTTGGAAAAGACTCTCGGAGCAGAAGCAAGACCGAATGGGAGGGCCTTGCATTGGAGGTGGAGTTCTGCGTAGTTGAAGCGGAGGAACCTACGATGAATGGGCACGTGAAAGTATGCCTCCATGAGGTCTATCGAGGTCATGTGAGTGTCCTTTCTTAATGCCTCAATGATGGATCTCAGTGTCTCCATACGGAAGTGTTTCTTTTGGACGAAGCGATTGACGAACTTTAGGTTTAGTATCGCTTGCCAGTCCCCATTTTTCTTCGGGACCGTAAACAATACTGAGTGGTGAATCGCTCCAAAGGAGGCACTTCCTCTATGGCTTCGATGTCTAGGAGATGTGTGATGGCATTGAGTGATCTGTTGTGTTTGGCTGGGTTGTGGTACTGTGGCGAAGCCAAAAACCGGTCTGGAGGTGTTGCTCGGAACTCTATTCGATAATCGTGTTGGATGAGTTGTAGGACCCAGGCGTCCGTCTGGGTCCTGTTCCACTGTGGAAGGAAATGTAATCTTCCTCCCACCCGGTGATTTTTGGCGTCACTGTTTGTTCCCTTTGGGGAACTTATCAAACTTGTCCCCTTTAAAGGGTTGGAATTGTGGGGGGCAACCGAACTTGTTGAACCTCCGAAAGGAACTTCGTTGCGGAGGCCAGTTGGTGCGTCTCTGATCCTGCCTGAATCTAGACAGGGTATGGGAGGATCGGAAGGTTTGTGGGTATTGATTATTTCTGAAATCCCTCTTTTGATTTTTCAACATATACTTATTTTTGTCTTTAGTGTCAGTTAGCATTTGGTCTAATCTGTCCCCAAAAAGCTTGCGCCCCTTAAAGGGGTGAGCTAGGAGAATAGCCTTGGACCTATAGTCGACCTGCCAGGGTCTGAGCCATAGAGTTCTTCGAATGGCAGTGTTGGAGGCTACTGCTCTAGAAGCACAGATCAGGGCGTCCAAGGATGTGTCAGCCATGAAGGAAGACGCTTGAAGTACTCTGGAGAGGCCTTCGGCTACCCTTTTATCAGCTGTTGGAAGGAGTTTGATGAGTTTCTTGGTCCATGCATTTGTGGCTCTGGCAATGAGTGCAGTGGTAGTATTAGCTTGGATGGCCAGAGATGAGGCCTCGTGGACCTTTCTGGAGAGAAAGTCCATTTTTCTATCCAGCATGTCTTTAATAAAACCTCCCCCATCCTCTGTAAAAAAGTCAGAGGACTGAAGTGCAGTGACCGGTGCGTCCACTACTGGCAACTCAAGCATGTCCATGGCGTATGGAGCCATCTCGTACAACTTCTTTGCCGCACCGGAGAACTGTTTGTCATGGAGGGGCTTTTCCCACTCAGACCTTATAAGGTTCTCAAAGTGCTCTGGAAGTGGCACCTTAATGACCTGGGAGTCTCCCTGAGGGAAGTAATCCTTAGAGCCCTTGCGTTTTACTTTGGATTTGGATTTGGGTTCCTCAGATGCCTCTGGCTCACTAAGCAGGTCTAGGGCGAAGAGAGCCTTGGCTAGCAGTGACTGGTAGTCATCATTGTTAAAAAGCCTGGGCTGTTGTTCCTGTACAACTGGGAGCTCTTCGTCTGACACAAATTCTCCTTCCTCTATCTCCTCAGAATTAGAAACCCGACTGACAGAGGAGGCATCCTCTCCCAAGGTCATGTCTTGCCTATTGGGATTGGATTTCATTGCAGCTTTAGTCAACCACTGTCTATTGGAGATGGAATGGCTGCAGCTTGCTCCCTGTAAAGGTTCAGAGTAAGCAGAGGACTGGGAGGCCGAATCTAGGTCTCTGACAGGGTTCTGGGCAGAGAGTACCAAGGCCTGAAGCTTTTGGAAATGACATTCAAAAGTGTTCTGAATGAGAGTATTTACTCTCTCCTCAGTCCATTGGGAATTAGAAGGGGCCCCACTCTCAGCCGAGGGTGGGGGTATCTTACCCTTAGCCGTCTTGTTGGATCGTTTGTCCTTGGATGAGGAACCGGCAGGGACCTTAGAGGTCGAGGCGGCACTCGGTTTTATGTGGCGTTTGTGCCCCGTCCTTTTCCTGCTCTTTTTGGCGCCATTCGCGCCTGACTTTGCCGCCGCGGCGCCGTCCGCAGCTTTTTCGTCCTTCAAAGGAGGCGGGGGGGGGGGGCTTCTCCCTGCTCTCTGTCTGTTAGTCCACCGAGGCGGCCAACGGGAATGGGGCAGTTTTGGCTTGTCCGCAAAAGGTATTATCATGGTCTGTGTCTGAGAGGAGTTCGACCTCCTCGGACCTAAGAGCTGCGGTGGCCATTTTAATTCCTCTCCCTCGCTTTTACAGCGCGTTGGCCGATTAGGCAAGCGGCGGGAGGACAACGAAGACAGGGACTGATCCACAAAAGGTAGGTAAGGTAAGGAAACACTGGGAAATGAAAACGAAGGGAATTTTTAAAAGTCTAGCTAAAGGCTAAGATCCCGGCTATGGCAGGGATGTCCTCTCTCCAGCAAGGCAGAAGAGTAAGTGGAAGTGTGGGCGTTCCTCGCCCCAAGAAAGGAAATAGTTTTAATTTTAGTCCTGCCTCTCCAAGCAATGGGACGAGAAACACCCAACGATTCAAGATGACCTTCCTTCAGAGTGGGAAGGACAAGAATAACTTGCAGAATTATGAGCCTTACTCAGCAAGAAGCCATGAAGGCATTTTGACCACGCAAACTCAAGGCCCATCCAGATTTCTTCAGAATAAGAAAATGCACCCAGACTTTTTTTCATGCCACAGTTCAAGGATGTAATAAGAGAATTGCCACATATACTGGGAACTCCACTTCCTGTATGAGAAGGTCTGTTTTATTTATTTACATTATTGTGAGCTCTAGCCCTGCGGCAAACCATAAACAGATTCCAGCAGACGGCAAATCCACAAAAGCAGTTTTATTGGTTATCATTGACAGGTTTCAGAAGCCATATTCAGAAGGACACTAGTAAGGGGCAAAGGCAAGGTGCAGAGCATATATGGAAAAGCAACAGGAGATAACTGGTAACCTGGCAACCCCCCTCCCAGAGGCAGGAAGGAGCACTTGGCAACAATATGGGAATTTAGGAAGACTAAACACGGGGCACAGAATGGCCTACGACAGAACAGCACAACAGCACCTGGGAGCAGCACAATCACACTACCGCATACCATTCTCATGGCCTGCTCCTGACAATTATTTATAGTCCATCTTTCTCACTGGGGCTCAAGGTGAATTACAGAGAGTAAGTCAATACAATACAGGATAGAACATCCTATAGACAATGCAATAGGATATGGATTGTAGGATTGTGGAACCAACCAGAAATATCAACAGAACTGAAGCAAAAGATAAGCATTAGTAGGTAAAGGTCCCCTGTAAAAGCACCGGGTCATTCCTGACCCGTGGGGTGACGTCACATCCCGACGTTTACTAGGCAGACTCTGTTTACGGGATGGTTAGCCACTGCCTTCCCCAGTCATCTTCCCTTAACTCCCAAGCAAGCTGGGTCCTCATTTTACCGACCTCGGAAGGATGGAAGGCTGAGTCAACCTTGAGCTGGCTACCTGAAACCAACTTCTGTTGGGATCGAACTCAGCTCGTGAGCAGAGTTTGGACTGCAGTACTGCAGCTTACCACTCTGTGCCACGGGGCTCCTTAAGCATTAGTATGACGTGTTAAATGATGCAAAAAATACATGTTAAGATCTCACTTACAACAACAGACAGTATGAGTGTCACATACACGACAGAACAGACCACAATTCCTAACTCTTTACCCAAGTATCTTTCAGGACTGCTTTGTTCCAGCACAGTGGGACATGCCAAAGGAGAGAAGTGTGGCCAGTCTGTTCACCTGCTGGTTCCGGAGGAATCTTCACCTGCCCCAAATGAGGAGAAGCCTCATCTAGAGTTAGAGAGCCCCCCCCCCCCTTTAGCAGGCTCCAACCAGGTTCAGGCACGGGGGATTGCTGCATCACTGGTGAAAGGGCCCTGCCCCCTCTGGGAATGGGACAAGGCAGGACCAGCAACCATCCTTCCGCAGACCCGACTCAAAAGAGGAAGGCTATCAGGGAATAGGTCTGCCCCCCCCAGACGTCTCTGCAGAGCAAACACCTCCAAGTAGTGGAGCCACACCGCATACAACAGGGCAAGGCACAGAAACCCCCTTCAAGGGTTCCTCCGCCCTCACTGCGAAGGACGAAGCCCCCCAGCCACCGTCTGGGTGGAACCAGAGGCAAGACAAAGAGAAGCACGCCAGACTTAGTTCCCTTCTGCTCTCAGGCACCACAGTCTCTCAGACTGCTTGACTACCGCAGTTCCTGCTGCGTGTTTGCAGCAATCTGTCCAAGGAAATGTCACATGGACTAAATTAGCTTCACAAAAATATCTGCTGATCTCCTCAGCTACCCCAACACAGTTTCATTACAAGCAATTAAAAGCCTAATTTTAAGCACTGCAGTCTCACACCTGCCAGGAAGTCGGCACAGCCCCCACCTGAGCTAGTGAAGGAAGTTCAAAGTTTTGTGCTGTCAGAGGTACAAGGGTGGGGGGGGGGGAGAACAGGAGGAATCTGTATGTTAACATATATATCTTTAAGAGATTCACCAGGAGACTTATAGCGCACCCTATGCATGTGCAGTTAACCCACATAGGTGTAAGCAGGTAGCAGAGAGAGCTGGTTTGAGCAGCAGGTAACCCAAGCCAGGGCTTGATCTGAGCCAGGCAGAAGACGATCAAATAAACAAGAACACTAAGACAAGTGCAAACAAAGGGGGAAGAAGGACAGAAGGCACGACTGCAAAAAAGCCCCACGGTTCAGTCATCTAAGAGACAGTGCTGCACAGAAGATTTGTTTTATTTATTCCTATTTTCTGTGGACTTTCATATAATACAGTCACAGATCCTATAGAATGCCCTATGCAAAAAAGCAAAAAATTGAATTTTAGCAAAACAAGAATTAAAAAGTCACAAAAGCAAACTACATTCCTTGCTGTTGCCTTACCTTATTGAAGTATTTGTTGCCGCTTTTCAGCCTGGAAACTGCCACTGTTTCCTTGACACACACACCCCCAATTTATGTTCATCTGACGGGGGAAAGGAGAGCAACAGAGGGATGGGAAAGTAAGGGCAAGGCTGCACCCACCCAGGCGGTTCCTGGGCCCTCCGGGATGAGGACTGAGGGGGTTCAGCCCCAGACCTTGAAAGAGAAGGGATTTAACTAATTGCTCTTTCTGCAGCCCTTTCTTTAATCGCATCCTTAGCATTAACAAAGGGTCTATCTGTAAGAAGTAATCGTCACCTTCCTTAATTATATTTAACACATATATTCCCCTCCCCCACAAAATTACACTTAATCCAACACTTCCATAAATGAAAACTGTCAGCAACAGCTAGAGGTCAGTTTTAAATTATTGGCGTCACATACACGAGACAGTCAATTTCAGATTAAACAGAAGAAAAGAGCCAGAGTCCAGTAGCACTTTGAAGACTGACAACGTTTCCGGCAGGATCTGAGCTTTCGTGAGCCACAGCTCCCTTCTTCAGATACAGCTAGGATGTGAGTCCATCTGTCCTTAAGCAGAGAAGAGTGAATTCAGACACCCAATGGCCATAGCAGGTAAAATGTCAACAGCAGGTAAATGACAATATCAGGCATGATTGGATTAGGTGTGATACACAGAGGGGTAGTAGGCATGGGGAAATCAGCCTTGGTCTCTATTCAGTGCAGCAGAATGCATCCTCTTGAGCTTCATTATTAGTTGTAATTCAGCAGTCTCTCATTCTAATCTTCCTTTGAAATCCCTTTGTAAGAGTTCTAGGATTCCTGTCTCATTACCAATTTCCCCATGCCTTCTACCCCTCTGAGTATCACACCTAATCCAATCATGCCTGATATTGTCATTTACCTGTTATTGACATTTACATGCTATGGCCGTTGGTTGTCTGAATTCACTCTTCTCTGCTTAAGGACAGATGGACTCACATCCTAGCTGTATCTGAAGAAGGGAGCTGTGGCTCATGAAAGCTCAGACCCTACCGGAAATTGTGTTAGTCTTCAAGGTGCTACTGGACTCTTGCTCTTTTCTACTGCTACAGACAGACTAACAATGGATTGTTTACTAATGTTATCAAATGCACATTAAAGCAGCTACTTGAACACTCACGAGCCTGCCTTCTGCTGAATCGGACCATCACTCCATCAAGGCCAGTATTGTCTACTCAACTGGCAGCGGCTTTCCAGAGTGTCAGGCAGAGAAGAGACTTTTGCATCACCTCCTTCCAGGTCCTTTTAACTGGAGATGCTGGGGATTGAACCTGGGACCTTCAGCATGCCAAGGCTCTTCCACTGAGCCACAGTCCCCTCCCCAACACTCTGCCCAGAAGTGCAGCAGAGGGAACCTGCTTTCCTTTTAATATCCTGCTTCAAGCAGCCCCCCCCCCCCGTTCAGCCAAACACGACACAGAAGCTCCTGAGAAAGCCAACCTTCAGCCTGAGGAAGAATCAGCACGATGGGGCTGCTGAAGGCCTGAGGGCGAAACTGCCACCCTCCTTGGTCAGTAATGTAGCGCCAAGTGTGAAGAGCAAGGCACACTCCTCTTGCAAAGGGCAGCTGTGCCATTTCACCCCTCATCTTTGCCATGTACGGATCACAACGCTCTCACTCAAGCACTCCGCCCAGAGTTTGTCTTACCTTCTCCTCGCCTGCCCTACTCACTGGATAGTCCTGAATCTCTCTTGGTGACAGCAAGCCAACTAAGATCACAAGGGGTCCAGGGAAAAGCACATCTCTGCTGGTGGACAGGGAGGCCGAGAGCTCCTTGTGGAAAGAGGGCCCAGGAAAGCCTTCCTTGTGGAAAGAGGGCCCAGGAAGAAGACAAGGCGGGTAGCTGGCCTAGAATCAGGAATCGCACCGGTAGAGGGAGAGGGGTGGGAGAGGATGAGGATGGCTGGGCGCAGGGCCAAGGAGCTGTTCTGTGCCATTCGCAGCAAAAGAGGCTGCAGGAGCCAAGAGGCAGCAGAGGGCCTGAACGGACCCAGCAGGGGGTCTGAGTGGCCAGGAGCATGGTCAGAGTGCAGCCAACAACTACCCCCCAAATCCCAGGCCTGTGCCAACAGCCCTCTGCCTGCTCTCCAAGGGCCTCAAAGGTCTCACACTTTCCTCAGGCCTGTCAAGTGTCCCTGCTGTGCTCCCAGCCCCCAATTAAGGCAAGAAAGACAGCTAAAAGTCTTACAGAAAAGCGCCAGCCACAAGTAAGGGCTGGGATCAGCCCTGGAAGGGCAGCAACTCGTTCCCCACATACACTGTGGGGAGGACTTCAGAGAGCGTCTGCCGCGTGCCTGAGCAATGGGGCAGGGGTGGGTTTCCTTGGCAGGCAGCTCTCCCAAAGCAGTGTGCTTTGGGATTCTCCTGGATCAGCAATAGGGCAGCAGTAACAGAATCACTTCCGTGTGGTTTTAATTTGCCTTTTTGAAGACTCGCATAAGAATGCACTTCAACAAAGATAAATATAAAGTTCTGCATTTAGGTAGGAAAAATCAAATGCATAATTATAGGATGGGGGAGACTTGTCTGAGCAGTAGTGTGTGTGAAAAGGATCTTGGGGTCTTAAAAAGGCAAATGCGATCTTGGGCTGTATCAACAGAAGTATAGTGTCCAGATCACGCGAAGTGCTGGTATCACCTTACTCTGCTCTGGTTAGACATCACCTAGAGTACTGTGTTCAGTTTTGGGCACCGCAATTTAAGAAGGATGTAGACAAGCTGGAACGTGTCCAGAGGAGGGCAACAAAGATGGTGAGGGGTCTGGAGTCCAAGTCCTATGAGGAAAGGTTGAAGGAGCTGGGTATGTTTAGCCTGAAGAGGAGAAGGCTGAGAGGGGAAATTATAATCATCTTCAAGTACTTGAAGGGCTGCCATATAGAGGATAGTGCCAAGTTGTTTTCTGTTGCCCCAGAAGGTTGTACCAGAAACAACGGGTTGAAATTAAATCAAAAGTTTCCGTCTAGGCATTAGGAAGAATTTTCTAACAGAGCAGTTCCTCAGTGGAACAGGCTTCCTCGGGAGGTGGTAAGCTCTCCTTCCCTGGAGGTTTTTAAGAAGAGGTTAGATGGCCATCTGTCAGCATTGCTGATTCTATAACCTTAGGCAGATGATGAGAGGGAGGGCATCTTGGCCTTCTTCTGGGCATGGAGTGTGGGGGGGTCACTGGGGGTTTGGGGGGGAGGCAGTTGTGAATTTCCTGCATTGTGCAGGGGGTTGGACTAGATGACCCTGGTGGTCCCTTCCAACTCTTATGATTCTATGATCCTCAATTCAAGGGCAGCTCCAGCAAGTCATTTCTGCAGCCTTTTCAGATCTCGTTGGCGGTTGTATGAAAAGAAGCCACGAGCTTCTGCACCGCTCTGGCAAAACAACTCTTTCCTGTGCTGCAATTTTTACAGGCAAGCATCCAAAGAGGACTCAGAGGAACCATCCAGTCCAATCATGTCCTCAAATTAAGTCAACCAATTGTGCAAGAAGCCAAGCTAAGTCCCTACTGGGCACAATTTCAACCTGGTGCAGAGAGCACGGCACTCAAAAAGAAGTGGTCACCACAGGAGCCAAACTATACACAGGGAAAAGCACCAAGACAGTTGTGAACTAAAATAATCATGTTGCAAAAGGCAGAACTGCATAATATTCTGGTCAAGCAATGAGTAACGCCAGCAGCAAAGGAGAAGACAGCTGACCAAATGCCTTTTCTTTGACACAAAAAGGTTCGGTTCACTTCTAACCCATTCCATTCCAAAGTCAGGCCGGAACACTTGTAACACCATTCCCATTAGACCAACAAATATATTTCACAGTAAAATGAACCCCCATCACCACCCCATTTATAGAATCCTAGAGCTGCAAGGGACCACCAGGGTCATCTAGTCCAACCCCCTGCACAATGCAGGAAATTCACAACTACCTCCCTGACTCCATGCATTATCCAGGACATTAGGAGTCTTGCCAAGTATTTCATGAAAAATAATGCTGAAAGTTACCTCTTTGCTGGGCTTTCTTCAGATACCATCTCCCCAAGGCAGTGTGTTTCTCTGCTACAGATAACACTTAAACTGCAATATCACATTGCTGGAAAAATGCACTTCTTCCTCCAGATAGCACTGTTAGTGCAAAATAAAACAGGAGTCCAGGGGCACCTTAAAGGCTAACAGCATTTATTCTCTATCCTACCCACACACATACAACCCACCTTACCTCCGTTACGAAGAGGGTGCGAGGGTCGATGATGTCCAAGAAGTGCCTAAATCGCCCATAAAACGTAGTCTGCAAAGACAGAAAAGGCATGCGGTCAACCGCATTCTTCCTAATGTATGGAGGTCAACCACCAAAACAATTTTCACCTGCCTCCTCACCACTTACCTGATTGACCTTAAACAAATTTATTTTTTATGTTATTTTATTTACACCCCACCCTTTCCCAACCAGGTCGGACCCAGGGCAGCTTCCACACAAGGAGGACATTTTAAGCCACCTCTTTCTCAGGACCAGTGTGAGGGTTCCCGACCTTTCTGTGCAAACTCCATAAAATCACTTGCTCAGACAGTCATGCAGAAACAAGGAACTTTAATTGGAAGCTTCAGATGATACAGGCCGCACACTGGTAAAGTTGCAAGTGAATACCATTTCACAAAGACAGAATTATAACCCCTACAGGAAAGCAGATGCCAAACGTATATTATGGGAATCTACGAGATAATTGTGCATGGTACAAATCATCAAAGAACACAGAGCTTGTTAGTACTATCTACCCACCAAGGCCATAGCTGGTGGAAGGGAGTCAGTGAGAGCAAGGGAGGGGCGTGGGAAGAGGGAAGAGACATTCCAACCTGGGGCCTGTCAGACGCTGCGCCTGAACCAAGGAAAGGCAAGAGACCTGAACTGCTTTTACGAGTCCAGGGAGGGGGGGGGGGAGAAATCATACAAGGCAAAGGCCTTACTCAAGGCAAGGCATACAGACCCTCACAACCAGATTGTCAGCCAGAGACTCTGCCCCGCCACTTCAAATCACTCCCAATCGAGGCAGTCACCACAGAAAGCCATCCACAGACAGCAGCTCACATTGTAGGGCGGGCCATTTCCCCCCAGCCACCAGAGGCAATTTTTGGCCAAGTGGAAAGAACTGCCCACTCCACACATCATGCTTCCCCTCTGGCACCAGATAGTAGGTCGGGCAGTTCAAGGTGGCTGTCAGGACATCCTTCCTCACCAGATCCAAACCCAGGAGTGGACTCCTTAGCTGGGGATGACCAAGACAAACTGGAGACGATCCTGGGGAAAGATCAGGAAGCCGACACCACTGAAGCCCCTCCAGAGCCCCTGGATTCTGAGACTGCCATCACAGCACCCCCTGAAGGCTTCCTTTCAAATGGGGCTGCAAGTGTGTAGAATCCAGAGCCACCAGCCTCCTGCCTTGTAGGGCCAGGCCCTGGACCACCAGGAATCTCCCCCACACACACACATACACACACACACAATGGGAGTGGCAGAGACAGCAAACCCGCCAGGAGGCAACTCAATGGGACAAGACACCAGACTAGCAGCCCGTTTCCAGCTACTGAGCACATCTGGGCACATTTGACACTTTGTGGGATCAGGTCTCCATCAAGATGGGGCTGGAGAAACTCAGCGACAGGTGGGGCCTCTCGAGATTACTTAAACCCTGACGGCCTCAGCAGAGAGCCATGCTGGTTCAACTGGATCACAAGGCCAGGACACTTTGGTGCTATGACCCTGGACCGAGCTACGCCCTGACCTCAGAACGCTTTGGACGGCCAGGCCAGGGACCCTCCCAACCACCCTCAGCAGCTCAACCCACACCTGCTCTGGAAAAGATGGGTCAGAGTCAAGATGCAGGAGCCAAGCTGGGTTCATCTTTGCTGCCTAGATGGCCAGTCAATTTGCCAATAGTGCCAGAGGATATTTACCCACAGCAGTATCTCTGTATTACATGTAAAATATAAAATCATAGAGTTGGAAGGGATCACCAGGGTCATCTAGACCAACCCCCTGCACAATGCAGAAAATTCACAACTACCTCCCCCACACAGCTCCAGTGACCCCTACTCCATGCCCAGAAGATGGCCAAGATGCCCTCCCTCTCATCTTCTGCTTAAGGTCACAGAATCAGCATTGCTGACCATCTAACCTCTTCTTAAAAACCTCCAGGGAAGGAAAGCTTACCACCTTCCAAGGAAGGCTATTCTACTCAGGAACCGCTGTGTTAGAAAATTCTTCCTAATGTATGGAGGTCAACCACCAAAACAATTTTCACCTGCCTCCTCACCACTTAACTGATTGACCTTAAACAAATTTATTTTTTATGTTATTTTATTTACACCCCACCCTTTCCCAACCAGGTCGGGCCCAGGGCAGCTTCCAACAATCAATATATAATACAATATAATATAAATTAAAAGCACAGAATTAAAAAAAACTTGGGATTAAAAATATTTTAAAAGATGGCAATCTAATTTCACATCTACTATAAATACTAATTTTTTCCTGATGGTGAGGTGGGTTCATACGGTTGTAGGCAGAGGACCAACAATGATCTAGAAATAACAATCCGCAGAGAGTAGAGACAAGAAGAGATTCAGGAAAAGGCGAGGAACCAGCAAAGGGGAGAAAGAAGAAGGGGGGGAAGGGAGGAGAGAGGGGAAAGGGGCCAACTGATCTACTAAACTGTTTCAGTTATGAGACAGTAAAAAAGCAGGAGGTAGCCTACAATCAAATAAACCAACTCAGCCAATCATCTTTAGCAGGAAAGACCACCAGGGAGAATTCTTTTTATTTATTCCCTATTATAGTAAAGCACTAAAACACCCCCCAAAACACAGGCAAATGAACCCTTTGCTTTCAGCTCCACCAATTAAGAGTTAGAGGCCACAATTAAAATCATCTGCCATTATTTCACCAACTAAAACTTATTACCAATGAAACCAATTACGGCTTGATGCCCTCATAAAATCCCATTTAACGTAATAAAGCTGGACTCCAGCTCCCGCCAGCCAGTTCAAAATGTACTCCAGCCACGAGTTATGCAGCCATTGAATGGCAAGGAAGGGAGTTGAGATGAGAAACCGAAGAGCTCAAGAAGTCAAGTCCGGCCAGGCATGATCAGGCCACACAGAGAGACCTCCTGACACAGGAAATGGGACTTGGCGATACACAGCGGCTTCGCAACTCCAGAAGAGAGTTCCGGCATGCAGGGCCAGGCCATGCGCTGTCCTAGGTTGGTCAGGGCCGTTTCCACTGGGAGTGCACCCCATCACCCCCAGTGACACTACACCCCTGGAGCACTTGGGGTCGCATGGGGTGCCGGATGTGCAGATACAGCACAAGAGCCTGGATTGGCAAGCACCCTTGGACTGTGCCAACCCAGAGAGCTGCCCAGTTTGCCTGCAGGGTTCAGCCAGTCCAGCTGGCTTGCTCAGAGAAGCAGGGCAAGGTGCCATGCCCGCTTTGAAAAGTATGAGAGCCAAGACGGTTTGCGAAAGATTGAATTCGACGCAACTTCACTCACAAGGTATTTTCACACCTGAAAGACCTTTGCAGCTCAGTGTGAGAAGCCAAAATAGGGGTGGGAGGGAGCTTGAATGGGCATGCATCCCCCAGGGCAGGCCAGCGTCCAACAAGGTGCCAGACCATTCTGCAGGCTAGAACCTCATCTCTCAAGTGCAGTCCTGAGATCTGCTAGCTGGGATCCTGAGGGGGGTCCCCTTGCAAACCCATTGAGGGCATCAAAATGGGAAAGAGGCTGCAAAGCCCAGTTGGTGCCCTGACAGTTCCTGCCCAAAACAGACACAGAGTTCCTGCCCACAAGCATCCACACTGGTGCAGGAAGCTGGCATGCTGACTCAAGCCCATGGCTGCAGCTCGCCCAAAGAAAGCTGATTTTATTTCACAGACAATGGGAGTCCCTCTGAAAAAATGCCCTCAGGGACACCAGACCAGTTCCACCACCACCACCACAGACTCTGCAAGACACGTGATGGATCCACACCATTCCATGTGAATACATGTGAAGCTGCCTTATCCTGAGTCGGACCCCCCTTGGTCCATCAAAGTCAGTATTGTCTACTCAGACTGGCAGCAGCTCTCCAGGGTCTCAGGCAGAGAAAGGTCTTTCCCGTCACCTCCTGCCTGGTCCTTTTTGTAATGGGAGATGCCGGGGATTGAACCTGGGACCTTCTGCATGCCGAGCAGATGTTCTGTCACTGAGCTACAGCCCCTTTCCACCTCCCTTCCAGAGCTGCCAAGTGGCTTGTAGGCGAGGATAGCTGAGCAATCAGACATCTGAGAATGGCTGCAAGAAGCCATCTGGCCTTGACGCCTCCATGGCCTCTGCATCATCACTGACATGGAGGCAGTCATAGATGTAGCGCCGGTCTTTCACCCACAAGCCAAAGGCACAAGTGACACCAGGTGCTGCAAGGCTGGTCGGGGGGGGGGGGCCTTCTGACTTAAGATATGCATCCACTGGCTCAATTAGTGTAGTATCAAATAGTTTTCAGGCATCCTGGAGGGATTTGACTGTCTTAATTCTCCTTTTTAACTTCCTTCTGAATTTACAGTGCATTTCCAGGGAGAGTTACTCCAGTCTAAGTCCATTCCTTTCAGTGGGCTTAGACTGGAGTAACTCTCCTTAGGAATGCACTGTTAATAGCATTGTGGTCACTGTTCCCAATCAGTGAAACATCTACCTCTCACACCACGTCATGAACCCTGCTCAAAAGGAAGCCCAGAGTTGCTAACCTCTAGTTGGGCCCATGACCCAAGAGTTTCAGTGCACAGTCGTTTATGAAGTCCACGAACCTCATTTCTACAGTACAATCTGAGCACATGTTTAGGCAGTCAATGAGAGGGTAGTTGAAGTCACCCATTATCAAAGCATTATCTACTTTTGTCATCTCCCTTATCAGTTTGGTGTAGTGGTTAAAAGTGGTAGACTCTAATTTGGAGAACCGGGTTTGATTCCCCACTCCCCCCCCCAAACAAACAAGGAAAAAACCCACTCTCCCCCACCCCCCCGCCACAGGACATAAAATGTTGAGAAATTTCATACCTCTCAGTAAAGGCAACATTCACATGTCAGATAAAGAACGTCTTATTCCACATGTGCAATTACAAAAAAAAAAAAGCTTTAAATGTATTTTATCATAGATTGTCTTCTGTTATATTCCTACTCTGGTCAGCCAGAAAAATGCAGTGTTCTGTCAGCGAGACCAATAGCCAACAGCAAAAAGAAGGTTGTCCCGATGATACGGAATAGCAGCCAACCCGTGATCCCACCACATGATCTCCAACAAATCTCTGCTTTTCTAAACAGGTCCCATACAAAACGGCTGCTGCCCAGTGCCCACCTGCCTGCCTGGCCAGCCCTGCCCATGGACTCTAGAAGAGTAGCATGTTCCCAGGCTACAGGATGAAGCCAAGGGGCCGAAGGCTTGGGACAGACAAAAGGAAATAGGACTCATCACCACGTTTATGGATGGTTTTAAAAGCATCAGCCATGAAACTGCCTGATCCATCTAACTTGGACTATTAACTTTGATGGCTAATTAGAAACTCCATGTTTAGAGGCAGACGAAACCTTTCTAATTACCAGATGTCAAAGGCAACAATGGGAGAAGGACACGGCTTCATGCCCCAGCTTTCCAGGGCACAGGGTCGGCCACAGCAGGAGGCAGGATGCGGGACAAGATGGACCTCTGCAGACCAAGACAAACAGTCCTTACAGCATCAGACAGTTCACACAAATTGCTCTGCCTTCTTCCACTCCAAGGGTGCCGTGCACAGGGTCATCTCAACTGCCTGCCAAGGCCACGAACTATTACTTGTCATGCCATTATTCCAAACCCTTTCAAGGCGGATTGGGTGGCACAGGCTACACATGCCAGCCTTGGTAGACTAAAGGTCTACCAAGATTCCTCTGCACCATTCACAGAAAGCTGGCTTTCCCACCCACTCGATGGAGTGCTTCTGTGACTACGCAGAATCTGAAGCAGAGACCGCCGTGTGTTGCAGGAGGGGCCCTGGCCTCTGCCACCTGAACCCAAGCCCCATGGCCCACTCTCCACGCCACTGAGGAGCATTTAACTCTGTGCTCCTTCACCAAATTGCATCACACAAAGCCGCAGTAGTCGCAGCAGAATTCATTCCCTCCCACACTCACTCAAAGTCTAAAGAGTTTAGAGAGAAACTCTGTTAAATCAAGCGTCTGAAAAAAAATTATAATTGGTATAGAACACCTCCGGCTTCTTCCCCTCACACAAACAAGCTTGGCTCGCTTACAAAAAACAAAACTAATTAACAAATCTTTTCATAAAATAAATTAGTTCTGGGCAGAGACACATCACAAGACAAAGCAATCACTGATGTTAGATCCACTGAAGCGGACTCTGGTGCTTGGCACAACTCTCTGCCCTCTCCCCTTCTGTCCCCCCACCCCATGGCTACTATCACTGGTCCCTCCTCAGCAGCCCCAGAAATCTCATATCTGCTTTGCAGAAGGGCATCTAGGTTGTCTTCAGCCATCTTGTAAAATCACTTAACAGTCAGGAATTGACCAACAATAACTTGCCAGCCACATGGCCTTCTGTCAAAGTAGACATCGAGCTGGGAAGAAGAAGAAGAGTAGGTTTTTATACTCCACTTTTCTCTACCAAAAGGAGTCTCAAACCAGCTTACAATCTCCTTCCCTTCCCCTCCCCACAACAGACACCTCGTGAGGTAGGTGGGGCTGAGAGGGTTCGGAGAGAACTGTGACTGGCCTAAGGTCACCCAGCTGGCTTCATGTGTAGGAGTGGAGAAACCAACCCAGTTTTCTTGATTATGGTCCACAGCTCTTAGCCACTAAACCACACTGTCTATCAGCCTTCTGCATGCCAACCAGTTGCTCTGCCACTGAGCCACAGCAACATGTGCTTGAACTGATTTAAATCATTCATCTGGGATTGGACTCAAAGGTTGCCCATTGGAGATTAGCTACCTTCAGCTGGGAGTACCACAGGGCACGATCCCATCCCCCATGTTAGTCAACCACCATGTAAAGCCTTTAGGAGAAATCATTCAGAGCTTTGGAATTGGATGTCACCCATACACAGATGACATCCAACTTTACATTGCTCTATTGAAAACCCCTGGTGATGCCATAGAAGTCTTGAGCCGATGCCTAACTTCAGTGGTCCAATGGCTGAGAGCAAATACATTTAAACTGTACCCAGACAAGATGGAAGTGATGCTGGTTGGTTCCAGCATTGCTGCTGAAAAAGCAAATTAATGCAGCTGCCAAAATATGTTTTCTTCCACCTTAGGGTAGCCTGCAAGATGGCTCCCTAACTTGACTTCACTGATCATGCCCATGGTAACATCAAGACTAGACTACTGTAATGCTCTCTCTATAGGTCTCGACACACAGTTTATTTGGAGACTCCCATCGGTACAAAATGCCACAAGTTTAGTCATTATCAGGAGCTAGGCAAAGCATGCATATAACTCCCATTCTACAGGCACTCTATTGGTTGCCTCTCAATTATCTGGCTCAACAAGGTATTGGCTATCACACACAAAGCCCTTCATGGCCTTGGTCCTGCCACAACAGCTTTGGTCATCTCAACAGGGCCTTCTGCAGGTGCCAATCTGTGAGCAGGCAAAACCAACAATCACCTGTACGCAGTCCTTCTCTGTTGTGGCCCCCCACTTTATGGAATGGCCTCCCTGAGATCAGGAAGCCCCCCCCCCCTCTTCTGGCTTTCCTCAAACTATGCAAAACGGAAAAACGGCATTTGGTGAAGGGATGCGGGACTGTGGCCTGTTCGACTGTGTGTGTGTGTGTGTGTAAAGTGCCCTCAAGCCGCAGCCGACTTATGGCGACCCCTTTTGGGGTTTTCATGGCAAGAGACGAACAGAGGTGGTTTGCCAGTGCCTTCCTCTGCACAGCAACCCTGGTATTCCTTGATGGTCTCCCATCCAAATACTTACCAGGGCTGACCCTGCTTAGTTTCTGAGATCTGACGAGATCAGGCTAGCTGGGGCACTGTACTACTGGATAAATTACTGGGGACGGTGACCTGTACTACTGTGTATAGTTTGCTGTGGGTTGGCTCCTGCTGTGTTATTTTGCATCGTTTTATGCTTTGCTTCAGTTCTGTTTTTTAGACTTCTTGTTGGGTCTGCAGCCCTAATCCTATTTCATTATTTACTGAAGGTCCCATCTTGTTGATTGTATTGACTCACTCTGCGTCATCCGCCTTGAGGCCCAGTGAGAAAGGCGGTAAATTAATAAAGGAGAAAAATACGTTCTGGAAGCGCAAGCATCTTGATGACATTAATTCTTTCATAAAGAGATTATTTCAGAGATAACCAATAGATTAGCTTAGTTTTAAGTTTCAAAACAATTTGGGCAAGATTATGTTTACAAAAAAGATTTAAATTTGAAGATACGTAGATATGTAAATATATGAAGATATGTAAATCCCCCACTACTGAATTATATCTGAATGGAAGACCCTAAATGGCCAACAACCCTTATCCAAATTTATTTCGACATATTTAACAATATTGTGTCTAAAGTAAATTTGGATAAGGATTGTTGGCCATTTAGGGTCTCCCATTCACTGCCAGTCTCTGGGTGTCAACCGTTGTTTGTTCATCTTCCTTCCTTCCCTCCCTGGAGGATGAGTGTCGAGGAGTCGCAACCCACAGGCAGAGGGGAACCACAAAAACAGCAACAGAGGCAGGTCTCCCTCTCCCTTCCCTATTGCTTCAAGCAACAAATTCCAGCTCAGCATTGGGAAGAAGGGGAGATGCTTGGACTTAGATTAGGTTACAAAGGTTGAAGACAGTGACAAAGAGAGAACCCCACTGGTTATAGATTTGCTAGGATCTGTTCTTAGATTAGATTCTTTTTTGACTTTTTTGGCTTCCTCTCTGCACAGTGAGATAGGTACAAGGTGAAGTGGTGGTCTTTAGGTACCCTTTTTTGGTTCTGTTAAAGTGTGAAGTGTATTTTTGTTAGCGTCATTTACAATCCACTTTTCTCTCAGAGACTAAGGGCAGATAAATCCAATCAAACAGCAGAAGGTATCCGATACACAATGCAGCAAGATTAGGACTACAGCACTGGAAAACAATGCAACCCACACACACAAACCCTGCCAAAGGCACGACGTACCATAATGCTGCAAATAGGTTACAAAGGTTGAAGTAAAAGCAAGGTGATACATGCAATAAACATTGCAGTAGGCTATAACCGTATTGCCTTCTAAAAGCAACCTTCTGGACTGTTTCATTCTACTACAGTTCTAATCCTTTTACATTCCTGTCTTGCACATCTGGCAAAATGATAGAAATGTGGGGGCCTTCTTGACCTACTCAGATGGGCTGTTCAACAATGTGGGAGCCACAACCAAGCATGTGCATGAATGGGCAGTGGCTGATCTTTATTATAGAATCATAGAGTTGGAAGGTGCCAGACAGGCCATCTAGTCCAACCCCCTGCTCAATTCAGGATCAGCCTAGACTGAGAATCCCTGACAAGTGCTTGTCCAGCCTCTGCTTAAAGACTGCCAATGAGGGGGAGCTCACCATCTCCCTAGGTAGCTGATTCCACTGTCAGAACAACTCTTACTGTAAAAAAATTCCCCCTAATATCCAGCTGGTACCTTTCCTCCTGCAATTTAAACCCGTTATTGCTAGTCCTGTCCTCTTCTGCCAACAGGAACAGCTCTTTGCCCTCATCTAGGTGACAGCCCTTCAAATACTTAGAGAGAGCAATCCTGTCCCTCCTCAACTGCCTCTTCTCCAGACTGATCCTTCCCAACTCCCTCAGCCTTTCCTTGCAGGGCTCGGTCTCCAGGCTCGATCATCCTCGTCACTCTGCTCTGTACCCGCTCCCTTCTGCCCACATCCTTTTTGAAGTGAGGCCTCCAGAGTTTTACACAGTACTCCAGGTGCAGCCTGACCAATGCAGTGTACAGCGAGACTATGACATCTTGCAATTTGGGTGTTATGCCTCTGTTGATGCACCCCAAGATCACATTAGCTTTTTTAGTCGCTGCATCCCATTTATAATCCACCTTTCTCACTGAGACTGAAAGCAGATTGCACAGTGAAAGCTGACCCATGTGCAGGAAGGTACCTTCAGAAGGCTTTGCTTCAGATGAACACAGTGGGAGAGGCAGCCTTGCAGGTATGTGGGCCCGAGGCCATGAAGGGCTTGGTAGGCAATAACCGGGGCCTTGAACTGAACCAAGTAACTGATTGGTAACCAAAGGTGTGACTGCAGAGTGGGATGCCCGACAGTAACTGGGGTGTGGCGTTCTCTACCTACTGGAGTGCAAAAGGAACTACCAGCGCGAGAATAATTAGCATTGTACAAGGAGAGAAGCCTGAAGACAGGCAGATTTTACAGGGCATATGCCCTGAACCAATCACTGCCCACAGAACATAACAACAGCCCTTCTGCATGAGACGAGTGGACAAGACCATGAGAGGAACAGCTAGCTCAAGGTCCGACACACCCAGGTTCAAATCTACACACAGCCACAGAGCTTGCTGGGTGACCTTGAGCTAGTTAAACCTCTCAGCATTACAGGCCTCACGGCTGTTGTTAGGAAAAAACAGAGATGGAGCAAGATACAAATGGGTTGGACCAATAGAAAGATGTCACTGTGTGGCCCTCTGATCCAACATCACGCTTCCAACAAAAGCCTGCCCACTGCAGTCAAGCCACTGGTATTCAGAGGTACACTGTCTCTGAACCTGGGGGTTCCACTGAACTATGAATGAAGCGGACTGATGCAGAGTCAGCACTGTTTGCCCGCCTGGCAGAAGCAGTCCAAGGCCTCAGGCAGAGGAGGGTCCTTTCCAGGACAGGCACCTCCTCCTCTGCTAAAAGCCTCCCGAGCTACTGACAGCAGCACCTTGAGGCGGTGAGTTCCACAAGTCGCCACATCCCTCCCTCCAGCAGAGACGCTCAAAGCCCGTACCCAGCAGAAGCCCCGCCCCAAACCACAGCAAGCCACGCCTCCACAGAACGCGAGCGCCAATCAGGTGCCAGCGTTTGGAACCAGAAAAGGGCGGGAAGCACAAGCGGTGAGCGACAGCGCGGAGACCCAATCAGCCGCGCGGCGTCGCAAGACCGGAGGCGGGGCTGGCTGAAGCTGGCGCTTCTTCAGCGGCGGCGAAGCCCCTCTGCGGGAGCGGCAGCGGCGAAGACCCTCCCCGGCCGGTCGGCCGCCCCTCCCGACTCGCGCGGTTCGCGGAACGGCGGCCGCACCTGCTCGAAGCGGGACTTGCCCAGCTGGAAGGGCGGGTATCCCGCGCTCTCCTCCATTCCCTTCACGGCTCCACTTTAGTTTAGAGAGGAGAGTAGTTCCCTTCGCCGCTTAGCCCCGCCCTCCTCTCCCCTCACGCCGCCAGGCCCGCCTCTTATTGGCTGAGGCGCTCCGCAGATCCCGCGGAGGATGCTGGGACATATAGTCTGAGGAGAAGAAGAGGGGCCCGGCGACAGGGAGCTGCCGGTGCATCTTGGGAAACGTAGTCGTGCCGGCAGATCTACGTGATTCCCCCGGCGTGAAGAAGGGAATTGTGGGAAGTGTAGTTTGGGGCCTGCTCCGGTCAGGATTCCAAAGGTGCATCACGGGATGCGTAGTTCGCATCGCGCGACACGTGAGCGGCGCTTGCTCGCGGAGTTCCTCGGGGCGCACAGGAGCCTGGCTCGCGTTTGCACGCAACTCGCACGTGTGGATTGCCTGACACGAGAAGAGTCTCCGGCTGCACAGTACGACCTCCCACCCGAACCCCGGGTGCGGGCTGGGCTCTTCCGTGCAAGGAGGGAGGCGAAGCTCTGGCTCTGGCCGCGGCTTCCCTGGAAGGAGAGCCGGCAGGGGGGTCGGGCATGGACTCCGGCACCTTCTGCAGCGGGGTGGGCTCGAGCCGGAGGCAAAAGGGGCCGGGGCGGGGGGGGGGGAGCCGTCGGAGGCCTCGCAGGGAAACATGACCCGCCAGCCCCACATTTCGCACCCACAGGAAAAGCAGGGCAGATCAGAGTCTGTGGCGGTGCCGTTTCAGCCTGTCTGCCTTAGAAGACACGTGAACGCATGAAGCTGCCTTCTACTGAATTAGACCATCAAGGTCCGTCAAAGTCAGTATTGTCTACTCAGACAGACAGACAGAGGTTCTCCAGGGTCCTTCACAGCACCTACCTGCCTGGTTCCTTTAACTGGAGATGCCGGGGATTGAACCTGGGACCTTCTGCATGCCAAGCAGATGCTCTACCACTGAGCCACACACCCCTCCCCAAGGCCTTGTATTGCAAACGCAGCTACAACCCCATTCAAAAGTTAGGGATGCATTTTTAAATTCATACCGCTTTTCTCCCATTGGGATTCAAAGCGGCTTACAATATCATTCTCCTCTCCTCCATTTTCTCACAACCACCCTGTGTGGTAGGCCAGACCAAGAGTTTGTGACAAGCCCAAGGTCATCCCAGGGAGCTTCCATGGTTGAAGTGGGGATCTGAAACCAGGTTGCCCCAGATCCTAGCCCGCCGATTCTTTTTTATAGATGCATTTGAGTAATCCTCATGTGATGTTCAACACATGGAGTGTAGGATGCTTGTGATAGCCCTGCAATACAGGTCAACCCGTAAAGTGAGCCTGCCTGGCCTCTGACAAATGGAAGCACACACACACCCCGCCAACATGCATGGGTGTCCAGGGTTTCCTGTGAAGAGGGCTAATGGGAATTGTGGTAATGAGTTAACAGTTGATGTAGGTAGAATGTTTACCACAGGTTCTATTCCATTTTGACGGCAGGCACTTAGGAGAGAACCTGTTTGCTCACAACTTGGGTCTACCTGGCATCTCAAGTCCCAAGGTGTGTTTACGAAAGGCCAATCTTGACGTATGCAATTGTAAACACAAGCACGAAGCAAAAATCTATACATTTCCCATTTTAACATGGTTGCAAATAGAGAAGAGTACCCCTTTTTCATGCCACACAGTTGCTTGGTGTCCAATTCAGATTCCCCAAGAGAGCTGGCGATGACCGGCAGAAGACCTGAAAAACAAGCCAGCCTCGGCCTGGGAGTTCTTTGGAGCCTGCGGTCAGCACAGCCTTACAGGGGCAGCCAGGCCCCCTGGCCCCTCCCTCATGGATGTGTGGCAGGCAGGCTAGCAATGATGCATTCAGACAGGTGCCCTGCTGCTGGCTACAGACAAGCCAGGGAGCGGAGAGCCTGGAGCTGGGCCAAGACGAACTGAGCACCAACCCCACTTCTAGAAGGCTGACGGGTGACCAGACAGACCCCCAAAACCAAGCAGGGGTGGGATGGAGCTAGGCAGAGGCTCAGTCTGTGGGCTGCTGGGCCACAGCTGTAGGTCACTCCCAGACATCCTGCCCATGGACACCACAGGCCTTTGTCTGAAGAACAGAATGCCCCAGCCTGAACAGCTGACGTTGGGCTCTGTTTTCACAGGTGCGTCAGGATCCCTCCCGACAGTGAACCCCCCTCTCTGCAAAGCATTCTTGCCAAGAGTGACAGCGACTTAACTAGGTCTCCCACACTATCATTTTCCTCCCATACCCCTCCCCAAAAGACCAGCAGCCCCACACACTGCCTTCTCCAGAGCACACTGGTAGGGATCTACACAAAGGTTTCCTGTTAGGAACTTCCCTTTCCCAAGTGAAAGCAGACAGCTTTAGTTAACACCCTCCCCCCTTTGAGATGACCCGCACACACACAAACAGGGTTTCGGTGACTCCCGGGTTGTGCTTTGACATTGGACAGGCCAAGGATCCAGAATAAGCAGCCAGAAATTTCTAAGCAACAAAATTCAACAATTTATTTTCTCTTTAAAGTGCTTGAAATATTTAACAAGCGGGTTTTTTTCTTCGTAACATCCCCCCACCCCCGCAAAAAACTCTTAATACAAGCAAGATCCTCTTCCCTTCGGGCACCATATACAGGGAATGCGGACAAAAAGAAGTCCCACCGTGAGCTCCAGTGTTGCACACAAATGCATACACACATTTCCCAGACACTCACAGGGAAGGAAGACCAATACTGTTCTCATCCCAACAGATGGAAGGTGACCTGCGCACACCCCACCTCCTTTGCTCTCAGGTGCGAGGCTGGGGGTCTCCCCTGCCTGGACCAGAGGGGTCAGCAAAAGCAAGCAGATCAAACTGGGCCCTGGCAGGGCAACAGAAGGAAGCAAAGAGAGGGCTGCGGAAGGGGATCTCTCCAGGAAATACTGTGCAGCAGCACTTGGCGGGGGGGGGGGTGGGCTGGCAAGGCAGGGGCAGCGCAGGAAAGCGGCATGCAGCCTGCCTCCCACACTGCAGACCTGTCATGTCCAGCCCACCGGAAGGCCCAGGGTCGTCCTGCACACACTCCCTTTCCAGCCGCCAGACTCTGCACGAGAGAAGCAAGACTCCAGCAGCCTCCACCACCAGCTCACCTCTTCCTTGGTAGAACTCCCCAGCATCTCTCGGTGGTAAATTATGGAAGGACAAATGGAGCCAGATTTCCAGGGAGACAGCCAGTCTTTTTCAGAACAAGCAACATTTTCCTCAAAGGTCCAGAAGACCCTGAGAGACAAGGGGCGCCGGAACGAGAAGGAAAAGCAAGAAACGAAGGTGCTCGATGCCAGGTCTCTCTTCAGTGGGGATGTTGCTCCTAACTGCAGGATCTCAGCCAGTGTTTCCTAAACAAACGAGGACAGGCGACCAGCAGGGGACGGCTGCCTCGGGGGTTTCAGAACCAACAGCTCTGCCAACGTGACACCTGGACTCCCCACCCTTCGTCTTGCCATACGGAAGCAAGCCAAAAGGTGGAGACTCTGAAATGCTCCCACCCGACCTTATGCCTGACCCAGATTGGCCCTTTAGCCTTGGAAGAGTGGCAGAAACACCAGCTGAGGCTGGGAACAGGGGGCTGTCAGGAGAGGAGGGATGCCCGGGGGGGGGGGGGCGACTGAGCTGCAGCCACAGCGAGGCAGAGCAAAGGAAGCCCAGGTGACACCACTTCCTGCCTGCCTGGTCCTCTTCAAGCCAGCTCGTTCTGTTCAGGTAAGCCAGGTGGATGTAATAAGCAGTAGCCGAGGCTGCTGGGAAGAAAGCTGTGGCCGCTGCCTGCTGCCTGTGGGGCAGGGTTGCCCTGGACAGAAAGCAGAGGCATACCCGGAGCAAAGCAAAAGCTCCAGCTAAAGGACCAGGCCCCAGGGTGACCCTGCCCCACTGGCAGCAGGCAGCCCCACACAGGAAGCGGAATCCCACCCCCGGAAGGGCATCCTGGCCTGCAGCCGACAGATGAGAGGCTGCCCCAAGTCCCCGGCAGCTGTTCTTCCCCATCACCAGTTCAGGCGGCAAAGAACGGGGGGAGCAAAAGGCAGGTTGGCAACAGTAAAGAAAAAGTCAGCCCACCCGCCCCACAGATTAAGGGCATATCACTTTGACCCTCCCCTCACCCAGACCACCAAGTGGAATTCTGCAGGGTCACAGTGAAGGAGAAGTCCGTTATTGCCCAAGAGGGAAGAACCAGCTGCTCTTCCTTTGAGGAACACAAAGGCACTCTTTTCCTGATCATCACTGCCAGTGGGGGGGGGGGGCACTGATGCTTCTGTGGCAGCTTCCTCCTTAGAGGAAAGACTGGAGAAGTGGACGTCGAGGGACGCTGGGTGGGTTGCGCCTTCATCCCCCCCCCCAAGCAGCGGCCTTCCCTCAGCAGCAGACTGGCAGGATGGCCAAGATTCAACGGCCCCAGACCCAGCCTGGAATCCCACACTGGGCCCAAGTGTGCCCTCGCGCAGTGATTGTCCGGAAAGCCTGCCAACAGCAGCCCGATGCCCCTCAGAAACAGAACCAAGGTCAGCACCGGGCCGCGGCTGCCCTTCTGCATCAGTGGTGGTTCAGTACCCAGACAAGCCCAGGTTCCCCCAGAGGAGCTGCGGCATCGTGGAGAAATCGGCTGATCTGCTGGAAAGCCTGATGTGGTGGGCCTAAGTAAGGTCTACATGCCACACTTCGCTCTCAGAAACAGTCTATTGCCAGAGGATCAGGATGCACAGGGCACTCTGCAAGGCCACCCCCTCTCCCTGCTTCAGGCCACGGGGAGAGGGGTGGGAGGAGGGTCTCGGGGCAAGGGGAGGCGGGCTGGGGGAGGAGGCGGGGTCATTTGGCTGCCTTGGCCCCGCCGCCCAGGGGGATCTGCAGCAAGGTGGGCGACTGCTCCATGATGCGCACCAGCAGCCGGTCGATGTAGTTCTCCAGCTCCCGGACATGCTCCTGCTTCTTGCTGAGCTCCGCCTCTCGCTTCAGCAGCAGCTGGATCAGCTCATCGTGCGTCAGGTGGTAGTACTTGGCCGAGCAGTCCGGCAAAGAAGGGCCCTACGGAGAGGGAAAGGGGCTGCAGTGAGGCACAGAGATTTCTGTGGCACCCTTCGCTCCGTTATGGTGAGGTGGGGCAGCCAAGGGCCGCCCATGGCCAACTTGGCAAAAGGCCAGCTGGCCCTGACCAGCCCAGCAGGGGAGACTGCAACTTATGCTTGGAGAATGGGGCAGGGTGGCCCTGAAGCCTCTGCACGTGGAGGTCGCTGCTGGACCCGGGACTCCTGCTGGGCACGCAGGTGGCAGCAGTGGCCGGGGGCGCCTTCCGCCAGCTTTGTCTGGTAAGCTGGATGCAGCCCTTCCTGGGCAGGAAAACTCTTGCCACTGTGGTGCATGCCCTGGCAACATCTAGATTAGACCAGTGCCAGGAACTCTACGTGGGGCTGTCCTTGAACTGCAGGAATTGTCCAGGAATTGCAGTGGTACAGAATGCTGACTAGAGTGGGGTCATGAGGACAATCTCACTCCAGTCTTGGCCTGTCTACATGCCGGCTCCCCATTTGCTACCGGGCTCAATTCAAAGTGCTGGTATTGACCTTTAAAGCCCTGCGCAGACCAGGACCAACATACCTGAAGGACCGCCTTCTCCCATATGAGCCTACCCACTCACTCCAGCCATCCTCGGAGGCAGCCCTGCTTCAATTGCCCCCACCATCTGATGCTAGTGAGGTGGCAAACCACAGAAGGGCCTTCTTTGTCACGGCACCAACACTTTGCAACTCCCTCCCCAGGGAGACCCAGCTGTCTTCCTCTAGCGATGTCTTCTGCCAGCAAGTTTGTTTGGCATTCCCTCACTAACTCTTATTATAGCCCTCTTCCCTGGTTGTGTGTGTGTTTTTAATGTGTTATGTTTTATTTCATTTGTAAAAACCATTTAAAACACACACACATGTATAAAATATTTTAATGTCTTGAATGGTTTAATATTTTGCTGCCTTTGAGACCCTGAATTGGGCAGAAAGGCAGCATAGTTAATAACTATTTTAAATGAATAAATAAGTGGTGGCACCTGGCCCGTGGGAAAGGTCTGCAGAAGCATGGGGGTGCGAGAGCGCCAAAGCCTTCTGTGACCGTCCCACCCCGCCCCACATTTCAACCCCCTTTTACCCTTTTCGGGCCTGTCTTTTCTAACGGCAGAATGGGAGCGCCTGAATCGTTGCTGCTTGTGGGCTTTGGCTTAAGCTTCTCCTGGCTGAGGGGCAGGCTGGACCGGCGCTGCTTCTCCACTGGCCTTGAAGTACTGATGGGCTTCACCGGGTGTGGTCTGCAAAAAAAATAAATAAATAAAGCAACGGCATCAGAAAGGAGGAGGAGCTGGTTTTTATACCCGGCTTTTCTCTACCTTTAAGGAGTCTCAACGTGGCTTCCCTTCCCCATAACAACCTTGTGAGGTAGGTGGGGCCGAGAGAGTTCTGAGAGAGAACTGTGACTGGCCCAGGCAGGGGAGAAGCAGAGACCAGGAGAGCAGGGTGTGTGCCCCACATTATGAAAAAGTCCACTTTGTGGGATCCGCCAGCAATCACCAAGCTATTGTAGGAGCCCCACAGCAGCTGGAGTTCCAAGCAGGAAAGTTTAAGTCCCACAAACATAATATCTCCACTGCAGAGGGGCAGGCCGGAATCTGCTGGGCTCAAGTTTTAGCAGGAGAGAAACATCCTAATGCTGACAGTAGTTTTGATACTACTGAGGCAAGGCAGCCTTCCCCTGCGAAGGCCGTGAAAATCTCCCACCCACACAGTGGCTCAGCTCTGGCTGGATCACATCTTCTCTTGGAGGATGGGGGCAAGTGACCAGGGCACAGTTTTTCCACATGCATTTTAGGACAGTGGCCCTTATTCCCTGAGGGGCGACATCAAAGATTTAGCATGTCCTAAACAGCCAAAAAATGAACTTCTAAAGAACACGCCCGTGTCACTCCTCACCACCTAAAGGCCACGGTAAGAAAGTCCTTGGACCACCCAAATAACAAAACAGTGTGGCACTTACCTGTAACCGTTGTTCATCACGTCTTCTATGCAGGCACACATTGGGACCATGCATGTGCAGGATAGCCACTCGGAAGGACCTTTTAGCTTATTTTTTAGCCTAGAGGCATAGCAGGGGCCTCTCCCCTCCGGAGCGTTCTAGCGGCCGTTTTCCTGCTCAAACACTCACATGCTCCAGGTGGAGGAGCTTCCCTTCCCTCAGTTCTCCTGAGCCACCATCACGTGTCTCTGTCAAAGAAGGGAAGAAATGAGAGCTCACAGCAGGGTCGGAGGGAGGGAAGGTGCGCCTGCACAGGAGACACTTCGATGAACAACAGTCACAGGTAAGTGCAACCCTGTTTTCATCGCCATTCTTCTGCGCAGTCCCACATTGGGAGACCAGCAAGCTAATTTGCCAGGACGTGGGGTGAGCCTCTCATTGGAAGAGAGAAGGTAAAGAAAAGGAAGATAACTGGTGCTAAAGTTAACGGGATAACCTACAACAAACAAGAAGAAATTGAAAAAATATTCGTGGAGTACTACAAGCAACTTTACTCGAAAGATGATTTGCGAGAACAAGGACTTTCAACTTATTTAGCAGACGCACAACTACCTAAACTATCACCAGAAGAACAAGAGATTCTCAATCAGAAGATAACAACCCAAGAAATTGTAGATGCCATCAATAATCTAAAACTAGACAAGGCACCTGGTCCGGATGGCTTAACACCACAATACTACAAGTTGTTAGAACAACAACTAACCCCGGTCTTACTTTCTCTTTACAACGAGGTAATTGAATATGGTAAGATCCCTCTGTCATGGCAAGAAGCACATATTTCTTTAATCCCAAAAGAAGCTGCTGATCAATATCTTCCCCAAGCTTACAGACCAATATCGTTACTGAACATTGATTACAAAATTTTTGTTTCTATAATCACCAAAAGATTCCAAAAATATATCGGAGACTTGGTACATCCAGATCAAACAGGTTTTATTCCTAAAAGACTAATGAGAGACAATGTTAGACTGGTTCTTAGTGCAATAAAATATGCAAAGTCAAAATCATTAAAAACAGCAATGATATTTTTAGATGCAGAAAAAGCTTTTGATAATGTCTCTTGGCACTTTATCGCTAAAACACTACAACAAATGGATTGTGGAGAAACTCTACTCAAAGTCTTCAACACGATATACTCGGTGCAAAAAGCTCGTCTTTTGATCAATGGTCAGCTGTCAACAGAATTAAACATTACAAAAGGTACAAGACAAGGATGTCCTCTTTCTCCATTTCTATTCGATTTATCTATGGAGGTCCTTTCAAATCATATAAGAAATGATCCAAAAATCAAAGGTTTAACAATAGGAAATGAAGAACATAAAATCAAAAGCTACGCAGATGTAGTCTTAATTTGCCAAAACCCTGAACAAACACTCCCACATGTTTATAATCATCTTACCGAATATGCAAAGTACTCTGGTTACAAACTTAATAAAACGAAGACGAAGATTCTGACTTTCAATCTAACAGCAGACGAAGACAAGCATATCGAGGATATCATTGGATGTCGAATTACTAAGGAACCAGTGAAATATTTGGGTGTCAACATA
The DNA here is from genome assembly GCF_029931775.1 of Euleptes europaea. Lineage (NCBI taxonomy): Eukaryota > Metazoa > Chordata > Lepidosauria > Squamata > Sphaerodactylidae > Euleptes > Euleptes europaea. The sequence goes on along the minus strand of NC_079320.1, from coordinate 782,919 downwards.
TCCTCACACAATAACACACTTCTAAGGTCAAACTACCTGAAAATATGGGGAGAAATAGAAAAAGACTTGAACTTATGGTCAAAAATGAATATCTCATGGATAGGAAGGATATCAACGATAAAGATGAATGTTCTCCCTAGATTAAATTTCTTATTTCAATTTTTGCCAATTGACATCCCAGACAGGATATTAGAAAACTGGCAAAAACAAGTCAACAGATTTGTTTGGAATGGGAAAAAACCGAGAGTCAGATTCAAAGTCCTTCAAGACGAAAAGAAAAGAGGAGGACTGGCATTGCCCAAACTTAAACTATACTACCACGCAGCCTGCCTAACTTGGATAACTGAATGGATAAAATATCCTAAAAGCCGGCATGTCACTCTAGAGCGGGCGGATTTGGGACAAGGTTTTCACAAAGTTTTGTGGGATTCTAAATCAAAAATTCAAAAAGATAAAGTACTAGAAGATTGCGATGTCAAAACAGCGTTACTGAAAGTGTGGAAAAGATACAAAAAGAGAATACGTCCCTCTCCGCCCCCCATAATGTCACCAACTGAAGCATATAACGATAATGTCAAACTGAAACCGGGTGTTCATTTTACCTACAATGAAATGATAGAGTCCACGGGAGAAATTAAGACTATGATTAAACTTCAAGAAAAATTTCAAAAGTTGAATTGGTTAACATATCTACAATTGAGATCCAATCTGCAAAAAGATTGTTTACATCCACAACCATTTCGTGAATTAACAGAATTTGAGCAGTTAGTATCTAAAAATGAATCACACATCTTAGGAAAAATATACAAGCTTCTCCTGAAATATGATACAGAAGAAGAACAAGTGAAAATAAATATGATAAAGTGGATGCAAAATTTCGGAGAAATGATCAACATGGACCAATGGGAAAAACTCTGTCTTTCCGCATTGAAATATACTGTGAAATATAAGTGAAAGAAAATTGGTATAAAACTTTCTACAGATGGTATCTGACTCCAAATATGTTATCCCAGATGACAACTCCAGGAAAAAAAGGTGCATGTTGGAAATGCCAAGAGTCAGACGGCTCTTACTTTCATGTATGGTGGACGTGTCCAAAATTACAACTATATTGGAAAAGAATCCATCGAGAATTACAGACGATCTTAGATGTGAAGTTCACATATGACCCTAAATTCTATCTACTCAGTATAGCGCCGTCAAATTTACCTTTGAAACTGTATGACGTTTTCAAATAAGCTACAACAGCTGCCAGAACAACTTTAGCAAGAACCTGGAAACAACCTTACATACCTGAAATTGATGACTGGAAAGAAAAACTTTTGGAATATGCAACTATGGCCAAAATGACTTTTGAACTAAACCCCAAATTTAGTGAATCCACTGAGCAATTCGAGGAGAAGTGGGTGTCTTTTTACACTTATATGAAATGCGACCAACTTAAATGAACTATTTTTAAACATTATTATAAACTTTGTACTATATTTTCTTACTCTAACTAAAAGAGAATATGAACGTTTAAAATATTAGAAAGTAGTTTGATGCAGCTATGACAAATTAAAAATATTCTGTAATTATGTTTTATCAGAAATCAATTCAAGACTGTATTGTTTTTACAATGATTACATTTACCCCTTCCCTTTTCTTTTCCTGTACCCTCCAATAATATAAATAAAATCATTAAAAAAAAGGAAGAGAGAAGGTAATACTGCTGCCCCCACTGATGTCTCCCTTCTCGTACTGATGCCCACAGATGATGAAGTGATGATGCTTGATGAACGTTTCAGCAGACAATCAAGTTGCGGCCTTGCAGATCTCCACCAGTGGGACGCCTTGTGAAAAAGGGGCTGAAGCAACTTGTGCATGGGGAGGGCAAGGGGGGTCCGGCACGTCCGTCACACAAGCCAATGGCAGGGACGATCTGTCTGGGAAAAGTCTGAGGTGAGGCATCCGTCCCCTTCAAAGGCCGCGCAAAACAGGCAAGTAGTTGTAGAACTTTCCAAAACTGACTTGTCCTCTTCATCCTGTGCCAAGTGAAACTTCCACACTACCATAGGGAGAAAGCGTATTCTGGACCTCAAAAGCACCTTCTGTTCATGGATCCTGATGAAAACAGAGTTTCACTTACCTGTAACTGTTGTTCATCTGGTGGATCTTCTATGCAGGCACACATTGGGACTGCGCAGGTGCAGGCCAGCCACGGATAAGATTTGTCAGCTTCTAGCAAAATCGAAAGTGAGAGTGCTCCCCCTCCCCTCGGGGCATGCAGCCTTCCCGCCCAGTGGTCACATGACCCAGGGGGAGGGAGCACTCTCCCCTCCAGTTCTCCAACCTGCCACGGAACCAATAACCACGTGTATTGCGGACAGGTCCCACAGCGGGGAAGGAGGGAGGGATGTGTGCCTGCATAGAAGATCCACCAGATGAACAACAGTTACAGGTAAGTGAAACTCTGTTTTCATCTGTGTGGCTTCTATGCAGTCCCACATTGGGAGAGTAGCAAGCTTGGTTCCCTGGATGGTGGGTGTGGGACAGCCACCGAACCCATGACTGCAAGACGGCACGTCCCACTACTGTCTCTCTAGAAGAATCCACGTCGACCGCATAGTGCGTCACGACGTCGCCACTCGAGAGATGTCTCGGAGGTCAATTTTAGACAAATAGGCGACGGAGGCAGCGTAAGCCCTTGTGGAGTGCACCTTGATCATGTCTGGGCAATCCACACGTGCTCTCTCATAAGACAGTCTAATGGCTGAGGCAATCCACCCGGACAGGGTCTGCTGGGAAGCTCGGTGCCCCCTACGGCGGTCAGTACAGCAATAACATATTGATGTTTTCCCTGCAAACAAGGTTCTTTGTAATAGAGCCCCCTCCTTATTGGAAGAAGGGGTCGGCAATGACACGGGTAAGACGAGACCTTGTATGGGAAAGAAAGCTTGGGTGTCAACACCACTTGATCAGCGTGAAACTTAGTAAACGGTGAGGAACGGCAAGAGCCACTAAATCTCTGACACGACTGGCCGCACCTACCCGTGTTTACTTCCTTGCCCCTAAACCAGGAGGGACGCAGGCTGGATGCCTTACCCAGGAAAGTCTATACTTCCAGTGCCATTGGCCTTCACATTTCTATTTCATGGCAATCATGGCCAGATACTATTATGCCTTCTGGGATGGAATTCATCCCAAATTAGTATCCTACCAGAGGATCAACGCCCGTCAGACGAAACTGCTCAGAGCATAAACATGACCCTCGACAGACAGCAGTTTATTGCAGCGCATCACGTAGCAGACCCTTCCAGCAAGGTCATAGCCTCGTCCATAGTCCTTTGGAGACATGCATGACAACCCTCTGTATGACACTCGATCGTGTATCTAGGACCTTGCCCTTGAGGGCACCTCCGTCGCGTATTGGCAACCAGTCTCACCCATCCCGCCTATACAGGTACCAAGGTACCTTTCCCTTCGGACTGAATGGCAACTGCCGAGGGACGTTGATCGTCGGGAACGATGGAGATTTGAGGGGATATACGATCCCAGAGGGAGTATTGATACCTGGCCATGATGGCAAGGAAATTGGAAATGTGGAGACCCACCGCAGTGGAAGTGTAAATTTTTCTGGCAAGGGTACCTAGTCAACAAAAACGGGGAGCGCCCCCCTCTAGAGCTGGGGAATTGACGATGATGTCGAGATCCACAAACTTATATGCTGTTCATATGTTAAATACCCAAGGTCCTGCCACTCTCAGATGAGCAGATGCGGTTTGCCGTTGGGCCAGAGTGATGCATATTGCACATTGGTCCCACACCCACCATCCAGGGAACCAAGCTTGCTACTCTCCCAATGTGGGACTGCATAGAAGCCACGCAGATGAAAACAGAGTTTCACTTACCTGTAACTGTTGTTCATCTGGTGGATCTTCTATGCAGTAACACATCCCTCCCTCCTTCCCCGCTGTGGGACCTCTCCGCAATACACGTGGTTCCGTGTATTGGTTCCGTGTATTGGTTCCATGGCGGCAGGTTGGAGAACTGGAGGGGAGAGTGCTCCCTCCCCCTGGGTCATGACCCAGGGGGAGGAAGCACTCTCCCCTCCAGTTCTCTTTCTGCCGCCACGGAGAGAGAACATGTCTATCCTTCTTGATCGTCTCATGAAGGATAACCGCTAAGTCCTTGGGCATCGCCCCCACTGTGCCAGCTTATAGCCAAGATACTTTGGCAGCCAGTCTCACCCATCTCGCCTATACAGGTACCAAGGTTTGCCAGTCCTGTCCCCCCATCTAGCTGAAGTGATGCTACTAAAAAGCCCACCGCATATCTAAAGGACACGTACCCAAAGGCCCAAAAGGACGCCGCATTAAACATGTCAGCACTATGAGGAAAGGGTGAGGGAGTTGGGAATGTTTCATCTGGAGAAGAGGAGGTTGAGGGGGGATGTGATTGCTGTTTAAGAATCTGAAGGGCTGTCACTTTGAGGAGGGCAGGGAGCTGTTCGTGTCAGCAGCAGAGGATAGGACTCACAATAATGGGCTTAAATTGTGGGTGGAGAGGAACAGGCTGGATATTAGGAAAAATGTTTTTACAGTGAGAGTTGTTCAACAGTGGAATCGGCTGCCTAGGGAGGTGGGTGAGCTCCCCCTCCCTGGCAGTCTTTAAGCAGAGGCTGGACAAGCACTTGTCAGGGATGCTCTAGCCTGATCCTGCATTGAGCAGGGGGTTGGACTAGGTATGGCCCATTCCAATTCTATGATTCTACCAGCAGTGACCACAGGGAACAATGGGTGCCCTAGGAGGTTATTTTAGAAACATCTGGGAAGAATGATGTGAAAAGAGTGGTTTTTCTTTCACCCAGTGAGACAACCTTGACCGAGGACACTGCCAACCTCACAGTTTTTAAGATGAACAGGAATTCCAAGACCAAAGGCAAGGAAGTAGGGGAAACCCCTTCAGACAGGGTCAGTAAGGAAAAGCATTTCCACTTATGACCGTTAGAAAGCCTAGTGGGCAGTTTATGGGCATTGAGCAACACATTAGCTACTGGTTCTGAAACAGTTAGCGTTGCAGGATAATGTGCCACACGGTCAGGTGAAGGGCGCTCGACCTTGTGATAAAGCATGTTCCCTATTTGCAAAAGGTCTGGGACAACTGGCAGGTGCATATATTTGCCCCGGTACGGATTGAACAGAACACAGAACCAAATCCAACAGGGTCAGAATGGAGTAACCAGAATACAGCATGTCCCATCCCTGTAGATCTTGGATAGTGCCTTGCCTATCAAAGGGAATGTGGGGAAATGCTTAGAAAAGTGTATCCACCCATGGTATCTGGAATGTGTCCCCTAAAGAGGGGGGGTTGATTTCAGCCCGCGAGCAAAAAAAGTATGGCCTTGGCATTGGAACGCATGGTAAAAAGGTCCACCGTATGATACCCCTACCGTGAAAAAACTGGGGAAATATAGTCCAGGCAATCACTCTTGAGTAGGGACTCCGATCCTGCTACATAAGTCTGCCCTGGCATTGTCCAACCCAGCTATATGAACAGTATGCAAAGACACCTCGTGCTGGATAGCCCACTCCCAAATTGCTGTAGCCATTGCACAGAGAGGCAGGGATGTTGTGCAGCCCTGCTTGTTTAGATAAAACATGGCGGTTGTGTTGTCTGTTTGCACTTGGACCACCTTCCCACGGAGGAGAGCTGCAAATGAATTCAGGGCATAACTAATGGCTCTTAATTCCAACAAATTAATGTGTAATTTCTGTTTGCTGTGAAGCCATGCATTTCTTACAGTGAGCGCACCTCAGCCAAAGATGCATCTGTGATGACCGTAACCTGAGGAGAAGGGGAGCCAAAAAGAACTCCCCTGAACAGATTATTGTCAAGCGTCCACCAGGATAACAGTCTGACAACCCTTCTGGACACAGAAAACCTCTGGTTTATGAGAGCGACACAGGGGGCTGAATACACCAATAAAGCATTTTCATCACACAATGTGCAGAAGCAACAGCGGAGGTCATCGTTCTGGACCCAACTCAGCAAAAACCTTGTCTGTGGCAGCAGAAGCTGCAAAGCAATGAAGGTAACTCTATGAACTCTAGGAGGTCACCCCCTGTGCAACTATTGATAAAACCCAAGAATCCAAAGTAATTACAAGCCACTTTGGTAGGAACTTGAATAATCTGTTCCAAAAACTACAAGGGCAGATACCCAACTGTCAGAAGGAAAGTTTCTGAGCTTGTGAGATGTCCTTAGAAGGTTACTGCTGCTGTGGTCTGGGTCTTAGACCGGCTTCCCCAACCCAGGCCTCAAATGCGGAGATGACTGGGAGAAAAGGCCTCTGTGGAGGATACAGCTGAGAGTGCTGCTGATGCGAGGGTTGGTGTGGTTGCTGGTACTGATACTCAAGAGCAGTCGTGTGGCTTTTGCGGAGTAGTGGCCCCCTGGGTGACGCCAAAGGACCGCACTGTTTGTCAGTTCTTCTTACTTTGTGTCAGGAACTCATCAGTCTTTGTCTGTGTCACAACAATGTACCCTGAAAGAGCAAGCCCTCCACTCTAGATCTTGTCTCAGGTGGGAGCGCCGTGGAGCGAAGCCGTGCTCACCTCCTCAATACACCTGCAGATGCCGTAGCCCGAGCAGATGTATCAGCCAAATGCCAACCAGCATTGATCTGCTGCTTTGACTGTCTCAGGGCCTCAGTCTGAATAAACGTTGCCAAAGATTTTTTCATTATCAGGGTAGGTAGAGAGGTTCTCCCATAAGTCGAGCTGACAGGCACCCATGATAACTTGGTCATCTGCTCTACACAGATGCAACGCCGAAGAAGAGTAGGCCTTTCAGCAATCTTTCTGCCTCCTCTGTCAGCGGGTGTTGCGTACGAACCGTGCCTCTGCTTCACCTGCACCTCTTCAGCTATGAGTGAAGAAGGGGCAGGGTGCATGAATAGGAATGGACAGTCTTCTTGCTGGACTCTATCATATTCTTCACCCTGAGGGAGGTTGCAGGAATGGAGGAAGGTTTGTCCCAGTTGGATCTGGCCATGTCCCGTACATCTTCTAAGAGGGAGAACACAATTGTCCCTGGTGACTCCGAATAAGGCCTTCCTAGAATTTTGTCCTTAGGCCTCAGAAACACAGAGGTAATCTGAATGTCCAGAGACTGGGCCATCCTCACCATCTGTCCCAAGAAAAGGAGTAGGTCCTGCCGAACTTCTGAAGCCATCGAGGTGAGCGCTCCCCGACGCCCTGTTCGCCCCGTCGGAACCAGGCTCCGTGGTATACTGCGGAGCTCCGGAGCAAGAAATGGGAGCTTTATTCGTTATTATATTGTTGAATTATTTAATGATGGTAGCCACCCTGAGCCCGGCCTGGCCAGGAATAGAAGGCAGGGTATAAAATAATAAAAATAAATCAGTGAACTGACTCAGACGGCAGCAAAAGAACTGAGGGAAGTGGGCGTGCCGCACCAGTAACATGTGCTGTTCCAGCCTAGCGCCTGCGCACTTCAGCGCCCCATCCCCCCACTGGCTAAAGCTTGAAATCTCCTCTGGAGGCAGTTCTGCGCAAGCACAGCCCCTATGTGGGACTGCCCTTGAAGACCAACGATGAACAACTCCTCCACCTGCAAAAAGCACCTGAGATGGGTGAGAAAAGGGGGAGAACGTTTTGTTTTGCCCCCCTCCATGAACTTCCACAATGCTTTATGGGCAGTAGGCCCATTGTAGTGAATCTCCCCATTTTCTTTCACTGTATATTTAGGCTTTCTTTCTGTGGATGGATTGGGGAGATGCCCCTCTGAACCTGAGGCAACGCTTCTCTCCCCAAGAGGACTTGAACAACCAACCCTCTTATGAGGCTGAGTTCTTCCCCCAGAAAGTCCAACCATGGCTGAAAGGGCACCACGTGTCCCCACAGAGCTCCCCTTCAAGACTCTCCCTGGCCACACAAACAGCCATTCTGCATTTTGCTAAGCTGGTCGACATGAGGGAGACGGGGGTTTCTACTTGTCTTGATTATGCCTGAACTCTCCCATCGTTGGCTCACTCTGCACTTTGGGGCCCTTGGGACCCACTGTCTAATTCCTGCTTCAGAACCTCCGAAAAACCTGCCTTGCTGGCCAGGTGATACAAGGCACCCAACAGAGCAGACTCCAGTCTACAAATGCTGGAGCCCCACTAGGAGAGGCCTCTGTGGCACAGATGCCATGGCGATCCACAGGCATCTCAGGGCAGCCTCATTTTAAAGGGCTTTCTGAGTCAGTAGCCATTTCCCTTTCGTGCCCCCAGCAAATACTAGAGCTACCCCAGAAGGAACACTTTGGAGGTGTCCCCTCCCGGTCCTTCTCACCCAAGCATCTTCCTCCAGATGCAGCCACATGAAAACGAATAACTGAAAACTAACCTCAGACGTAGAAGCCAGGTGGAGATTTAAGTATTTATGTCAGTGGGATAATAGGAGACATCATCTGTCAGCAATGCTGACTCTATGACCTTAGGCAGATCATGAGAGGGAGGGCATCTTGGCCATCTTCTGGGCATGGAGTAGGGGGACACTGGGCGTGTGTGGGGTAGTTGTGAATTTCCTGCATTGTGCAGGGGGTTGGACTAGATGACCTTGGTGGTCCCTTCCAACTCTGTGATTCTATGGTAATGAAAGAACCACCAGCCCTAACAAGTGCATCTGGAGACACTGGAAGATCCCCTGCAAGACTACTGACCACCACCTCAGGGAGACTTGAGGTTTTGGCCCATGGAACAAGGGGGCTTCTCTCTCCTGGACCTGGGACCAGGGCTCCAGGGCAGAGAAGGTCCCCTGAGGAAGCTGCAGCTTCCTGTCCTGGAGACCTTCCTTGGAGACGGAGGCATCATGACTCACAGCTAGGACTTGACACCACCAGCCCCCCCACCCCAGATCCTCCTGCTAACTTTCTGATTAAAACAATCCCTCTCTACAACAGGCAGGATGGTGCTGCTGCAGTCGTCTCGCTTGTGGGCTTCCTAGAGGCACCTGGTTGGCCACGGTGTGAACAGACTGCTGGGCTTGATGGGCCTTCTTGGTCTGACCCAGCAGGGCCATTCTTATGTTCTTAACAGGCCTCCACACATGAAGCTACCTTATACTGGATCCAACCACTGGCCCATCAAGGTCAGTATTTTCTTCTCAGACAGGCAGCAGGGTCTCAGGCTGCAGTCCTCCACATCACCTACTACATGGTCCTTTAACTGGAGGTGCCGGGGATTGAACCTGGGACCTTCTGCATGCCAAGCAGATGCTCCACCACTGAGCCACGGCACCTCATGCAAGTTCCACATGGCAAGTTTTCCTATGAAACAGTCTGTCCTGCCTGATGAGACTGAACAATGACACTCACTCTGATGAGGAAGAGGGAGGGGCAGTGTGGGGACTTTTCTGCACTGGATAGTAACCTACGAACCAGACCTGCATCTCACCACACACAACCCACACAAGGAGAGAAGCCAGCCAACTTCACAGCTGATGCAGCCTCTTGTGAGCTATGGAGCCATCAAAAAGAAACAAGCCAGAGGTGAAGCCATGGGAACGTGCCATGCAGATGTGCCATGCTGCGTGAAGGGTGCAAAGGACAGGAGCCTCCCAACCACAGAAGGGCAGGGGATGGAGCCACACCTGAACACCACACCCGGAAGCCATCCCCTTGGGGCTCACCTGGTTGTCCGCTGGGAAGGCACCTCCTCAGCCGGCTGAGTCTCCACAGGTGAGACCGAAGACGCCGTGGCTTCCGTGCTGGGTGATGGCACAGCAAGGGAGAGGCGGGTGGCAAGGAGGCCACTGGCCGCTGACCCCTCGCCGGGGGCAGGAGGCATGATGGGAGAAGGGAAGTCGAACTCGCTGGAGCTGATGGCCGCCTCGAGAGGAGTGGAGAAAGCCAAGGGCTGGTTGTCATGCGGGGAGGGAGCAGCGGGCCAGTCCTGAGAGAGGGGAGCCGGAAGCAAGGCTTGCGGGGCAGCCTCTGCGTGGAGGTCGCTAAAGCTCGGGCCTTCAGCCGGGGAGCCCCGGAGGGCAGGCAGCAGCGCATCTGGAGGCCGCTCCACGAAGGGGTTGTTTTGGGGGCTGACCCAGGATACAAAGGGGTTGCTGCTGGGGGAGCTGCCGTCCTCTCCCCTCTCCGCCTGCCAGAAGTCAGCCTTCTTGAAGTCTATCACCCTGTCATCCGACCAGCTGGAGGACAGCTCCGAGTCGCTGGCCGAGCTGCCCCTGGGCCGTGGCCTCAGCACGCCGCCCGCTAGAACCTGGGGGATTGCAGGCAAGACCAGCAGAGCCTGGCTGCTATGGCTTCCAGTTTGGCCTGCCTCGGGCGAGGAGAGGGCGACCCCATCTCCCTGCTCCAGGCTGGGCCCTGGATCTGGCGTGCCCTCGCCAAGGCCTCTGGGCTGCTCGGGACTGCCGCTGTCCCAGGATTGCTGCAGCCGCTCCTCCAAGGCAGTCCAGAAGAGCGCAGAAGGGCTGGGCTCTGGCTCCCAAGGCGTTCCGGAAGACCCCAGGCCCCCCTCCTCGGCCACAAGCAGCGGCCTCAGCCCAGAGGAGAGCCCAGAGCAAGGCTCCCCACCTGCCCCTGCCAGGCCTGGCTTCCCAGGGCAAGTTCCAAGCTGCTCGGCCCCCCTGGCCCCCTCATTTGCTGCTTGCACAGAATCCCCCAAAGGGCCTGCCTGCCTCATTAGCTCAGGAGCTCTGGCAGGGCCGCCCTCCGCAGCAGGAAGCAGGAGGCCCTCAGTGCCACGGCCCCCGCTCCCGCCACCTGCGCCAATTACCCAAGGAGCGCTGCCGTCACTTACGGGGGGGCCTTGCCCATCAGTTGCCACCCCTGGGCCTTGCTGCCTTTCACACCTCACCCGTGCCCCCCAAAGAGCCTCACTTGCCTCCTCCTCTAGGCTGAGGGAGGTGAACGTCCTCGGAGGCTTTGCCGGGGCCGCCTCTGCCCCCTGCCTGCCCTCCCCTCTTTGCTCCCAGCTACCCGAGGGCATGCCTACCCCCTCCTCAGCACTGCCACCCAGCTCAACTGCCTCCTCAGGGAGCTGGCCCTTGCCAGGAGCGGGCTGTTGCCCAGGGGCATCTGGGGGCATCTGGAGGACAGCTGGCTCTTGCCTGGCAGTTTCCCAGCAACGTGTGCCAGCCGAGGCCTCCTCCCCTGTCTCAGCCTCGGCAGCCGGGCCAGTTCCAAGCGGCAACACGGTCGGCCTTTCCCATTGCCTTTCTGTGGGGGTGCTCAGAGGGGTCTTCTCCAAAGAGCCAGGCAGGCTGGCGTTGCCCTCCAAGGCCTGACTGAGGGGCAGCTCGGAGCAAGAGAACCCGGCAGGTGCCCCCGCAGATGAGGCCCGCTGGGCCTCCCCCCAGGGGTGTGCCGCTTCTGCTTCGACCACTGCCAGGGGCGGCTCTTTCCAGTCCAGACTCGCTCCAGAAATCGCATCTTCCTCGCGGGGCCCCAAGGGAAACCCTGCCCCCTGCGGAGGAGGGTGGCCGGGCCTGCTCTCCACGCACGTGACCCACGGCTCCTGGCCCAGGGTCCCTCCCCCGGCCACCGTCTCTTCAGGGGCCACGCCTGGACTCCCTTCTGCCTCACTCGGCCATCGCGGGGGGAGTCCGGACGAGGTCTGGGGTGGGCGGGCGTCCTCTGGAGGGTCGTGACCAGCGAGGCCTCCCAAGGCAGCGTCCCAGTGCAGCGGCGGCAGCGGCTCCCTCTCGGCTTCGGGCCTCAGCCTGCTGGTCGCAAAGGCATCGAAAGGGTCGCCCCATTCCAGAGGGGGGCTAGCGGCAGCGGCTGGCTCAAAGGCACTCACGCTTGGGGGGGCCGGCTCGGGCTGTGGGGTTCCAGCTCTTAGGAAGGCGGAGGGGCCACGATCCTCACAGACACAAGTGTGCTCGGTGACCTCAGTTGCAGCCAGCAGCCCAGGCGGGGAGCTAGGGAGAAAGTGAGCAGGGGGAGAGGAGTTTAGTACCTGGTCAGCGAGCAGGGCCTCAGAGAGAGGGGGAGAGAAGGTGAGGGGCTGGACGGCCACCGCGACCATCACCAGGGGCCACTGCAAGAGGGCTGTGGGGCGAGTGGACGGGGTCAGCAGCGGAACACCCAAAAAGGGGAAAACAGTAGCAGCTCTGGGGTGTGCCTTAGGGGAGACTTCCAGGTTGGGGTGGGAGACAGAGCAGTCTCCCCCCCCCCATTAATGCAGCCACACAGTTATCAGGATTCTCTCCACCCTCAGCCCCCCATACACATTCCGACAGCGGGGGCTGCCACCATGCAAACCGGAAAAGTTGAAGACTTTGCTAAAGCAGAGCAATGACGATGGAGAAACTAAAAGGAATGAAGAGAACCACATGGAGGCAGGGATGACAATCCAAGCAGGTGTGAAAAGCCACCCCAAACTTCCACCCCCAATGCCCCACAGTCACCTGCCAAGGACTCCTACAGCCCACTGGCTCCTCCAAGATGGACACCGGTCAATCCGCACCACAGCCACCCCCACCCCCACCACACAATGGAACCCAACACACACTACTGGGGGTCTCCACAGAAATGCATGATTTTTGGAAATTCTGAAGCCAGGAGGGAAAGCACCTCTCCTTGGAAAAGGAAACCTTGTTGAAAACTGGAACATATGCAACACTTCCAATCGAACCTAAGCTTCTTTTAGTGACTTAAAAACATAAAATACATTTACAACTTGATTTACATATAAAACCATACTATTCATTGCATATTCATGAAATTTAGAAGTACAAATGTCTTCATTTTCTATATGAAAAATTGCAAGTATATCCAGTACTTGAAAGAGTTCAACCTGTCACAAGCTATTTTTCCACAAATAAGGTATCTTAACATTCACCATTTGAGAAGTAGATAACAATGAAAGTTGAAGATAGAAAACAAGTTCTGTAGTAAACAAATTCTGTAATATTATTTGGATAAAAGCATTCACATACAGTCCCATGGTTTAGATATTAAACTGAATTTTATAACACCGAGAATAGTGAACTCTTTAATGTAAACACATTATAACATTAATTGTTGCTGCAATTATTCATTCCTGAAAATGTTTACACGTCTCCATGGATTGCCTGAAATTAAAAATGTGATACTTTCATTTGGAGTAAAACCTTGTCTTTCACTTCACTTTATTCCATCATAAGAGTTTGTTTTTCAATGTTACCCAAAATTTCCCCATTTTTCCACCGTAAAAATTGAGAAAATCCTATTTTTCATGCTATAAATATTCATTTCTAGCATGAAAAAACAGGATTTTCTCAATTTTCTCTTTTTTAAAGTCCAGGCTTTTCTCACTCAACGGGGCTTATTTTAAAAATTAACGGTGGGGCATCATCAACAAACTGGTAACTACCACCACTCAGTCTTTGCTCAATCTCATTCAGTAGTTTCAGATAAATATTGAAAACCAGGTCTCAAAGCAACAAATCCTGTAGAATGCCACAGGTCACATGCCATGCTTGTGAAGCACCCTCTGAAGACAGTCCACTGAAGATTTAAACCACCCTCTAGTCCCATCTCCAAAGGACTGATCAGGTACGGCAGGTGACCAATCTCTCAAAGGCCACTGGAAGGTCACACAAGCCTAAAAAACCACATTCCCTTTATCCATCGGCACATGGAGACTGTCCAAAGCTGGGCCAAAAGCCTTCCCAAAGAGCATCAAAGCCGGGAAGCACCACTTTCACCACAACCTCATTGACCCTTGTTGCCCTCCCCAATGGTGCCCTCAACCCCCCCCCCATGTCTTTTTGCACCCTAAGGTCCTCTGGCCTTCTGAAGCCCATCGCTTTAGATATCGAGGAAGGGTCTCTCGATTAAGGCAAGTATTCTGCCAGGCGCCTTCAAGAGAAAACAGCCTGAGGATTCCAGGGGCACATTAATCGAGGATCTTTTGTTTGACCCTCCAAAGCTCCTCACATCCTGACCCACAACCCAGGTTTACAGGATAATGGCTAAAGCTCTTAGAACCTCTTCCACTTCCCCGGTGATTCAATCATAAGCCCAGGAAGGGGGACCATCAACCCATTGTGGGCCATCGTTAGCAGTTCTGAGTCACGTCTGCCACCCCTGCTGATTCAATCACTCTCAGCCAGACACATCTCCTGGTCCCCCTTATGTCACCGTGGCCATCTTCCCTGGTACCCCTTACAACAGACAGTCTGAATGTCCTGCGATAGCTGAGACCCTGACCCTCACACCATTGGGTCTCAGATCCTAAAGTTGCACCAATCACAGATCAACCCAAATTCCACCAAATCCTGTACTTTTGGCCCAATGCCGTTGCTCATCTACTTTTACACCAAATTCAGCCAAAATCACACAAGGTTGGAAGAGACCACAAGGGCCATCCAGTCCAACCCCCTGCCATGCAGGATCCCACAATCAAAGCACACCAGACAGATGGCCATCCAGCCTCTGCTTAAAGACCTCCAAAGACGGGGACACCACCACCACCACCCCGAGGCAGCGCATTCCACCGTCAAACAGCCCTCACCGTCAGGAAGTTCTTCCTAATGTTTAGGTGGAATCGCTTTTCTCTTAGTTTAAATCCATTACTCCATGTCCTAGTCTCTGAAGCAACAGAAAACAAGCTAGTTCCCTCATCAACATGACATCCCTTCAAACGTTTAAACATGGCTATCATGTCACCCCTCAACCTTCTCTTCTCCAGACTAAACAAACCCAGCTCCTTAAGTCTCTCTTCATAGGGCATAGATTCCAGACCTTTGACCATTCTGGTCGCCCTCCTCTGGCCATGCTCCAACTTGTCAACATCCTTCTTAAATTGTACAGCACAAAACTGGACACAGTATTCCAAGTGAGGTCTGACCAATGCAGAATACAGTGGTACTATTACTTCCCTTGATCTAGACACAATACTCCTATTGATGCAGCCCAGAATTGCATTGGCCTTCTTAGCCACCATATCACACTGTTGACTCATGTTCAGTTGTGGTCCACTAAGACTCCCAGATCTCTTTCACATGGACTGTTGTCAAGCCAACTCTCTCCCATCCTGTACCTGTGCCTTATATTGTTTCTGCCTAGGTGAAGTACCTTACACTTCTCCCTATTGAAATCCATTTTATTGCTTATGGCCCAGCTCTCCAGTCTATCAAGGTCCTCTAGGGTATTAACTACCCCTCTCAACTTGGTGTCATCTGCAAATTTGATTAGCATATCCTCTATTCCATCATCCAAGTCATTTATAAAAATATTAAATCGTACCGGTCCCAGGACAGACCCCTGTGGCACCCCGCTGGTCACTCCTCTCCAGGATGAAGTTGTGCCATTAACGAGCACCCTTTGGGTTCGGTTGGTCAACCAATTACCAATCCACCTAACAGTAGCAGTGTCCAGCCCACATTTTACTAGCTTTGTTTCAAGAAGATCATGGGGGACTTTATCAAAGGCTTTACTGAAATCAAGGTACACTACATCTACAGCATTCCCTTCATTTACCATACCTGTCACTCTATCAAAAAAAGATATGAGATTAGTTTGGCATGACCTGTTTTTGAGAAACCCATGTTGACTGTCAGTGATCACGGCATTGCTTTCTAAGTGCTTACAGACCGTCTGTTTAATTATCTGCTCTAGTATATAGTATTTGGAGCGGTGGAGTCTGATCTGGAGAATCGGGTTTGATTCCCCACTCCTCCACATGAGCGGCGGAGGCTAATCTAGTGAGCTGGATTTGTTTCCCCACTCCTACACACAAAGCCAGCTGGGTGAACTTGAGTAAGTCACAGCTCTCTCAACCCCACCTACCTCCCAGGGTGTCTGTTGTGGGGAGGGAAAGGGAAGGTGATTGTAAGCTGGTTTGATTCTTCCTTAAGTGGTAGAGAAAGTCTGCATATAAAAACCAACTCTTCTTCCTCTTCTATCTTTCCTAGTATTGATGTCAGGCTGACTGGGCGATAATTGTTTGGGATTTCTTTTTTCCCCTTTTTAAAGATGGGGACCACATTTGCCTTCCTCCAGTCTACTGGAACTTTTCCTGTTCTCCTGGAATTCTCAAAGATTATTGCCAATGATTCTGAGATCACTTCGGCCAGTACTTTTAACACCCTTGGATGCAGTTCATCCGGCCCAGGAGACTTGAATTCATTAAGAGTAGCCAGGTATTCCCGTACCATCCCAGTGTCTATAAGAACATAAGGCCCTGCTGGATCAGACCAAGGCCCATCAAGTCCAGCAGTCTGTTCACACAGTGGCCAACCAGGGGCCTCTAGGAAGCCATTAACAAGACGGGTGAAGCAGCACCATCCTGCCTGTGTTCCACCGCACCCAAAATAATAGGCATGCTCCTCTGATACTAGAGAGAATAGGTATGCAGCATGACTAGTATCCATTCTAACTAACAGCCATGGCTACCCCTCTCCTCCATGAATATGTCCACTCCCCTCTTAAAGCCCTCCAAGCTGGCACCCATCACCACATCCTGGGGCAGGGAGTTTCACAATTTAACTATGCGTTGTGTGAAAAAATACTTCCTTTTATCGGTTTTGAATTTCTCACCCTCCAGTTATAGCAGATGACCCCGTGTTCTAGTATTATGGGAGAGGGAGAAAAACTTCTCCCTGTCCACTCTCTCTATACTATGCTGTAATCCCCCTACTGCATCCTCTGCTCCTTTATTCCCAGGCTGAGCACTACTGGGAGAAGACTGAGACAAAGAAAGTGTTAAGTAATTCTGCCTTTTCTGCCTCCCCTGTTAATAATTCACCGTCCTCTCCATACAATGACCCCATCATTACCTTGATCTTCCTTTTGCTCTGGACATAACCAAAAAACCCTTTTTTATTGTTTTTAATTTCCCTGGCAAGCCGGAGCTCATTCTGCGCTTTAGCCTTCCTGACTTTCTCCCTGCATGTGCCAGCTACTTATTTGAATTCCTCTTTGTTGATTTCCCCCTTTTTCCATTTCTTGTACATGCCCTTTTTAAATCCTATCTCAATCAAAAGTTCTTTAGACATCCACTCTGGTTTCTCCAAACCTCTACCATTTTTTCTTCTCATTGGAACTGATTGAAACTGCACCTTCAATATCTCACTTTAAAAAAATTCCCATCCTTCATGCACTCCCTTTTCTTTCAGTATTCTTACCCACGGGGTCACACCCAGTAGTTCCCTAAATTTATTGACTTGGCTCAGTTTCTCCCTGTCCCCCTCCAGCCTCCCTCTGCCAGCAGGCCCCTCCTGATGCACACAACAGCCGCCTGCCGCCCCCCCCCCCCGGACATCAACCTCCTTCCTTCTTGCCCGGAACATCCTCCACCAACAGACCTCCTCTCCAGCGCGCCAACATTCACTCTCCCCCCCCCCCAATCTAATGCAGGTGTGTCAGGGGAGAGCTTTGGGCAGGAGCTGCACCACTACTACGCTCTGAGCAACGCCACACATACATGGTTGGCACACGACCCTGCCAAGGCCTCAAGGGCAGACCCCGCAGCAGCTGGCATCCAGCCACAACACTCCCCCCCTCACCCGCAGCCTGGAGATGGCTGCCACCCCACAGAGGACACCCACCATGCCCCCCCTCCGCTCACCTGGGTCTTTGGGAGGGGTCCAGGGCATCCTTCATGCTGAACCAGCTGCCGCTCTTTTCTCCCTCCAGCCCCCCTGCAGCCACGACACGCCCCACACTCTCGGCCACACGGCTCTTGCCAGCATCCTCTTTGGTGCTGCCCTGGCAGAAAAAGCCGGACTTGGCTCGCTTCTCTTCCTTCTGGGCTTCCTCCGGGGTCCTCCCCCTCCATGCTTCGGCTGAGGACACCATGGGCATGGCTATCTGGACAGGCCTGCCCTCCGTGTGCACCCCCTCGTCCATCTTGGCCCTGTTACGGTGTTTACTGAGGGCCAGTGTCTTGACAGAGAGCTTGTCTTCTTCCTGAGCGGCCAGGATTGGCGGGGAGGGGATGAAGCGGGGAGGGTCCTTCTGCGGGGCTCTCTGGAAGCTGCCACTGCTTCCGGACCAGGGAGAGGGCTCAGACTCCGGGGCAGGAGGCCCCGTGCTGAAGCTCTCTGCCAGCTTCTTGGGCTTGCTCGGGGGAGTGGCGGCGGCAGGGGACGGGCACACAGCAGGCCTGGGGGAGGGCTCCTCGCAGTAAATGTGGCTTCCGTTGATGCAAAGGGAGGACCGGGAGACGGGCTCGTTTTGCGACTTCAAGCTCTGGACAGATCTGGACTCCGGCAAGGAGTTGATCTGGGAGACCTCGTCACTGAACGCCCTCTTGTGGGTCAGCCTCGGGGAAGGCAGGAAGTCTCTCACTGGAAAGGAAAGAAGGGAAGTGCTAGTGAAACCTCCTGCCCCCACTCCATGCCAGCCCTGCCCTCTTGGACATCTCCAGCAGAGAACCCAAAGAGCACCCAATGCAACGAAAAACGCACAAATCCAGGCCAAACATGGTCTGACGACCGCGCCACACTTCCCCGGCACTCAAATGCCCCCTGCTGTGATCAGTGGGGGCTTGAGGCAGGAGGACCTTTCGCCCGCTAGCAGCTCTGCTCAGCTCAACAATCAGCACAGAAGAGGAGGAAGGGCCCCTGAAGTCGGGTGGCCCTGGGAAGCCAGCCGTTGTTTGGCCCCGGGTGCGAACACCGATACCTCGACCACAGCTGCTGAAGGAACTACTCCGTGGGCACTCTGCAAATCTCCCCCTCACATGCGCTATCATTAGAACCGCGTCACTCAGCATGGGCTGGGGGGGAATCTTAAAAGCCGGGGCTCCTTGGGCCAGCACCCACACACCCCCGGCACCTTGGCCGCCTCGCTCCAGCACTCCCCTCCAGGTCTCACTCTCTGGCAGAACCCAAGAGACCGGGTCACTCCAGTGGCCCCCTGAGCCCTCTCTGGTCCGTCCCCCCTGCAGGACACCAGCCAGCCTTCCCTCCTCCTCCTGAGCTTTCATATTCCTTTAGATCTCGGCTGCAGCTTTCACAGTCCAAACAGGCCCCAGGAGGTGCCAGCAGCTGTCACAAGGGCTATGGGAATAGGTGGCTCTAAAAGGGGATCAGACAGATTCAGGGAGGAGAGGTCTACCAATGGCTACAAGCCATGGCAACTAAATGGAACCTCCACATTCAGAGGCAGGCAGCTTCTGAATCCCAGTACCAGGAGGCAAAATCAGGGAAAGGCCTTGGCCTCTATGCCCTTTCGCTGGACCTCCAGAGAAACAGGTTGGCCGCTGTGTGTGAGACGGGATGCTGGACTAGATGGACCCTCACTGGCCTGATCCAGCTGGGCTCTTCCTATGTGGGACAGAATCGAGCCACAAAGACCAGGCCGTAAAGATGGTGGCCTCTTCTTACCGGAGCGGTCAGCGGGGAGGCTGCCGTGCCGGCTGGGGGAGGGGGCTGCCGCCACCTCCAAGGCAGCCATGCCCACCATGCTGCTGGCCGAGGAGACGGTGCTGTCGGAGCCGAGGGAGGTGGTGGACTGAGTCAAGGAGGACTTGCGCAGCTTGTTCTTGAAGAAGAAGCCACCGCCTTTGGCCTTCTTGCCGCCCAGGCCCAGGTCTTCCTCCAGGGCACCGCTGCTGCTGGGCACGATGGCCGAGGCCGACTCCAGGTCGTACTGCCGCCGGCCCTTCATCTTGTCCCTCAGCTTGCCGAAGGGCGACCGGGGCTTGTCCTTGACGGACAGGTCAAACATGCTGGCGGTCAGGCTGTGGCGGGTGAAGTGGATGCTGAGCTGGATCTCCCCGCGCTCCTTCTCCTTCTTCCCGGGCTTGGAGTGAAGTTTGTGCCACCTGGAGGGACAGCGGGGAGAAGAAAGCACAACACCGCCTGGGTCAGCTCCAGAATTCTCCCCAGCACCAAGCTCCCACAAGAGCAGGTGAGGCAAGCGCAACAGCTGGCGTTCTCTATTTTGGCCCACGAGGGGGAGGGGTCTTCATGGACACATTTCCCCCCTCATTCCGGGCCTCAGACCCACCCTACACCGTTCTGACTTGCCCCAGGTGAGGTTTGCCTTCAATGTCTCAGCCTGATCCAAAACTCCACGAGTGAAGCTGGATGAAGCGGTACCTCCGAGGCAGCAAGAAACACTTGGCGCATGCGCAGACAGCAGTAGTGGCTGAGCTAGCTTGCAGACCGGTCACTGCAAGGGCTCTGAGCTGTGGGATTAACCTTCAAAGCCCACCGCAGTTTGCTTGGCGAGTAGGCAGCAGCCTAGGGTGCTAGAGCAAGAGTCACGCGGGGCCTCTGCCTGCCCCAGGGGCTCCCGTCTGTCTGGGATCAGCACAAGCCCTGCTCCGTGAAGCTTGCTTGATCTGCTTTGGCTGAGATCACCCCTTCTCCAGCAGGCATGATTAATTCCCCTCCCCCATTTTATCCCCAGACCCCACCGTGTGAGGTAAGTGAGGCTCAAAGAGATTACCTGGCCTCAGATCACCCAGAGACCTTCATGGCAGTTGCAGGGATTTGAACCTGGGCTTTTCCCTAGCCCTAACCACTCCACATCACTGCCTCTCCCTAGCAAACACTCCTAACTGTCTGTCTCTAATTTCTCCTGTGCACTGCTCCAGATTTCCTCCCTCTCCCCCCCCCCACCCCCATACAGAGAATTTCCTTCTAAGACAGGCCTGTCTCTACGGGTTCCCCTCCCTCAGCAGAGTCAGCAGCACCATCGAAGAAGGGCCATGTCTGTGGAAGCCCACCGTTACCCACCTGGCCGAGAGCGGGCCAGCAGGACCTGCAGGGCACAAGGAGCTGCAAAGAGGCTAACCCTCGCCCCCCCACCCACCCCCGGTCCAGAACCAGCCTCGCACCCCCCTCCCGGCCCCGCTCACATTCCAGGCAGCAAGAAAACAACGAACCCGCAGGCTTGCAAAACCCCGAAGCCCCCCTCTGGAGGGGAGGAGGGAGGGGCTCGCTCGTGTGCATTCTCTATGGTGTCCCCCCCCCACACCTTGTGGAAGTCAAGAAGGCCCCCAGGCTTCAGTCATTCCGCAGAACGCGCAAGGCAGAAATGTTCGGGGGGGGGGGATTTTTGTAAGGGGTTTAGAATTGCAGCAGGATGGAACAGGCAGGGGTGGGGGGGAGAGAGACACCTTTACGACGGAATCAGATTGTAGCCCACTGCAGCGATGGCAGAACGCATCACCCCCTTCTCCTGCAGGGTCTTATACCTCGCAATCCCCTTTCTGTACTGTAAAGTGAAATAAAGAATGAAGCCCCCACTGAATAAGGGCAGCTTGAAGCACCCCCTCCCCCCCCCCGCTTTCTGCAGCCAATTCAAGAGAGGGGAGCACCTTGGAGGCTGAGGACATCCATGGCCTCATTAGCATCCCTGAGTTCATCGCTGATGAGCGCCTCGCCTAGAAAAAAAGGTTGCCAGCCCTTCAGATGTCCCCCGGGCGTCTGTGTTATTTTGCGACTGCGGACTAACACGGCTGCCCATTTGGAATCAGCAAGCACAACCCCCTAGCTCTCCACGGGGCAGGGAGGTCAGGACTCAGCCGACTGAGGGAGCTGAGACCAAATCCGAGCCAATGAAGAGCTCCAAGCTGAAACCCCCCAAACCGGAAGCCGGATCCCAGGACTTGCTTGCTTGGTCTTGGGATGCAGGTCAGGAGAGGCACTAAAATCATGACAGACGGATCTAAAGCTCGATGCTAGCCAACACCGTCTCAGACTGGAAACCTGTTGTTTCACCTTCCTGGATTTATGTGCAACCAGGCCAGTGGCGGCAAAGAGGGGCTCCCCACAGGAAGGGGGTTGGGCTCTGCTTTCCCAAAATGAGCAGAAAGCAGAACCATTTGAAACAGGGGGGAGAGGCCTGGGCCCCCTTGGAGTGCCACAGGGAAAGGGGGCCACAGAAATGCAGCTCCGTGCAGCCAAGAAGAGAAGGGAAGAGAAGCTGAGCCTGGTGGCCGAAGCCGCCGCCTCCCCCGCCCGGGGCGCTCCCTGCTTGCCCCTCCTGGCCCTCTCTCTGGGACAGCAGCCGCCCCAACCACCTCCCTCCTGGTGGGGGCCGAGAGGGTTTAAACAGGTTCTCGCCCCCTTCGCATGCTCTACCCCCTCTTGCTTTGGCCAGTTGGCCCCTGGAGGCATCCTCCATCTCCTTGGAGGCTGAGGACATCCATGGCCTCATCAGCTTCCCTGAGTCATGGGGGGGGGGGCCTCTCTCGCTGACGAACGCCTCGGCCCAGACGCTTAGGGCTGTTTAGCTTGGAAAGAAGGCGGCTGAGGGGAGACATGATAGAGGTCTATAAAATTATGCATGGTTTGGAGAGAGTGGACAGCGAGAAGTTTTTCTCCCTCTCCCATAGTACTAGAACGCAGGTTCGTCTGCTGAAGCTGGAGGGTGAGAGATTCAAAACAGATAAAAAGAAGTATTTCTTCACACATCGCATAGTTAAATTGTGGAACTCCCTGCCCCAGGATGTGGTGATGGCTGCCAGCTTGGAGGGCTTTAAGAGGGGAGTGGACATATTCATGGAGGAGAGGGGTATTCATGGCTATTAGTTAGACTGAATACTGGTCATGCTGCATACCTATTCTCTCTAGCATCAGAGGAGCAGGCCTATTATTTTGGGTGTGGTGGAACACAGGCAGGACAATGCTGCTGCCATCGTCTTGGTTGTGGCCTTCCTAGAGGCCCCTGGTTGGCCACTGGGTGAACAGACCGCTGGACTTGATGGGCCTGGGTCTGATCCAGCAGGACTTTCCTTATGTTCTTATGTTCCTTCCGGCTGGGGCCCCCCTCTTTGTCCCCTCCTGGCCAACTGGCTCCCCGACTGGGTTGGGCCCTCTCTGTGCCCCACCCTGTGCATTCCTGCTGGCCAACGGGTCTGCAGAGGCATGACTGACCCAGCCTTGCCTCCTGGCCAAGTCCCCGCTGGCCAGCTGAGCCGTGGGAAGGACCATGGCCTCCCGCCACCCTCAGGCAACTTCCCTGCTGCTTGGGGACAGCCCGCTGGACCCCCTGGTAAGTGGGGGCATTGACCAGGGCAGGGTGCCTTCCCCCTCCAGGGCATGTCTGTACTGCGCAGTTCTATTGTAGTGCATGTTTCGAGACAGAAGAAAAATCAAAGTTCAAAATAGGAAGGAATGTTGTAGTAAACAAAAGGAAGTGCGCTCTTTGGACAGAAACAGCCTCTCATGAGCCAAGCAGCAGATCTGGGTATCAAGTTAAAGTCTGGAAGACTGACAAGAACAAGCTCCACCATTTGCCAACCCAGGACATTTGCAGGCCCTGCTTGGCTCGAGGCAGCAGACGTGGGCCCCCCGTTATCTCCACAAGTCCCCTGGGAAGCAGGCTAAGAAAGCAAGGCCCTGGCCCAAGGTCACCATGAGCTTCATGGCAGCGTGGAGATTTGAACCCAGGTCATCCAGACCCAAGGGGTCAACTACACCTGACATTTCTTCACTTGTTTACACTTGTTTTCCTGAGAACAGCAGCTGCAGAGAATAGCTTCTTAAGAAAAGAACGGGTGAGCCCAAAAGGGCTCAGAACAGAACTGTGGGGGCAGGAAGAGCCCCTGCCCCTCTCTCCAGTTTTCTTGCAAGAAGACTGCTGGGGGGGGGGGGGTTTCCACTGATTTTGCAGTTCCATTGGGAGTATTTACGCCTGGCTCTCCCATAAGGCGGTTTACGCAGCAAAGACCTCTCCCAGACCTAGTGGGAGACGGAACCAGCACCCTTCAGAACAAATAGCCCTACGCAGTGCACAGCGCCACCAGGATGAAGCCACTCTGGTCCAGTCAGGGTCTCACCTACGCAGTCTCGCCCTAGGCGAACATGAACTTAAATGCTGAACAGATTGATTCACTAGATTTGGAAGAATCCCTTTCCATACATGACCAATGGGCAGCATTTCCCGTTGGAACACCGGGGGGGGGGGGGAGGCAGAACTCCTTGAAACCGATTCAGATCCTGACCCTTCCTCTTCCTGCTTAGCAACCCCCAACAGAAGAGAACCTGATCCCGGGAGCAGAGCTCTGGAAAAATCCCTCTGCTGACTCACTCGTGCCAGGAGCGGCAGGGCTGCTGTCCGCTCCTGCAGCAGCCACAGATGGAGCGCGCATGCCTCGGCACAGTTCCCAGGCTGCCCCGAGGAATGCAGCCTCCCCACGGCCCCTTGGACAGCCCACCTGCCTGAGCAGGAGCAGCTGGAGAAGGCCAGGCCTGCCAGGGAGCAAGAGAGGGACATTTGCCCCCCTGTGATGAAATGACGCTTCACCCAAGGACAAGAGCACGAGGCGTTTCCCCTTGGTTTTGCAAATGCCGGGTGGGCACTCTGTGAATACCCAGGGGTTCAGCTCAAACTGCCCTGACAGGTAGTCTGGTCAAAAGAAAGCGCTAGTTCTTATCCGCACCCGTTTCCGATGCCTTCTGAAATCCAAGCTACAGAGTTTGGGGCAGTAAAGCCTCATGACTTTATGCTGGAGGTGGCCCAAGAGGCGGGGGCTTTGTGCACACCCAGAATGGATACTTTCCAGACTAAAAAGTGAAGAAATGGTTCTGCCTATCTCTTCCCTCCCTGGTGATTTGATCATGGAAGTGGTGGTTTCGCAGAAGGGGGGGTCTCCCTGGAGGGCAGCAGCCATTATTGGGGAAAAGGAGACAAACTACTTAAGCAGAAGATGAGAGGGAATGCATCTTGGTCATCTCCTGGGCATGTAATGGGGGGTCACTGGGGGTGGAGGTAGTTGTGAATTTCCTGCATTGTGCAGGGGGCTGGACTAGATGACCCTGGCGGTCCCTTCCAACTTTATGATTCTGTGATTCTACTAAATTCATGGGGGCTCTGAAGGGGACACACACAGGCCCATTGGCCTGCGACTAGCCAGAAGGAAAACTGAGCCTGAATGACAAACTTGGTGCCTCGCTCTTGAACATCACAGAGGTAAGTTGTAGCCCCGGGGAAAGAGGGCTGCGCTTACACCTACTTGATTTTCCTCTGCTCCCGTGCCTGCTGACTTTTACCATTCAACTGTATGCTTTTACTTGTGGTATCCACTGATTGTTTGTGTGTGTGTGTTAAGTGCCGTCAAGTCGCTTCCGACTCATGGCGACCCTATGAATGAAAGTCCTCCAAAATGTCCTATCTTTGACTGATTGTTTACATATTAAAAAAAATTCTTTTTCTGAAACTGGAGTTATTGGAGTCTTTGCAACTATGGAACAAGCCTCATGCTTATCAAAGTACAAGAGAGAAGCAGGGAGATCCTGCCTGGCCGGGAATCTCTCTAATGAGTGTGATTCCCACACTGGCTGAACTAGGGAAGGGGTTCTGCTGTTTCACAGTCTGACTACAGGCTGCAATCCTACTTGTGGCCTGCTGGTGGCAACGGAGAGCAAATGCTCTCTGGGAAAGGGAATGAACCAGAGGGATAAAAGCCACAGAGGCAACTTCCTCAAGGAGGGCTAGCAGCTTGTGGGGCCGGACAACCTGCAAGGTCCCTCCTGGGCTCATTTGAACGGAGCCCACCCCCCCAAGCCCAGAGGTCCAACCTCGATCACTCCCCAAACTTCCTGAGCCCCCCCCCCTTCCTAAAGGCAGACAGTCAACTGCCTCTCCTGCCTGCAGTGAGCAGGGCCCACAAGGTCTACCCGCAACATCCCAACGGGAACCCACAAAGGCAATCCTTTTACATGCCAGCCTGCATCTCCTTCGCCTGGCAGGTGGCCCCGTTCCCAGACACGAGGGAGGGGTCAATGCAGGTAATGTTGCCAAGGGCTAACCTGGGCACTCAGGCAGTAGAAGGCTGATACAGCTGAGCACAGAAGGCCGTCTCCAAGGCCTGATGCCCCCACCCCACTTGCCAGTGCCCCTCCAGGTCAGCCAGAGGGCACCTCCTTTATGCCCAGCAGCCTCTCGCACCCCAGAGCCTGGCTGGGCAGGGGACTCGTGTTCCGGATCCCAAATGCCGCAGCACACCCAGTGATGGGGAAAGCAGGACAGCCCCACAACAGAAGAGTCAGTGTGGAGCAGGGTCTAAGACTGTCAGACTGGTATCTGGAAGACTCAGGTTTGAATCCCCATTCGTGCCCTGAAAGCTCGCTGGGTGACCCTGGACCAGCCACACTTTTGCAGCCTCACCTCCCTCACAGGGTTGTTGTGATGATAAAATGGGGGAGAGGAGAATGATGTAAGCTGCTTCAGGTTCCCATCAGGGGGGAAAGGCAGGGTATAAACAAGCAAACAAACAAACAGGTTTGAAGACAGAAGCAACAACCCCACCCCACCCCAAGGGTGATGGAGTCCAACCGGTTGGGCCAGAAGGGGCTTCTCACTACTTTAAGGAAGGACCCACTGTGCGTCCACATGTGAAACGAGCAAAGGTTCCACATCTCCTGCCTCTCTGCACATGCGCTGAGCTGGGCAGCGAGGAGAAGTCACTCCGTGGCGAAGCAGAGTCCTTTTCAGAGACTCTGGGGACGGAAGGCAAGCCCTCTCTTCTGCCTTCTCTTTCCTCCTGCAGCCTGGCCGCTGAACACCCCTCTGTCAGTCCTCTGATGCTCCAGGTTGTGTCAGCAGAGGGAAATTCCCCTCCCCACCGGGGAAGTCATAACCTCTGGCTCCTTTTCCCATCACATGACTTCACAGCTCTCTGAGCCACAACCGGGAGCCACATCCAAACACACAGAAGAACCGGCCATGTGACTTTTCTAGGGGGCAGACCCCTTCCCCATGGATGGTATTTTGGCCCTGCATTCTTGGCTGTGTCCTCATGGTTGGCCCTAAGGAAAGGCGTGAGACCGATTTTGCTTTTTGTCCTAATTGGGAAAACCTTTCTGCCACCCAGAAGGTTATCAGCAGTTTGAAAGCGCGAGGCTGGGGAGCAGAGAGAACGAGGGAAGAGAAATTCTTGCAGCTACTGAGATGACGGAGGGGCTGAGGAGGGTGCGGAGGCTGACAGCCCATCCTCCCTCCCCAAAACATGCCTTTCTCCATTTTAGTACGCTTGCTGGCATCAGACCAAACATCACAAGTCAAACGCCAGTTGGCAAGACCCCATTCAGGCACACAGGCGGAGGGAGACGTGCGCAGCCCGCACTCAGAGCGCCAGAGCCTGCTCCGGGCTGGCTCAAGCCCCGTCATCTTCTCCCGGGCACTCCCAGGGGCCCAGCCACTCCCCCCACCCCGGCCCTCCCCAGCGGGCGGTGCTGGCCAGCCTTCTGCAGGCTCAGCTCCCCAATCCCCAGGAGGACCATCACGCGGAGAAGGTGCAGCTCCCGTGACAGCCGGCCCAGCCAGGGAGGCTCAGCAGAGGGGCTGGCCGGGCCGCTCACAGCCAAGAAGCAGCAACGGCCGAGGACCCTGCCCCACTCGGCATTCCACTGCGCCCTTTCCACAAAAAGCAGCCAAACACGCACACACACACCCCCACATGCACGCGCACACCCCCTGTGCCGGATGGAGAAGAACGGATGTTTCCTGAAGAATTCTGCCCAGTCTGCACCTTTCCACAGACAACCAGAAGCCTCCATGCCTGGCCCAAGAGCCATCATTTCTGCCCTCGCCGGGGCCTAGAGGCCGCTCACAGATTAAAAACCATTCAAGCCAAACAACACATCATTAAAACAAACAAAAGCACAGAAACACACCTGAAGTTGCCTTATCCTGAAACCGACCTTCGGTCTACCACAGTCAATACTGTCTACTCAGAGTGGCCGCCGCTCTCCAGGGTCTCAGGCGGAGGTCTTTCACATCACCCACCACATGATACCTTTCAGCTGGAGATGCTGCCAGGGTTTGAACCGGGGACCTTCCGCATGCCACTGAGCCACAGCCCCTCCCTAAACCCCAGCCAAAATACATACAAAAGCATAAAAACCACATTTAAAAACCAGGCCGGAAGGAGGGATCATTGAGGGAACAGCAGACGAAACAAAACGAGTTTCCACCACTAGCAAATGACAGCAACAGATGGGGACGGGCAAGCCTCCCTGGGGAGGTTGGCATCCCAAAGCTCTAGTGCCACAACTGAGAAAGGCCCTCTCCTGGGTTGCCCCCACCTAATCTCAGGCACCATGAGCCTCCCACACAGATCAGAAAGCCAACTGACGTGGAGATGGGCCAAGATGAAGCCTTCTATACCCCCTCACCCGCAAAGCTGGCAACCGAGCCCTCCCCTGGACCCCCAACCCAGGATACAAGGCAGTGGGGCACACAGACACACAGTCCCCAATCAGTTGCCTCCGTCCCCCTCTGCCAGGGTCCCACTCATGATCCCCCCACAATGTGCCCTTCGCCTCATTGCCAGAGCCCACCTAAGGCGGGTACACAGTTCAGGCTGGCAAGACCCAGTGCCTCCTTGCCAGGAGAAGGCCTGCTCCCGGAAACCAGCTCTAGACCAAGTGGGAGCCCCCCTCATAATCTCAGCGGGGAGGCCTTAAGGAAGCCCACCCCCCAGTGCCTTCTGGCCAGCCTCAAGGTCACCTCTGGAACCAAAGCCCCTTCCTGAGACCCCTGCAGGCCCCACCATGGCTGCCAAACGCACACCCCATGCCCGACTGGCTCCCACACCCCCTGGACTAATGGTTGTACTTGACACAAACGGCCACAGACACAAGGGTCAAGCAGAAATCTTTGCTCCTGGGTGCCCACCCTGTGGGCAGCTGGCTCTCTTATGGGGCCCTTCAGGGGCTGGTCCTTATGGCCAGACCAGTTCACAGCAAAGCAAGGCATGGCTGGCCTACCCGGCAGGGCCCTCAGCTCCACACCAGAGCCAAAGGGCTGATGGTCTGGCTCAGAAGGCAGTCTGGCGTGTCCAGGCTGGGTCCCCCAGGGAGATGTCCTGGAACCCAGGGCTCCACGTACAGGCAATTCCCTCGCAGGAGGATGAGGGCGGGAGGGATGCACCATGCACAGGAGTGGGAGTCAGCTGACTTGCCCAAATTCAGGCCCCAGAACGTCTGGGGCCAGCCAAGGGGAAGGGGAGCCTCAGCTCACACCAAGTACTGCAAACACAACGGTGCCCACAATGAGTCATCTTCCCACCCCTTTATATGCCGGGGGGGGGAGGAATGATCGCTCCCCTCCCTGTTAGCCCACCTGCCATGGCCCCGCCACCTCCTTGCCCACGGCATGGCCGGTTCAAGGTTCAGCAGAGGCTGTTGGTGTTCTCAGAGCTCCTAGTTCCATTCAGCGAAGCTCAACTGCCAGGGGGCTCTTAAAGGAACCTCCTGCAGCACCCAAGCCCCCTGGCTCCCACCAAGACTTAGGAGGCTTTAAGAGGGGAGTGGGCATGTTCATGGAGGAGAGGGGTATTCATGGCTATTAGCTAAAATGGATACTGGTCATGCTGCATACCTATTCTCTAGTATCAGAGGAGCATGCCTATAATATTAGGTGCTGTGGAACGCAGGCAGGATGGTGCTGCTGCAATCGTCTTGCTTGGGGGCTTCCTAGAGGCACCTGGTTGGCCACTGTGTGAGCAGACTGCTGGACTTGATGGGCCTTGGTCTGATCCAGCAGGGCCTTTCTTATGTTCTTAAGATCTCCACAGCCGGACCAGCAAGGAGACAGCTCAAGCTTTCATAAAAACAAAGCCCTCCACTGGAAAGCCCCACCGCCAGATGGGCAGTTTTTCAGTGCCCAGAAAGCCTGGAAGCCAAGCCCCACCCTGGCTCAACTCCCGGGTGCCACATGCACGGCACTCTAGCGCGCACACACACTGCTTCCATTCAAGGGGGCCTTCTGCTCCTAAGCGCTCGGGCCATGGCTGCCCCAGATCCGTGTGCCTCCAGAAACCTGCCTCCCAAAGCTCAAGCAGAATTACATGTGGGCAGCTTAGCAGCCCCCAGACAACCGCCCCATTGTGTGCCTGTCACAAGTTCACATGCCCAGGCTTTGCAGCTTAAGCCCAAATATTACAGAGGAGCATGCTCGTGGGGACACTTTCAGCCGTGCGAAGAGGCAGCGGAGAGCCCCAGTGCAGCATCCCAAGGAACAGGGCAGCAGCCGGGCACAGCAGAAGGCCAGTCGGGCCCGGAGGGCCTGAGGTGCCCGGCAAGTTATGGACTGGCTCCACAATCACCCACTTCCAAGAGAGCTATGAAGGCTCCCCACCCACACTGTACAGGACACACACACACACACCCTCCTTGGAGGGCCAAATCAGACAGGGCTGTTTTTTTCCATTTGAAACAGCCAATGAAAGACACACACACACACACACACACACACACCCATCCCCCCACCCAGTGTGGAGGTTTAAGCCTTCCTCCCCATGCCATTTTCCAACTTGAAACAGCCCTGCAGTGCTGCCCTTTGCCCTGAGCCCCATGGGGCTACCTGAGGAAAATGGCGCAGAGGGGGAAGGAATTACTCCTTCCCTCCTCACAGCTGGGAGTTGTGGTCTTGCAGACCTGATGTAAAACCCACACACACACTCAGGAGTTGCATGCCCGCAGTACCCAGCATCCCACTTGGGCTGTGCAAAGCAGAGATTTGTGGAACCAGCAAGCCACTTGCTGGGGGTTTGGCGGTCCCGTTCCTTTCCTCACCCTCAGAGGCGTCTGCACTTTCCTACGCACCCTCCACATGCAGAAGCAGCAGGATCCGGGCCTTTCCTGAGGAGTCAGCCCAATATGACAAGCTGAAGGTACAATCCTAAGGCTAGCCTCACTCCAGAGAGTGTCTCAGGAACGGGGTTTCCCCCAGGATCCCTTCAGCAGAGAACCCAAATCATCACATTACAAAATCTTGGCTTGAAATGAGCCAGAATACAATAACTATCTAAAGTTACACGTGTGACCCATAAGTGAGTTGGCAGCTGGTCGCCCTCTTCACTAACTACGAGGCCAAATGCCCCCATGAAGCCAAGGCAGGCGGCGCCTCTGCCAGTCCCAGTCCCCCTCTCCCCACTGCTTGGCAAGGGCAGGAGAGGGGGTTACGTGCCCCCAGGTCCTCTAGCCCCACAGAGATGCTTGGACTGGGCACCTCCAGACTAGAGCCAGGCGGCCGCTGAGGGCAAACACCTGTGACAGCCCGTGGGGCCCCCGCTCGTGAACTGACCATGGGAATCCTATAGCTTTGCCATTATAGTACAGTAGCTTGTTTTACATGGTCACGATAGTATTTTGGGGGGTTGGTTTCATGAAATTAATGCTTTACAAAATTCTTGAACCGTTGGCTATTAAAAAAAAAATTACATGGCAGGCCCTACAAAATACACAGAGAGCCAGTGTGGTGTAGTGGTGAAGAGCGGTGGACTCTAATCTGGAGAACCGGGTTCGATTCCCCCACTCCTCCACATGAAGCCTACTGGGTGACCTTGGGCCAGTCACAGTTCCCTCCGAACTCTCTCAGCCCACACAGGGGCAGGCGATGGCAGAACCACCTCCGAGTGTCTCTTGCCTTGAAAACCTTATGGGATCACCATCAGCTGGGACTTGACGGCATACACACACACAACGTACACAAAGAGTTAAACATTACATCTGAAATACAGGAAGGTACATCTGGTAGGTTAAAACAACGCCGTGCCTTCTTGTGGGCTTTGTACTGGGTCCAGTGTCTAGCAAGTCAGCAACACTCAGCCTCTGGGCCCCTAGGAAGGAAGCCCTCCCCCCTCCCCTGAAATTCCACCCAGATGTCAACGGCTTTCACCCCACCACTGGTGCCACGGGGCAGGCCCATTTTCTGGGCACCCCTCTATAATGCCCTGACAGATACTTGGGCACTACCTTAAATAAGAAACTCAACTACTGCCACCACCCGTGTGTTCGTGCCTCTGGCTACCCTCCTAACGAGACCACCCGATCCACGGCCTCATCCACGGGCCAGCGCTCCACTGCAGGCACCTCTGCTCCAGGTCCTTGGGCAGGAACCCATGTCTCAGGACTTACATCAGGCATCCTTGGGATTACAACACCCACCCAAAGCGAAGGAACAGACCGACACCCAGAACTCGCCTGCAACACGAGCCCCAGAGAGGGAAGGGAACCTGGCCAGTTGTCGCCTATACCTACCTGAGCACCAGCGTGGTAAAGCAGCTGGAGTGCCAAACTGGGGTCTGGGAGCCCCAGGTTCGAATCCCCATTCCGCCATGGAGTGACCTTGCTGGGTGACCTCGAGCCAGTTACACACACTGCACCTAACCTACCCTAACCTACCACAGAGGGCAGTTGTTGAGATGGTAAAATAGATGAGAGGAGAACACTGCCATAAGCTGCTTTAGGTCTCCTGTTAAGGGATGGATGTGAGCCAATAAACGGAAGCTCAACGCAGACAAGACTGAGACACTGCTGGTCAATGAGGAAGCCCCTCGAGGACTGAGAAGTCCGCCTGTTCTGGAGGTGGTCGCTCACCCCCAAAGGAGCGGGTTCCTAGCTCGGGGGTGCTCCTGGATCCGGGCCTCTGGATGGAGCGCAGAGCATTTTACGAGCTTTGGCGCCTTGCCTGTGGACTGCTCTCCCACCCCCCAGCCCCACCCCGAGGCTCCACCCGGAGGCTCACCTTGCTGACCACCAGCCACCAGGGGCCACAACAACCCCCTCTTGCCCAGCCTTTTAACTGAAGGGTTTTAGCTCTTAAATGTTTGATGGTTGTTTCTGGACCAAGGACCATTTCTGGCTCCTCAGTGGGTGTTTTCTGCTGCTGCCACCACAATCCCTCTTTTCAGGGGCTTGTTTAATGGCTCCCTTTTTCAGGGCCCCGATCTTCATGGTTTTGTTTTACTGTTTGAGTTTTAAGCCACTGTCAGCAGCTTTCTGGAGAGGAAGGCAGCAGATATATATTTTCTAAATACTAATAAAAGAAACGGGGGGGGGGTCAGAAGGGAGCTTCTGACCCCCAGCCACCCTGCCCCAGCCAGAACCGTTTCCCTTAGCCAGCCACCAATGCAGGAAACCCAATTCCCCCCCTCCCACGGCACAGATGCACCGAAAGCCTTGAACTCCAGAGTTACCGGTGGAGGAAGCAAGGGCCAGAACACCCCCCCTCCACACACACACACACACACACACACACACACCCAAGAGGCCAGCTGGACATGCCAGATAACCCCGCGAACAACAAGCAGCAGCCTCTTTCTCGCCCTCCTGAAAACGGGCCTGAGGAAATGGCGAGGTTATGAAGAACTCCTCGGCCTCTGAAGGGCACGAAGGCTGCCCAGAAGCCAGAGGGGCTGGGGTCTATGTGACCCCCCCCCCCATCAACCAGGAATGCCCTCCTATCTACATCCCCCATCAGCCTGCTCGAGGGGCTGGGCGCTACTCCCCAGCATGCCTCCCCCCCCCAACCCTTTCAGCAGCCCGAATTTGGCAGGCAGGGCTCAGAAACCGATCTCTGCTGAAAGCTTCGTACATGCATAAGCACCGTGCCAACTTTCCACCAAACCTAGGGTCCCCCCAAGGACATTTCAAGCATGAAAACTGCAAACAGAAATATCTTTAAAAACATGTAAAATACAGAACAAAACAAACGTCTTCACTTGCTGGCAAAAAAACAATAACACAGGGAGTGGAAATGTAACATTTCTGGAAATTTTGAAGCCATGGGGGGGGGGGAAATGGAACGGTGGGAGGGATTAAACATATACAATACTTACTGTCATATCAAACCTAAATTAATTTTACTGCTTTAACATAAAATGCATCATTTGTAACTTACTTAACATACAACAATCGCAATATTTGACATATTTATTGAATTTAAATGGTACAAATGCATTAGTTTTTGACAAGCAGAACTGCAAATATACCCAACTCTTGAGATAAAACAGCAAGCTGATACATCCTATGTGACCTTAGCATGTGGACCTTAATTTTTGCTGTCTGATTAGAGAGGGCTCAGTTCTCAGTGAAACATCCAGAGTTTTCCTCTGAAGCTTTGGTGCAGTTTCTGCCCCACCTCCTTCTGATCTTTCTCCTTCCTGCAAGGTAGGGCAGCAAGCCACTTTTAACCCACTCTGTGGGTATACCTGTCACACTGGTTTGAGGGAGAGGTGAAAAGGTCAACCACAAGGGAAGACTCAGGTCAAAAGGGTAACAGAAGGCATGCAACTGTTGAGAAGCAATGAAAGCCCTGCATGCTCCCCTTGTGAAAATTAGGTATCCTTCTAGGTGTATACATGCATCTTGGATTTAAGAACTGCATAGGTCTACAGCATGCCCACCTAGAAGATAAAAATATTTCATAAAATTTTTTTCAGTACTTTCCAAAATTTCCATGGGAAAAACTGAAAAGAGGTCGGGAGGGGGGGAAACTACCCAAGAAGGGCAGATAAATATCTCTGGGGATGGAGCTCAGGTTTTGCTGCTACAACCAAGAAGGCCCTTTCTTTCTTGGGTTGCCCCCCCCCATCTAGCCTCAGGTGGAGGGGGCACCTGAAGCAGACCTCAGAAGGTGAACATAGTGGTCAGGGGGGGTTAATATGGGAGCAGGCAGTCTTAAGGTATGCTGGTCCCATGCCACACAGGGCTTTAAAGGTCCTTGCAACGAGCCTGGAAGCAAATTGTCAGCCAGTGTAGGTGGAACAAGGCTAGAGTGAAATAATCCCTATGACTCACCCCAATCAGCATTCTGGCCACAGCATTCTGCACCAACTGTAGTTTGCAGACAGTCTTCAAGGACAGCCCTGCATAGAGTGCATTGTAGTAATCAAAGCCAAATGTTATCAGGGCGTGCCCTATATTGGCAAGATCTTTCCTACCCAGGAAGAGCAGCCGCTGGCTCACCAGGCGAAGCTTGTGAACGGCACCGCTGGCCACAGCTACCTGTTTATCCAGCTGGAGGCCCAGGCCCAACGACACCCCTTCGCTACAAGCCGCCTCCTCTAGGGGGAGGACAACCCCATCCAAACCTTCCCCATTCAAATAAAAATAAGCTTTCCAGCAATTTAAGATCTATCCTGCTGCAAGCACCTGAATGATGCAGGATCCAAATCTTAGCAAGAAAATGCTGTATGGCCCTCCAGAGCATGTAGGCCAAGCCCACACAGGCATGCGCCATTGCTCAACAACTGAGACAACAAACAGCAACGGGTACATGGGCATGAGCGGCAACAGATTAACTCCTGCAAGCAGGATTCCCCACAAACGTTCACTCCGACACAGAGCATTTATCCCTGACAGATTTCATCCCTCTGGCTGCAAGAGAAGGGCTGATAGGCAAGCCTGCCAAAGCCACTGAGGGAAGGCAAGGGACCGGCCCGACAGCCTCCCCAGGGAAACCGGAGCATCACAGCTGACCCCTCCCAGCTATGCACACCCCAAGTTTCTACAAAGCCGTCCCTCGGTCCGGCAAGGCCGACCCACACAATCCCCACAGCTCACTGTCTGCTTTCCAGAGAAGGCTCCGGGCAAGGAGGCCACCTGACTCAGTCCATGAACACATGAAGCTGCCTCGGTCCATCAAAGTCAGTCTTGTCTACTCAGACCGGCAGCAGCTCTCCAGGGTCTCAGGCAGGGGTCTTTCACATCCCTACTTGCCTGGTCCCTTTAACTGGAGATGCTGGGGATTGAACCTGGGACCTTCTGCATGCTGAGCAGATGCTCTACCACTCAGCCACAGTCCCAAAAGGAAGGAGAGCCGTGCCAGCCAGCCCCGGAGGAGAACCAAGACACGGCCCTGGCCAGGCGGAAGAATTTCCCCTCGGGATGGGACCCTTGCCCAGCCTGCGGCTTAGACTGGACGGCTTCCTGAGCCAAACAGCTGCACACGTCGGGAAGTAAGAAAGCACAGAGCAAGTACAAAGTCCCAGGCGTGCTCTTCCATCAGGACACCTGTCTAGAAGACTCTCAGGCACAAGCAAACCTTCCGTCCCTCGGGGCTCCCAGTGCCAGGAGCAGGGGAGAAGGCAGCTGGGCCTTCATCCTGTCCCCACCCCCCGACTGGGCATCGTCTCTGCCCCAAAGGCACAAGTTCTCTCTGCCACCCCCAACACCAACGGCAGAGGGAGACAGGAAGATGTCGGGCAAGAGTCTACCAGGAAGAGCCAGGCTCTGGGCCCTGTGCCAAGGGACAGACACACAACCCAGCTCATGCATGAGGCAAGGCAGAGTTGTGCAGTGGGTGCAGCAGTAGGAAAAACAAGGGGGCGACCCAACCTCAGTCCCAACCCGAGCTTTCCAGGCACCAAGTGGGACGTTGCAAAGATGAGCAGGTGCCCCAACCGTTGGACAGCACCTCATGAGGAAGAGGGCAGGAGGCAGAGAGCTGCAGCCAGAAGACAGACAAAGCACATTTCTACCAACAGCGCTCTGGGCCCTCCTGCGGCCCTGCAAGGACCTCCTCTGCTGGGCACAGCCCGGCACACAGCACCGCCTCTCAGGGGGGTGGGCTGCCATGGATGACAGGAAGGCTCACCCAGGCACCTTTTCACACATTCCCTTGCCACCCCTTCCAGCCCCAGGAATGGGAGGCCTCAATAAGGCACCATCACGAATGCATCTAACAATATGTTATGATTTCTGTCCCCTTCCTTCCTCTCCAAAGGTGCAGGCGCTCCTCAGTCACTGTGCCCTTCACTCTGGGAGCCACTCCCTCTAAGCCCATAAGAACATAAGAAAGGCCCTGCTGGATCAGACCCAGGCCCATCAAGGCCAGCAGTCTGTTCACACAGTGGCCAGCCAGGGGCCTCTAGGAACCCACCAACAAGACGAGTGCAGCAGCACCTCAGAGGCCAACAAGACCTTTGGGATAGGAGCTCCATTCGAGTCCAGGCTCTCTTCCTCCAAGAGGGGATTTGAACAGGCATCTTGGAAACTCACGCCTGACTCTGCAGCTGCCACTCCCAACTGGCCGTGAACTAATGGGGTCAGGGAGGGAGGGAGGGAGGCTGCCTGCTGAGCTGGACGCTGCTAGCCCCCCCAGCCCAGAGGAACGCTCCCTTTCGGAGTGCTCCGGAATATCCGAGCAGGTTTAGGCCCTGAAAGGCAGTCAGACCAAGCAGAGCCCAACGCAGCCGTGGCCCCTCTTTTCCTCTGCAGATCTCATTGGCTAACCGCAGGTTTCAACATCCAGGAAAACCCTTCAATCTGCAGAGTAACGGCAAAAATAAGCACTCGCAACAGTCCAACCCACCCCCCGCCACAACCTGCACAAACACAGGTTACATCACAGCAGCTCAGACACCCTTCCCCCCACACACAACACACCTTGTTCAAGCCCACCAACACTCTGCATGGAGGCAAGAAGAAAAAAGGGAGAGGAAGCAACCAAGGGGGCAGGAGAGAGGAGGTAGGGAGGGAAAACACCTCAGGACCCCCCATCCCCAACAGTTTCTCAAGCTTGGCTCCAAAGACAAGGAAGTCGTTTGCTTCAGTTATCCCACACAAACACAGCTTGCATCCTTCTCCTCTCCTCCATTTAATCCTCACATCAACCCCGTGAGGTAGGTTAGGCTGAGAGTGTGACCAGCCCAAGATCACCCAGCAACTAGCCTCTCTGCTTTCCCCTGGAGCGTGCAGCCTGGCTCACTTACTTGCATCACCAGGAGCCATCCGGAGGCACACACTATCTCATGCGTGTTCCCTGCACTTGGCACAATGTGGTCGAAATGACAGAAGGGACTCTTGTGATGCATACAGGTGCGCATCCTTTAAAATGAGCCCTTGGAGCCTGTCCAGGTCCTCCAGTGAACATCTTGGTGTTCTTCACCTGAACGCATCCTCTCCCGGTTGGAAGCAGTGAAGAGACCGGCGTCTCAGGCTATGGAGAAGGGCTGAAGGGTGCTCTGACAGGTATGCTTACCTCTACCCACCACGCCTCTCCTGCAGATCACAGAAGGTGGAGGCCAGGAGGGCCATTCGGCCCGGGCCTCACATTCACAGAGGGCCTCAAAATCAGACTTGGGACACTGCCACCAAATGAGGTCATGCGTACTGTCACAGACACACACTGGCAGGACTGAAAGAAGACGGCGGTCACCATCCTACTTGAAGCTGGCATCCCACTAGCGGGCCACATCGCCTGCAGTGCCCATGAGGAATTAATATCATCCCCAGATTCAACTACCACCCAGTCACCAGCCCAGATACAAATGAGATAAATAACTATACTGCAATGTTTAGTGAAGGTATCTTCCTGCGTGGTCTGCATGGCCTCCTCCCTCTGCAGCCCGCTTTCTGCATCACAGCGCACCTGAGAGCACTAGTCCTTCTCCCAGGCGTTCCCAATCCTAGCCCTACGGCTCCATTCACTGCGCATCTCATGCTGCGTTTATCTATGCTGTGACCCACCTTGAGCCTCAGGGAGGAAGGCCCGCTGTAAATAAAGGCAATGAATAAAATGCCTCCCCAGGCTCCCAGTGGGCCCTGCCCTTTTTCTTGCCAGCACACCATCTTCTGAGGTACCCACAGCAGAGTTTTTGCCATTTTGGCCAAAAAGATTCCTCCAAACAGAGGGCAGGACAGCACTATGTATGACCCTGCACTGCTCACATAAACCTCAGGGAAACGGAGGGCGGCTGAGCCCCGGCCCACTGGCCTGGCTTGGCATTGATGTTTCTGCAGGAAGGAAACCTCCTTGCACATCAAAGGTACAGCTCCAGGCAGACTCCAGCTAGGTCACTGTGTTTGGTGGGGAGAGAAGCTCACAAACACCCTCACTATTTAGTAGTACGTTGCTCCCAATAGTGGCCCAAAGTTACCATGCATAG
Organism: Euleptes europaea; assembly: GCF_029931775.1. Lineage (NCBI taxonomy): Eukaryota > Metazoa > Chordata > Lepidosauria > Squamata > Sphaerodactylidae > Euleptes > Euleptes europaea. The sequence goes on along the minus strand of NC_079320.1, from coordinate 744,344 downwards.
ACCTCCAAAACAAACCACCATCTCTGGTAGGAAGTTAATGTCGATTGTCACCCATGTCTTAGATGAGGAATATTATTATTATATTTAGTTAATTAATTACGTGGGGGAAACATAGTTTTGCAAGGTTACATGCCAGCATGCATTTCTGCCCCAGTGCAGCTGTGTGTAGACAGGGCAGCCAGGCAGCTCTCTCAGCTGGTGGTTCTGCCGGGCGACTTCTTCTCTACAGATCCGTGAGACTCCAAGGTTGGCAGGAGCATCACCAAATGAAATCTGGGCCCTCTTTGGAGCCCACGAGCCCAAGAAGGGAAAAGGCCGAGCCAGTATCAGCCATTGGCAGCAGGGAATAGCACAGCAACCCCACTGATCCGTCTGGAGGGTGCTCCTAATTTATGCCCAATAGCCACCCATTCACTGCAATGGAATCAGGACTCCAGTTGTAAATGCTATAAATGTTAGTGGTTCTGCCTACCAAAGAACACAGACATCTCCCTATACTCCACAGTGAAACCCGCCGGCCCTCGCTTCTCCTTGAAATCACTTACTTCTGTGAGGCCAGCCGGTTCTGTGACAAACGAACTGATGGGGAGGCTTTAGCAGAATGGACTCCTCCACTTCAAGCTGCAGGTGGTAGATTTCAGCTTTCAACACATCTTTACATAACCAGTCCATCTATTTATCTTATTTATACCCCTCCCCAACAAAGACCAAAAGCGGCTTACATCATTCACCTCTCCTCCATTTTATCTTCACAACAACCCTGTGAGGTAGAATCAGAGTTGGAAGGGACCACCAGGGTCATCTAGTCCAACTCCCTGCACAATGCAGGAAATTCACAACTACCTCCCCCACACACACCCAGTGACCCCTTCTCCATGCCAAGAAATGGCCAAGATACCCTCCCTCTCATGATCTGCCTAAGGTCATAGAATCATCATTGCTGACAGATGGCCATCTAGCCTCTTCTTAAAAATCTCCATGGAAGGAGAGCTTACTACCTCCCGAGGAAGCCTGTTCCACTGAGAAACTGCTCTAACTGTTAGAAAATTCTTCCTAATGTCTAGACGGAAACTCTTTTGATTTAATTTCAACCCGTTGGTTCTGGTCCGACCTTCTGGGGCAACAGAAAATAACTCGCCACCCTCCTCTATATGAAAGCCCTTCAAGTACTCGAAGATGGGTATCGTGTCCCCTCTCAGTCGTCTCCTCTTCAGGCTAAATGATCTAGGCTGAGTGTGTGTGACTGGCCAAAAGTCACCCAGCAACCTTCCATGACAGAGAAGAGATTCGAACTAGTCTCTCCCCAGATCCTAGCCCAACACCACACTACCTCTCAAGCTAGAAAGCTCGAATGGGAGGAGAAAAAAATACCCCCATGCTGTTCTAGTTTTCTGTGTTAAAAATCCTCTGCAAATAGAGGCCCATTCCAACATGTGATGTGTCGCCAACAGCCTGAAGCAATGCAGAGACAGGTTCCACCCCCTCCTTTACGAACTGGGTGTAAAGGAGAAAGGAACGCTGAGGAAAAGCACTTCCTAATGTTGATACCAACTGACATCTGTCTACAAAAGAACAAGCTACGGGCCGGCTGCAGAGGAGACCCCTAGCTGGGCTGGAGCAGCAGCTCAAGTGGCAGAGCATCTGCCTCACATGCAGAAGGTTCCAAGTTCAATCCCCAACATCTCCACTGAAAAGGAGGGCTCAGTGGGTGATCTGAATCCCCCCCCCCCACAGAGGACAGCCTGACCTGGATAGGGCATGACTCAGTAGAAGGCAACTCCATCAGCCGTGATCAGTAAATAATTCAGAAACAGAAAAAAACCCATTATATAATAGTTTAAGCAGGAAAATGTTTAAATGTTTAAAGAAAACGTTAATATTTTACAACATAATCCTAATCCGGATGGGCTTAGACTGGAGTGACTCTGCATTGGATTGCCCCATTAGCACACTCCCTCCGGGTGAACAAAAACTCTCTCCACGCAGTCTTAAACAGGCTGCACTGACAGCCCTGCAGGCCCAGAAAGCTATGCAGGGGTACAGATGGAGGCCAAGGGCAGACAGGGCTACGGCACACGGGCAGGGCTACGGCAAGGGGAGAGCCGCACCCAGCCAGCGCCCTGTCCACTTGTCAGGTCAGTGAGCAGTGGAGAAAAGCTCCCGAGAACCAAGACAAAAACTGGCATTTCCAGGTTTAACAGTGCATACGTAAAATAAAGCCCTGACCTGGATGGTCCAGGCTAGCCTGAGCTCATCAGACCTCAGAAGCTAAACAGGACTGGGCCCGATTAGTACTGGGAGAGAAGACAACCAAGGATGTCCATGGTTGCTACGCAGAGGCAGGCAATGGCAAAACCACCTCTGTTAGTCTCGTCTTGACCTGGATGGCCCAGGCGAACCCGATCTTGGCAGACCTCAGAAGCTAAGCAGGATCAGCTCTGTTTAGTTCTTGAAGGGGAGACCACCGAGGAAGTCCAGGGCAGCAATAGCACCCCACCTCAGCTCACCTCTTGCCTTAAAAATCCTGGGTTGCAAAAAGTCAGAATTAATGAATTAATGCCATTTCCCACCACCACTTAAAAGGAAACAGTTCACTACACAAAGGTAAAGTGAGCTGTCAAATGACAATTGACTTATGGCAACCCCATCGTTGGTTTTCAAGGCAAGAGATAGAGCAGAGGTGTTTCGCCATTGCCTGCCTCAGCACGGCAGCCCCGGTCTTCCTCGGTGGTCTCCCATCCAAGTACTGACCCTGCTTAGCTTCCAAGCTCAGTTCAGATCAGGTCACCCTGGGCTACGTGGGCCGCTTTGCACTCCATGCCAGGTTTTCAAGGAGCGGTTGTAATGGATGCCTTGGCAAGCCCGCCCAGGCCGCTCGCAAAGCCCCAAAGCCATTTCACCGGCCCCACAACAAGCTGACTGCTGTGTCGAGTAGCCCTCCCAAGCTTCGAACCTGGCTTTTCAAGGGAAGTGTAACCCCATCCGAGACCGGGGAGATCTCAAGTCCCCGGACTGTCACTCCAGAGAGCCCCTGCCTTGACAGGAGTAAGCTTCTTCACCCTTTAACAATATTTAACCATACTTCTCTTGCATGTGCCGCTTCTTGCCAACCATCTGAGGGGGGGATAAGGGCCACACCACTAATGGGACAACACAGGCAAAAAACCTACAGGTACAAAAAAGAAAATGATCCATCTCTCTTTGGGAAGACACTTCTCAAAACCCTGCCCCCCCAGATGAATGTACCCAAGTTTCTGGGGGGAGGGACATGCCTAATCCCACACCCTAGTGCCCCCCAGCTATGGTGAGAGACTATAAGAAGCGGGGCCTGTTCAACAGAGGCGTCCCTGAGGGGGGGAGAGCCCCTTGCCTGGCACCCCACCAGCTGCACTTCTTGGGCCAGCCAAAACCTTGCCGATTCCTGGCTGGCCACCAAGTTTGTCCACTCTGTGCTCCCGTCATCAGCTATTCTTGCTTTTCTTCCCCCCCCCCCCAAAAAAAAACATTCCATCACTGGATGAAGCTTTACAATTGAGATGGGGCTGTTTTATTTTGCCTCCATCCTGCTTTTAAATGTGGTTTGAAATGCTGTTCTGTTATGGGACATATATTTTTATTTGTTTGTTATGTTTACTTTTGAGCTATTGAAATGGGAAGGGGTTAACTGTTTATGTATGGATTTACAAGGCTTTAAGAGGGGAGTGGACATGTTCATGGAGGAGAGGGGTATTCATGGCTACTAGTCAAAATGGATACTAGTCATGATGCATACCCATCCTCTCCAAGATCAGAAGAGCATGCCAATTGTATGAGGTGCTGTGGAACACAGGCAGGATGGTGCTGCTGCAGTTGTCTTGTTTGTGGGCTTCCTAGAGCAGAGGTGGGGAACCTTTTTTCCTCCAAGGGCCATTTGTATATTTATAGTATCATTTGCGGGCCATACAAAATTATCAACTTTAAAAATTAGCCTGCTATATTTGGTCAAACATTTAGCCAAGAGGCACGACCGGAGATGGCTCCAAGTGTCTGCCACGTAGTTTCTCCACGGCCCGGGTGGGAAAGGGTTAACACAGTATCTTGGGCGGTCCTAGCAGCTCCATAGCTAAGGACTCTTCTGCAAGGGGGGGGAAGGTTCCTTTTCTCGGCAAAACAAACTCACATCTGCCTTGAATAGAGACTATTCCTGTCCGCGGGAGGGGGCGGATCACCAGTCTTAGATCCTTCTGAGCTAGAGATCTGCCAGGACCCACAAAGGGCCAGACCAAATGATTTTGCGGGCCTTAAATGGCCCCTGGGCCTGACGTTCCCCATCCCTGTCCTAGAGGCACCTGGTTGGCCACTGTGCGAACAGACTGCTGGACTTGATGGGCCTGGGTCTGATCCAGCAGGGCCTTTCTTATGTTCTAAGCCACACCAAGAACCAATTGTGGCATAAAACTATCTAATAAATAAAATAATGAAGCATTCTCTACACACACACGACAGGACCACAGAAGACCAACCTCCACACAGTGAGATGTGCAAAACTAAAGCAGATTCTCACCAGTGTCGGCCGCCACTGTGCAAAGACAGAAAAGCCCCCCCCCCCCAGCCAGAACCAGCTCAAGCCCTTCTGCAAAGACAGACGGCTGCCTCCTTTCGGACTTGGGGAGACTTCGGCAGGCCAAGTGCTCCAGAGGGCATCCAGCCAATCAACGTGAAGAGGCTTGGGCCCAGATCGTCTCTTATCCCCCCCCCCTTCATCCAAGGAGCACACACGGTTCTCTCTCCTCCATTTTGTCCTCACAACAACCCTGTGAGGTAGGGGTTAGGCTGAGCGAGTGCGAGCAGCCCAAGGTCACCCGGCAAGCTTCGCAGCAGAATGGGAACGGCATGAACATCAATCAGATTTTACATGAGAGAAGGAGTTAGCTTTCACAGATCTATTAAAAAAGAGAAAGTTGGTAATTGATTTCGCCTGGTTTTATCCCCCCCTCCAAAATCCATCACGTATCAGGATCAGTAGGGAAGACAGCTGGGGGAGGGGCTCCAGCGGCTCAGGAAGGTGCTTTGCAGAAGTAGGATTAGGGAAGAGAAAGAGGCTTCCAGAAGTTCACAGAACTGTTCTTGAAGGAAGCTCAGAGAGCCCAGGATGCTCCGTATGCTCAGCTGCAAGACCCCCCCCCACACACACACACAGGAACCCCGGCTTCAGACAATAACAAAGGCCAGCTTTCAGCACCCCACCCCCCAATCACCATCTGGGAAAATGCCATTCTTGAAGGTTCCCAATCCGTGGCCGCTCCAGGTGGACAGAGAGATGAACCAGCGACGAGGCAGTGGCACAACTTTCCCCAGTGATGCGGGCCACTGGCCCTTCAGGGCTCCTGCTCTGGGCCCACGCAGGACTTTGCAGGCCATAACTGGCCCCTTCAGCAGTGCGCCCAAGCAAATAATCCCTCAGAATTAACAAGAGGTGAGGAGCCCACCCCCAGATCTGGTTGCCGCCAAATCAAGTCAAGATGAGCCAGAAGGGTCACTATTTGATGAACTTTGACCCCCAAGAGCCACCAGAGGTCTGGCCCAGGGCTGCAGCCCCCAACCGCTCTCCTCAGCTGCCTTCTCCAATCTGGGCCCAGGCCCAAGGCACCCCCCACATCTCATACCAAACAGCAATGGACACCCCATTGGGGCACACCCCTTCGTGCGCCGAGCCTCCCTGTTCAGAGGAAGTCAACCTGCAGCCAGCAGGCTCCTGCGGGGCTTCTTGGTGAGCTGCCCCCCTCCCCCTCTGGGCTGCCCCTCATTGTCCAGGCGAGCCCCACCGGCCAGAGGGGGGATTCTGGGCCTGAACCAGCTGCCCCTGCTCCTCTTTGCAGGCCTGCCCAAAGCCCCGCAGCCGCCGCCCGGTCCCGGCCTCCCAAGCCCCCGCAGCCTCCCTTGGCCATGAAGGTGTTGCAGCCTTGGGGGGGGGGGGCACTGCAGTCAGCAGGCAACCGCCCCGCCCCTTCCCCCCCCCCATTCCTCTAGACCTCCAGATGTCCTGGGCCAGACCCCGCCCCGAAAGCCCCAAGAGCCAAGCGGGGCCGGTCGGCGGTGGGAGCCACCCGTGCCCAGCGGCCGCGGGGTCAGCGGCCGGCAAAGAGCGCCTTCGGGGCGGCCTCGGAGCGGCCGCCAAGCCGTGACTCGGCAGTTCTCCTTCCTCCGGGGATGCTGCTGCAGGGGAGGAAGAGGAGGAGGAGGAGGAGGAGGCCGGCCAGCACACAGCCCCGCCGGGCCGGCCCACCTGCACCCGCCTTTTCCCAAAGCTGCCCGGCGCCCCTGGACACACCTGCTGCTGCTGCTGCTGCTGCAAGCCCCGCCCCCCCGCCAGCCCACTCCCTCGCTGCCCCCCGCCCCGTCCCACGGAGGCGAGACCCGCTTCACCACCACCACCCCCCCCCCCCGCCGGCCAAGCTGCCCTGCGCTCAAAGCTCCTTCCAGCAGCCCAGAGGGCACGAGCGGCCCCCGCCAGTCTCCCCGGCTCCTGGCAGGGAAGCTGGCGGGGGTACCCAGGAGCTTGCCAAGTTCGCCTCCGCTCCCCCCCCCCCGTGCGAGGCGGTGCCTGGCCGCTCCGCCTCACCCCCGCACGGCTGACCCCGGCCCGGTGTGGCCCAGGGCTGCAAACGCGCGCCCCCCTGCCCGCCCGCCCGCCCCACTCACTGGTCGGGATGGGCGCGTCCGGCCTGGAGCAGCGGGCCGAGCGGGACGAGGGCGCGGCCCAGGAAGCGGTCGAGGCCGGCGAGGGCGCGCTGCCACACGGTGAGGCTGAGCAGCGGCGCCGGCCCGTCCGGGGGCAGCTGGGGCGGCAGCTCGAGCGCCCACTCCTCGTCCCAGCGCCGCCCGCCCCTCGCCACCGCCGTCCGCCGCTTGTGCCGCCCCAGCTGCAGCACCGCGAAGGCGTCGCCCGGGGCCCCCCCCTTCAGCCGCAGCCCCCGCGCCTGCCCCACCCACACCTGCACGTGGCTCGGCAGCCAGCCCGGCCCCCGCCCCTCCGAGACCCCCGACGACGACCCCCGCAGCAGGCTCATGGCTGCCTCTGCGGCAAAGCGCGCCCGACGGACGGACGGACGGACGGACGGCCGCCTGCCAAGTTCCTCCGCTCCTGCGGCGCCGGCCGCGCAGCTGCAACCGCCCGCCCGCCTGCCTGCTGCCGGCCAGCCTCGCCCCCGGCGCCGCCCACCCCCGCGACCCCCGCCCTTCCTTAAAGGGCCCCGCCCGCCCGCGGGCCCGCCTCCTCCTCGCCGCGCCCGGGCGCCCCCCCCCCGCCACCGCCCCTGCCCCTGCCCCGGAGCGGGGGTCCCGGTAGGCGGGCACGACCAGGAAGCCTGTTGCTCTCCCCGGGGGCCGGAGGAGTTCAGCCGGACAGCAGAGCCGCTGAGACCCCCCCCCCAGCCTTGTGGCCCCCTAGATAAGGCAGGGCGGGGAGGGGAGCCAGGGAGGCCTCTGGGTTGCTGGGCCACTTCCCCTGGGCCATCCCCGGCGGCTGGCCTCAGGGCCAGGGGGAGCCTCTGCGTGAGGCCGGCTCCCCGTCCATGTGGAACTCCCTGCCCCAGGATGTGGTGATGGCCCCCCAACATGGAAGGCCTTAAGAGGGGAGTGGACATGTTCATGGAGGAGAGGGGTATTCGTGGCTACTAGACAAAATGAATACTACTCATGATGCATCCCTATTCTCTCCAGGACCAGAGGAGCAGGCCTATTCTCTTGGGTGCTGTGGAACACAGGCAGGATGGTGCTGCTGCAGTCGTCTTGCTTGTGGGCTTCCTAGAGGCGCCTGGTTGGCCACTGTGGGAACAGACTGCTGGTCTTGATGGGCCGGGGTCTGATCCAGCAGGGCCTTTCTTGTGTTCTTAAATTCTCAGGGGCCTCATCACCCTCTTGCCTCCCAGACAGATGGACGAAATGCAGTAGTTGGGTCCTTTTTGTACTTTCCAGAGGTCCCTCTAACCAATCTAATGCATGGCTGCTGAGCTGATCCGTTCCTCTCCGATGCAGCCCTGACGCCAATAACCCCGCTGTTTGTTCAAGAAGGGCTGGCCACACTCACCATGCCCTCCATGCATGGTGTTTGTCAATGGCTGGGGGCACCCTGTTTGGGGGCGGACTACATGGGACTCCTTGGACTACCAAACCTGAGGTGTGGGGGTTCTTTGCGGGAGAGGCACCAGCAGCTTTGCAGGCAGACTGAAGCCTGTACCTTCGGAAACAACCTCCCCATCCGCCCTGAGATACACAATCCCACACACACACACAGACAGAGTTGTGGCAACTCATGACACTTGATCAGACTGCTAATGGGGGAATGGGCTGAGGGAACCAGAGACCACCTCCACACAACCACAAGGGAAATGGGGCAGCGTGCATGCGAGTGGGGCGAAGCCACACGTGGAGAAGCTAGCCAAAGACAACTGCCCACTTCTTTTTTTAATGAAATTTTTATTGTTTTCTCATTTTATACATCATAAATCAATTTCCATTAATACTTTAACAATGTAAAATAAAACTGATAAAATTTTCTAATCTAAAAAATAAAAATTTACTTCCCCTTCACTCTCTTCTGTCCAAAATTAAATTATGTATACTTTTGCTAACAGTATAATCCCCCTCTACTCAGTTATTTTATAAGTATCTTATTTTATCTAAATAATATACCTGTAATCATCCTAATATTATCACTATATCAAATAACTGTGAGGGATTAAATCAAAGAGTATCCTTTAAAATGACCCATCAAAAAATATTTTTCACAGTAAATTCTTCACATCTCCCATTCCCCCCAAAATTGTACATTATCAGTTTGGTTAATATAAGCAGTAAGTTTCGCCATCTCCATCAATTCCATCATCTTGTATATCCAGTCCTTTTTGTCCGGGACTTGACAACTGCCCACTTCTGAAGGCAGGCTTGGTCTGCAGCCAGGACACACAGTGGGGCCGGGGTGTGTGTGAGTGGCCTGGGCCAGCATTCACCCTGTTGGGTCCTCACCTGCAGAACAACAAGACAGGGATGCCTGCAGCCAGAACACGGGGCCAGGAGAGACTTGGGGTGCTCAGCCATGTCTGTCAGGGGGTGCCAGGGAGCCCACACCTTGGCCCACGGGATGGTACTCTGCTGCAGCCACCCCCACCCCCCAAGGCTGGCAGCATCCAAACCACGCTCACCTGTCCTATGTGAATGTACACAGCAAGGGCGAAAGATCCCTCCAGCTCAGCAGCTGCTCCACCAGGCTCTGCTCTTGCAAGGGAAGGAGCACAAAGGTTGTGTAGTAATCCCCTCCACTATGAATGGAGGGGCTCCGCCCCCCAAAAAAGTGCCCTGTCTGAGATGGAGTCCAGCAAATGAAAGAGCAGAGCCCCCTCCCCCAGCAGATCTCTTGGCCCACGACCCAGGCTGGGAGTCCACCACGGCACCGGCCACCCCCACGCAACTGCCATGCTGTTGGGCTGGGGTGCGGGAGGCTCCTGCCCACAAGCAAAGGGAATGGGGAGGGGGGTTAGGAAAAGATGCCCCCCGCTTACCTGTCAGGGCCCTTTGGGTCCTGCCTCCGGAGGTGGGGTACCTCTTTTGGCGTTCTGAAATGGGAGGGGTCAGCCACAGAGATACGCCGTTGTGGAGGTCAGTTGGCTCCCTAAGCACATTCCCCCCCCCCCACTTATGATTCCAACCGTTAATTTATTGACTTCATTTCTACTGTGAGACTGGACTCTCCCCAAGCTAACTTTCCAGTCTGGGTGGGGGGAAGGTCTTCCTCGCCTCAGGTAGCTGCAGCTGCCTCTGAGTGAACTAATTCATTCCTTTCTTTCCAGCCTTTTCATTTTCAAGGTAGTTAATAAAATGAAAATGATGTGAAACGGTGCGGTGGCACTGAATGGATGCAAAATGACACGGCCTCCGTAGAATAGTCACTTAACATTTCCATTTGTTCAAGAAAAACCAAAAGGGTCGAAGAGGAGGCGGAGCGCCTCTGTATGTGAGGAGAGGGTTTGCTTGTCAGGAACTATTGGAGGAGGCGGGTGATGGCCCAGTGAAAAGTATCTGGGTGAGGATAAAGGAAGGAAGGAAAAATATTATGGTTGGAGTCTTCTACAAACTGCCTGACCAGGGGGAGGAGGAGGAGGATGCCCTCTTTGAGCAGCTTGACAGGGTATCCAGGCAACATGACCTGGTAGTTATGGGTGACATCGACTTCCCTGAAGCGTGCTGGGAGACCAACTCTGCAAAGTGTCCACAGTCACGCAAGTTCCTGATCTGCCTGGCCAAGGGAGCTACAAGGGGCTCAGTCACACTCGACTTAATTTTAGCCAACAGGCAAGAGTTGGTAGACCGGGTGAAGGTGGTGGGAGGACATAAGAACATAAGAAAGGCCCTGCTGGATCAGACCAAGGCCCAGCAGTCTGTTCACACAGTGGCCAACCAGATGCCTCTAGGAAGCCACTAACAAGACGAGTGCAGCAGCACCATCCTGCCTGTGTTCCATTGAACCCAAAATAATAGGTATGCTCCTCTGATACTAGAGAGAATAGGTATGCTGCATGACTAGTATCCATTCTAACTAACAGCCATGAATACCCCTCTCCTCCATGAATATGTCCACTCCCCTCTTAAAGCCCTCCAAGCTGGCAGCCATCACCACATTCTGGGGCAAGGAGTTCCACAATTTAACTATGCATTGTGTGAAAAAATACTTCCTTTTATCTGTTTTTAATCTCTCACCCTCCAGCTTTAGCAGATGACCCCGTGTTCTAGTATTATGGGAGAGGGAGAAAAATTTATCCCCCTCCACTCTCTCCAAACCATGCATAATTTTATAGACCTAGGGGGACTCTAGGGGGAAGGGGACCATGTCCCCTAGAATTCCTTTTGCTGTGGGGGACCAAGGAAGAGTACTTAAGAAAAGGCTCAACCAACAGCTGAAGCTTTTCTCTTAGCCCACATCCCCCTTGGCAGGATCTGAACCTTTCCTGTTTCCCGCACCAACAAGTGAGCGACTGGGGTGTGTCTGACAGGTGTGCTGTCTCTGGATGTTCACTCATTGCCGTCCTGGAACCTGGGCCTTCCTTGCCTAAAGCTGCTCCTCACAGCGTTCCCCCTCCCCAGACTTGAACCCTTCCTAGGAAAAGACCAATAAAACCAGGGCCTCAAGCCAAGGGAGTGGTCAGTGGGTCTGGGAAAGCCCTGGTCTGGGAAAGCAAGTGGTCCTTTTCTGGCCCGGGGGCTGGCCCAGAGAAGGAGGGGGGCAATGCCTGGCCCCAAAGAGACAAAAGAGAGCAGATCTCTTCAGCACGACGAAGGACACCCAGCCACATCAAACGGAGATTACTGCTGTGTGCACCATGAGCCACGAGACGGTGTGGAGGGGTTGGACTAGGATTCCGGAAACCCAGGTCTGAATCCCCGTTCTGCATGGAAGGTTGCTGGGTGACCTTGGGCCAGTCTCATGCTCTCAGCCTAACCTACTCCACAGGGTTGGAATCATAGAATCACTGAGTTGGGAGAGACCACCAGAGTCATCTAGTCCAACCCCCTGCACAATGCAGGAAATTCACAACTGCCTCCCCCCTTGTTGTCAAGGTAAAATAAAATGGAGGAGAGGAGAAGGATGTGAGCTGCTTTTGGGTCCCCATTGCGGAGAAGGGTGGGGTGTGAATGATGTAATGATGCAAATGAAGTGAATTGATGTTTTCGGGAGGGGTGGGGCTGGGGCAAATAGCGGGGACCAGGAAGGCAGAATTAAAACTTAATAGAAAAACAGCAAACTTACAAATCACCAGGAACTGACAGGATTCATCCTAGAGTTCTCAAAGAAGAAAAAGAAGAGTTGCTTTATATATGCCAATTTTCTCTACCTTTTAAGGAGTCTCAACCCAGCTTACAATCTCCTTGTGAGGTAGATAAGGCTGAGAGAGTTCAGAGAGAACTGTGACCAGCCCAAAGTCACCCAGCAGGCTATATATGGAGGAGTAGGGAATCAAACCCAGTTCACCAGATTAGAGTCCACCGCTGTTAACCGCTATACCATGCTGGCTGATCTTTTAACTAAGATAGATAACATGTCCCGAAGATCAGCCTCTGTGCCAGAAAACCGGAGAATGGCCAATATAACACCCATTTTTTAAAAAGGATCTGAGGAGGACCCAGGAAATTACAAGCCAGTTAGCTTAACGTCTGTTCCAGCTAAATTGACAGAAAGCGTTATTAAAAATAAAATTGTCAAGCATATAGAAGGACAAGACCTGCTGAATAAAAACCAGCATGGCTTCCTGTCTCACTAACCTTTCGGAGTTCTCTGAAAGTGTCAATAAGCATGTGGACAGGAATGAGCCTGTGGACATTGTGCATTTGGATTTCCAGAAGGCTTTTGACAAAGTTCCCCACCAAAGACTGCTAAGCAAACTTCATAGTAGTGGGATAAGAGGACAGGTCCTCTTATGGATTGTAAGCTGGTTAAACAATAGGAAGCAGAAGTAGGAATAAATTGTCAGGGATGGAGGGATGTGAGCAGTGGGGTCCCTCAGGCATCTGTGTTGGGACCGGTGCTTTTCAACCTGTTCATCAATGACCCAGAGTTGGCAGTGAACAGCGAGGCGGCCAAGTTGGCAGATGACATCAAATTATTTAGAGCGGTTAAAACAAAATCGGACGGTGAAGAACTCCAAAAGGATCTCTACAAACTGCAGGAATGGGCATTAAAATGACAAATAAGATTCAGTGTGAGCAAGTGTAAAATGATGCATATTGAGGCAAAAAATCTCAACTTCACATATACACTGACGGGATCTGTGCTGGCAGCGACAGACCAAGAAAGGGCTCTTGGGGTGGTAGTGGATCACTCAATGAAAATGTCAACCCAGTGGGTGGCTGCTGTGAAAAAGGCAAATTCCATGCTGGCCTCAGTGAAAACAGGAATAGATAATAAAACTGCCGTTATCATACTGCCCTTATATAAATTTATGGTGAGACCACACTTGGAATACTGTGTACAGCATGGTGTGGTAGTTAAGAACAGTGGTTAAGAGTGGTGGACTCTAATCAGGGGATCCGGGTTTGATTCCCCACTCCTCCACATTAAGTCAGCTGGGTAGCCTTGGGCTAGTCACAGTTCTCTTCAGACTCTCTCAGTCTCACCTACCTCACAAGGTGTATGTTGTGGGGAGGGGAAGAGAAGGAGATTGTAAGTCAGTTTGAGTCTCCTTAAAAGGTAGAGAAAATAGGCATATAAAAACCAACTCTTAATCTTCTACAGTTTTGGTCACCACACCTGAAAACGCTTGAAAAGGTGTAGAAAAGAGCAACCAAAACAATCGGGCTAGAGCAGCTGCCCCATGAAGAAGAGTTGGTTTTTATACTTGTTGTGTATGTAAGCAAGGGAGACTTAGGAGCTTGAGTTCTGCACGAAGGATCCTAAACCCTGCTCACCCTATTGGTCAAGCAAACGGACCCCATTGGCTCTAAGCCAATATGTACCATTGGTCACCAGGAGGTTATGTCCCCCTATCACGGATCAAGGGGGGGAGTGGCCGCAGGTGGCCAAGGGGGCATATAAACAGGGATTGCTCATTGTGTTAACCAGTTCTGTTCCTGTAATCAATAAACGCGGTTGTTGTTGAACTCCGTCTCCGACCTCGTGAATCCTTCCCACGCGGACTTAACAATACCCCGCTTTCCTCTACCGAAAGGAGTCTCAAAGTGACTTACAATCACCTTCCCCCACACATACAACAGGCACCCTGTGAGATAGGTGGGGCTGAGAGAGTTAGAATCATAGAATCCGTTCTGAGAGAACTGTGACTGGCCCAAGGTCACCCACAGCAGGCTGCATGTGGAGGAGGTGAGGTGATGACTACCAACTTGGACGGCTTTTATAGAAGAGTGGACAAATTCATGTAGGACAGGGCTCTCAGTGGCTACTAGCCATGACGGCTCCCTCCAGTCCTGGAGGCAGAACGATGCCTCTTTGTATCAGCTGCTGGGGAGCACAGGGCGGGAGGATGCTGTTGCGGCCGTTCTGCTTGTGGGCTTCCTAGAGGCAGCTGGTCGGCCCCTGTGTGAACAGAACGCTGGTCTAGATGGGCCTTGGGTCTGATGCAGCAGGGCTTTTCTCATGTTCTGGAAGGAAGGAAGGAAGGAAGGAAGGAAGGAAGGAAGGAAGGAAGGAAGGAAGGAAGGAAGGAAGGAAGGAAGGAAGGAAGGAAGGAAGGAAGTCTGGCTGCTGCTTTCTCTGCTGGCATTTAGGAGCCGTACAAAAAGCTGACCTCAGTGAGGTTTTGCCTGCTCCTGGAATCTGCTCCGGCTGTATTGCAGAGTTTCTTCTGCTGTGTAATTGATGTTGATGTATATCTTTTTAATGCATTTTAAAATAGTGATATATTGACGGAGGAGGGGGGAACTGAATACCCAGAACTTCTTAGGGGGAGAGCTGGATAAGGATGGAAGCTCAGCAGACAGGATGTAATCATTGTTACCCATGCAGAGGGAGTTGTTTTGGGAAAGCTGCATACAAATAATGTTAGTAAATCAATTGTGTTCACACTCAGGCACTGCAAATAAAACAATCCTCCCTGCTGCCCTCCACCCCTCCCAGTTCCTTCTTGCCAACTTCAAAAACCAGACATCGCCACCATTTGGCTGTTTCAAATCCAGTGGTTTCCTCGGGCTGTCTTCAGTACCCAGGAAAGCTTGTTCAAAAACATCTTCCATTCTTAGCTACTCGAAATGGTTGCATTCACATGGCCCAGGGAACAGCCTCCCCCTCACACTGTTTCAGCGGGGCACGGGGGGGGGGGGGGCTCTGCATTGAGAAGAATCCAGAGAGTGTTTTAAAGTGCCCTCCAGTGGGCCTCAGGAGCCCAGCACTGACGTAACCCTCCCTGCCCTCCCTCTCATGATCAAATTACTTGATAATTTTAGAAGTTGCTTCTTAATTGTCGAAGGCTTTCACGGTCAGAGTTCATCGGTTCTTGTAGGTTATCCGGGCTGTGTAACCGTGGTCTTGGTATTTTCTTTCCTGACGTTTCACCAGCAGCTGTGGCCGGCATCTTCAGAGGAGTAACACTGAAGGACAGTGTCTCTCGGTGTCAAGTGTGTAGGAAGAGTAATATATAGTCAGAAAGGGGTTGGGTCCAGTAATAGCAAACTTTTACATGGAATATTTTGAAAAGACAGCATTAGAATCGGCACCCTACAAACCTACAGTCTGGTTCAGGTTCGTAGATGACACATTTACTATTTGGAGCCATGGTGAAGAAAAATTAATGGACTTTCTAAACCATCTTAATAATATCCATCCAAACATTCAGTTTACCATGGAAAAGGAAATTGAGGGTAAACTCCCATTTCTTGATACCCTTGTCATCCATAAAATAAACTTTCAGTTAGGTCACAAGGTCTACCGGAAACCAACTCACACAGATCGCTACTTACACAAAAACTCCAACCCCCCCCCCGACAGAAAAGAGGAATATTCAAAACATTAATGGACCGTGCAAGACGGATCTGTGAACCACAGTTACTCAAGAAAGAAATTAATCATCTAAATCACGCACTGCTAGCAAATGGCTATTCCAGAAATGAAATCAGAAGGGCCATTAAAGCAAACAAAAATCAGAAAACTCAGGAAAAACAGTCTCCCATAGGAAAAGGTATTCTTGCCATTTATTAAAGGAGTCACTGATAGGATGGAGAAACTTTTGAAAAAACATAACCTACAAACAGTGTTTAAACCCACCAAGAAAATACAACAGATGCTACGACCAGCAAAAGACAAAAGAGACCCCCTCACCTCTGCAGGAATATATCGTATACCTTGCAGCTGTGGACACATTTACATCGGGACAACAAAACGCAGCATACAAACAAGCATGAAAGAACATGAAAGATACTGCAGACTGGGCCAACCTGAGAAATCAGCAGTGGCTGAACATGGACTGACACAAACAGGACACAGGGTCTTATTCCAAGACACTGAAAGTCTGGACAATTCTACCAACTATTTTGTCAGATTGCACAGAGAAGCCATTGAAATTCAAAAACATCAGCACAACTTTAACAGAAAAGAAGAGAGTTTAAGAATGAATAAGGCTTGGCTTCCTGTCTTGAAAACCTCCAGACTAACAAAGACTACAGTCAACAATAGCCATGCAGATTAGCTTTGGATTTCACGCATTAACAGATCACTTCAGGATACAATGGTTCTGTATTAACATACCACACCCTCATTAGCACATTATCTTGATACTTACAGGACAATGATTAGCACATTACCTTTGTTACTTTTTGCAGGACAATGATTCAGCACAAACTCAACCCCTTTCTGACTATATATTACTCTTCCTACACACTGGACACTGAGAGACACTGTCCTTCAGTGTTACTCCTCTGAAGATGCCTGCCACAGCTGCTGGCAAAACATCAGGAAAGAAAATACCAAGACCACGGTTACACAGCCTGGATAACCTACGAGAACTAATTGCTTCTTAATTGTTCAAAAAAATTTTTAAAATCTTTGCCACCTTGTGAACCCTGATTGGGTGGAAAGGTGGCATAAAAATGTTTTTCTAAAAATAATAAACCAAGGTCTGGCAGCACCTTACAGACCAGTGATTTGCATTTCCATGCAACGTGCACACGAGGGGACCTGGGGGTGGGGAGCTGAGGAAAGTGATGGGACTCCTGAGTGGGGCATGGAGGGGGCATGAGGGGGCGTATAAGCCGAGAATATGAGTATCAGGGGTAGCCCATTGGCTGGACCGTCCCCCCTCCCCCTTTTGTGGTTTGTGGGGGTGAAACATCAGCTGTGTTCAGCTGACCTGTCTCTGGCTTCTCCAATGGGGGAATCAAACTGGGGGGCTTGGCCACTCCGTCCCTGGGCCTTTCCATGGGGCCATTCCTATCTTGTGATGCCCCCTATCCGGCCCCATATGGCTTGTGGTGACATCAGGGCTGCAGTGGGATGCCTCATGCCCGACGGCATTGCTCCTTTGCATGTGCCTGCTTGGCCCAATGGGTAGGGGCTAGTCTTGTGCGTGGGGGTCTTGGGTTCAAGCCCCACCTCTTCTTTGTGTTTTGCTGCTAGTTGGACTGTTGTCAGGAGAACGGGGGAGCTTTTGGCTTCCTTCCTCAGTTTCTCGCAGCTTGGTCCCGTCTGATGCCTGGCTGCCCTTCCCCTGGGGGCTGTGTGTGTGAAAGACTTTGCTGGGGGCACTGTTGTGTCCCCCCCTCTTGGTGCCCTGATGCCTGCTGTCCCCCTGCCTGGCAAAAGGCAATTCATGAACACATGAAGCTGCCTTCTACCAAATCAGGCCTTCGGTCCATCAAAGTCAGTATTGTCTACTCAGACCAGCAGCGGCTCTCCAGGGTCTCAGGCAGGGGTCTTTCACCTCACCTACTTGCCTGGTCCCTTTAACTGGAGATGCCGGGGATTGAACCTGGGACCTTCTGCATGCCAGGCAGATTCTCTGCCACTGAGCCACGCCCCCCCCCTAATTCAGCCGTGAGCTGGGACTTAGGAACTCATCTGTGGGGTACCCAGGGATGCATTGGCTCCAGGGCTTCTGCCGCCTCTGCCACGTGCCTCCATTGGGGTTGCCCTCTGCCCCTGGGTCTTTTCTACCTCTGGTGCTCCACTGGGGGGAGGGCAGGGTGTTGAGGGGACACGCGTGGGCATTGGTTGACTGTGCCTGTGTGTGCCATGGCTTGTCGTTGCTTGATTGGTGGGTACTGCCAGGTTTATGGAGGCTCTAGTGCCCTGGCTGTGTGGTTTTGGCCTCGAGGAGGGGCACGGGTTGTTTTTTCCCGTTGGCATGTCCATAGGGAATGAACCAGCAGTGCTGCAGTCGTGGCAGCAGCCGGGCGGCCAGTAGGGTGCATCAAAATAACATTAAAATAATCAAAGAAGTCTGTCAAAGATGGCTCGCTGTTATTCGTGGTGCCTCTGTGTTGTGACTGCATGCCACCTGGCCCAGGATGTCCGGGAAGGCCTGCGCAGAGGTTTCTTCCTCTCTCTACTGTTGGGGATTGAACCGGCAGCCTCGTGCATGCAAAGCAAGCGCTCTGGTGCTTCTGAGAGGCTGCCTGCAGAATGCACAGCCCTATTTTCCCTGTGCACAAGAGATGCTGCTCCAGATTGTGTGTGTGTAAAGTGCCTTCAAGTCGCAGCCGACTTATGGCGACCCCTTTTGGGGTTTTTATGGCAAGAGACTAACAGAGGTGGTTTGCCAGTTACTTCCTCTGCACAGCAACCCTGGTATTCCTTGGTGGTCTCCCATCCAAATACTAACCAGGGCTGACCCTGCTTAGCTTCTGAGATCTGATGAGGTCAGGCTAGCCTGGGCTCCAGATTAGCAATGCTGAAACACCCGCCTGGCCCTTTTGGCTAACATTCTGTTCACAGCCAGACCTGATTTTTTAACAATCGGTTTGATGGTTCATCAATCTGTTTGTGGGTGTTCCTAACAGTGCAGCACAGAGCCACTGGTTTTCTGCGCATGTGCCTGCTCCCACAGCTCAACCAAGTTCTACTCCCCCCATCCTTGTTGCTCTGCTCAGTAAGCAATTGCTTAACTAGACATTTGCATCACTCACACATCATGTCAATCAGTCATCAAGAAACACTGTGATTTGATAAAATCCAACTCTTCATTGTCTGTCTAAGTAGTCCTTTGTGACACTAACAGCCACCAAATAATCTGAATTGGCAGCGACTTCGCATGCACAGTTCTGAAAAAAACTGAGGGGAACTAGGTGCAAACCAGGCAGGTGTTCACAGCTGCTCAGTGTGAACCAAACAGATCAGGCAATCAGCTCCAATCTGATTGGCACCTTCGCACATGGTAAGTCCAGCTGTCGAATGTGTTCGTGGAGAAGTATGCATCAGTGCTACTACAGACGCACCAACCACAGGTGAGCCCCATGCCCCTTGAAGCCCGGGGGGGCGCCTTGGCTCCCTCCTGCAGGCCAGGCTGCCCACCCATCCTGTCTCAGGGCTCCCTTTGTGGAACACATCCTGCCCTCCACTCCAGTTCCAAGGCCAGGTGGGTTGCTCCTTTCAGAGAAGGAACTCAGCAAACCGCTAGCAGTCAAAGCGCTGCAAGGAAGAGGGCGGAAAGACATTCAAAATAAAGATAATGTTCAAAGGAGCTGGCTTTGTGCCGTCTTGGACAAAGAAGTTTGGGGGAGAACGTAAAAGAGGAGGGGTTGCATGGTTTGTATCTGGACCAGGCTGGCTGGGGGTTGGGGTGGCTGACCCGCTTCCTTTTACCAGTGCTCCCCCTTAAGACCTGATGCCAGGAATTGTTTGATGCAAAAACAAAATGTGACCTTGACATACATCTGCACTGAAGGGTGGACAGTTCAGTCGCCCTGATAACCCAGATGCTGCCGCAGCATCCGACAGTCTAGAACTATGGGGGTGGGTGGCATGGGGGCCCGGCTCCTGTTCCTCTGGTCCAGTTGCCTTTGGGCCTTGGGCAAGGGGCTGAGCCTGGGGGTCCCGGCAGCTCCAGCCTGTGGTGGGCGTCTGCCCCTTCCCCGTACTCCTTCTCAGCATACCTCCAGGGCTCCTTTTGCGCTGGCGGGTCCCCTTTCCTCCCGCATCTCCTCCGCAGCCTGGGAGCATTCGGATGCAGGGCCAATGGCGCCATCTGCTGGCCCCGCAGGGACATGTTCTTTGGCTGGCTGCCCGCACCTTCTTGGTCCCCTCTGTTCTGCATGGCGATGCTCCCCCTCTCTCGGGAGTGCCCGGCTTTCTGGCCTAGGTGCACGCACGCACTCACACACACTCTCTCTCTTTTTTGCTGGGCATTTCATGCACCTGGTGAAGACAGCTGTGGCTCATGAAACCTTAAGCCAAGGAGACATATAGCAATGCTGATTCTATTGTAACGGGCACTGTTTCTGCCCATAGCTTCAGAGAGCTGTGAACTGAGAATAAGTCAAGGCTTTTGCTCTTGGCTGCTATCCACAGTGTCACAATTCTCCCCGTTTTATCAAATTAGAAAAGGCTGTCACCTCATCCAACCTTTTTGATAATACAACTATATTTTTCAGACCGTAGGTCCTTTGTTTCTCTGTTCAGGTAACCAGCAAATGAATTGACACCTGTGTGAATCTGTGTGAATCTTTCTAATTTTTATTGAAAAAGGGATTCATTTTATACAAGACAGTATAAAATAGAGAACTAAAATTATTGAACTTATACAGAATGTAATTAAGCAGGCAGGTATAATCAATTCTCCTAACATTATTTTAATTTATATTAAAACTAGTTGTCTGTTAGAATAAATCAGAATTCAGTCTCTTATTCATTGCTCTTAAGGAATGTCAAATAAGCCAAAAGGATCCTTATGTCTTACCAAGCAAGGGTCCTTCAATCTCTGATAGCTGAGCTTCAGTCCAAGGAAAATCTGATTTGGTCCTCAGACTCATGCATAGTTATAGAGAAAACTTATCTATCTGATCAGTCTCTGAAGTCACTTATCACAATCATGTGACTATTTCTAAGTACCTGGTTGGCTATTATAATAAGCAAAATCAGCACAAACACATCTGTTCACTTTATCACATGATGAATACATTTCTGAAATAGCTAGATAGAAGACCATAAGCTATCTCATCAAAATAACCTTTCAAAACTTTCCCCAACTTTCCCAGATTACATCAGCTAAAAACTTTCCTAGGCCTAAAACTGTAAGCAAAGGATGACATAGCTACAGGTGTCTCCTTATACTGGAGATGAGAACATTGCTACAGCGACACTATGACCTTAGGCAGTTCACAAGAGGGAGGGCACCTTGGCCATCTTCTGGGAATGGAGTAGGGGTCACTGGGTGTGTGTAAGGGAGGTAGCTGTGAATTTCCTGCATTGTGCAGGGGGTTGGACTAGATGACCCTGGTGGTCCCTTCCAACTCTATGATTCTATGAGACATTTTTTCATGAACAATAGAAAAAAGCAAGAGTCCAGTAGCACCTTAAAAGTTAACAAAATTGCTGGCAGGGTCTGAGCTTTTGTGAGCCTCAGCTCCCTTCTTCAGATACAGCTAGCTAGTGATTCCATCTGTCCTTAAATAGAAGTCATTGATAAACACCCTTCAGGTGCTGGGGGATTCTTTGCCCTCTGGACTGGGGGGGGGGGCTGGCACATGCCCTCCCCTTAGAGATGTGGCCAACTTCTCCCCCCACACTGTCCTGGCGCTTCTTGGATTCCCAGCCCACTCCCAAAGGTGGGTCCGCAGCATCCCCTCCATGCTCTTGGCCTGATCCAGGCTTGGATTCCTTCAGCCACTTCCCAGGTCTGGGCCTTGGTTAGAAAAGGAAGCAGCCGGGCACATTATCTGGATCTTGCTGCTCGGGTCCTGTGGAGAGGAGTAGGGGGAGGCTGGGGTGGGGGGTTGCCTGTGGTTGCTCTGAGCTCACTCTGGTTCTGTTTTCAAGGCTTGGTTTTCAGAGTCTTAACTGAAGTAGAAAACTGGCTAAACTAAACATACAAAGTGCCAAAAGCCTTATGCCAACTTGGCCAGGTTCTGGTTTGCCTCCAGCCTGTACCCTCTTTGCAGCCAAGGGGATCCCGGCTGCCGTCCAAGAGGGGGCATGACCTCTGGCAATTCTTGGAACACCTGAAGCTGCCTTATACTGAATCAGATCATCAGTCCATCAAGGTCAGTCTTGTCTACTCAGATGGGCAGCTGCTCTCCAGGGTCTCAAGAAGAGGCCTTTACCATCACCTCCCAGCTGAACCATTTAACTGGAGATGCCAGGGATTGAACCCAGGACCTCCTGCATGCCAAGCAGAGGCTCTTCTACTTAGCCAAGGCCCCTCCCTGCAATATGGGCAGAGGTCAAGGCAGAGGAGGAGGCCACCCACCCCCACCCCAGTCAGAGCCAAGAACTTCTGACCTTACCTTTCCCAGGCCCGGGACTGCAAGGGAGACCCCTCCTCTACCTTTTCTCCTGTTTTATCAGGCAATTACCCCCCCCAAGGGTTAATGGAGGTGACTCGCCCCCCACCCCACCGTGGCAGCCCCTGCTGAGAGGTCTTCCACCCACCCTCTGGGCTGGCTGGTTCATCAGGTTGCATTTGAAGTGGGCCAGGCTCTTGGGGGAGGGGGGTTCAGCAGCTGCCCTGTCAGTCAAGAGGCTGCCGGGAGGGAGGGCAGGGTGCCCACACTGGCAGGGAATGGCCAAGAATGGGGAGGGCTTCTTGAGGGAGAAAGGGGAAGGGGAGGCCCTCCCTCCCGACACAAGGGGGCTTGGCAGAGAGCAGCTGGTTGTGGGGCCTGGAGATGAGCAGCGGCCAGTTTCTCCCTAAGGGAGAAGAGACAACAGCCCATGCAGCCACAGGGCAGGGGAGGAAGGGCTGCACTATCCTGGAGGCCCACAGGTTCTTTCCTGTGGGGAGCTGCTCCAGGAGGTGGTGGGAGCTGTGACTGCCAAACTTGAAGAAGAGGAAGAAGAGTTGGCTTTTATATGCTGACTTTCTCTACCACTTAAGGAAGAATCAAGCCGGTTTAGAATCACCTTCCCTTCCCCTCCCCACAACAGACACCCTGGGAGGTAGGTGGAGCTGAGAGAGCTCTAAAAGAACTGTGACTAGCCCAAGGTCACCCTGCAGACTTTATGTGAAGGGGTGGAGAATTGAACCCGGTTCTCCAGATCAGACTCCACCGCTCCAAACCACCACTCTTAACCACTACACCATGCTGGCTCTCCAGGGTTTCAATTCCACATCAACACACATGTTCTGCGCAATCCTCATGGGCTCCCAGCCCCACCACTTCTCCACAGCCTCAAAGTCCTTCCTCACCACTCCTTTGCCAGGGTTTTCTCAGGTGTGCCAGAGGCTCTGATCCCTCCCTCCTAGCCCCTCCTGGCTCCCTTCTGCCTCTCCTCCTGCCCTCCTGTTGCCCCCACCCCTTCCTTAGTGGCCCCCATGGTCTGCCAAAAGCATGCACAGCTGCTTCCACCCTGGGGGCCCCTCCCCAGGAAGCCAAGGCCCAGTGGCTGAGGGCGCTGCAGTGTGCCCAGCCAGGGCCTCTTGGAGAGCGCAGAGCAGATGCTGGCCGAATGCTGCCCACTCAGGGCTCTCTGATGTCGGAGAGGGCAGGGCACCATGGAGAGGGCAGGGCACCATGAAGATGATGTCATCCCTGGCAGGCAGACCCTAGAAACAAGAGAAAACTCTCCAGTTGTTACTAAAACCACCCCCGGACCCCTCTGCCTCTCCAGCTGGTTCCCTGGTGCTTATCTTTCAAGAAATGCATACCGTTTGTCTTTGTGTTTTTACCAATAAGAACAGGCTTTGAAGCAGTCGTTAATGGATCCAAGAGTCCCCAAGTCATTCAGCCCCAGAAGACAGCTCAATACAATCTGCCCAACACAATCTGTCCCCCCCCCTTTTCCTCCCTGGCCACTGAATGACACGCAGGACTTCCATCCGCCATCTCTTGCTTGTGTCCCTGAAGGGTCATTCCTACCTTCTTCACCTGCAGAAGGAAATTCTTCTGGCCTCCAGAAATTTGGTGAACAAAGTGGGGCCCACATGCAAAGCCTCAGGGCTGGGGGGGGGGCAGGGAGAGAACGTTCCCCATCAGATGGGTCCGTCAAGGGCAATCTCCGTCTCTCCGCTGATCAAAATGCATCTGGACGATTCTTTATTGGACCAAGTTGACATCCAAAGGCTGCGTTTGGACCCCTTGATCTGTCGGCGCTCTTTTTTTAATAGCTTCAAAGATTGACTGCATTTGGAATGTGGATGGATTTTATTTAGCTGTGTTGTGTGTTTGCATTTGGGCTTTATAGAAAGACAGCTGATAGGACTCAATTTCTGAATATTATTAGTCCAGCCATTGCGGTGAGGGCAAGAGGGAGCTTTCCCCTCTTTGCACAGGCCTTTGTCTGTTATCTTGCAATACCCTTTTCTCTGGCATTTTTTCTAGCTTTGCATTGTTTATTGGATGTCTTATGCTGTCTGATGACATTGTTTAGATAACGTGATCCACCTTGAATTTTAGCAGGAAAGGCACGCTATAAATAACGTGGGTTGTTGTTTTTTTCAAATTCTTTGTTTTAAAAAACAAGGAGGGGGAGAAGAAGGAGGGCGAAAACTCAAAGACCAGCAACTAATTAAAGGAAAGGAAAAAGGGGGTGTATATATGAAGAGCAAACAAAAATATAACAACAGTTATAAGGCAGATCTACAGAAAAGTGTCTAGAAAAGGTTTCCAAATATCTAAAAATAAATCCATACGCAATTGTTGTCTATATGCCTTGCGTTTGAATATTGATAAAGTTGTGAGGTCCTCAATCCGTGTATTAGCAGGAGGTGGGCATTTATCTCTCCTGTGTTGTAATACAAGCCTTTTAGCTCTAGGAAGGGCACTGAGGGCCCATTTTCATTGATCATGGGTTAGGCGGCAAGAAAATAAAGTAAATAAAATGTTTCAAAATAAGAAGAGCAATACGGAGGAATTCCCCTAACTCCTTGGAGGTAGTTTGGCCGAGATGTTGCCTCTCAGAGTCACTCGGGGCTTCCACGCTTGCTCAGGGCACAGGGGTTGGGGGGGGATGGAGGCTGGCTGGCTGGCTGGGCACCCTTCTCTGCACCCCAGCCTCTCAAGGGACAGCCCAGCAACCCAGTTGTTGACATCCATTCCCTCGATGCAAATTCCAGACCAGGACTTCAAAAGAGCCTGGTGGGCAGGGAGCTCTGCTGCAAATGTAGAGCAGTCCCCAAAAGAACTTTCAGGTACAACATTGAGAAAGGAAAAGTAATTTTCTTTTTCCATTTTGGGAGAAACAAAACCGGATGGCAATTTTCATTACATTTAGCTCCTGCAAGCTGTGAAGGCACCCTCACCAGTATTCAATCCACAAGGAGGAGGAGGAGTTTGTTTTTATACCCTGTTTTTTCTTTACTCTTAAGGAGTCTCCAAGCGGCTTGCAATCACCTTTTCTCTTCCCACCCCCCAAAGGCATCTTGTGAGGTAGGTGGGCCTGGAAGAGCTCTAAGAGAGCTGTGACTAGCCCAAGCTCACCCAGCTGGCTTCACGTGGAGGAATGGGGAAACCAACCAGGTGCTCCAGGTTAGAGTCTGCCACTTTTAGCCACGGCACCACTCCGGCTCTCATGAAGACTCCCTCCTTAGCCTGACACCCAAGGAAAATGCCCCCAGAAAGCCCTTTTCCTCACCAACCAAGGGCAGGCTCTTGGCTATGGTTGCCAACCTCCAGGTGGGTCCTGGAGATCTCCTGGAATTATAACTGATCTCCAGACAACAGAGGTCCGTTTCCCAAAGAAAGTGGCTGCTTTGGAGGGTGGACTCTAAGCTTTGGCATCATCCCCAGCTGAGAAGGGGCTCTCCGGCCACTGAGCTCTCATCCTTGCAGTGAGGAATGTGCTTTGTAATGTACTTGCTTTATTTATACCCCAGTGGGGACTTAGAATCATAGTGTTGGAAGGGGCCATCAGTCTCCCTGCTCAATGCAGGATCAGCTTAGAGCATCCCTGACAAGTGCTTGTCCAGCCTCTGCTTGGACTGCCAGAGGGAAGGAGCTCACCACCTTCCCAGGCAGCCGATTCCACTGTCGAAAAACTCTTACTGGAAAAAATGTTTCCCTAATATCCAGCCGGTACCTCTCCGCCAGCTATTTAAACCCATCATTGCGAGTCCTATCCTCTGCTGCCAACAGGAACAGCTCCCTGCCCTCCTCTAAGTAACAGCCCTCCAGATACTAGTACCTGGAGGTTGGCAACCCTATGCACTGGCCAGGCTGGTCCAAACTGTCTTCTGAGTCCTCCTCAAGGTGGCTTATGATGAAAAACCACCGTACCGAAAACAAGCCATTAAATACTTGTCCCCCCTAGAGTCCCTCTAAAGCTGCCGTTTTCTCCGGGGGAAATAATTTCTGTAGTCTGGAGAAGAGCTGTGATTCTAGGAGAACTCCAGGCTCCACCTGGAAGCTGGCAACGGCAGAGGTCGGTTTCCCTGTAGAAAATGGCTGCCTTGGAAGGTGGACTCTATGGCGCTACATCCTGCTGAGGTCCCTCCCCTCTCTTTGAACCTGGCCCATCCCAGGCTCCACCCCCTAAATCTCCAGGAATTTCCCAACCCAGAGCTGGCAGCCCTACAGGAAACGCGGAAGCGCAGCAGAGGCGCTCCAAGCCGGGAATGCAGACCTTAAGCCCTGCAGGCAGGATCCTCAGCCCGGCCTGGTTCCGGACTTTGCACTAAATGAATATTAAATAGCAACAAACAGTCGCTGGGGCGGTGTTTATCTGGGACATCTTTATTTGAGTGCTCCGCGTTTCTGCCTAAAGTGGTCTATTTTGGGAAAGAATGTCTGCTCCTGACTTTCAGGGCCAGCCTGGCACGTGACTCGGAAGAAGGGAGATCTCTGCAGTGCCCATGAAGCAGGGGCCATCCGAAAGGGCTGCCCCACTTTTCCAGGGATGCCAAAGGGCATCTTTGGGGGCAGGCAAACATCTCAGTCTGGTTGACTTGAGCTCCCAGTTATGCCCACCACGTTTTTTTCTTCAACTGGGAAAGGGCGTGCTCAGTCCTTCATCAAAGACTGGAAGGACGGTCAAGAGGGCAGAGCCTTGTTGGCTGCTGCCATGGAAGGCACATTGATGCCCTCTTCCATGTGGCAGCAAAGAGTGCCCACGTTTTTGCCTGTCCCCAGCATTTCCAGGTGCCGAGTCTTGGGCATCTTGTGCGAGATCAGCGACAGGGATGCAGGTCTGGTCTCCAGCCCCCCTCTGTGCCCCCTCTCTTACCAACTGGGGGGGCGGTCTCCCCCTCTGCCTTGTGCTCCCCATCCGTAGCCTAATGATGCCAGAAGGCATTGCTAGTGCCAGCTGTCTCTCTTGGCAGTCCCTTACCTGAAGGAGCAGATTCCCACAGATGTCACCTTGCCTGGGAAGGGACCATTGCCACCAGCATCCAGGAGGCCGGCCGGCCTGCCTGCCCTCAGCCGTCTGTCATGCTCCATCCCTACTCTTGGCCTGGGGCTTCCTGGTCCGGCCTGCATTTGCAGTTGGGCAAAAGGGGTCCCCGAGGCAAGGCCTCAAATCCTCCCCAGAGCCTCAGCAGCATTGAGTTGGCACTGCTGAGGAGACTGGCTGGGCCAGGGGCATTGCTTCTTCTTGGGCAGCCCTGGGGGACATGGGTCTGCAGGAACAACAGCTGCCTCCCAGCTAAGAAGGGGGAGCCTGGCTAAGCAATCCTAACAGTCTGCAATGGGGCTCATAAAGAAAGTAATGAAACCCTTTAGAGCGGGACGTTGGGCCTTTCAAGCCCCCACCACCACCACCAGCAAGGTCACAGGAGAATCCACAGCGGACGCCCCGGCCAGCTTCGGTGCCTGTGAGCAATGGCCAGATTGGATCCTGCCGGGCCTGACTCATTAGAGGCCATTCTCAGGCTAATTTTTTCTGCCGACCCTTCTTATCCCAGGCAGATCTCTGCTTCATGGAGAAAGGCGCCTGATGGGAGCAAGATAGGCCAGGCCTCCCAGGCCATTTCCTTCGCTGCCTTATCGGCCAATCTCGCCCGGCCCGGCTGCTGAATTCAAACAGGGTCATTTTCTGCCTCACCCCCGCCCGCTCTTTTCTGCACCCTCTGTGCTCACGGACATTGGTTCCACCCCAGAGCCTCAGAAAGAGGGCCTGGCACCGAGCTGGCACTTTGACTCCAGCTGAGAAATTATGCCAGGTGGACAAAACCACAGGGTGCAGTAGAGAGGGGAGGATGAAATCCGGGCCTCTCGCCACCACAGGGGGCATTCCACCGCCACCCCCAAAGACAGGTAGACAGGCTGGTGCCTGTAGGAGCAGAGAGCAGCCAGCCTGTGACCCAGGATCCAGCTGCACTGTGCCAAAGAGGGTGCCCCCCCCCCGGTTCACTCTGGGCACCCGGCCCATCGGCCACGGGACCCTCTCCTGAGTGTGAGGGAGAATTTTATAGGGTTGCCAGCCCCAGGTTGCGAAATCACTGGCGATTGGGAGGTGCAGCCTGTGGTGGAGGGGTTTGGGGAGGGAACCTCAGCAGGGGTGTGATGCCTTAGAGCCCCACCCTCCAAAGCAGCCATCTTCTCCAGGGGAACTGATCTCTGTCGTCTGGAGATCAGTGGTAACTCTGGGAGATCTCCAGGCCATCAACTGCCTAAGGTCATAGAATCAGCATTGCTGTCATATGGCCATCTAGCCTCTGCTTTAAAACCTCCAGGGAAGGAGAGCTCACCGCCTCCCGAGGAAGCCTGTCCCACTGAGGAACCACTCTGTTAGAAAATTCTTCCTAATGTCTAGACGGAAACTCTTTTGATTTAATTGCAACCCGTTGGTTCTGGTCCGACCTTCTGGGGCAACAGAAAACAACTCGGCACCCTCCTCTCTATGACAGCCCTCCAAGTACTTGAAGATGGTTATCGTATCCCCTCTCAGACTTCTCCTCTCCAGGCTAAACATACCCAGCTCCTTCAACCTTTCCTCATAGGACTTGGTCTCCATGTTGGAATATCTATGGTCTGATATTCCAGTATTCAGCAGAGTGCGCAAAAGGCATTCAGCGCAACGGAATTACTCTTGAGATTCTGAACACGTGTGTGCAAGTCTGAAACAAAAGAAGCATCAGGCTTCTGTTGTATTTAAACTAAACTCATTTATTGGTGGAATACAATAAGGATAGGAAAGGACAAAGAGGGTCCCCTATCCTAATCTATCTTGCTAGCTTTCTAGATATAAAAAGGTAATCTGCCTTCCTTTCCGTTGTGGGATAAGAAGGCCTGAGCGCGGTAGAGCTCGGCTCTAGCGGCTTGCTTGAATGAGGGCGAGTGGGAGAGAGAGGGAAGGGAAGTTTCCCCTGACAATACAACTCTAAACATCAAAGGGGACAGGAAATGAGGGAGAGGTGTCACCAGAGACGACCTTCTGTGTCCTGTCTATCTATCTGACTCTCTGGTCAGTTCCCCCCCCCCTGAATGTGGAGGCAAGTGACACCATTAAGAAGGGCATATTTTCCAACACTCCAGACCCCTCCCCATCTTTGTTGCCCTCCTCTGGACACGTTCCAGCTTGTCTACATCTTTCTTATATTGCAATGCCCAAAACTGAACACAGTACTCTAGGTGAGGTCTAACCAGAGCAGAAATCTCTCTTCCCCCCCCCCCTTGATACTCAGCAGGGTGCAAACATCTTGAGGGGGTGTCACTTGCTCCTGCCATGTTCAGGGGAGGCTATGGGGAAGGCCAAGGAGGACAAGAGCAGGATGCAGGATCATGGAGCTAACCCAAGACTGGCCACCCTCTCACCTGACCCCCGTGCCACAGGGAGCCAGGACGCTGGCCCTTTCCTCTTTGGTCTTGTTGGGGGGCTCCTCAGAGCACGCAAGGAGAGGCTGGAGTCTGCCTGACGTCTGGGCCAAAGCCCAAGACTGGCCCCAAGCAGCTCTCTGCCCCGGGCGAGTCCTCGCGCGGCCCCGGTGCCCAGGGAAGGTCTGGAGGCAGGGAGGGGAGGGCCTCTTCAAGGTGGCTTCCGGGCACGTTAAGTAGCCGCAGCGGGCTTAGCGCGTGGAGGCCCCATGGGCACGACATGTTTTATTCAGAACGCTGGCCTGGCCCCCTGCCTTGTGTTTGCATTCCCAATCTATAATCCCTCCACAATGCAGGATGAACCTCTCCCTCCGGAATTCAAATGCCGGTGCCTGGCTGCTGGGTGAACGCAGGGCCACTGCCCTTGCCACTCCAGGGGGCAGCGGTCTGGAAGAAACCCAGGGGTCCTGGGGGTAGTTCTTGTGGAGGGGTGGGGTTCGGGTTCAAGTGTCATGCCATAGAGTCCACCCTCCCCTTTTCTCCAGCCAGGGGAACCGATCCTTGTAGTCCACTGACGAGTTGTCATTCCGGAAGATCTTCAGGCTCCACCTGGAGGCTGGCAGCTCTCACCTGCCGCCTGCTCTTGTAATCTTGGGCAGAGAAGGAAGGCCTTTCTGGCGGCTGGGGGCTACCTAGGGTGTCTTTTTAAACATTATTTGAATTTGCAAGCCACCTTGAGTCACAAGGAAGGATAAGATGTATATATTTTAATATAAGCAAACAAATGAGAAGAGAGTGGACCTCACCTGCATCAATCCAACACACACACACACAAAACTGCCTCATACCAAATAAGATCCTTGGTCCATCGGGGTCAGCATTTCCTGCTCAGGCTGGCTGCAACTGTTCAGGGTCTCAGGCAGACGTCTTTTACATCCCCTACTCCCTGATCCTTTCAACTGGGGATGCCAGGGATTCAACCTGGGACAAAAGGGAAAATGCCCTCCCGGGTGCCACTCGCACTGTTTGGGTGCTCTCTGTCCGACAGCGGTGCCCTGCCATGGCAGCTGGAACAAGGGTGTCATGGGTTGTGGGGCGGGTGCTTTGGGCTGCCCTGCCAGGCTGCATGAGGAGGGGCCCCTCTACTCCTTGCTTTTTTGGCAAGCACAGAAGAGCATTTTAGGGAGGAACTTTTTGGGGAGGGTGCAGCCACAGCAGGGAAGGGATTGGCTGTGATATTGGCCGTGAACCTCTGTTCTCTTAAATAGTTTTTGTGCCGTGTGGTTGCCTGTTCAAGCCACCTTGAGTCTTAGGAGAAGTGTTTCAAATAAATAAATGAATATGCAACACGCCTCTTCCTCTGAAGGCACTGGTTACCCACAACCCCCTTGCCCTGAAAGGCCCGGACTTGTGCTGTGGGGCCCCTGAATGATGTTTCAAGGAAGCTCACGGACCCCAGGCCAAGGGACAGGAGTCAGGACTTCCCACGAGACTCAGCTGGATCAGGGCCGGCATGTGTCAGGGAGAGAGCCCCAGCGTGTGGTTGCAGTTGCGCACCCGCCTTCGACCACGCATGGGATGTGCGGATGGTGCCACGCTCCTGCGATCGTGCTACTTCCTCCCACAGGAACTGAGAGGTTCTTCCCCGGGGCACTTGCTCATCTTAGACATAGCCTGGAAATTGGCAGTTTCAAGTGCTAATTGGATCATTTTCTTTCCTTTGCTTTGTTTACGCCATATGGCAGACAGAGTTGTCTGGCTGCCTTCTTCAGTCTTCATTGTCTTCGTATATTCTTCCTAGAAGCCTCTGCTTTAACCCTTGGAATCAGGGTCTCGCCAACAACTAAGCACTGGCTGCATGTGGCTCCCATCCAGGCCTGCTCTGAGGACCTTCCTTGACCTCCCGTCTGGTACCTTTCACCTCTGTTTGCCTGGCAGCAAAGAGGACACTACAGAAGACAAGGCACATGGGAGAGTGTTACTGGTCATGATGGCTACTAGCCATGATGGATCTCTCCTCCCGCCAGTCCCGGAGGCAGAACAATGCCTCTTTGTATCAGTTGCTGGGGAGCATGGGGGCGGGAGGATGCTGTTGCGGCCGTCCTGCTTGTGGGCTTCCTACAGGCAGCTGGTCGGCCCCTGAGTGAACAGAATGCTGGTCTAGATGGGCCTCTGCTGGTCTGATCCAGCATCACTCTTCTTATGTTCTCATGCTTTGATGTGGTGTTCTGCAACAGGGTCTCGGAACTGGGCCGCAGCTGGCGATGAGCACAGACCATCATCCCATATTGACTTTCTTACAGAACGAATCTCTTGCTTTGCAGCTCCCAGCCCAAGGCAGAAGACAACAATTAAAACGCACCTTTAAATAAATGTCCAACACTTAATAACACCGAGAGAGCACAGCTGACCATTGCCAGCGGCCATGAAAAAACTCTCTTTAAGGTACAGCGCAAGGGTACTAATTGGAACGCTGACTACGTAGACTGACTGACTTAGGAGCAGGCCCCTTGAACACCATGGTGGGGCTGGCAGCCGAGTATTCATGCAGCAAATCCGGCAGTAAGTCTTGTTCCTTTTGTAAGGAAGGGAAACACATGCAGAAACCTGCCCCCCCCCCCAGCATCCAAGTGGTCACCTGGGGCCTTTGCTGCGGGACTGCAGGGAGGCATCTGCAAATAACAGTACAGCAGGCGGTTGCAGGCGGGCTGTTCCATGAGCCGGGCACCACAGCTCAGAAGGGCCAGATTTGGCTCCTGCAGGCTTCTTGTGCATCCTTTAGAATGGCTCCTGGTGCTTCCGGGGGGGGGGCGTTCCCCTCCCTCCCTGGCATCTCTGGCCCACCCAGCAAGCTGCAGCTCATCCTATTGTGACTAAATGACCCTCGGATGGCTGGATGGCTGCAGAGCTCAGCACCTTGCTGGCCACGGCCCTTTTCTCCTTGTGTTTCAGGGTCACTTCTGACGTTGCCCAATTGATCCCCTTTTGTTTGCAGAAGGGCAGCGGCAGAGAGAGAGGGCAAAAGCTGCCCGCTGTCTCCCTGGTGA
Source organism: Euleptes europaea (assembly GCF_029931775.1). Taxonomy (NCBI): domain Eukaryota; kingdom Metazoa; phylum Chordata; class Lepidosauria; order Squamata; family Sphaerodactylidae; genus Euleptes; species Euleptes europaea. Next base: position 711,978 of record NC_079320.1, on the reverse strand, counting down.
GGCGGTAATTCTCCAATCCCACCTCATCTCCTTGGAACCTGGCTCAGGCTCAGGGTCACTGCAGAGCCAGCATCCAGGTGGGGGTCCTGAACCCCCTCGCTGGCTTTTGGTTTCATCCTCTTCCACCTGCCCTTGGCAGGCTGCCCTAACAGTGGGATAAATTGCTAGCCAAAGCAATTTATCTGCTTTGGCTAGCAATTATCTGCAAAACAGATATTTGAAAGTTTAATTTTTCAGGCAGGGCAGGAAGGGCTTAGATCTCTTATGGCTGCATCTGGAGCAAAACTTGAAAGGTCACAGCTAACGTGATTCAAGTGAGCCAACCATCTGCTCACCAAATCCGGGGGACCTTTATGGAGCAGGGGGGCAAATGGGGCCAGCTGAGAACCAGCCACAGGGGCACGACAAGCCCCACCCCCAGGGGGCTTGAGTTCACCTGTTCAGATGGTGCTAAACCTTTTGAACCTGCGACTGGAAAAATAAGGGTGCTTCTGTGCATGTGCAGAGTGCCTGCCTGCCTGCTCCAGCCGATGCAATTTGCCAGTCCCTGTTTTCTGGTCCAAGGCCTGATAAATTTACTGTCCATTATGTACCTTGACAGGATTCCTTGGCAAAACGATTCCAGGGTCTGTCCTCAGCAGAAGGTTTCCCTTCCGCTTCCCTGTTAATGGACTACCTGGGCAGAAAACGTTGCTTAACCAGATCCACAGGGAGATTAAGCAGTCTATTCCACAATTTAAATCTCTTAAAAATATATTAGACCCCTAGAGGGCTAAAAAGCAACACGTACATCTAAAAATATATAGCACTAAAACAGAGGGAATGTTCCCTTTTCCTGCCACACTGCAGAGGCTGGTGCTGGGCACGATTCTTGTGGCAGGGGAAGAGCCGCAGGCCAGGCACAGCAGGGCCTGGCAGAGGGCAGGAGAGGGTCCCTCTTTTCATTGGCAAGAGATTGGGAATGGTCCACTTCCCTTAGGGCTGCCAATTCTGGGATGAGAAATTTCTGGAGATTGCAGAGGGTGGGATTTGGGGAGAAGAGGGACATCAGTGGGGTATAATGCCATAGAGTCCACCCTCCAAAGTAGCCATTTCACCAGGGGAACTCATTTCTGTCATCTGGAGAACAGCTGTAGTTCCAGGAGATCTCCAGCCCTCACCTGGAGGCTGGCAACCCTAAGGTCTTGCCTGCAGCATGCACAGCCCCAGTGCATCATAAGAACATAAGAACACAGGAAAGGCCCTTCTGGATCAGACCCAGGCCCATCAAGTATAGCAGTCTGTTCACACAGCAGCCAAAGAGGTGCCTCTAGGAAGCCCGCAAGCAAGAAGGCTGCAGCAGCACATCCTGCCGGTGTTCCACAGCACCTAATATAATAGGCATGCTCCTCTGATCCTGGAGAGGATAGGGATGCATCATGACTAGTATTCATAAGAACATCAGAAAGGCCCTGCTGGATCAGACCAAGGCCCATCAAGTCCAGCAGTCAGTTCCCACAGTGGCCAACCAGGTGCCTCCAGGAAGCCCACAGGCAAGCATCCTGCTGTCTGGGGCATGTTCAGTGGGGGAGGCCCTGGCTGGACAGTCACAGGCCTCCAAAGGCCCTCCATCTGGCCCAGGTGAATGTCAGTCATACCTGCAGGCTATTCTCTGTGCCCCAGCAGATGAGAGGCAAAAGCCTCCTCAGAGGGAGACACACCATTCTGCAAGGCCGCTCTTGTTCATTCCAGCCAAGCTTGCGTGAGACAAGAACTTCCCACTGGAATCCCAGAGGGGAAGCCCATATGGGGCCTCTGATCTAGCCCTGGGAAATTGGAAGCCGTGGGGCATCTTCAAGGCTCTGTAGAAGGCGGCGGCAGCTTGAGTCGAGCCTCAACACCAACAGCACAGCGCCCATTTCCAGGGGAGCCGACCTGCTGGCGCACAAAGACTCTCCCTTCCTGGGGGTATCCGGGGAGGGAAAATCAGCCTGGCTTCTGGCAAGAGAAGTCCTGCCTCACCCGCCCTTTGGAGTTCTTTGAGAAAGTGAACAAGCACGTAGACAACGGTGACCCAGGAGGCATCAATTCCCCTGGAGAAAATGCTTTGGAGGGCAGACTCTATAGCATTATACCCTGCTGAGGTCCCTCCTGTTATGTCCGTGTGGGGAGGACACACGAGGTCGAGACAGAGTTCCAACAACAATGCATTTATTGAAGAACAGAACAGAACTGGAGAACACAGTGCAAACGGCCCTGCTTATATGCTCCCTTGGCCGGCCCGTGCCACTCCCCCCCGATTCGTGATGAGGGGAAACAACCCCGGGTTACCAATGGCGCGTGCCGGCTTAGGGCCAATGGCACAAGCCGGTTTGGACCAATGACGCACGCAGGACTTAGGATCCTTCGTCCAGGACTGAAGCTCCTAAGTTTTCCCCTGCCTGTCGCCTAACTATATACATACATTACACCCCTCCCCCCTAAGTCCGGATAATGCAGGAACACACAAAGTCCTGTAGGTGTCTTGGGGGTGCTCGGGTGCGCTGGGAACGGCGTGGCACGGGAACGGGGGTTGTCGCTGCTGAATCCGGCATGGGGCTTGCCTCTGCAGCAGCAGGGGCGTCCTCTGTTGGGTCGTCCATGGTGGCCGGGTCGCTAGGCCACAACCGATCCCCCAGCTGCTCGTGGTCCAGCATCACTGCCAGGTCTTGAGCTGGGGTATCAGGATGCGTTGGAGTTACTAGGACAGGAACGACGGGCAGGTCCGCTGGGCGGCGGCGGAGCTGGTCAATGTGTCGGCGCAGCAGTTGTCCCTCTGGGGTGGTGACCCAGTAAGACACCAGTCCCATTGACTCCTGTACGGTGGCTGGGATCCAGCTGGGTCCCGCCCCATAGTTGCGGGCGTAGACCGGAGCATCCAGTGCCACAACTCTCGGGGCGGCTGTCGGGGACTTGTGATGGGAGTACTCTGCTGCCAGGTCGGGGTGCAGTCGGTCGAGCAGCGTTTTTGGCCGGCGGCCCATGGGGAGTTCCGCAGGACACTTCCCGGTCGCAGAGTTGGGTGTGGTGTGCTGGATAAGGAGGAATTCCGCTAGCCCCCGGTCCCAATCATGGCGATCGATGCGCCATAATGCCTCTTTGGTCGTCCGGACCATTCTCTCCGCCTGACCGTTGGTGGCGGGGTGGAACGGAGCCGAGGTTGTGTGGCGGATTAAGTTTTTGTCCAGGAACTCCTTAAACTCTGAGGACGTGAATTGGGCCCCGTTGTCGGAGACCACGGTGTCCGGCAAGCCATGGGTGGCAAAAACCTTGCGCAGCTCCCGGATGACAACACGCGATGTCATGGATCCGATGTCGGCCACTTCCAGCCACTTAGAGTAGGAGTCCACGACGATGAGGAAAGTCTTACCCTGAAAAGGCCCTGCGAAGTCAATGTGGATGCAGGACCAGGGTGTGTGTGTGGACTCCCAGTGGTGGGTCGGGGCTCGCGGCATCTCAGGTTGCGACTCTTGACATGGCCAGCAATGGCTCACCCACTCCTCGATGGCTGTGTTGATGCCCGGCCACCATACATAGCTTCATGCCAGGGCCTTCATGCGCACAATTCCCAGGTGGCAGGCATGTAGAGCCTCCAGGACCTTTGTGCGCAGCTTCGCCGGAACCACCACGCGGTTCCCCCAGAGCAAGCACCCCTTATTGAGCGAAAGCTCGTGCTGACATGCGGCGAACGTCTGGAACTTGCTGTTCTGCCTGGCGGCCAGCCACCCCTTCCCCACCCAGTTGAGAATGCGGGCGAGGGTGCGGTCCTTAGCAATGTGGGCGGCAATGTCCGAGGCATGGAGGGGCGGCTCCGGTAGGGTCTCCAGCAGCATGACATCGTAGGCTGGGGATGGGTTCGGATCGGTGTCCTCGAGCGGCAGGTGGCTGAGGGCGTCCGCTTTCGCGATGCTGTTCCCTGGGCGATGCAGCAGCCTGAACTCGTAGGCGTTCAGGAAAATCGACCACCAGAGCATGTGGGGGAACAGGATCTTCAGCGTCTGGCGATCCGGCAAGAACAGACCCAGCAGCGGCTTGTGGTCCGTGATGATGGTGAAGGGACGACCATACAGGTGGTCGTGGAACTTCTTTACACCTGCCAGGACGGCGAGGGCCTCCCGGTCAATCTGGGCGTAGTTGCGCTCTGCCGTGGAAAGGGTCCGGGAGTAAAAGGCGATTGGGGCCTCCCGACCGCTTGGCAACAGGTGATTCAGGACAGCGCCGATGCCGTAGGGTGAGGCATCACAAGTCAATACCACCGGCAGGCGCTCATTGAAGTGTACAAGAAGACTTGCAGAGGAGAGGAGACCCTTGGTGGCCTCGAACGCCCATTGCTGCATCGTGCCCCAGGACCACAGGGTGGCTTTGTCCAGCAGGCGGTGAAGTGGCTCTGCTACCGACGCCTTGTTGGGCAGGAAGGCGTGGTAGAAGTTGAGGAGCCCCAGGAATGACTGGAGTTCTTGCTTGCAACGGGGCGGCGGGGCGCAGTGGATGGCCTTGACCTTGTCGGGCGTGGGGTAAATGCCGTCTGCGTCGATCAGGTAGCCCAGAAACTCCACCTGCAGCAGGCCCAGCTGGCACTTCTCCCGCTTGACCATCAGCCCGGCATCCCAGAAGCAGCTGAGAACCCAGCAGACCCGCTGCAGGAGCTCGTCTTCAGAGCCGGTGGCGACCAAGATGTCGTCAAAGTACGGGACGACGCCCGGCAAGCCCTTGAGGAGGTCCTCCATAAGGTTCTGGAAGATGCCCGGGGCCGTGCTGACCCCGAACTGCAGGCGAGTCACTTGGAAGGCACCCCGGTGGGTGACGATCGTCTGCGCCTCGGCCGACTCAGAGTCCACAGGCAGCTGCTGGTACACCTGGGCCAGGTTGAGTTTTGCGAAGACCCGGCCCCCGGTGAGGGAAGCCAGGAGGTGACTGACCACTGGCACCGGGTACGCATGGCTTTGGAGAGCCTTGTTCACCATGCATTTGTAATCTGCACAGATGCGGACGTCGTCGTTCGCCTTCAACGGCGTCACTATCAGGGTCTCCCACTTGGTGTTGGGCACCGGCACCAGGACGCCCTGGGCAACGAGATGGTTGAGCTCAGCGTCGATCCGGTCCTTGAGTGCAAAGGGGACCCAGCATGGCTTGAGGCGGATGGGGGAGGCGGTGGGGTCGACATGCAGGCGAACAGGCGGCCCCTTGTAGCAGCCGAGAGGGCCATTCCAGACGTCCTCAAACTCGGACCAGATGGAGTCAAGGGTGGACTGGGAGATGTGGTGAATGCCCCCAATGTGGAGCCCAAGGGCCTGGAACCACTCAAGGCCCAGGAGGCTGGCGCGGGGCCCATCGACCACGATGAGGCGGAGGCGGCTGGAGCGATGCTTGAACTGGACGTTTACGTAGGCGACACCCCAGACCGGCACCTGACGACGCTGGTAGTCGGAGATCAGGACGCCGGTTGGTTGCAGTTTGGGCAAGGCAGTGTGGCGCTCCAGGGCGCGGAAAGTGTCCCAAGAAACCACGGAGAGGGCCGAGCCTGAGTCGACCTCCATGTCACAGAGGGCGCCCTCGATCCGTATGGAGATTGAAACTTTCTCCACGCCGTGGACCTGATGCACGTGGATGCTGTGCAGCTTGGAGTGAGGCGGTAGCGGTAGGAGGCGGGACTAATCATCGGCGATGTCATGGACGGGCTGAGCGATGCTGTCTTTCCTGGTTCGGCCTGCCGGATGGCCCTTCTGCATGGAGCGGCAGACCTTCGCGATGTGGCCAACCCGGCCGCAAGCCCGGCACTTGGCGTCGCAAAAACGGCAGGAACGGCAGTTGTGCTGGTCGCCGCAGTTGGCGCACGGTCGAGCCATGGGGCCCTGAGACTGGTGCGGTCTGGCGGATATCTTGTGCATCTCATCCGCAGAGTCAGAGTCGCAGGCGTCCTCAAAATGGACGGGGGTAGCTTTGCGAAGTGGCGCGGTGGCGCCACGGTCCTGGGTACGGTTGCTCCTGGCGGTGGAGTTGGCCGCCGGGGCCTCCTTGACTGCCATACATACCAATCAGCCTTTTCTGAGACTCTCTAAGAGAGAAGTCTGAAGTACCAGTCTTTCTGGGTCTATATTTATACTATTTCAATTACCTTGAGGCTGTGCATTACTGCTCTATTTTAAGCAGTCTTCAGTATTTCAAGTCACCTATTCCCTAAACATGCTGGAATTTCTCAAGGCAGGAGACTGTATTGCTAACTATAAACAATCAGTTTTAAGCTTTATCATTACTCTATATATTCATATTTAGTATCATTCTCATCTATAGAAAAATTGCTTTCATCTGAGCCTATACATTAATTTCTAGGAGCCTAGTATCCATATGTAAATCATAAAACATAATATAGTTCACATTACAATATTTGTATAATTTGGACAGTGCAGTTGTACACCTGTCTATGATGTCATAACATTTAACATCTGTGATCCTGCTGGAATTCTAGCAGTATGCTATTAATGGATATTCCAGTAGCCAGTACTGATTCTGATGTCCAAGCTGGAATTTCTCCAGTAGGCCATTGGTAATGATAGACTGGAAGTCTCCAGTAGGCAGTGAATGTTACTTGATAAGTTATTTGAACTTATTAAGGTGTCTGTAAGAATGTGAACAGTGAAATGTAAATGTAAGAGACAGAAAGCCTTTTGCATAAGAGTATTCTTCTTCCTTTTAAAAGGAAATACATTTAAGTATTTTAAAAGGAAATATATTTTCTGTATGTTGTGCTATATTCTGAATAATTCTACATATGTACAACACCAATACCATGTTCATGTGCTCTATATGTCAAAGCCTGTGACAGGCGATTTCAGTGAGAGTGATTTCGGCAGCAAGCTGGACTGCCTAACAGCCTTCGTTGCCAATGTTATGTCCGCGTGGGGAGGACACAGGAGGTCGAGATGGAGTTCCAACAACAATGCGTTTATTGAAGAACAGAACAGAACTGGAGAACACAGTGCAAACGGCCCTGCTTATATGCTCCCTTGGCCGGCCTGCGCAACTCCCCCCCTGATCCGTGATAGGGGGAAACAACCCCGGGTTACCAATGGAGCGTGCCGGCTTAGGGCCAATGGCACGAGCCGGTTTGGACCAATGGCGCATGCAGGACAGGATCCTTCGTCCAGGACTCAAGCTCCTAAGTTTCCCCCTGCCTGTCGCCTAACTATATACATACATTACACCTCCCATCCTCAAACCCCGCCCTCTTCTGGCTCCACCCCCAAAATCTGCAGGTATTTCCCAGCCTGGAGCAGGCAACCCTACCAGGGCTACCTGTGGGTCTTTAGGCAATGGTCTGATGGGAGGGAGTGGGAGGTTTGCAGTTAAACCCCATGATGCAGAGCCCGAGTGTGGAGATCGGGGAGGGTCATGGTGTTGTGCCCATGTTATATTAGCCCTTATACATGGGCACAACAGTGGGCAGGACCTGGGCACCACGTGGTGAGCCCCTTGCCATCAGGTGGCCCATTGATGCCATTTCCAAAATGAAGCATTTCCCCCTTTCATGGCCTGAATAGGGGGTCCTGGGGAAGGGCGGATTGCAGCTGTGTGCTGGGCTCAGCCATGGGTCACTGGGAAGGGTCTTCAACCCCTTCTGCCTTTCAAGAGGCACTGGATCCTGGGCCAGAGGAGCAGCTTCTCTCCCCCTGAGCCTGTTTGGCCAGTGGGAAATGCCTTCCAGAGGGGCCCAGGCAGACACCCTCTGCTGCCTTCCACCCAGGAGGGGTCCTTGGTCCCCCTAACTCAGCAGTGTCTGATTGACAGCAGCTCTGCAGAGCCCAGAGCAGAGCAAGTCCTGCGACCAGAGATCATCCTCAACAGCTGGGCCACGCTGCAGACGGACGGTTGCAGACGGCAACTTTCCACATGCCAAGTGGGTGCATGGCCCCTCCCCAGCACTGGAAAATGCCCTCTGATGCCACAGAAATTTTAAATACCCTCACTGTGCCAATCCAGGCACTCAAAAAAGCACAGGCGCCATTCTATTGACCCAAGACAGGACGCCGTCTTTCCCCCATCTTGTGCTGAGGAACCCTGGCAGGAGCTTATTGTATTGGGACACCGAGGCTGCTTCTCTGTCCAAGCATCTCTCCTAGTCTTCCTGCCCCATAGCCAAGGCTGGCGGTTTGCCTTAGGGTGAGAGCCTGCTGTTATTTTGCCCAGTCCCTCATGTTGCAGTAGCCCCTTGTGCTGTTGTGGGCAGAGGTCTGCAAAAGCCAAAAGGAGTCACACTGAGGAGTCGCTCGCATTTCGGGGGTGCGCACGTGCACACGCCTGCATGGTGGTGTGTTTCACTTCCGAATGCAGGAGTTGGGGGGAAGACAGGCCCGCATTGCAGGGAAGGCGAATGTGGCAAGGGGAGCCCCTCATTCCTCTCCCGCCGCCAGGCCGTGGGGAGACGCTATCGCTGGAAAGTCATCTCTGCCTGAGCTGTGATTGGGCTGCCAGGGAGTCCTGGGGGGCACAATCTCTGTCCCTGCCAGGAGGCTCTTTCGGCGGTAATTTCCCCATGCAAAACACCCGCCCCGTGCCCAAGGAGCCCAGCCGCTTCTTCCACTGACAAAAGGACCAGGCGGGGGCCAGGGGGCGTTGGGAACAAACAGCGAGTTCAAATGTGAACCGATTAAAAATAAAAGCAACTCAATCGAAGGCAGGCCAGATAAGGCGGCAGGGCCCCTCCTTCCCTATTTAACATTCATTGGATTGAATAATCAGGCCTCATTATCTCAAATTGGCTGCAATATTTGCCCTCAAAATGCTAATTTGAAAGTTGGCTGCAAGCGCCATTCTGCCTCGTTTGACTAAAATATGATTGTGCTGCTTTGCGTGTCGCCAGTAGCTCCGGGGGCATTTCCAGTTTAAAACAAAATAATAATAATAATAAAAATTCTATCAAAGTCTCGCCTGGGAAAAAGCGCCCCGCTCGGCAGCGGAGACGGCGCCTCGGTGCCCCTGCTTTGCGTAGAAATGGCATTTCCGAGCCTTGAAGTAAAATTAGAAGCCTTATCAGCTTCTTTTAGGGGATGGACAGTTTATCATTAATCTCACAAAAAGGAAATGGGGGAAATATTTTTATTATCTTTATGTCAGCTGGTGGGGGGGGCATTCCTGCTCCGCCTCTCCTTCCGAGGAGCCCGGCTTCTGACCTCCGAAGATACAGCGACTCCTTTCCTTCTCAATCGCTGATTAGTCCTTCACGAACCATCATTTTGTGGCTCATAAAAAGATCACCAGTGAAGCCCTTGTTGCCGGCCAGCCAAATTCCAAAGGGCTCCATTGGGGGAGGCTGGGTCAAGCCGGGTGTGGAGATCCTGGCCTGAGGGGGGCTGGCATATGCAATGCCCCCTGCCCCCCGTTTGAGGGTGGAGGGTTGGGCAGTAGCACCATTACCCTGTGGCTGGGGGCATCCTGGGGCCAAGGCAGGGACGGAGCCTGGTCCAGCGTTCCTGCTGGCCACAATCTGGAGAATTCCTTTATACAGGCCCAGGGGTTGTGTGACTATGAAGGGCCTCTGGGATGCCCCATTGCAGGGTGCAGAAGAAGCCAGGCAGAAAATGGTGCCAGAGTGGGCAGGTCCTTTGAAAATGGGCACCTTCCTACCCAGATGCCCTGCCAACACGCTTGGACTTCGCAAAAAGGTCAGAGAAAAGCTGGTCAGGGGGGAAGTGTGCTGAGGATGAGGATGAGGATGGGGGGAGGGTTGCTCAACTGGACTGGGAGGTTGTGTGGATGTGACAGGAGAAAAAAGGGCTCCTGTCTATTAGCTGAAGCAGGGACTGAGTGGCCATTTTAAGTCCCTCCCCCCAAAGTTTAAGGAAGTGTTTCAGCAGAAAAGCCGAGCCTGTTGGAACAGGAGGAGGGGTTAGGTCACTCTCTTGGGCAAGTGTGTGTGTAAAGTGCCGTCAAGTCGCCGCCAACTTATGGTGACCCCTGCTGGGGTTTTCCAGGCAAGAGACTAACAGCGGTGGTTTGCCAGCGCTCTTGAGCAAGGGACACCTACAAAGTGAGAGGGAAGGCAACTTGGCCATCTTCTGGACATGGAGTGGGGGGGGGGTCACTGGGGGTTTGGGGGGGAGGTAGTTGTGAAATTCCCGCATTGTGCAGGGCGTTGGACTAGATGACCCTGGTGGTACCTTCCAACTCCATGATTCTGTGTTTCTGGTAGTGGCCTTTTTCAATCAAGATCCGTGCAAGGGCCAGGAATGCCTTCTCGGGGAGATGCGGCATGCTCTCACAGGTGCAGAATAAAATACCTTGACTACTTAGAAGACCCAGTGGGCCAGAGGAACCTTTTGTCTTCGCTCCCATCATGACATTCAATGATTTTTAAAAATGGAGTCTGATCAGACTTTGGGCTGCCACGCCTGGGCCCTTCCAGAGCCCTTCAGCACCGGGGGAGCTGAAGGTGTGTGTGTGTCGGGACCTGCCCCCCATCTCTGCCCCCATGCCTCTGAGCACGCATGCAAAAGGCTCTGATGAGGAGGGCTGGAGGCAAGGGAGGGAGAAGCGTCTTGCCTCCCCCCCCCATGCACATTCAGCCTCTGAAAGGGCCAGCATACCACATTCAAGGGGCAGAAATGTGCTCTGCGTGCGCACGTGGAGCAGGCCTCCAAACTGAGCTGGTGGCTGCCGGAGTTGGTCTTCAAGGAGCCCCAGAACTGCTGCAAACACCTCTGGGTTGCATCCAGCCCTGTTTAGCCTGGGTGGGGAAGGGCTTGTTCTAAGTACCTGAATTCCCTGCCCCCCGCAAACACACATCCATGTTGCTGCCTTCTCTCCCAGGGAACCACAGCTCTGCCCCCATCGTGGGGGTGGGGGTGGGGCGCTGCCCCTTTGGCTGCTTCCCAGCAGTTGTCTCAGTGGATGCTAAAAAGGGACGCGGCCCTTTGCAGCAGGGCTCCCAGCCAGGCAATCCACCCAAGCATAATTCTGTTTACATTATTACCCTTTCTAAAAGTCAATCAATAGATAATAATGCTGGAATAATATAGAGAGTTCGGAAGCCCATTTGGTGGCCAGGATTAGGGGGCCTTGCGGGGCAATTCCTCTGCAAATCGCCTCCATCCGGCGTTAGTGATGCGCAGATTCACTCGCTAGATTACCCAGCATTCCACCGGGCGGCTCCCAATGACCTCTTTCGGATGCAGGCGCCACCACACGGCCCCCAAATCTGTTTGCACAGCAAGCGGCAATTGTAGCAAAGCTTAGAGGGGCTGCGGAGTGGAGGGGGCGCCTGTTGACAAACAAGGGCAGAAATCCCCCGCTCTCGATTCCGCTGGTGGCTCCGCTCTGCGCTTGGCAATGACACCCTCGGCCGGGCAGATGGGCCCACCGCCTTCTGCTCCACGGCCCGACTGGCCCAGCTGGCGTCACAGGAGCCACCCAGAGGGTGGGGGGGAGGCAGAAAGGGCACCAGGCTGGGAGGCCCCGGACGAGGTGCAAAGGGCTCTGCCGCCCGGCGAAGGAGGTCCTGTTCAGGGCAAGGGAGGACTAGGACTGCGCCCCCCTTCAGAAAAAACGTTGGGACGCTTCGCACCGCCCCTGTTGCCATCCCCAGTCAGGGCTGCTGGCCCCAAACTTAGGGTTGCCAACCTACAGGTGCTAAGTGGTAAATCTCCTGCTATTACAACTGATCTCCAGCCAACAGAGATCCATTCCCCTGGAGAAAATGGCCGCTTTGGCAATTGGACTCCATGGCATTCAAGTCCCTTCCCTCCTCAAACCCCGCCCTTCTCAGGCTCTGCCCCAAAAACCTCCTGCCAGTGGCGAAGAGGGACCTGGCAACCCTACCCAAATTGCTGGGGGTGCGTCAAAAGAAGTGCGGAAAGGAGACCCTGGGAGCAAAGCAAGAGTCACCTCCCGGAGTACCTTTGAGACCCACCTCCATCCCGAAACTCCGGCTGGTCTCTCAGGTGCTGGCAGTCTTGAGTCTCGCTGTTCTACCGCAGACCAAGGGGGCTCCCCTCTGAAACAATCTTCCTGAGAGCAAAGAAGCCCCCAAATGGCACCGGCCCCATGAGGAACTCCTGATACTGCAGCTGAGCCGGTGGGGCCACGGGGCTTCAAACAGTCCCAGGCAGTGGCTGGAAGAGTGGGTGGAACTAGTCCTCCCTCCCCCATCGAGTGGTTCTCACAAAGCAGGGGTGACCCAGGAGCAAGAGAAGGAGAGGAGACCCTCAGCCCAGCCAGCCACGAAGCTGATGGGGATGGATTCAGCCTGGGCCTCGAGTGGCACGGGCCGTGGTGGTGGAGGAGCCGGTGCCCGTGGGGTGTGTTTTGCCCTGGCTGCTGATTGGGCCCAGGACTTGTGGCCTCTGCAGGGCTCCATCCTGCCTGCCGTCCCCCAGGGCAGCGGCCAGCTGAGAAGTCTGCACCACTTGGGGCTGCTGCTTGAGTTGCATTTCCCAGCCTCTGCCTGAAAAGCCCACTCCGGTTTGCCATCCAGCTAGAGTTGCCAACCATACCTTGCCCAGGCTCCACCACCACCCCCACCCCAAATCGCCAGGAATCTCTCGATGCAGAGCTGGCGGCCCTACAACCCGGCTCAAGGCAGCAGCTTTGTGAGTGAGCACAACCCACCTCGCCTGTAATGCTCGGTCGAGTGTCCCAGTCGGTGTTGTTGCTATCTTATTGTGGAACAACCTCTTGGGGCACGGCAGGCTGAGAAGGGACCACTTATGCAAGGGGGCCGGAGCCTGGTTCCCCCAGCCAGCTGCAAGCCAGAGGCAGCTTCCGGATACTCGGACACAGCGGTTCCCTTCTCCTAGGTCCAGACTCCGGTGCCCTGCCCTTTCGGACTGAGACTGGCTAGCCCTCCAGCCCACTGTTACCCAAGGCAAAGGCAGAGTAGGGTTGCCAACTGCCAGGTGGTGGCAGGAGTTCTTCTAATACAACAGATCTCCAGCCGACAGAGATCAGTTCACCTGGAGAAAGTGGCCGCTTTGGCAATTGGACTGTATGGCATTGAAGTCCCTCCCCTCCCCAAACCCCGCCCTCAGGCTCCGCCCCAAAAACCTCCTGCCGATGGCGAAGAGGGACCTGGCAGCCCTAGGGCAGAGGCACCCCTGGGCAGGGGCCCAAGAGCAGGCGGCATCTGCTCCTCCTCTGTGCCTCTGGCGGCAGCCACCCTGAGGAGAAGTGCCCGGTCCCGCTGGGCAGCCAGGCCTCTGCCAGCCGCTTCCCATTGCGAGGCATTAGTGGGGAAGCAGAGCCCTCCACTGGCCACGGCACGACACGGAAGCCGATCATTGCAGCCATGCAGCCAAGTCAGGTTTTGCACAAAAGCCTCAAACACAGTTCAGTGACCCAGTAAGCTTGAGCAGCCATTGCTTACGAACAGCTCCCCCCTCATATGCTTCTGGGGGAATAAACATGGAAGCAGCCCTCCTTGACCCCAGCTGGAGGTGGCTTTCCAAGGGTACTGGGGGTGGGGGGTGCCTCCATGGCTACCTGACAAAGGGAGCTGTGACTCTGGAAAGCTGACACCCCCAAAATCTTGTTGGTCTCTGAGGTACTACTCGACTGCTGCACCCTCCGGGGCTGGACAGTGAGAAACCTCCATGTTTAGAGGCAGTGCACCTCTGTACAGTGCTTATGTGTAGCTTTGCCAACCTCCAGGTAAGGCCTGGAGATCTCCCGAAATTACAACTGGCCTCCAGGCTGCAGAGCTCCACCCCCCTGGAGAAAATGGCTGCTTTGGGGAGCAGACTACTGCATCATGCCCTGCTGAGGTCCTTCCCCAAATAGGGTTGCCAGATCCCTCTTCACAACTGGCGGGAGGTTTTTGGGGCAGAGCCTGAGGAGGATGGAGTTTAGGGAGGGGAGGGACTTCAATGCCATAGAGTCTAATGGCCAAAGCTGCCATTTTCTCCAGGTGAACTGATGTCTATCGGCTGGAGATCAGTTGTAATGGCAGGAGATCTTCTGCTATTATCTGGAGGTTGTAGAATTAAACCAGCAGTATGGAGCCTTTAAATAGAGAAAATATGCATCAATAGCACATGTAAGATAGGAGAATTTCACCCTTTACACCTGAGAAATAACCTCCCATATAGTCAGCTGCTTAGGCTTAAAAGAAATGCAACTGAAACCTCTGATTTCAATAATTCAGCTCATCAACTTAAAAAAGACTTACCCTACAACAGAGAAATTATCCTAACAAGGTTATACTGTCAGCTATGCAAAGAACACAATCTATAACAAGGGCAGAATTATTAAGACAAGACTCTAAGACATCCACCTCCCAATTGACCTGCATGTTACAATACACGTCTCTTTCCCCTATGGTCAGAAATATTTTATACAAACATTGGCACCTAGTGCAACAGATACCTGGTTGCACTAAACCTCCTCGCATTGCATATAGACGCACCAGATCTATCAGAGATATTGTGGTACATAGGAATACCCAAATTAGACCAAGGTCTACCTTACCAAATGGAAATTTTAAATGTGGGACCTGTCAATTTCGTAAATATATGTTACCTGTCCGAGAAATCACCAATCCCATGTCTGGACAGAAATTTTTCATTAACAGCTTTAATAATTGTGATTCAAAATCATTGATATTTTCCATTAAATGTAGCTGTCAACTTTGGTACATTGGGAAAACTAGTAGACCAATAAAATATCGCATTGGTGAACATCTTTCAAGGATCAGGAATCGGGTCCTAGATTCACCTCTTACACAACACTTCCTGGAGAAAAATTTATCATTCTTTATTATTTGGAGATATGTTAAACGTGACAACAATAAAGTAGATATTGATACAATACTGAGACGCCAGGAGACTAAGTACATTCATATTTTCAATAGGTTATATCCACATGGCCATAATACTGCACTGGACATGGCTTGTTTCCTATAAAGACGTTGTACCTTAAAGAGTATTCACCAGATGCATGCAATCAACATTCAAGCCTTGAGGGGAAAGAGTTAAGAACTCAGTGAGGATTTCAGTCCTTAACCAACACGAAAGCAGGTTACTTAACAGTTGCGTGTAAGTAATGTATATTTGTACCTTTATGTTTTTCTTATACTTATATTAAGTTATACAATGTATCATTAATGCGCAACAATGACTTTAAAATTGTTATACTTAACAGTTGAAAGCATAAGGCAAACTTCCTTATAAGCCAATGCCTTTGAACTTTGTATTTATTATTTTTTAAGGCCAAACAAAGGCTGAAACAGGGTGACAACCGGATCCCTGTAAAGCAAGAACCGCACCCTAACACACAGGGGAAGATTGGAACCTCAAAGTTACGAACATTAAGAGCCACTTCAATACGCGGGAATTCAACGCGTGTCATTTCATGTTGTGCTCTAGTGTTTAGTTTACCGTCAATGTTAACGGCTTATCATATCTGTAACTTTGTGATTTATTTTGGGGCAACAATGTATGCTCCCAAGTATATGATATGAATATATCATTCTATCTTACATGTGCTATTGATGCATATTTTCTCTATTTAAAGGCTCCATACTGCTGGTTTAATTCTACAACCTTTATACAGCAGGCTAATGTTTTGTTTACTAATTATCTGGAGGTTGGCAACCCTATCCCCAAACCCTGTGCCCCTCAAGTTCCACCCCCAAATCTCCAGGGATTTCCCAGCCCAGAGGTGGCAACCCTAATTGTGGGGAGGATGGAGCAGAGGCATGTGCTACTCAGGCCCTTCCTGGATGGCCAGAGAGAGAAACAAGGTGCTGGAGCAGACCCGGTTCAGGCTTTTTGGTGTTCTTTAGTCCAGCATGATCCAGATTGCAGGGAAATCTGTCCACACAGCTGTTTGGCTTTCCCTGGGGCCTCTGTGCCTTGGGGCCCAAGCCCAGGTGCTCTCCGCTGCTGTGCCTCCCATCGTTCCCACCCCCTTGTACCCACAAGTCTCTGGGCAAGGCCAGGCGGCGCAACCCCAAAATAGCTGCTGCAGGAGGTGGAGCTACACATACAGAGGAAGCCCAAGTTCCGGTCAGAAGAGGGGTAATTTTAAAAATAAACTAGGGGGGGGGAGAGAGAGAGAGAATATAAACGAACACTATTTGGGAGTTGCTGCCAGAAGAACATTATTTTAATCAGCCCAGGCAATCAGAACTCCAAGGGCCAATGAGAAGCCCCGCCCACTCCCTAAAAACACTTTCCTAGAGCAGGGAGAGGTGTGGGCAGGAGCCACCACAGCAGCCATGGGTGCCACACTGAAGATCCCTGGATCAGTGATGGACTAGGGCTCTGGGAGACCCAGGTTGGAAGGGGCAGCAGCTTTCTAGTCTTCTCATGTTCCGCTGAAATCTACCTCCCTGCCCCTCCTGCCCATCTGACCTGGCCAGGCCCTCTTAGCGCAGGCTCTCCAGGTATGTGAGGAGTGCAATCTCTTCTCCAGACTGAACATATGCCCAGCTCATGCAACCTTTCCCTGTAAGACTGACTTTCCAATCTTCGTCCCCACAATCTCTTCCTTTGACTCCGTTGAACCCCCCCTTTATCTAAGTGTACCACCCAGAAGTGGACACCGTTCTCCAGCTGAGGCCGACTAGCACAGAGTAGACAGAACCATCCCTTTCCATAATTTGGATAACATTGCTTCTCTTAATGCAGCTGGCTATCGCATTCGCCTTTTTTGCAGCCGCATCACCCCAGCACATGCTCAACCAAGGCAAAAGAGGAAGTGAGCAGATGGGACAAAATGGCTTCAGATACATGGATTTGTGTGTGTGTGTGTGTGTTATGTCTTTGCATTTATATACACAGGGGGTATTTGAAGGACCATCTTCTCCCCTTATGTTCCTGCCCAGGAATTAAGGTCAGAGGGAGGGGCCCCTCCTGACTGCCCCTTCAATCAAAGAAGCTTGTTTTGGGGGTACACAAGAGAGGGCCTTTGCAGTGGCAGCCCCACGATTATGGAACTCCTTCTCCAGACTGAGCCCCTCACTACACATATGTGGCAACCAGTCCCTGAAACAGGTGGTAACTGAACTGCAAACCGACCTCACAGAGAAAAGGTTTGCACTTGAGGAGACCCGGGTGTTCTCTCGGGCCCGGCTCTGTCACACACAGCAGTCCGCACAGGATGCTTCAGCCACGCAGACTCCAAGAGGGCCTAATCCAGTGCCAACTAGTCCTGCCGGAAACCCTGCAACTCGCACCAGCCTTGACTTGTTGTTCCGTTGGTTCCAAAAGGACTTCAAGTCCAACTCATTTACTTAAAATTAAGGAGCCTCACTTACTCTGGAGTAAATGTCTGACTGGCACACCCTCCCTCACAGCCTCCCCCACCAAGAATTCACTCATTGCTTGTGTTTTCCTGTAATTCAGTTTTATTATGGTACAAAAGTGTCAGAGGAAAAATAAATAAATATTTCAGATTTACCATCTCAATAACCAAACTGTAGTGTATAAATTCACATTAAAAAACAGCCCCTCTGCAAAAAGGCCGGAGGAGAAGAGTGTGTTAACCTGAGTTTTCAGAAGAGCTCTGAGGCTCTGAGCCAAGGACTGTGCCATTCATAGCAGTTTAGCAGAGGGGAGAAAGTGGCAACCCTGGCTTTCTTCTGGAGGCCAGTTGCGTCTGCACAAAGATCAAGCCCCCCCCCCCACTCCTGCCAGAGAGAGGTCACTGTGCCGACATCATGTTGACACCCCCCCCCCACACACACACAGAGGGTTATCACTGACTAGACCAGCAGGTTCTAGGAGGAAGTTAGTTTCCAAGGAAGAGCCCCTCAATACTGTGACCCCACCCCCCTGGGGCTGTACAGCCAATGCAAAACCTGCAGGGGGCACCAGCACAGGAGAGGCAAGGAGGCGAGGCCTCTGCAGACAAGAGCCCGAGGGGCAGGGATCCCACCTGGAGGCAGGACGCCCCATCCAGGCACCTGCTGAGCAGAGCCCGAGTGCCTAACGAAGGGCAGGGCAGAGCTCCAGCAGGAAGGCTTCTTGCACAAGCAAGCAGGAACTATGCAAGAGCTGGGCTCTGGCTGCAAGGGAAGGCCCGGAAACGCCAGTCCCACCTTGACTGGCAGCCTGGGGTGAAGAGGCAGAAGACAGCACAGGCAGATCAGGGCCTGGGATTTTGCTGCTTACATTATTTCTTCTTACATTACTTCTTCTCTGCACAATTCAGATTTTGGCACAATATATAAACAGCCCTGGCCCCAATCCTTAGATAAACACATGCAATTGCAGACAATGCATGCAAGATCTCCTGAGGGTGTGGGGTAGAGGAAAAGATGGTGCCCAGAATACACCCCTCCCTCCAGTCCAAGGCTGCAGGCAACAGCTTCCTGTCAGCTGGGGGGCAAGATGCATCCTCCCTTCCCTCCCAGTTGCTAAAGGAGGCATCCTCCCCCTGGCTGAGTGCTTGACGGAAGGAGCATAACAGGGCAAGGCAGTCGAGGATTGAAATCACCTGCTCTGCAAAGGGGTTCACACCAGAGCTGATAAAAGCAGGAAGCGTGTGGCCCTGGGAGGCTTGTGCAGCGCCCTCCCCCAGCCCCCAGCATCACTGGCCAGAGCAGGAAAAACAGGCGGTTCCCAGAGGCCTCCTGGGCCAGAGGAAGGGGCCCCCAGAGGGCCAGTCCAGGGACACTGGACCGGCTGCTGCCTTGAGCTGGCCTCGTTGATGGCGCCGAAGAAGGACCTCTGCATCTCTCTCTGCCCCACACGCACACCTGATGGGGCGGGTCAGCGTGGCAGGAACAAAAATCCTTCCTACTCAAATGAGCCAGCATTAATATCCCCTTCATTTGAGATTAGTTTACAACAATCCCAGTTGTGCAGAAAGGAGCATGAACCAGAACATAACCAGATCCTGTAAGGTAATGTTAACATGGCAACATGTTAAGAATGTTTAGCAATCAGCACTCAGAGTGTACCAAAGACATCAGTTTGCAATACTTGGTTCAAATGTCAAAAGCTCACCATTGCAAAATCTCACTAAAAGATTTTGGGTTCCATCTTCTAATCCATGAGGCTCATCCCTTCATCTTGCTCAGAGCTCCACCTCTCCTGTGCTTTCAGGGCTGAAGAAACCACAAAGAAAGCCAGCCTATGAAACCTGTAGTTCAGTGGCAGAGCATCCACTTGGCATGCAGAAGGTCCCCGGTTCAGTCCCTGGCAACTCCAGTTAAAGGGACCAGACAGGTAGGTGATGTGAAAGACCTCAGCTTGAGACCCTGGAGAGCTGCTGCTGGTCTGAGTTGACAATACTGACTTTGGTGAACCAAAGGTCTGATTCAGTAAAGGCAGCTTCATGTGTTCAATACAATAATTAAGGGGAGGGGCTGTGGCTCAGTGGCAGAGAATCTGCTTGGCATGCAGAAGGCCCCAGGTTCAATCCCCAGCATCTCCAGTTAAAGGGACCAGGCAAGTAGGTGATGTGAAAGACCTCTGCCTGAGACCCTGGAGAGCCGCTGTCAGTCTGAGTAGATAGTACTGACTTTGATGGACCAAGGAGGGTCTGATTCAGTATAAGGCAGCTTCGTGTGTTCAACACCTTGGCACACGCAGCACAGAGAGGCGCTGGCTAAGGCAGCTTTCACTGAGAACCCAACAAATTCATGGAGCCAAAAGAGGAGGGGTCTATCACTGGACATGAGCAAGGACAGCTTCGTGGGACTTGTTATGAAGACCAGCAGTGCCCCCCCTCCAGCCCCCAGATACAAGGGGCAGGCATAGGCGCGGCTGTCCATCACGCTCTGCTGAGGAACTTTCTGAGGCCACCTGGTCGGCTACCTACGATGGACGCAGGCAACACAGCCAGGCCCTTGGACCATCCTGCTGCCTGGGTTACAGCAGCCACCCCTGTAGTGCAGGACCAAACAAAAGGCTGGCTAGTGCTGGATGGCAGGCGGGCACAGCTCACCTTCAGTTCTGCCAGGCAGAGCCCTCAGAGGCATCCAGACCAGATCAGGTCCTCCTCCTTCCTCCCAGAAGCCAGGTGCAAACCAGAGGTGCGCACACACAAAAAAGATCTGCAGATGGGGCAAGAAAGCCCCCAAAGCGCCTAGACGTCAACTTCCACGGGGTCTCCTTCACTGTCCTGTTCCTCAGGCCGCTCAGTGGAAGTCGGCTGCGACGCCCCAAACTGCGACAGCTTCGCGGCCTTCTGCTCCAAGCTCTGCTTTCTCCACTTTATTCTTCTGTTCTGGAACCACACCTTCACCTGCAGCGATGGTAAAACTGCCAACAGTGAGAACCAACACTGGGGGGGCCAGGAATTAAGAGTCAGCTGGACTGCTCTGAACTCTGCAGTCTCTGCTCTGGAAGGATGTTCCTTCTAGGCCTGACCTCATCTCTCTTACTTATTGTTAACCCAGATTCGACAGCAAACGCCCCCAAAGACCAGGCTGGTAGCCCCTTCGAGTGAAAAGGAGGCAGTGGGGGCAATGAGTTAACTTATATAGTTTTTTAAAAACCCTTGTGGTTTGCCTTATTGCTTTTTAGCAGTGTGCTCCTCCTAGTCTGGCTTTGACTGGTTTCCCATTTATTTTCCTTTCTTTAGCCAGAGCCTGTGATAATCTCATGTCCCAGAGAGAGAGAGGACTTCAGGCTGACACAGTTGCAATTTTTCCTGATTTGCTGTGTGCTCTTTCTCGGTGAGTGCAGGAGAATTAGGGAGTCTTGCTTACAAGGTATCCAAAGTATTAGAACACGTCAGTAATTTTGGTAACACCTGCATTCCGCCTCATCCGCCTTGTTTGCTCTTTATGGCTTGCTGGTTAGTTCGGCTGGCATCCTCTTCAGTCAGATTCTACATGTCCTCAACTGTCAGAGTGCCCGTTATTGTCTTTTTCAGTTCCTTCCAGAGAAGCCACTGAATTGAGCAAGTGGACATGGTTAACTCTTGCTCTGCATAATTTAATCTGGTTGAAAGTTCCAAAATGTTATCCAGCCACCCAACGGGCTTATGAGATTGGAGCAGGAATTTGCTGTGTTCATGTTTTCGAGCCATAAAGGCTAGAAAGTTGCCTGTTTTATTTTGAAAAATGAAAAGAGATAGCCAAACCCCTTGAGCCAGTACTGGAGAAGATGGAGCCCCGGGAGCGGTTGCTGCCCTGCGGCTGGGAGGAAGAGCTGAGATCCGGGAGAGTCAAACCTCTCCTCTGCTTCCTTCGCACCTCATTGGCCGCTGCACTACAGCCGTCTCTGGCAACTGAATTTCCCTGGCATGGACAAGACAAGCCAGTTGCCAATGACCGCTGTGGCTCTGGGGGGCTGTGCCATTTCATTTATTTATTCCACATTTATTAAAAGATGCCCACTCCTTTCTTCTTGGCTTGAGGTGGTCACGGTTCTTAAACGTTTCTTAATATTATGTTTTTATGATATTGCCTTGTTTGAGGCTGTGAGCTGCAGGTTGCATGAACATTTTCTGAACAGGCAGTGTCATGGCCATCTATGTGTGGATGCCACCGAGCCTGCTGGGGGCAAGTCTCTCCCTCCCTCTCTCTCTCTCTCTGGCAATGCAATACGGAGACAACACCGGCCTACCTCAAAGGGCAGTGGGAAGCATTACAACAATGCCTGTACACTCTAAAATGCTCCATAAATGCCAAATGGCTGTTTTTGGATTGTTCTCCCTCAGCAAGCCATGCAAGATTTGTAACAGCTGTAATATGAAAAACAACCACACAAGGGGGGGCAACACCCCCATTCTAGTTGGCTCCTAGAATGTGGAGCTTCTGTTTTCGAAAGGGACAGATCTCCTGTGCCAATGACAGGGGGCTCCCCTTACCTGCGTCTCCGTGAGGTGCAGGGTGGCAGCCAGATCCACACGCTCCGTGCCCACCATATACTGCTGCTTGAGGAACTCCTTCTCCAGCCGCTCCAGCTGCTCCGGAGTAAAGACTGTGCGGACCCTCTTCATCTTGCAGAGACCCCCAGATCTCCACGGAAGGGGAGTGCTTAGGGCGTGGGCTGCTGCACATGTAGAGAGCTCCAGGCCTGGCATTGCAAAGAGGGAGACAAGAGCATCAGACGTGGTGCCCCAGAAGACCTCACCCCAAAGCAGCCAAGTGGTCATCATGAGTGCCAGGCTGAGCACCAGGAGAGGCAAATATCCAGGAGATGCCCTGTGCCGTGTGCCTTTTCAAGGCTGTGCTGCTTCTGACCACCAGAGTGTGTGTATGCGCTCGGGGTGTGTGTGTGTGTGTGTTACTTTGAATGCTTCCTGACGCTGAAGTCTGCATGGCCGTGCACAGAAATGTAGCCCATGAGGAAGAGTCCCTGCATTGCTCCCTTTCCCCATACAGGAAGTTTTTATGTGGCAGCACAGCCAAAGGCTCTGGCTTGAGTCCCCGGAGGGACCTGCTCTGCCTGCCCCCACAGTGCTGTTAGCCGGCCACAGAGTCTAAAAACCCTGAGCTCCACAGTCCCACTCTCAACATTTGCGGTGGGGCAACTGGCAGACGCCAACCAGAAGAGAGGGCCAGCTAGGCTCCCAGGGCCCGCATCACCCTCTGCAAGGGTTTTACCCCCGCACCCCAACACAGAATCAGGACTGAGTAGTTGCCTAATAATTAACCTAATTAAGCCATTCAGCCTGAGGACCTGTCTGATCAAAGTTGTCTTTCAACTTTTTATTTTTGATAGTGCAAATGAATTAATTGTGAGTTCTGTTCTTTGAACTAAGACCAGCAAACCAGACAGAAAACCTTCACAGAATTTTATCTTTTATTGAAAAAGATAAATAGTTCTCTTAGAAAAGATGTTAGAAAATATAAACATGTGAAAATTAACCCAATAGCTACCTCAAAAACAAGTGGCAAATTTACCAAAGCTCCTAACATTTTTCAACCATATTAGAGCAAGTAAAATTTAAAGCAAACGAGCTTTGAAGTTATTGTCCTGAACTGCTTTTAGGAATTTTTCTATAGTAACAGAGAAATCTCCCCTAATATCTTGTGAGAATTTCGTGTAGAGAAATCTGATTTGCTTATCACATCAATGCGTTTTTATAGAAAAAAATAACAGTCTTACCTTAAACATGCGATTATCATCTAGATAAGGGACTGGTACTTAACTAGTTACGAGATAATCACACTGCTGCATATGTGACTACATCTGATATGTCCTCATTATCTTCTCTAAAGCAAGATAAGGCCAAACTTAACTCTCAATCTCTATTGAAAGGCAAACAATCTAATATTTCTGTACCTGTTTTAATTAGCTGTCCAAGATCAAAGAACCCCCTTCCACAATCCCAGTTCACCAACAGCTGAACCTGGAATTTGCTCCCCCTCCCGGAAAAACTTGCATGACCAGCAAGGAAAGCGGAGGGCATCATCCAAGCACCACGGCCCTCGATGCCCCCGCATTTGGGCTGCTTCCCTGCAAGCAAGCGGCAGGCGGTCACGTTCCTGGAGGAGGACCGCTAGCAGGGCTCAGCTCCAACGGGGCAGGCTGCAGGCCAGCCTTGGGGCCAGGCGGCCACCCGGGCTCCGTCCTAAACTGCCCAGCCAGCCGGGGCTCCGGGTGTTCGGGAGAGCCCTGCCACCAACCTGGGGACGGATGGGTAGCGCACGCTGCCGGGCGGCGTCCTGGCGGCTGGCAGAGCAGCACCTTCCCTTCCGGCCCCCAAAAAGGCATCGGTGAGGTGCGGCCCCGCCAAGGAGGTGCCCGCAGCAGAGCCAGGGCTTGGGGCGTGGTTGAAAAGGGCAGCGATGGAAGACGCCGCCTTCTCAGAGACGAAAGCCGCACCAACCTCGGGACCACCCCAGCCCGGGGACCAGGTCCACGACGCCTTCAAAGCCCTCGCTTGGGCCCGGAACACAACACCTCCCTTGGGACTTGGCAAGCCAGCCCGCCTCCTTTGGAAGGGAAAAGAAGAGGGCACAACCCGGCCGGCACCTCAACAACGGGGGGGGGGGGTTCAGACCACCCTCCAAATGCATCCTCTTCCCTTGGCGGCAGAGCAATGGGGGGGGGGAGAGAGAGGCTTCCAACTGGAGCCCGAAGGCGAGGCGGGGGCCCGACGGGCTAGGAAGTCCATCACCTTTACCCGGCGGAGCGGACGGGCCCGGGGGGCGCGGTTAAGCGCGGGCTGAATCGGGGCAGGACGCAGGAGAGCCAGCCCCCCCCCCGCCCGACGCCCCAGCCCGCCCGTCCACCCGCCGAAGGCCGTCGGGGCGCGAGGGGCAGGCGGGGCGGGGCGGCTCACCTGTGGGGGTGGCGGCGGGCGGGCGGGCCAGGTAGAGGGCGGGCAGGGGCAGCAGGCCGAGGGCGCAGGCCAGGCGCGGGGCCGGCCAGGCGGCGGGCGGCGGGGGGCTGCGGGGCCGGGCGGGCTCCGGCTTGGCCAGCAGCGACTCGATGTCGAAGCGGCTCTTGGGCGGCGGCGGCGGCGCCTCCCGGGTGGGGGGGGCGTGGAGGTCCCGCCAGGCGGCCGTCGGGCTCCGCAGCATCCTGGCGGCGTGGGGCAGACAGCCGGGGCTCCGGCGCCGCCCTTTATAGGGGGCGGGGAGGGCGGGGCGCGAGGGCGCGGCCGAGCAGCCCCGGGAGCATCGCGCCCCCGCCTGCCCGGCACCTGGCGCTCGTGGGAACGGGCGGGCGAGCGCGGGTCAGTCGGAGCCGCGGCTGGGGCCAAGTGCCAGGCTGGCGCGCAGCCCCCCCCCCCCGGGCGCGGAGCTCTCCAGGGCCAGGAGGAGGCGCGCGCCGGGCCTCGACGGTCCCGGGCCGTTCCTTGCGGAGCAGCCGGAGCGCGCCGCCCTTGCCCGCAAGCCGGGGCCGAGACCGAAGGGAGGGGGCCGTTTTCCTCCTCCCTTTCGCCCCAGGCCGGACCGTCCTCCTCGGCCTGCTGCTGACAGCCAGGAATCAGGCCGGGTTAGGAGTGAGAATGAGGGGACTCCGACGGGTCTCATTTCGGTCTTACTCCTGAGTAGCCCTGGGGGCTTGCTCTCTTTCAGTGGCCAGGAAAGTGAGTGCCCCTTCTCTGCAGTCACCCCCTCCCCATCAACGTGGTTTTGAGCCTGCCCGAAGACCCTCTGCTCCAGTGGAGAGTCACAAGTGCACAAGTGATGGATTTCAGAGGGGTCACCCGGGGAGTCGGCTGCTGTGGAACCAAAAGGAGCCCTAAGGCACCAAATCCTCAAATGCATCCCCTATGGGAGGGGCCTGGCTCAGTGGCAGAGCCTCTGCTTGGCATACACAAAAAGGACCAGGCAGCAGGGGTTGGGAAAAGCCTCTCTTGGCCTGAGACCCCGATGGAGCAATAGAAAAGAGCCGGAGTCCGGGAGCACCTGAAAGACGGACAGAATTGCTGGCAGGGTCGGAGCTTTCCTGAGCCACACGGCTCCCTTCTTCAGCTGCAGCTAGCTCCTGCCCTGCCAGAAGTTCTGTGAGTCTTTAAGGTGCCCCTGGACTCGAACTCTTTCCTGCTGCTCGTGACCGGCGAACGCGGCTGCCCATCGTGATTTATCTGGATGGATAATTCACAGTGGGTAGCCGTGTTAGTCTGTCTGCAGTAGTAGAAAAGGGCAAGAGTCCAGTAGCACCTTAAAGACCAACAAAAATACTTTCTGGTAGGGTGTGAGCTTTCTGAAGAAGTGAGCTGTGGCTCACGAAAGCTCATACCCTACCAGAAAATATTTTTGTTAGTCTTTAAGGTGCTACTGGACTCTGGCCCTTTTCTACCTGGAATGGATTAATGCCGCTTCATGCGTTCACTGCAACCACCCCTTCCACCAGCGGGGGGCGATGCTTGCAAGAGAGAGGTGTGGGGCCTCAGGTCAGACCTTCTTCCATGAGGGAAGTGGGGGGGGGGGGTCAGCTGCAGCAATTTTGTTTGAACAAATAATATACGTGTGGGATTTATCTGTGGCATTCTCTGCATGAACCTTGCAGCGTTTTCCAGTGTAAAACTACATAAAACACAATAAAATAAGGATACTCTGCACATGCTCAGAGGTACTAACAGGACTGTTCTTATTTCTTTTTAATAGTCCAGGGCTCAGCCCTAGTGCCAAAGTCAGGCGGCAGCGCTGGTTCAGAGCTCTGGAGGACAGCAGCTGAAATGAAGACCAAACATTAAAGAAAAACGGAGACTGTCTTAGTGTCGGTCTCTGCTGGAAAAAAAAGGATAACTGAGGCAGAATGAATGTTTTCAGACATTTTAGTCCACACATACCCAGAGGCTGGGAACTGAGTGTTCGTCCTCCTCATATGCATGACCACCGTGTTGTCTGAAAGGGCCAACATGTGGGTTTTCAGCTTCAGTACACGCAAATCAGCACCCTGAAGAATCAGGGTTTTATGTGGCGTCCAAAGAAACTGTGTGTGCATGCGCAAAACTGGCACGTTGCCCCTCTCACAGGCTGTGGGAAGTCTGCACAGTGGGAGGGTCGCCATGAGCACAGGACCCTGAGAGCTGTCCCTGGCAGGCTGCTGGTATGCTTGTCTGTCATATCTGAAAAGGGCACTGATCCACGGGAGGTGAGAGGTCAGAATTTGAAAGCTATGTCAAATTTGCAGGAAAGACCATTGTCCCTGGCCAAAGACTTCCGAGGCTGCTCAGCTACGGAGGGTGCCCCCCATCAGGACCTCAGGTGTTACTCAAAGGGGGGGGTGGGCCACAAACTGGGAAATGAGGTTCCAGCACATTAGGGGGAAACATTCTCACTCCAGATATACGCTGGAGGGGTCTGAACGGGCAGAGACCTCGGAGCTGCGGTGGTGGTGGAGAGTTCTGTGACGCTGTCCGTCCACGTGCAGCGGGGGTAAAAAGGGCAAGTTCTGTGAAGGGACTGGCCATAGAAATAGCCGGTGTTTCCCACGACCTTGGTGAGGCTGCGGAGGGCACAGGTGGCAACCGGACGCTGGACCAATTGGCCTTTTGGTCTAACCCAGCAAGTCCCTTCTTTGGTGGGTATATTATGTCCGGCGGGCAAGACTGCGTGGTTCCCAAACGGAGTCACCCCATTCTAAGCCTATGGTGTAATTCTGCTTAGGGGTGGCGCCATAAGAAACAAGATCTGCACCAAAACAGATAGGCCTGTTATAATCACTGCTCAGAGACGGAGAAAAAGCACTCCCTGTATGCCCAGAGGAAACATCTTCCCCAGCCTGGGGCAGATGGAACTGATACATAGAGAGTGGAGTTCCAGGGTCTGGCTTCCTGGGACAGTCTTGTGCAGGAGGACTCCCCCCACATTAGCCTCCAACAGCAGCCCCTTTCTTTAAAAAAACTACATCATCTGATGTAGTTGCCTTTACCATGAGATGATGGATAGTCACTCTGCATATGCTCAGAGATGTACTCTTTAGCATCGCTTCAGAGCTTGAAGATGAAAAATCAGCTCCAATCTAGAGGAGTCTTGGCTGGGATGTTTCTCCATGTTCTGTTATTTTGCTTGAGCTGTTGCATTTCTGACATTTGGTTTCCACCCGGGCTTTTATCCCCTGTGGGCCGGTTTCCTGAAGATGCTTGGAGAGGTTTGGAGGTTGTCCTCATTCCCCAGAAGCTTCTTTCTAGCCCCATTTACGGTTTCCTAATTTGAACCTCGGCTCTAAAGAAGACTGAAGAGATCGGACCACCCAGGGATGCGGTGGGGGCTGTGGGGCAGTTTCGGGGGTGCCTGTGAAGCTTCCTGCAGTCCCGGAGAGGCGCTCCAGGACTCCTTGTGGTGGCCGGCTCCTGGGGCCCCAGGGTGCAACCACTTGGGGGGTGGGGGGCAAAGGGTTGGGCCTGGCATGGACCCCACCTTTGGGGGGGCCTCTGCTCCAGTCTTCCCCTTGGACAGCAGCTGGAGCAAGATGGAAATGCTGCTAGTCCCTTCCCAGAGGGGCGGCCAGAGAGAAAGGGGGGGCAGAGTAGGTGTGAAATTTCTCATGGGCAAAGCAGGGGAATGGAACCCAGGGGGTGCCCAGAGCACCAAGGGAGGCCGGGGAAAGCAGGGGGGTGTGGGGTGAGAAAAGCCTGGATCCTGAAAAACCCAGTGGAGGAGTGGGCCGAATGGGGCTTTGTGTGCTGGGGATTGTAAAATGCAACCCCCACCCCCGCTTGATGGGGAACCAGCCCCCAGTCCATCTAATAGTCATTAGCATCAATTAGAAGTGTTTGAAGTGGCTAGCAGCAGCATTGTGCCTGTGCAGAAAAAGAGCCTCCTTTCAGGCAGCCCGTAATAACATCTGGAAGGAGGAGGGGGCAGCCGTTCCTCCGGGGCCTTTCATCTCTTGTCAAGGTGCTTGGAATGTTAATGCCCCCCATTCTTTAATGGAGTTACCAGGAAATGCTTTTCACTCCTGGACTCTGGGCTGGGGGGAGGTTGTTTATAAAAGGGGGGCTGGTGGCCCCCTTGCCTGAATGCCCCACGGAGCTTGGCCTTGCCTGCTCCCCCCCTCTTGTCTTCATTCCCCTGAAATGCTTGGGGGCATCCGTCCCTCCCGTGGGCATTCCCTCCCCAGCGACTCTTCCTTCCTTCCTCCCAGGCAGGTGGGGTTGAAGGAGGCCTTGCCCTCCGGCGGCACAAAGCCCGCTCTCCTCTCCTGGCCCCGAGAGGCAGGTGGCTGAGGCCTCCCCCCCCCCCCCACCTGGGTAGCTCGCCCACTGGTGTGAGATTTCCCAGGTCATTACCAGGGGGTGAAAATCTCCAGCTTCTAAACAGGAACACATTAGCCAAGCACACAGTGCTAATGGTGGCTGGGGGGGGGGGCAGAGGAGGGCCCTTTGTCAACCAGGCAGAGGGGGATGAGAGAGGGGGGGCACCCTGCCATCTCTGGGCTTCCTGGAAACCAAAAACTGAAGCCAGGTTTCCCAGAACCATCAGCTTTCTTCTAATGCTAAGTATGGACTGTTTACTGTGACGGATCTTAGTCCAAATTGTCCAATAAGCGGCATCTGTTTCCCGGGCCGGCCAAGACCTTTTGGCTCCAGATTGGCCGCTCTCCCCAGCAGTGAGCGTGGAGTGAGCAATAAGTGCCACGGAGCCACTCTTCAGCAGCCCCTACCTAAAATCTGCCGGCTGAGAAGCTGACTCTGCTATTCCCAGAGATGCCCAACCTCCAGTTGGGGCCTGCAGGTCTCCCTGAATTACAACTGATCTCCAGAGATCAGTTCCCACTGGAGGAAATGGCTGCTTTGGAAGGGGGACTCCGTGGCATTATACCCCACAGAGGCCTCCCCCTTGCCCAGGCTCCAACCCCAAATCTTCAGGAATTTCCCAACACTGAGTTGGCAACCCTACTCTTCAGGCTTCACCCCAAAATCTTCAGGCGTTTCTCATCCTGGAGTTGGCAACCCCGTTCCTCGGGTACTTCATGGGCTGAGCGTTGCAAGCGCTTCCTGTGCATTGTCTCCATGGTTCTCACAGCAGCCTTTTCAGGTCTGCCACTTTTGACATTCCATCTGTTATTGAGGCTTGACAAGTTCCTGACGGAGAAGGCTGAGGCCCTGGGTGGGGTGGGGGGGGGTTATGCCGCTGCCCCCAGGCAGGCAAGCCTTGGCGGCTCTAGGCAGGAATCCCACCGGATGCCTGGGATTATCGGGTGCTGATGCAAGCCGCACGGGGTGGGGGTTGGGGGTCTCTCCTGGCCCACTGGTCTTGACAATGGATGCCGGGAAGCCAGCTACCTGCCTTACTTTGTGGATTGCCTGTCTGGGCCTGAAAGGGTGGCCAGCAACGCAGACGGGGATCCTCTGAGGCTGGGCAGCCATAGCGCAGAGAGAGCGGAGCTGGCCTGAAGCTATGGCTTTATCAAACCCCTTTTCACTGTGGAGATTGTGTAGATTTCTCCTCCACCACCACCCTGCAAGGATAACTGTTTGTTTGTTTGGGTCATTTATACCCTGCGTTTCCCTGCCAATAGGAACTTGAAGCAGCTGATGTCATTCTCCTCTATGTTGTCCTCACAACAACCCTACGAGGTAGGACAGTTTGTGACTGGCCCTAGGTTTCATAGCAAATTTCTATGGCAGTGTGGGGATTTGAACCTGGGTCACCCAGATTCTAGTCTGGCACTCTAAGGCTTTTTGGCTGGTTCGTCTGAAAGGTCAATTTCATCAGAAAGGTCAGTTGGAGTGGGGGTCCAACCATCCTCATGGAGCCTTCCTCTGACTTAAGGGGGTCTTCCTCCAATGGACGAGCCCCCTAAGTCTGAAGAATGCTGTTTAGATTGGAGGAAAAGGCTTCAAACTGGACCCAACTGGGAAGGTGGGGTACAAATGATTTAAAAAAAAAAAAGGATCCACCCCACAGAAATGAATTTGAATAGTGCCAAAGCCTCAATACAGGCATCTTTCTGATGGTAATGAAGAAGTGTAAAAGAATGGAAATGAATGAATAGAAGCCACAGCTTATTATCAGCAAATGGCCAGCTTTTAGGATAATCATCCTCTCTGTTGATGGCATTCCCCTGTCAAAGTGATGTTTATTAATCTAGCAATTAAATTAGCCAGCGTGGTGTAGTGGCTAAGAGCAGTGGTTTGGAGCGGTGGACTCTGATCTGGAGAACTGGGTTTGATTTCCCACCTCCTACACATGAGCGGCGGAGGCTAATCTGGTGAACCGGGTTGGGTTTCCCCCACTCCTACACATGAAGCCAGCTGGGTGACCTTGGGCCAGTCACAGTTCTCTTAGAGCTCTCTCAGCCCCACCTACCTCACAGGGTGTTTGTTGTGGGGAGGGGAAGGAAAGGTGATTGTAAGACAGTTTGATTCTTCCTTAAATGGTAGAGAAAGCTGGCATATAAAAACCAGCTCTTCTTCTTCTAAATCATGCTGACTTTCTCTACCACTTAAGGAAGAATCAAATTGGCTCACAATAACCTTCCCTTTCCCCCCCCCCCACAGACACCTATGAGGGAGGTGAGGCTGAGAGAATGTGACTAGCCCAAGGTCACCCAGCTGGCTTCATATGTAGGAGTGGGGAAACCAACCTTGTTCACCATATTAGCCTCCGCCGCGCATGTGGGGGAGTGGGGAATCAAACCCGGTTCTCCAGATCAGAGTCCACCACTCCAAACCACTGCCCTTAACCATTACACCACGCTGACTCTCAAGGGCCACCTCGCCAGCCCCTGTAGCCTCAGGGCCGCTCAACTCCGCTGGCTCCTGGGCCATCGTTTTAGCCACCTCGCCAGCCCCTGCAGCCGGCACTCCGTGTTCCAGCGCATGGAAGGCCTTTGATACCTTCCTGGCATCTCCCAAGCATAGTGGCAGTCTCTGAATGGGGTGTCCCATGTATGATGCACCTCCTCTTGCATTTTAATGGAGGGTGTTAGACCCAGGAGATAAGACATCCGGAACCTTAATTTTTTCCTTAATTAATTGGGAATTATAAACCAAATGGCCCTTGATTTGGCAGGAGTACAGTCTTGAGTGAGCCATAATCCAAGGGCTGCCTGCTATTCCCCCCCCCCCGCCCTGCATTGTCCTCTTCTAATTGGGATGCTAATGACCAGAGGGAAGGTTCCAAAGCAGTTCCCAGACTCCCCGGCCTGGGGCAAACAAGCCGCCACAATGGGATCACAAATTGTGGAGGGAATCAATCCCATCAGGGACGGTGCTGTGGGGGGATTTATCTTGTGGCCCCGACAATAACCATGTGTTCTTAATCACCACAGCAAAGGGACCGCTGGTGGGGGAGTCGCCAGGGAGCATCATTAAAGCCTGGCACGGCTGTGCCGGCAGGCCCTTTGGTCTCGCGTGCCCGCTGCCGACTGAGCCCTGGCTTCTGATCAAGTCAACAGGCCAGCCAGAGATGGGAAAACCCACAGTGGCCCCGATCCTGCAGTGGCACAAGCAACGGTGGGCCTGGCAGCAGCTTCTGCCTGTCCCCCACCACCATGCAGACTACGGGAGCAAGGCTGTGAAGGGAATAGAGAGCTGCTTGGGGAGCAAGCTTGGACTCCCCCTTTGAATGGCAGACCATCACCCAGGCCGGAGCGCCTGCCCTCTCGGAAGCCCACCCAGCTCCCACAGTGGTTTCCTGTGCACCTAGGGTTGCCAACCTCCAGGTGGTTAAGCAAAAATCAAGCACAGATACCTTTAGACAAGCTGGATAAAGATAATGGTATCAAGCTCAAGATGGTATGCAAAAGTGATATATTATTTACAAGTGCAGATGTTATACAGAAATACAAAGAATATGTAGCATAAAGCTACTCAAAGAAGGCAAATAATTTTCAAAGGTAAGTACAATGACTTGTAAAATACTTTCAAAGGTAAGTACAATGACTTAATTTTTTCTCTTTACAGAACGAAATAATGGAGCTTGAGAACGATGTAGGCACGCCTCTGCTGGAGCGTTTTCCGGATGCTTTAAACGCTTTCGCCATCCAAAGACAGCTTCATCAGCCGGTGGCCTTAAAATGTTGCTCCTTCACAGAAGTCTTGCCATTAACAATATTCGTATATTCAAAGTATAATTCGAATAAGACTTTGAATATACGAATATTGTTAATATATACGAATATATTTTACAAGTCATTGTACTTACCTTTGAAAATTATTTGCCTTCTTTGAGTAGCTTTATGCTACATATTCTTTGTATTTCTGTATAACATCTGCACTTGTAAATAATATATCACCTTTGCATACCATTCTGAGCTTGATACCATTATCTTTATCCAACCTCCAGGTGGTAGCTGGAGATCTCTCTCTGTTACATCTGAGATCAGTTCTCCTGGAGAAAATGGCCGCTTTGGATAGGGCTACCAACTCAAGGTTGGGAAATACCTGGAGATTCCCAACTCGAGGTTGGGAAATAACTGGGGGGTGGAGCCTGAGGACGACAGGGTTTGGGGAGGGGAGGGACTTCAATGTCATAGAGTCCAATGGCCAAAGCGTCCATTTTCTCCAGGTGATCTTATCTCTGTCGGCTGAAGATCACTTATAATAGCAGAAGATCTCCTACTAGTACCTGGAGGCTGGCAACCCTAGCTTTGGAAGGTGGGCTCTGTGGCATTATGCCCCATTGAAGCCGCTCCTCTCTCCAAACCCCGCCCTCTTCAGGCTCCACCCCCGAAATCTCCAGGTACCGGTACTTCCCAACCCTGAGCTAGCAACCTTAAATGCAGCATGGGGGGAGTGTAATCCAAGTCCGCCCCCTTGGGCACTCCCAGTTTGGAGGACCCTGGCCCTTGGGGCCTCCCCCAGCCCCTTTGTTCCTCCTTGCTACTGGGAGGACTGGTGTGCTTTGACATCCAGGGCCTGTCCCCCCCACCTAAACTTGCCAATTCTGGGTTGGGAAGTTCTTGGAGATTTGAGGGGGGAGCCCGGGGAGGGCAAGCGAGCCCCCTCCCCTGCACAGAGACAGCTGTGCCTTAATAGGCCCTTTAAATGCCAGGGTTGCCAACCTCCAGGTACTAGCTGGTGATCCCCTGCTATTACAACTGATCTCCAGCCGACAGAGATCAGTTCACCTGGACAAAATGGCCGCTTTGGCAATTGGACTCTACAGCATTGAAGTCCCTCCCCTCCCCAAACCCTGCCCTCTTCGGGCTCTGCTCCAAAAACCTCCCACCAGTGGCAAAGAGGAACCTGGCAACCCTACCCTGTGGCAATCCCTCTTCCCGGTGGTCCTGCAAAGGCAGAGCCTGTGCGCCTCTTTCCCTCCAGGGTGGGGTGTGTGCAGGATTACCTCAGCATTTCAGGGCTGAGCGATACTGATTACGTTTTAGGCCATTTAAACAAAGGGGAGCTCGTGAGACCCCAGCCATCTCTCCACAGATCTCAGAGCCCACTAAGAGTGCTGTCTGGAACAGCTTCAGAGCCAGACGTGGGATGAGAGCCAGTGAGCCCAGCTGCATGCAGCGGGGCCAGCAAGGACCTTGCCTGGAGGAGGGCGGGGGAACAGCCCTTCTCCCTGGCAGCATGGGCCTCCACCCATCCTGCCTGCCTCTCTCCTCCTCCTTCCAGCCTCTCCCAGAGCACCACCTGGACCTTCACAGCAAAACCTCCTCCTCTCATGCAGCAGGTGGGGAGTGGTGGCTTTGGCAAGGGGGGGGGGGGCGTTGGCCCTCTCTTCCTGCCCTTCGCCCAAAGGCTGTTCCCTGACCGACCCGGCTCTTGTTTGAGCTTGACTCTCTTCTTGGAGACCTTGGTGGGCAGACTCTATGGCAGCGTACCCCACTGAGGTGCCTCCCCTCACTAAACCCTGCCCTCCCCAGGCTCTATCCCCAAACCTCCAAGAATTCCCCAACCCAGAACTGACAACCCCAGTGGCGGGCCTACATTTTTGGGGCCCTGAAGCTTGAACTGTTCCGGGGGGGGGCCTTCGCAACCAGGAACAACAGGGCATCGTCCAACAAGGTCCAAAGGGCCCTGGCTGCCCTCGCAAGGGCCTCGAGGCCCAAATGGCGGAGATTGGGGTGGTGGTGGGGTGGAGTCCTTACAAATGGGCCATACAGTGAGCCCCTTCCCACCAGCAACGAGGTCTGGGTAACCGCTGTTATCTTCTTCAGTGGGGTTGTTCTATGGCAGATGTATTGATCCATTCTCTAACAGAGAGGTCATCAGAGGGGATTTGTTAGGATAAAGAGGTGAAAATCTGATTTTTGGTGTTAAAATGCACAAGCAAGACATGTGCAGCCTGAACTGAGAATTCAGATGTCTTTTTATGGTTCCGATTGGCTCTAGCCTAAGGGTTGAGCTGTAGAACTATTAAGCCGTGCACCAACGAAGGATTAGAGGATCCAGCTGCCAAAATGTAAGCTATGAATAGATTCTGGCGAGCTCAGCAAGCCCATACAGCTGGGGGTTTGGGCGCTGCAAGCCCCCAAGAATTTTTTTTTTGAAATTTGACCAATTACAGGGATGTTTTGAGGCCATATGAAATGGATATTAGATAGGGTTGCCAGGTCCCTCTTCACCACCGGCGGGAGGTTTTTGGGGCGGAGCCTGAGGAGGGCGGGGTTTGGGGAGGGGAGAGACTTCAATGCCATAGAGTCCTATTGCCAAAGCAGTCATTTTCTCCAGGTGAACTGATCTCTATCAGTTGTAATAGCAGGAGATCACCAGCTAGTACCTGGAGATTGGCAGCTCTAATATTAGAGCATATTCTAAGGTCAGTATTAAGTACTTCAACCCATTGGCTTTGATTCTATCTCTAAAATAGCTTTATTTTAATAACAAACCCTTAAAAAAAACTTCATGGATTTTGCTGAAAATTTCACTTATTTTGAAAAAAGATTGCTTCAGGGGGCCCCTCCGGGATTCAGGGCCCTGAAGCTTAAGCTTCATTAGCGTCATAGTAGATCCGCCACTGGGCAACCCTAGAGCTTTGCTTGGGGCTTGACTTGCTGGTGCCATTCATGCCCAGCCCTGGGGCACTGCCCCAAGCACCCACCGCTGGGCGGAACTGGCACGATTTGGGATTACATGGAAGGCCCTGCTAATTCCCCCTCTGCAACAGGGAGGAAATGCCGGCCCCCAGAGAACAATGCCCGGGTGCCATAATCCAGGTCATCAAAGGAAGCAGGCCAATTGGATTACGGCGGGCGGAGAGGCCCCCTGCGCCCGGAGAAGAGCTGCCTTTGTCCTGCTTGCTCCCTGAGCGGGGATTAGCCCAGGCCTCAAAGGGCCCCCACCGCCCCGACGTCTTCGGGCACTCACTCTGAACCAAGGGCACCGCGGGAAGGAGGCCCTGGGCATGCCGCTAGATTGGGGGAGAAGCCACTGGAGACATCTTAATCAAACACAGCTGGGGCGGGGCGGGGAGGGGCTGGGGGATTAGTACAAGACCCAGAGCGGGGGGGGGGGCGAGGAAAACAAGCCAGAAACCCCTCCACTCCTGTGAGGGAGCCTCTTTTCTGCACCATCCAAGATCCATATGAGATGCTGTGGCAAGTGGGGGTGGGGCTGGAAGGAGCCAGGTCCACGACACGTTCTTTGCACGTGTTCATTCATTTGCTTGCAATTTTAATTGCATTTAGTTTTGAAAACAGGCATACATGACATCATGATTGCCCAGCAAGGAGCATTGCAATGATACATGTAGGGTTGCCAACTGCCAGGTGGTAGCTGGAGATTTCCCGCTATTACAACTGATCTGCTGATAGAGATCAGTTCACCTGGAGAAAATGGCCGCTTTGCCTGTTGGACTCTATGGCATTGAAGTCCCTCCCCTCTCCAAACCCTGCCCTCTCCAGGCTCCGCCCCAAAAACCTCCCACCAGTGGCAAAGAGGGACCTGGCAACCCAAGATACCCATCAGTGCTGAGACCAGCTTTCTGTCACCAGTACTCAACTCAGCTTCCAACTAGATGCAAACATGAGTCTTTGCTGGCTCTCATCTCTTAAAGTCTCTGCTTTTCTTGCATTGAGGAAGGAGAATGTTAATAGCCATCAACTCTCACCTCAGGGTGGTATAGAACTGGCAGCAAGCCTCGTGGCTAGGGATGCCAACCTCCAGGTAGGGCCTAGAGATATCCCCAGGCGGCAGAGATCAGATCCCCTAGGGAAAATGGCCCCTTTTGGAGGATGGACTCTATGGCATTATACACCACTGAGGCCCCTCCCCTTCCAAGGCCCACCCTTCCCCAGGCTCCACCCCCAAATCTCTAGGAATTTTCCAACCCAGAGCTGGCACCCTCTGACTTACAGCTGTGGGGCAGAGGCCCAAATTCAGATCAGTTGTAATAGCAGGAGATCTATAGCCCCTACTTGGAGGTTGGCAACCCTAATTCTCAGCGACGACTCGGCCACACTTCTCAGCCAAGAGGGGCTGGACTTTTGCACCAGCACCAGCATTGCTGGCCTGGGTGGGGCAAAAGATTGTTGGCCCGAATTGCCCCCGGCTGGTGGACTGCGGCTCCGAGGCCATAAACGTTCAAGGTGGCCGCCCAGAAATGAAAGGCCCAGCCAGCCCCTTCGCCACTCGGTTTTGCCCGGGGTCTGCGGTGGGCGGAGCTTTTGAGCCAGTGCAAACAGGGCCTTGTAAAGGGGAGATGAAAGACCCGGCTCGTAAAACAGGCTCGCCCCTTTTTGGTCTCAAGAGCAACCCCAGCAGGTCCAAGAGACAAAGGCAACATGAGCAGAGCAGTATTTGGAGGGGCCTGAGTCTCCTGGCCCGCCCCTCATGCTAGGAAGGAGGGTCCTCTTTTCAAAGGCACCTCCACAAACAAGACCCCCCACACCAACAGAGTGGTCAAACATGTTCAAAGGGTGGACCAGGGCAGCTGCTGCCAGGACGCCTGCCCATGCCAGCACTTCCCCTCCTTGACACCCCTGTGCAGAAGGGAAGGGCAAACACGGATTTGTCTGTCCCAGAATGGGGTGTGTGTGAGCACCTGCCCCTCCCTCTCGCCAGGAGGGAACTGGCATGTCCGTGGCGGGGGGAGGATGGATGGACTGTGCATCTCCACCTTGTTTGCAGGGAACACACACAGACCGGGGACCTGCTGGCCTCTTCCTCTGTGAGATCCCTGGACATCTGGACCCTCGCTGGGTGATGGTGTGTGTGTGGGGGAGAAAACAGTGGGCCTTTTTGTCTGGCAATTGTTAGCCCTCCCCTATTACTACAGGTTGCCCCTCTTCCTGCTACTTTGTGCCTCTTTCAAAAGGAACCGGGGGGGGGCAGAGTTTACACTCTCCCCACAGCCATTCACCACCCCACTGTGCAGAAGGTGCTCTACTGGTTTCCACTTCTGCTTCTTTTCTGTTACCCAGATGTAAAACTCGGCACTTACCCTTGTTCAATTACATCCTGTTCACATTTGCCCACTTTTCCAGTGTGTTCAGATCTCATTGAATGCTATCTCTATCTTCTGGTGTGTTCGCTGCTCCTCCCAATTTGGTGTCATCTGGAGTAGTCCCTCTCTTGCCCTCAACTAGATCATTAATAAAAATATTGAAAAGTACCGGGCCCAGAACTGATCCCTGTGGCATCCCCCCCACCCCCCACTGGATACCTCCCTCCATTCAGATGAAATGCCATTGACAACTACTCTTTGAGTGCAGTTCTGCAACCAGTTCTCTATCCACCTAACTATCTCAGGGTCCAGTCCACAGTCCTCTAACCCATCAGAACACCACGTGAGACCCTGACAAAAGCTTTACTGAAATCAAGGTAAACAACGTCAATGGCATTCCCAAGATCCAGCAAGCTCATCACTCGATCAAAGAAGGAAATGACAGGACCATGCTGGCTTGGCCGGAGCACCAAGTTGCCTTTCAGATGCTCGCAGATTAACCCCTTTAAAATCTGCTCCAATATCTTCCCTGGGACAGAGGTCAGACTGACTGGTTTCCTGGGTCGTCCCTCCTCCCTTTTTTGAAGTTTGGGATAACATTCACGCTCCTCCAGTCTTGTGGCACATTTACTGTCCTCCAAGAGGTCTGGAAGATGATGGACAGAAGCTCTGCAAGCTTTCTAGAAAGTTCTTTGAGCACTTTCTGGTGCATAGCGTCTGGCCTGGGGGATTTCTTTGCCACCAGCCAGAAGCCTGGCACACGTGATGGTCGCAGCGCTCATCCTTTTTGCTAACAGCCCCCTAGGGAGGCCGGACTTCATGGCTTTCTCTTGCTCTGCCCATTCATATCTCTAGATCTTGGGTAACACTGTGTGTGAACAAGATCTAGGGGTACCTGGAGTACCATGTGCAGTTCTGGAGGCCTCGCTTCAAAAAGGATGTGGACAGAATGGAGTGGGTGCAGAGGAGAGCAACGAGGATGACCAGGGGCCTGGAGACCCAGCCCTGCGAGGAAAGGCTGAGGGAGCTGGGAATGTTCAGTCTGGAGAGGAGGAGGTTGAGGGGGACAGGATTGCTCTCTTGAAGTATTTGAAGGGCTTTGGTTCTTGTAGGTTATCCGGGCTGTGTAACCGTGGTCTTGGAATTTTCTTTCCTGACGTTTCGCCAGCAACTGTGGCAGGCATCTTCAGAGGATGCCTGCCACAGTTGCTGGCGAAACGTCAGGAAAGAAAATTCCAAGACCACGGTTACACAGCCCGGATAACCTACAAGAACCAATGAACTCTGACCGTGAAAGCCTTCGACAATATTTGAAGGGCTGTCACTTAGAGGAGGGCAGCAGAGGATAGGTATAAATTATGGGTGGAAAGGAACTGGCTGGACACTAGGGGGAAATTTTTTTACAGTGAGAGTCGTTCAGCAGTGGAATGGGCTGCCTAGGGAGGTGGTGAGGCTCCCCCTCACTGGCTGTCTTCAAGCAGCGGTGGTTGGATGAACACTTGTCTAGGCTAATCCTGCATTAAGCAGGGGGTTCGACTAGATGGCCTGTATGGCCCCTTCCTACTCTATGATTCTATGGTTCTGTGATTCATTAGCATACCCAAATGGGGCTGAGGATGCTGGGATCCACTCGGCCCTTCCCAGCCCCCGCATTGCTAGACCCCCTGACATTGACCAGCATCACTTTCCACTGCCGAAAGACCGCCGTTCGATGCAAATGCTGGCGGTGAGGCGCTTCTAGCGGACGATGCCTCCCGCTTCATCCCCACTCAAGCAGAACAGGGCAGAGAGGGTCAAACTATGTGCCATGAACCCACAGAGCCCAAGTGTCCTGCCAATAATTTGGAATTGTTAGCAAAACCTATTTCTGAGCTGACCCGCCCCTCTGTGATGAGGCCCCGCCCCCAAGAACCCAGCTACTCTCTGCAGGCCCTCCACACATGATGAGTGATCTCGGCTGGAGGCACACGGTTCAGGGGCCGAGAGAATAATGTTGGAATCAGAAGTGTATTTCCACAATAAATGAGTTAGAACAAAAGCCTGAAATTTTTCTTTTGTTCCTGTGAGCACGCACACGTGGGATTCCACTGTAGCTGTAACCTTGAGCACTCTGCGAACTAAACGGAAATATCAGG
Source organism: Euleptes europaea (assembly GCF_029931775.1). NCBI lineage: Eukaryota > Metazoa > Chordata > Lepidosauria > Squamata > Sphaerodactylidae > Euleptes > Euleptes europaea. The sequence goes on along the minus strand of NC_079320.1, from coordinate 672,186 downwards.
TCCAAGATTTTTCCAACAAATAAGACCCCTTGGCCTGATCAAGCAGGTGTATGACGGTTACTAGCAGGACGAGCACCATCTGCTCCACGGGCAGGTTGCAGCATCTGCGGTGGAAATCAGCCTCCTCACCCACCTTCAAACCACACACACACACAGTTCATGCAGAGAATCATAGAACCATAGAGTTGGAAGGGACCACCAGGGTCATCTAGTCCAACCCCCTGCACAATGCAGGAAATTCACAACTACCTCCTCCCACACACACCCAGTGACCCCTGCTCCCTGCCCAGAAGAAGATGCCCTTCCCTCTCATCATCTGCCTAAGGTCATAGAATCAGCATTGCTGACAGATGGCCATCCAACCTCTGCTTAAAAACCTCCAGGGAAGGAGAGCTCACCACCTCCCGAGGAAGCCTGTTCCACTGAGGAACCACTCTTAACAGCTAGAAAATTCTTCCTAATCTCTAGATGGAAACTCTTTGGATTTAATTTCAACCCGTTGGTTCTGGTCCAACCTTCTTGGGCAACAGAAAACAACTCGGCACCCTCCTCTATACGACTGCCCTTCAAGTACTTGAACATGGTTATCATATCCCCTCTCAGTCTTCTCCTCTTCAGGCTAACATACCCAGCTCCTTCAACCTTTCCTCATAGGACTTGGTCTCCAGACCCCTCACCATCTTTGTTGCCCTCCTCTGGACACGTTCCAGCTTATCTACATCTTTTTTAAATTGTGGTGCCCAAAACTGAACACAGTACTCTAGGTGAGGTCTAACCAGAGTGGAGTAGAGCGATACCATCACTTTGCGTGATCTGGACACTATACTTCTGTTGATGCAGCCCAAGACTGCATTTGCCTTTTTAGCTACCCCATCACACTGCCGACTCATGTTCAGTGTTTGGTCTACTAAGACCCCAAGATCCTTTTCACACACACTACTGCTCAAACAAGTCTCCCCCATCCTATAATTATGCATTTGATTTTTCTTACCTAAATGCAGAACTTTACATTTGTCTTTGTTGAAGTGCATTTTATTAGTTCTAGCCCACTTCTCCAGCCTGTCAAGATCATCCTGCATCTTGGCTCTGTCTTCTACCTTATTTGCTACCCCTCCCAATTTAGTATCATCTGCAAATTTAATAAGCATCCCCTCTATTCCTTCATCCAAATCATTTATAAAGATGTTGAACAACACAGGGCCCAGCACAGATCCCTGAGGAACTCCACTAGTCACTTCTCTCCAAGTGGACGAGGAACCATTAACTAGCAGAGTTACTTGAAGGAGCAAAAGTGCTGCTGTGTTCCTTTTGCCTCAATCTGTGCTTTGTCCTCCCTGCAGTTCTCTGGCGAATTATCTGGTCTTTGCTGAATGTGATTGCAAATTGTGGCTTGCAGAGATCCTGAGCTGGAAGGTTGTGGGCAGAGGCCTGATGAGGCTGTGTGAAATATCCAAAAACAGACAAAGGGCAGCAGCCCATTTCTTTCCAGTGCTCCCTCCAGAGAGCAAAAGCTCCACTGAGCCCTCCCTGCTTGTGTGGGGGGGGGGTATTAATGGCCCATTAAGGAGATGCCCAGGTGTTCCTTTGGCCCTTGGCTTGGGGCAAACCAGAAGCCCTTGGAGAACAATGACGGTCGTCAGCAAGGGGTCTCTCCTGGGGCATGTCTGGGCTTGGCCTGGCCCAATGTGGATTGAGCGTCTGGCCGGCAAGCAGAGCCCAGGGAGCCTCCCTCAGATAGTGTCCCAAGGCCACAGGGTGGACCCAGACGTTTCCTACAGTAGTGGCACAGCGTTAAAAGCGTTCTTCAAAATTATTAACTAGCTGCTGATAATTGAAGGTAGAAGACATCTGGGGCCCATTAAAAATAAATCTGTTCCTAACATTGTGTGTGGCAGGTATTTCGTTTCATGTTTAAAACGTATAATCCCTTTGGAGTCTGAGTTAGAACTGCAACTATAAATGAAGTCAATAAACAAGTCAGTCAATAAACCAACCTTTTTTTTTTTTACAGTAAGAGTTGATCAACAGGGGAATGGGCTGCCTGGGGAGGTGGTGAGCCCCCCCCCCTCCACTGGCAGTCTTTAAGCAGAGGCTGGTCAAGCACTTGTCAGGGATGCTCTAGGCTGATCCTGCATTGAGCAGGGGGCTGGACTAGATGGCCTCTATGGACCCTTTCAACGCTATGACATCGGCTGTTACCACACTTGTATTCCCAGCGATGTATTAAGAGTCTGAAAATGTTATAAAAAATATTGTTTGCACTTTCTATGTATTCCCACTGATGTAGGTTGTTATCGCATTAGGTATTCCCAGCGATGTATTAAGACAGGAAAGAAAATACCAAGACCACGGTCACACAGCCCGGATAACCTACAAGAACCAATGAACTCTGACTGTGAAAGCCTTCGCCAATATTTTGATGTATTAAGAGTTTGGAAATGTTATAAAAAATACTGTTCACACTTGCTATGTATTCCCATTGATGTAGGCTGTTACCGCACTAGGTATTCCCAGCGATGTATTAAGAGTTTGAAACTGTTATAAAAAATACTGTTTGCACTTTGTTTGGCCCCTTTAGCTGTGAAGACATCTTCCAACCATTTTTTAGCTGTGGCATCCAAAAACCCTTTTAAAGCGATGTTTTTTATAACATTTCCAAACTCTTGATACATCGTTTGAAAACGGGGGTTACCGCACTTTGTATTCCCAGCAATGTATTAAGAGTTTGAAAATGTTGTAAAAAAACATCGCTTCAAAAGGGTTTTTGGATACCACGGATTATAAATGGTTGGAAGATGTCTTCACAGCTAAAGGGGCCAAGCAAAGTGTGAACAGTATTTTTTATAACGTTTTCACATAGGTGGGAATACATAGAAAGTGCGAACAGTATTTTCTATAACATTTTCAAACTCTTAATACATCACTGGGAATACAAGTGTGGTAACAGCATGTGTTATAAAAAATACTATTCCCACTTTGTTTGGCCCCTTTAGCTGTGAAGACGTCTTCCAACCATTTATAAGCCGTGGTATCCAAAAACCCTTTTAAAGCGATGTTTTTATAACATTTTCAAACTCTTAATACATCGCTGGGAATACAAAGTGCGGTAACCCCAAGATTCTGCCTAAGCTGTGGCAGGAGTTTGTTTGGGCCAGATGCTTGGTTTGGCTAGATTTGTGGAGCATTGGCAGAAGTACCAGTTTTCAGCACCTGTTTTCAACACTCAGCATGCAGCCTCAACCCTGGAAGCATAACGTAAAGCAGGTTTGTATGAAGAGTGGATGCATCACAATCTCAAATGAGAAAGTGGGAGGTGTCTACCACACAGAGCCAAAAGCCCTGCAATCGGCATTGTTGTGCCAAGAAACAGTTCAGAAGAGAGTGCACATTGGGCACATGGCTTTTGTAACCACTTGTGCACTTTTACAAAATACATGGTTCAGCCTCCTGGCTTTCCCTCAGCACTATCTCCTGCTGCCTTCTAGAACAAGGCTCACTGTCTCTGTGCTGGGAAAAGCTTCTGCATCGACTCCATTGCTGCCTGGCACACAGCCGTCAAAGGCATGGGGCCAAGCTGGCACCCTTTCCTCTGCACCAGGGACTCAGAAGGGCTGCCAGGCTGGCACAAGCCCCAGCGGCTTTCTTTCTTTTATGCTTCAGGCAGGAAGCAGGCTGGGCTCTGGTCCTGCTTGGCCATGCTCCCTTCCAGAGCACCCTTCTGCCCGCTGGCCTGCTTTTCTGGTCCTCAGAGCCTCTCAGAATCCAAAGCGCCTGTATGCTTCCCCCCCCCCCCCGGGACAGCTCTATTCCCTCCTCCTCCAGGGGTGTTCTGGAGGCCAGTAGACAGTCTGATCTCTGGGGGATGCAGGCTTACTGGTGCAGGGGGGGGGGCAGAGGCAAAGGCATGGAGAAAGAAGTCTGGCTAGGAAGCTGCGGGCCTTAAGGGGGTTTGTTCAGAAATGGGACGTGAACATGTCTGACTTGGACCCCCCCCCCCCATCCACATGAGAAGCACTTCCCTACGGAGCTCCCTCCCCACCTGCTCCCCTTGGAGATTTGTCTGCTTCACTCCCGGCTGTGTCTTTCCCACACTGGGAATGCAGAGTGTGTGTGTGCATGTGTTGGCTGCTTGTTGAAGGATGCCAGGCAGCATGTGGACAGAAGACACCTGCAGACCAAGCAGGCATCTCGTGGCCCTTCTTGGCTCTGGGTGCCCCTACTCTGGCCTGGATTCTACTGTGGCTGGTGAAGGAAGAGGGTGTTTTGGTTGGGCTGGCACTGGTGCCACAAACAGCAGCGCTTCCCTGGCTCACTGGAAGGCCTCGGGTGCCACCTGCTGTCCAGAATCTTCCCTGCTGCTGGTGTCTTCATCCTCTCTCTTCCCAGGGGCCCCTCCACTCACTTCACAGTGTCCGTTTCCGCTTGCCTCGGCAGCCCAGGAGTGGAACATCCATCACACACGCAGGGGACCATCTGGACCTTTTATCAGCTGGATGGGGAGCTGCCCATGCAGTCACTGCCTGGGACAAATGGTTGGGCACAGCGTGGTGTAGTTGAGAGCGGTGGTTTGGAGCGGTAGACTCTGGAGAACCGGGTTTGATTCCCCACTCCTACACATGAAGCCTGCTGGGTGACCTTGGGCTAGTCACTGTTCTCTTCAAGCGCTCTCAGCCCTACCTACCTCACGGGGTGTCTGTTGTGGGGAGGGGAATCACAGGAAGGGGATTGTAAGCTGGTTTGATTCTTCCTTAAATGGTAGAGAAAGTTGGCATCTAAAAACCAACTCTTCTTCTTGGCAGGGCTCGGAGGAAAGAAGGGCTCTCTGCCCCCGCCCCCTTTCCAGGCTGCAGCAGGAGCCTGAGATGGAGCCCTTCGGCCGAGCTCTTGTGCTCCGGCAGCAGGGAAACAGCCGTGTTTTATGTTGCGATGTATTGTTTTATCTTGTGTGGACAGCATTGCTAGGGAGGGATGTTTTGAAGATGTGAAGAAATCTCTCTGCCTAGCAGGGGAGGGAAAGATTATTGTCAGTTTGCCACTTGCCTGGCAGACAAGAATGGCGTCCAGCGTTTGGGGGCCACAGAAGTACAGCTCCCAGGTCCAATAACAGGGGCAGCTCATGGCGGGCTATTCGTGGGGTTGCCAGGAATTCTTCCTCCTGTACGGTGAACAGCCGCTTCATTAGTGAGTGCCAACACCTCTCTCCAAGCTCTGGAGCCATCTTGAAAGCCTTCTGCTACTTTTGGCACCCCACAAGGGGCGTCCAGGGCTTTTGATACTTCCAAGATGTTTCTGTGCCCAAGACGGAGAACCCAGGGCTGTCCCTCTAAGGAACGCACAGCACAACCTCCACCCCGGGGGCGGGACTCTCCTGCAGGAGCCTCCTTCGAAACGACAGGGTGCAGCTCCAGTGGAGTCCCGCTTGGCTTGTGCAGAAGAACTATCCCCTGGAGGATTGGGCCCCAATGGCCAGCATGGGGGTCTGCTTCGGTGCTGCCCTTAATGCCACAAGGGGAGGGGGCTGGGCAGGTGGCTCCACACCTTACGCCTTGGGTGCGTCTGGGGGAAGCTCTTTAAGAGTAAAGGCATCCCACTCCCACACAATGTCCGTGTTTCCTTCACATGTTGAGGATTTCCAGTTTGTCCTGCTTGTTCCCCAAAACATCTTATGAAAAAACATATTTGCCAGTTCTTTCCCTGTAGAGAGCAAGCATCGCATATTTACATATGCTGTTTGCACTGAAATATTTGCAAATGTACAACATTGAGACAGAGCTGGAAAGACTTAACAAACAACATCCAACAAGATTTGTTTGAATATCATGACAGCTGCTCCCCCCCCCCCGGGAAACCCACATAAAATGTGTGTTATTAATCTCGAAGTGTGCAGGAGTCTTGGATAAGAAAACATCCTTCGGAAACAAGAATCCTTCTCCTCTGAATCTGATCGCAGGGGCAGCGCTGTGGGTGACCCAGACAGCCTCGAACAGGAGTCTGTCGGCCACTTCCGCACACTGCACTGGAAGGAAACCTGGTCCGGGAAGAGCCTCCCATTTGTGGAGACAGAGACGAGCTGCCAGGCAGGTGCTCAGGAAGAGGCTCTCAGGGAGGTGGGCAGGTCCAGCCCCAGGCGGAGGCCTGGCCTGATCAGATCCTTCCCTGCCCTGGAATGAGCCGCTAGCTGGTAAGAAGCAAACTACGGGGTTAGAAGACTGAGCAGCTTTCTGGAGGAAAGGGAAGGCGTTTCCAGCACCAGGAAATGGCCAGCTGAAAGGTGGCTGGCCAGAGGAAGGAACATAGGAAGCTGTCTGGTACCAAGCCAGAATGCTGGTGACTCTGGCCCAGATAGGGCTCTCCAGCAGAGAGCATGGCTCTGTCCATCCCACTGCCTGCTACCGCCAGTGGCTGCCAGGGCCAGAATGTGGGACCTCTCTCATGCCACGCAGCTGCTCTTCCGCTGAGCCATGGCAGCTGCCCCTTCGTCTGCTGGCCACCCGAAGCCACAAGCTCAACAGAGAACTCCCCCTGTAATGCACTTTACATGGGACTCCCGTCTAAGTCAATTCAGAGACTCCAGTTGGTGCAGAATGCTGCAGCTTGGTTATTATCTGAGGCTAGGTGGAGCAGGCATATTTTCCCCATTCTGCAGTTGCTTAATGCAGTATCAGCCTAGGACATCCCTCACAAGTGATTGTTCAGCCTCTGTTTAAAGATTGCCAGTGAGGAAGAGCTCACCACCTCCCTAGGGAGCCCATTCCACTGTCAAACAACTCTTACTGTAAATTTTTCCCCCTAATATCCAGCTGGTACCTTTTTGCATGCTATTTAAACCCATTATTGCAAGTCCTATCCTCTGCTGCCAACAGGAACAGCTCCCTGCCCTCCTCTAAGGGACAGCCCTTCAAATACTTAAAAAGAGCAATTATGTCCCCCCTCAACTTTCTCTTCTCCAGACTAAACATTCCCAAGTCTCTCAGCCTTTCCTCGTAGGGCTCAGTCTCCAGGCCCCTGATCATCCCCGTTGCTCTCCTCTGCACCTGCTCCATTCTGCCCACATCCTTTTTGAATTGGGGCCTCCAGAACTGCACACAGGACTCCAGGTGCGGCCTGACCAATGCAGCGTACAGCGGAACTATGACATCTTGCTATTTGGTTGTTATGCCTCTGTTAATGCACCCCAAGATCTCATGAGCCTTTTTTGCTGCTGCATCACACTGGCTGCTCATATATAACTCACGGTCCACCCGTACCCCAAGATCTTGTTCACACACACTGCTACCCAGAATTGTATCCCCCCATCCAGTATGCGTGCCTCTCATTTTTGTTACCCAGATGTAGGACTCGGCACTTATCCTTGTTGAACTGCATCTTTTTTTTTTAAGTGTACTGTCCTGCAAAAGTAATGTGCTAATCATTGTCCTGTAAGTATCAAGATAATGTGCTAATGAGGGTGTGGTATGTTAATAACTTCAGGATACAATGGTTCCATATTAACATACCACACCCTCATTAGCACATTATCTTGATACTTACAGGACAATGATTAGCACATTACTTTTGCAGGACAGTACTCAGCTCAAACCCAACCTCTTTCTGACTATATATTACTCTTCCTACACACTTGACACCGAGAGACACTGTCCTTCAGTGTTACTACTCTGAAGATGCCTGCCACAGTTGCTGGCGAAACGTCAGGAAAGAAAATTCCAAGACCACGGTTACACAGCCTGGATAACCTACAAGAACCAACTAAGCCTTCGTTTAGAAGAATGTGTTTGGTCTCTTGTTGGTGAAACGTGGCTTATGCTGGCGACGCAGAACTCTGTGTGGCAGAGGGAACTTAATTTTAGAATCATGGAATTGCTTGACAGCTGGTCTGCGGCATTTGCTAGCAGCAATCTCTTCAACCTTCATAATCTGAATTGAATGAGCACGGGCCCTATGACGGGCACCCATATCGCGATCTGCAATGTATTATACAATTACACACTATTGGAACAAAAGGGACCAGAAAGAGATCCATGACTTGATATCTCTGACATCCATACATGCACAAACTGTTGCTATTTGCTTGTGGCACCTTCAATTTCACTTTCAAAAACACATCAGTTCTCATCTTGTTCACATCCGCCCACTTTTCCAGTGTGTTCAGATCTCGTTGAATTCTATCTGCGTCTTCTGGTGTGTTCACCGCTCCTCCCAATGGGGTGTCATCTGCAAATTTCATGAGTAGTCCCTCCACCCCCTCATCCAGATCATTAATAAAAATACTGAAAAGTACCGGTCCCAGAACGGATGCCTGTGGCACCCCACTGGACACCTCCCTCCATTCAGATGAAAGGCCATTGACAACTACTCTTTGAGTGCGGTTCTGCAACCAGTTCTCTGTCCACCTAACTATCTCAGGGTCCAGTCCACAGTCCTCTAACCCATCAGAACACCACGCGAGACCCTGACAAAAGCTTTACTGAAATCAAGGTAAACAGTGTCAGCGGCCTTCCCAAGATCCAGCAAGCTCATCACTCGATCAAAGAAGGGAACGAGGTTGGTCTGGCAGGACCTGTTGGGGACAAATCTGTGCTGACTTCCCCGGATCCCCAAGTTGTCCTTCAGATGCTTTTTTGGAGGGTGACGACTTCTTGGTTTTGTCTGACATCCCCTCTCTGGCCCTGCCCGACCCTTCTGTCCCCTCCTTGCGACTTTATTGGTTCTGTTTGACACATGATTTTAATCTTGTTTTAGGGTTCGCCACCTCGGGGACCCGGAGGTTTAGCGTCTTAAAAACGCCTGTTGCGCGTTCTCACGTGCAGGATCTTCGGCGCAGCCCGCGGGAGAGAAGCTCGCCGGCCTCCCTCTCACGCGCATGCGCAGTCCCCGGCAAGCGACAGGTCCTGCCGAGCACGCGAAGCCCCGCCCGAAACCGTGACGTCGACAGAGAGGGGCGGCGCCGGCGCCAGAACGCCGCCCCTTCCCGGTGACGGAACGCGTCCGCAGCGTTGTCGTAGGCACGCCTCGCCGCGAGAGGGATTGTGGGATTGGAAGATGGCGGCCCTCAGCAGCTGGCGGGCAGGAGTGCGGGTGAGCGGGCGGGGGGGCGGGTGAGCGGGCGGGGGGTCCCCGCTGGCTCGGGCCGAGGTGGGGCCGCCCCGTCCGGCCTCCTGCTTCCCGGCCAGTCCGGCCCCGCGGTCACCGCCCGCCTGCCCCTCGCCGAGGCGCCTCCGGCCCAGGCCGCCTCGCCCCCCCTCGCCCCCGGGCTGGCGGGGCTCACGGCCAGCCATCGATCCCGACCCCCCCCCCCGGCGCGAGCCCCTCTCAAAACCGCCTCAACCGGCGACCGTGGCCACATCTTGTGGCAGGGAGTTCCGCCGGCCAGCTGCCTCTCGGGTGAAGGAGGCCTGCCTTTCCTCTCTCCTGAGGCGACCGCCGGTTAGGGGTGCTCGGGTTTCAGCCAGCTGCCAACCCAGGAAAGGGCCCGTTCTCTCATCCTGTGGCTCCTAAGAGTACATGGAAGGCTTTGGAGGGGCGCTTTGTCTGGCACCCCGTGGGCTTTGCAGACGGCCCCACTGTCTGCACGCTTGTTGACGCTCTGGGGGCGAAGAGATTGGCGAGGCGAGGCAGGACTTTCCTTTACAAAAGCCTGTCTCTCTTCATCAAGAGCCACTCTTCTGTGTGTTCAGCATACTTGCGGACTTCCTCTTATCCAACAAGCCAAATCCAGGTCTGTTTTTATTAACGCTTTGTACCAGCTACCCAGTACAAGACTGGAAGCTCCCTGGTCCTGCAGCTCCCAGGGTTCCTTTTTAATAGTGTGATGCTGGGTGTATGCAGCTCAGATCCAGTGATTTTTTAAATTGGCCCATTTGCCATAAAACTTATTTGGGCGCCTCTGTTTGACTAAAGTCTTTCCACACCCTCCCTGAAATAAGAACATAACATAAGAACATAAGAAAGGCCCTGCTGGATCAGACCAAAGCCCATCAAGTCCAGCCATCTGTTCACACAGAGGCCAACCAGGGGCCTCTAAGAAGCCCACAAGCAAGGCATCCGCAGCAGCACCATCCTGCATGTGTTCCACAGCACCTAATATAATAGGCCTGCTCCTTTGATACTAGAGACAATAGGCATGCAGCATGACTAGTATCCATTCTAACTAATAGCCATGAATACCCTTTTACTCCATGAATATGTCCACTCCCCACTCCAAGCTGGTAGCCATCACCACATCCTGGGGTAGGGAGTTCCACAATTTAACTATGCGTTGTGTGAAAAAATACTTCCTTTTATCTATTTTGAATCTCTCACCCTCCAGCTTCAGCAGATGACCTCGCATTCTGGTATTATTGGAGAGGGAGAAAAACCTCTCCCTGTCCACTCTCTCCAAACCATGCATAATTTTATAGATCTCTATCATGTCTCCCCTCAGCCGCCTTCTTTCCAAGCTAAACAGCCCTAAGCATCTTAACCGCTTCCCATAGGACAGTTGCTCCAGTCCCCTAATCATTTTGGTTGCTCTTTTCTGCACCTTCTCAAGCTCTGTAATATCCTCTTTTAGGTGTGGTGACCAGAACTGTACACAGTATTCCTAGTGTGGTCTCACCATAGATTTGTGCAAGGGCAGTATGATATCAGCAGTTTTATTCTCAATTCCTCATCTAATTATAGCCAGCATGGAATTTGCCTTTTTTTACAGCAGCCGCACACTGGGTTGACATCTTCATTGAGCTATCCACTACCACCCCAAGATCCCTTTCTTGGTCTGTCGCTGCCAGCACAGATCTCATCAGTGTATATGTGAATCTGGGATTTTTTGCCTCACTTTACACTTTTGCCTCACTTTATGCATCACTTTACACTTACTCACCTTGAATCTCATTTTCCATTTTAATACCCATTCTTCCAGGATGTAGAAATCCTTCTGGAGCTCTTCACAGTCCAATTTTGTTTTAACCACCCTAAATAATTTGGTGTTATCTGCAAACTTGGCTACTTCACTGTTTAACCCCAACTCCAGGTCATTGATGAACAGGTTGAAAAGCACCGGTCCCAACACAGATCCCTGAGGCACCCCACTGCTCACATCCTGCCATTGTGAGAACTGACCATTTTTTCCTACTCTCTGCTTCCTATTTTTCAGCCAGCTCTCAATCCATAAGAGGACTTGTCCTCTTATCCCATGACTATGAAGTTTGCTTAGCAGTCTTTGGTGGGGGACTTTGTCAAAAGCTTTTTGGAAATCCAAATACACAATGCCCACAGGCTCATTCCTGTCCACATGCTTATTGATGCTTTCAAAAAACTCTAATAGGCTAGTGAGACAGGACCTACCCTTACAGAAGCCATGTTGGGTTTTGCCCAGCAGACCTTGCCCTTCTATATGCTTGACAATTCTATCTTTAATAATGCTTTCCACCAATTTACCCGGAACAGACGTTAAGCTAACTGCCTGTAATTTCCTGGGTCCCCCCTCAAACCTTTTTTTATAAATGGGTGTTACATTGGCCATTCTCCAGTCCTCTGGTACAGAGGCTGATCAAAGGGACATATTGCATATCTTTGTTAGAAGTTCAGCAATTTCCCATTTGAGTTCTTGAAGAACTCTAGGATGAATACTGTCTGGTCCCTGTGACTTGTTAGTTTGCAGTTTGTCTAGACATTCTAGGACTTCCTGCCTTGTTACCACTGTTTGCCTCAGTTCCTCATTTTCCCCTCTCCAAAATCTCTGTTCAGGAGAAGGAATCTGCCCTGTATCTTCAACAGTGAAGACAGATGAGAAGAATTCATTTAATTTTCCAGCAATTGCTTTATCCTCCCCTACAGTTCCTTTATGTTGGTTCATGGACAGATGTTGGTTCATGGACAGATGAAAATAATTCATCCAGCTTATTCTCTGTTTCCCCATGACCCTTTAGTAATTCTCTCACTCTTTGGTCCAGAAGCTTCCCCTACTGCTTTTCTGCTTATTGTTGTTTATTGTATGGCCAGAGAAAAGTGACGTGGCCAGTTCTCTCCCTGTCTGATCTGCCCTTTCTGGGCAAGGTGATTGAGAGAGCAGTGGAAGACCAAGCCTTCTGGATGACTCGTGTACTCTTGACCTTCTTTAGTGTGGGTTCAGGGCTGGGCCATGGGATTGAGATGCCCCATGTAGCTGTAGTTGATGGTCTCTGTTTGAATGTAGGCAAAGGATTCATCTGCAGTCTTTGATACAGTGGACCAGGGTAACTTGTTAAAACATTTGGAGGCAGAATCTGGGAATGGACCTTGGTTTAAATGATTATGGAGCACACTCAAAGCGTTGCTGTTGAAGAACTGTTATTATCAGTGTGGTATTTGTCAGAGGGTTCTGCAGGACACAGTCTTGTCCCCCCCTGCTATTCAATCTCTATGTAAAGCCCTCAGGGGAAATCATTTGACATTTTTGAATTGGATGCCATCAGTATGCTGACAACACCCAGCTCAGTATCTTTCTATTCAGATCTTCTGGGGATGCAGTAGAGGTTCTGAATCACTGCCTGTCTGCTGTGTGGTTAACTGGCTGAAAGTGAACAAACTGAACCCAGACAAGACAGAAGTGAAGGATGTTGTGCTTCCCCCTTTTGATGGGGTTCAACTGACCCTTGCTGACTTGGTCAGGAGCCTAGGGGTGTCAGGTCAGCATGAGGTCTCAGCCATTAAACCAAACCTGAGCCTGGTCAGGGCTGGGGGAGTGAGCTTGGCTCAGGAACTGGGGAAGAGGCCTTTCACTCTTGTCCTTTTTCATTTCTTTTGACAGTGTTTCCTGCACCCCCAGAGCTGTGGGGTATGGAGAAGCCTCAGCAGCTCTGCTGTGCTTCAGCAGGGGCGAGCCCAGGTAAGACTTGCCTTCCCCTAGGTGAGGAGTGGAAATCCACTCCTGGCCTGCCGCACAGTGCTTCATCCTTGGTGTACCAGCCAGGGGGATGGATGCCCTTCTTTGGATGGCATTTTTGCAGCTCTCTCAGGCTGGGAGTTTCAAATGTATTGTTTACCTGACCTGTAGACCTGCATTTTCCTGAATCAGACCACCAGTCCCTTTGCTCAATGGCAGTGAGCATCAAGGGCCTCTGGCAGAGAGAGGCCTTTACTAGGAGGGGGCATGGGTGGTGTCCGGGGGCCTTCTGTGTGCGAGGCAGTGTCTCTGCCTGTGAGCCTCTCCCCACTTTTAAGGTGCAGCTCTCCACTGCAAGCAGCTGCCAAAGTCATATCCAACGTTTCAAGAAGATGAGAGTTCGAACCTGGCCAGATTCTTTCTCTCTCTCTTCCTCCCACCTTATGGGGAGACTCCTACTGCCCTTCCTGGCTGGAATGCTGGAAGACTCAGTGCTTTGAACACTTGAGGGGAGCAAGTGCTACATAAGTGCTGCTATGGTTATTCTTGTTCTTAGGAGGAGGAGGAGTTAGTTTTTATATTCCAACTTTCTCTGAGAGAACTGTGAGTATCCCAAGGCCACCCAGCTGGCTTCAAGTGTAGGAGTGGGGAAACCAACCCGGTTCTCCAGATTAGAGTCTAGCACTCTTATCCACTACACCACGCTGGAGGAAAGCTTTAAAACAGAAGGGGTGTTGACTGTCCTCCAGTGTTTTAAACTACCTCAGAAGGATGGGGTAGGGGGAATTCCCTGATTCGAAGAGCTCTTGTGTGGTGGTGGAATAGCTCTCCTTCCGAATCTAAAAAGCAGCTGAGCAAACTCCTGCCCTGGGGATAAAGAATCCTGAGCCCCTTCTCCTTCCTTTCCTTTTCAAGATTCCCACCGTTTTCCCTTGCTTGATATTTGGCAGGCTTCAACAGGGGATTCAGTGGCCGGCAGAGGGGGGGTGTCGGGGAGCTGGAGCTAATTGGTTCACTTCCTGGGGGGTAACCCTGTGTTCCTTTCCAGGCAGAGAAGCCAAAGGCCGAGGGGGTCTTCCAGGTGACGATGCTCCCTGGGGACGGGGTGGGCCCGGAGCTCATGCACTCGGTCAAGGAAGTCTTTAAGGTAAGAGCATCGTCTCCCTGGGGTGAAAGGCTTGGGTGTCCAGAAGCGTTCCTGGGACTTGATTCTTTAAAGGAGACTTAGGAGGAATCTTTTGGCTCCGCTCTGCATTTGTGGTCCCTCTTGTGGGGTTTTGGTGTCGTCAGATAAGGGTTGTTGTGCCATCATGCTTTGTACTGCAGTGGCAGTGACACAAACGCCTGCCACCTTTCTACCCCTGGGGGCTCCCTGAGCAACAGAGTTCAGTGGAAGTAACCGTCTCGGTCACGCAAGATTACCACTTGTGCTTGTAAGCCATCATGGGCTTGTATGCCGGTCTGACAGGTGGTTGGAGATTGACAGGAAGGGGGAGGCCCCACATCAGCCCCCTCTTCCACTGGCATTGCCCGGTTGACCGGTCTTGATTTCCTGCAGGCAGCTTCTGTCCCTGTGGAGTTTGAAGAGCACCACCTGAGCGAGGTGCAGAACATGGCTTCGGAGGAGAAGCTGGATGAGTTTCTCAACTCCATGAAGAAGAGCAAAGTGGCCCTAATAGGTATGGAGGGGGGGCACAGGGAGGGGGGGTTCTGGCTGAACTGGCTGCTGGATCCAGGATATGGAACCCATTCGCACTCCTTGTGTAGAGGAGGGGGTCGACTTACTGGCCTGCTGTTGTCATGATTACTGAGAACAGTATAAGTGAAACACAGGGAGGTCTCAAAAGTGGACCTGTTGATGTGCCTAGAAGGGAGCTGGTGGCTGCCTCTCTTGCACCTTTCTGATGGGGGGGTGTCTCTTTTATCTTGCAGGAAAGATCCACACCCCCATGGAGTACAAAGGGGAACTTGCCTCATATGACATGAGGCTCAGGTATGCATCAGCAGACTTGACAGAGGACACTCACGCTGCACTGGGGGGGACGGGACCTGGCAGTCCCCGCAGGGCACCCATGCAAAGCCCAGCCCCAGCTGCTGCCTGAGTTGTCCGGCTCTTCTTGCTCTCTCTGCGGTTGACAGGAGGGGCAGCCTTGAGTCAGGGCAGCTGGGTCCTTTTTAGGGGACTTCCCCCCCCCAAAAGCGCAGCGAGAGCTGATTGGAGGATTTGGGGCAGCGGGACAGGTTGGTGTAATGCTGGGATGTGTTAGCCTGTGTTCACGGGGAGCTCTGTGGGGAAGACCGTCCTGAGCTCTGTTCCCTCCCGCAGGCGTAAACTCGACCTCTTTGCCAATGTAGTGCATGTGAGCAGCCTGCCTGGCTATAAAACGCGGCACAATAATCTGGACCTGGTGATCATCCGAGAGCAGACCGAGGGGGAGTACAGCTCCCTGGAGCACGAGGTGGGGCTCGACGCCTGTCTCTGCAGCACAGGGAGCACCTGCTGGCTGTGCTCTGCAGGGAATGGCCGATCTCCACACTGTGGAGCCTAGCCAGGGGAGATGGCGTCACGGCTGAGTGGATAAAAATGTCCTTCCTCCGGGGGGGGGGGGGTGTCTCTCAGGCTGTGCTTAACCTCCAAGGTGTGTGGAGGAGAGGGGCTCTGGAGAGTTTTGCCACAGGGAAGGGCTGCAGCTCACGTTTGTTTCTGTGCTCAGAGCGTAAAGGGGGTCATTGAGTGCCTGAAGATCATCACCCGGGCCAAGTCACAGCGCATCGCCAAGTTTGCTTTTGATTACGCCACCAAGAAGGGCCGTTCCAAGGTCACGGCTGTGCACAAAGCCAACATAATGTGAGTGCCAGTGGGAGGCCCCCGGCTCCGCCCTGTTTCCTTGTCCCCACCTTGCCTGAGGGGCTCAATCCGCTTCTCCCAGCTGCTTCCATATTCTTTCCCTCAATCCGTGCTGGTGCGTCTCCCGCTGTGGGGCGCTGGCCAGGATGAGGAACCTGCCTCCCTTGTTCAGGCACTGGATTGGTAGCAGGGAGGCCTGCTGGAGCTGTTCCTCTTTGGCAGCTCCATCTCTTGTCCTGGGAAACAGGCAGCCTTGAACTAAGCCAGGAGAAGGCATCTCAGCATGGCAGGAAAGTGCTCCTTGTGGAGCGGTTCCGGAGCCCCTGTGTGAACAGACTGCTGGACTTGATGGGCCTTGGTCTGATCCAGCAGGGCCGTTCTTATGTTCTTGTGCTCTTATGTTTACACAGGGGGAGATTGGGCAACGTTTGGGGTTGGAGCACTGCAATGCCAACCCTGAGGACTTTCTGAATCCGTGCTAGAAAGAGCAGAGGGGCTCCTGCCAGCGGCTAAAACTCTTTGTTTGTTTTTTTAATGATGAAGGGAACTTTGGTTCTTGA